>NC_047668.1:1375833-2057500 GCF_011762505.2 Arvicanthis niloticus | reverse complement strand
TACGAGTAAATCCTCATGTCTCCCAAAATCACTGAATGACCTTTATCTGTCAGTGTGTTTACACTGGGGCCAATTCTTCATGAGGTTTATAGGGATAAATTCTATTCAAACCGCAGAGATGAAAATGATTTAAGTCATTTCTATGAAGTTAGTACTCTATACTTAAGATCATGAGTTAAGTATACACTTAATTAGTACTCTATACTTAAGATCATGCTTAGAGTTGGATAACTGCCCTTGGCCTAATATCTATTTTTCAGATCTTGATGCAACCCTGGTTCTCCCAAGAGTGAAAAAGAAAACCCAGAACTTAAACAAATACCCACACAGAACCTAGATTCTTCTTTTCAGTTTATTATCTGAGAACTTGAAATCAGAGTCTCCCATCCTGTCATCCCTGAGGATGCTTCCAGGGCATAAGGAGCCTCTTTTTAAGTTCTTCCTCAGGGTGAATTGAAAGTATATAACCTGAGAATTCTTGGGGAGTCAAAACTCACAGGTCGATGTGAGAGAATGTGGTTTAAAGTGTAGGCTGCAATTGTCCATATATATGCTGGAAGGACCCTTCTAACTCAGGATTATATTAGAACAGAAGAAGAAGAGGTGTGACTTAGAAGTAGCAGTTTCCCGTTAGTCAGTTGTTCACTTTCCTAAAACTGTATTGCCTCTAAATTTACAGAATGCTTCGAAATTTATGGAATTTAAAGGACTGTCTTAGTTACTATTCTATTTCTGTGAAGGGACTTCATAGCTGAGGCAACTCAACAAAAGAAAGCCTTTAAATGGGGACTTGTTTACAGTTTCAGAGGGCTAGTCCATTATTGTCATGGCGGGAAGCTGACAGACATGGTGCTGGAACAGTAGCTGAGAGCTATCATACTCCATATGAAGCAAGCACAGTGCGAGACACTAAGCCTGGCATGGCTGTTTATTAAAACATCAAAACCCAATCCCTGGTACCGCCTCCTCCAACAAGTACATGCCTAGTCTAACAAGACTACATCCTAATCGTTATAAACCATTCATCAACTGAGGACTAGGCATGCAAATCCATATATAATCTTATAAAAAAAGACAAAAGTGTGCAATGGAGAAAAGTAAGCACCTTCAATAAATGGTTCTGGTCTAACTGCCAGTCATTATGTAGAAAAATGAAAATAGATTCACCTTGCACAAAGCTCAAGTCCAAGTGGACCAAGAACTTCAAAACAAAACTGGGTATACTGAATCTAATAGGAAAGAAAGTGGGAAAGAGCCTTGAACTCGTTGGCACAGGGGGAAATTTTCTAAATAGAACACTAATGACTCGTGCTCTAAGATCAAGAATTGATAAATGGGAATTCATGAAATTGGAAAGCTTCTGTAAGGCAAAGGACATAATCAACAAGAAAAATTGGCAACCTACATATTGGGAAAAAAAACTTCACTAATCCCACATCTGATAGAGGGCTAATATCTAAAGTATATAAAGAACTCAAGAAGCTAACCACACAGAAATCAAACAACCCAATCAAAAAATGGGGTATAGAACTAAACAGAAAATTCACAACAGAGGAATCTTGAATGGCTGAGAAGCACTTAAAGAAATGTTCAAAGTCCTTAGTGATCAGAAAAATGCAAATCAAAACTACCCTGAGATTTCACCTTACACCAATCTGAATTGCTAAGATCAAAACTCAGGTGACAACACATGCTGGCAAGAATGTGGAGAAAGAGGAACACTCTTCCACTGCTGGTGGGATTGAAAAGTGGTACAAACCCTCTGGAAATATATCTGAGGGTTCCTCAGAAAATTGGAAATAGATCTACCTGAAGACCCAGCTATACCACTCTTGGACATATATCCAAAAGATGACCCACCATTCCACAGGAGCATGTGTTCCATTATGTTCACAGCAGCCTTATTTGTGATAGCCAGAAGCTGGAAACAATCCAGATGTCCCACAATGGAAGAATGGATATAGAAATGTGGTTCATTTACACAGTGGAATAGTACTCGGCTATTAAGAACAAGGACATCCTGAGTTTTGCAGGCAAATAAATGGAACAAGAAAATAACATTCTGAGTGAGATAACTCAGACCCAAAAGGACATGCATGGTATGTACTCACTAATATTACCCAAAAAAGCATACTCAGGATACAATCCACAAAACTCAAGATGGTTAACAAGCAGAAGGGCCCACATGAAGATGCCTCAATCCCACTTGGGTGGAAGAAGAAAGCAATCATAGGAGGCAAAGGGAGGGAGAGACCTGGGTGGAAGAGGAAACAGGAAGGGGTAACATGATCAGTTTTGTGGGGTGGGAACAGGACTAAAGCCCTGAGGGCCAGCAGAAAGAGTGGAAATGGGCCACAGGGTGTGAAGAGGTCTGGTGGGGTGAGAGTAGGGAGTGGGGACATATCTTGGAGATCAGGGAGGAGGAATGGGATGAGGAATTGTAGGACAGACTGGGAGAGGGATAACAACTGAACTGTAAGAGATGACTAAAATAATAATAATGAACCCTGCAACTCTCTATAGATAGAGAGAGAGAGAGAGAGAGAGAGAGAGAGAGAGAGAGAGAGAGAGAGAGAGATATGCAGGCCTGAGAAACCTTACCAACTCTTCCTATTATAATTTCTTACATCTTAGCCACTTCAAAAGTTAAAAAAATGTATGTATGTATTATTTTAATTTGCATGTGTTTAGTAGTTTTCATACACTTTGGGCTATTTCAATTTTTCAGATATTCTATTTGTATTTTTATTATAATTAAAGATATTTTTATTGTAATTGAAGAGTCAAAGTAGTTAGCCCTAATACATTTTAGTTCTGTGCAACTGTGTCACTTTCAGAACATTATATATGTGCAATGAAATAAAATGTAAGTTTTGCATGGACCTTTTCAGTTACAAAGTGTCCTTGAACGCCACTCAAGTTGCTACATGTGGCAATCCTTTCTCCTTTATTTTGCTGAATGTTTTCCATGTTCTGTGTGCACAGAGCACGTCTCACCTTTCAACTATCAAAGGGTATTTTTGTCATTTCTAGTTTTTGGTAATTATTGTAGAGAAACATCAGACGAAGTCTCATTCTACACTTCAGATTGGCCTAGAACGTACTCTATAGCCCAGCCAACTGAACACTACGTGTGCTTGTGGACTCAAACCCCTTTATCCTTTCTGCTTAATAAGTCTTATTTCTGGAGTCACATTTTAAGAAACCACCTCACAGTAAAATCCTTGTCTTGGCCTCTGCTTCAAAGAAACATAAACTAAAAATAAATGAATAGAACGTTTTGTAAGATCTTGTCTAACAGTGTTCTGCATTATGGAATTCTATATCAAGATTTCTGGTAGTCTAATCCTGTTTCAATTTCATGTAATTTAGAGTATGGTAACTTTGAAAACTCAGAACCAAATAAATTCAAGTATGTAAATAATTCATATATAAATAATATTAAATTATATTTATTACACAAGATATTTTACATTTTATTTGTTATCATACATTTGCTGATTATATTTATATAAAAATTATTAAAATATATTTATATAATAAGTGATATTTTAAATTAATAAAAATTAATTATTATTATGTACTTTGTATATATAATTTATATATGGTTGTGCATTTCCTACTCTCACGAAAATAGCTCTAGATTTATTATGGTTTGACATAGATCAAAAGGCTTACTTCACTGAAAAGTTTGGAAAACTTTGGAAATTGAAGTGGAAGCTAGAGATAGCCTTAAAATATTAGGTAAACACAGGAGAAGGAAATTTACTCTTTGTTCCTCATTTCCTGGAGCATTTTTAAAAATGAAGAGTCTATATCCAGTGAGCATGCTTTAACAGATGCAGATACTCTAAAAACAGGAACATAATACATTTAACAATTAGTCTCAAACTCATTGTAATTTACTCTTAACTAGAAACATAAATATGCCAAGAAAGTTGCAGATTTTCCTATTTTCCTTTAAAATGTATTTATGATTGATATTAAAATAAAGTCTGAGTGGAAGGAATGATAAAAGCAATTTTAATATACCACTTTTATTTAATGAGAATAGAGTATTCTGAACTAATACTCTGGTTATGAGTAAAAATATTACAAACACTCAATATATTTAACATTCTTGTCAGAAATCAATCTCAAATTTAAAAGACTTTTTTTTGGTTTACTCAATATTAGAATTTCATACATTTTGTTGTAATGAACTACTTTGACCAGCAATAATGTGGGGAGGGAAGTGCTTATTTCACCATACACTTCTAAGTCACAATCCATCATCAAAAGAAATCAGGACAGGAACTCAAGGCAGGAATCTAGATGGAGAAACCACAGAGGAGTGTTGCTCACTGGCTTATGATCCAGGCCAATCCCACCCACTTAGCTATGGTGACACCTTCCCACCTCAATGATCAAAGAAGACAATCCCTCACAGGCATAGCCACAAACCACTGTGACTGAGGCAATCCTTCCACTGAGGTTTCTCCTTCTCAGACACCTCTAGATTGTGTCAATTTGGCAATAAAAACTATCAGATACATACCTGTGTAATGTTTATATGCAGAGAAGTTAGGGTATTATAATTCAAAACAACTTACTGATTTGACATCATGGGTGGAAACTTGTTACTTATGTAACATATTTGAACATTCAGCAATTGCAGTCTTGGAATGTTTTGTTGTTTTTAAACCATACTAGAAAGCCATAAATAAATAAGTAAATAAATGTTCTGCAGCATAAAAAAAAATGTTCAAAGAAGATATCAACATGTGACCAGGCCAACCCCAAGGAAATAAGTGTCGTGATCAGAGATAAGAGATAATAGACTTCCTACAAAGATGGATTAATGATGAAAAGGCAATTTTCCAAAGATATCCTTATGTAATTGTTTAATAATTGAAGTAAATTTTTTTCTATCATAAAGCTAGTTCTCTGAAAGAGAAAAAAAAACCTACCTACCTGAAAGACTAATAAAAGAAAAAGGTAATTATTTGGGGTGTATGGGTCTTTAAGTGAGAAAAGCAACATATAAAACTTGAGTCGGTTTCCTCATAAAGTGATTGACTGTGATTAACTCTGTAAACATCCTAAAAGAACAAAATCATTTGGGAGAAAAATTATCCAAACCTTTTTATTCAGTTCACTTTGGAGACAGAACACAGTTGCTAATTCTAATGAAATCTCTTTATAACTAACAATCTGAGAAAGAGACACTGTGACGGCCTCCACAGATTAGTCTGCTTCTTTAGGAGATAAATATTATAAAATGATTAATCAATATTGGGAAGTAAAGGTTTTAGCCCACTTAACTGTACTAATATTTAATATTTATTGAGCATTAACAATATACAAAGAATGGTTAAAATTTTAAGTTGGTCAAGGTCTCTGACTAAAAACAGTTATTTTATTCCTAAACGCATCTGGGCTCCAGCCAAATCTGTGATGACACCCATGCTTCTTAGTTAGAGACTGAAATGGTTATTGCCATAGAATCACTAAAGTAAGAGACTATTACATGTTCATGACCCATAAACATCAAGCATACTGAAAATAAAACAAATGATATAATGTAAATTATATCATTTGCACAAAAAACTCAACCTAAAATACTTTTAAACTATTAGCAAGAATTTAGTATAGAAAATCAATATACCAAAAAAACCCCAACTTTTTATAATAGCAACAAGCAAGTGGAATCTAAATTTTCTATCATTTTATTACTGATAATAAATACAAAACTTAGACATAGACAGGTGTAAATCTAAAAGTGTGTGGAAAACCTAATGACTACAAAATAGTACTCAGAGTATTTAGAGGAGCAAAAGGTGAAGAGTGATATAAATGTCACCGAATTAGAGGACACAAACTTGCTAAGACAGAAATGATACATTCAACACACTCAATCTAAATCACAGCAGGTGTTTCTGTGGAAACTGACACATGGATCAGAAAAGCTTCAGAGAAGCTCCAGGTCTAAACACCCCAGAAAAGAGCACAGTAAGAGTAACAATACATTATTTCCAGTGTCCTAATGACCATACAGTAGCCATGTCAGTGAAGTATTGCAGTGAAGGAAGGAAGGAGGAAGGAAGGAAGGAAGGAAGGAGGGAGGGAGGGAGGGAGGGAGGGAGGGAGGGAGGGAGGGAGGGAGGGGGAGGAAGGGAGGGAGAAGGAAAAGAGGGGTTAAAAGAGACAGGGAGGAAGGGATGGAGGGAAAAAGGGAGGGAGGGAAACAGGTAGGAAGGAAGGAATGGAGAGAGAGAGGGAGGAGGGGGAGAAAAGAGAGAGAAAGAAGGAAAGAGAAAGAAAGGAAGGAAGGAAAGAAAGAAAGAAAGAGAAAGAAAGAAAGAAAGAAAGAAAGAAAGAAAGAAAGAGAAAGGAGAGAGAGAGAGAGAGAGAGAGAGAGAGAGAGAGAGAGAGAGAGAGGAAACCTTAATGAACACAAAGCAGAATAGAATTCACTTCTATTGATAACTGATTATTGATCTCTAACAAAGTTATAGAAACCAATGTAGTTGTTCATTGATAGTCTTGAGCCACCAAAACAGCTCACTGAGTAAAAGACCTGTCACCAAGACTGACCATGTATTTCAATCCATATGTAACAAGAGGTAGATGGAGACACTTGACTACCACAAACTGTCCTCTGACTTTCACTAGCATGATTGCCACGTGCATATACAGAGATCACATGTGCCAACCCCATAAATAGATAAATGTAATAAAAAGATTTTTAAAGAGAAAGTCTTTCCAAAATTACTTCTGCAAATTATTGGATGTCTATTTTCAAAGAAATAAAATTTAACATATAACTAAAATCATATGCAAAAATCAATTCCAAAGAAGTCATGGGCACAATTTTTAAAAATCTACAATGTCCTTTCAACATAAATGAAAATAAAGCAAAACAAAAATTCTTCATAATCTTGGGTAGTCCAAGCTACCTAATTCTCAGCTACCAGTCAAAAATACAATTGATTTTTCAAAAAAAAAAAAAACTAATTGTACTGCATTGAAATTTAAGTGATTGTTGTTTGGAAAACTATGAAGAAAATAAAAAGGCAAGCTAAAAATGATGCCTAATATAGGAACTAAAACTAGATATTTAATATTTTAATTATGAACCACTTAAATATGAGTGATTTTACTACAGTGATCAGGGTAATACAAACTTAAACATTTATTCTACCTCTACTTTATTATAAACATTCTGCAATACCACACTGTCTGCTTCCTCATGTGAATAGCTACCATTGTTTCCACAAAACAGGAAGCAACACGCTTGTCACTGACCTAAAAAAATAAATAAATAAACAAACAGTCATTCTTGGCATTTTTCAGACAGTTTCCTAGAACAGGTTTCACAAACAAGAATATAAATGTGTGTAGCTCTTACAAGAACAATCTCAGTAACAAGAATCCAGAAGTGACCATTAAGTGAAAGTGCCAAGCTTCTAACCAGTTTTCTTTAGCTCATTCTCTCTACTGAATTTTGCCTACCACACTTGTAACTGGAAATAACTTCCACACATTCTGCCTTTCTCTTATCAATACTATATTTTAAAGTGATTTTTCCTAGGGAATCGAAGTGACGAATATAGAATTTCATCACTAAATGTGTAAGCTTTCCTGTGTCAGCAGGCTGTTATATAATATCAAATGAAGGCTGTACATTTTTAATCCATCACCTTACCTGACTCCAGTATCAGTGAAGATGAAAACTGTAATTGCATTCTGAAGGCTCTATGTGCTCAGCCATGAGAAATAACATAGTATCCAATGAGCGTCTGTGAATTATAGGACACACACAACTGTGTGTAAATTATGATCTGCTTTCTTAATGTAGTGAAACCAAGCAGTTAAGTCTCAGTGAAGCTGCTGGACACGGAGATACAAGGGTTCAGAGGTAGAAAGAATTGTGGTTAAAAGTTGCAATGTGAGTTTAAGATACTGACCTAAGTCTAAATTAGTCAGAGGGAGATTTTTTCCAAAATAAATGTGGTTGAATCATTCCATTATTCTAAATACATTACCTTAGCTCTAAATGTGTCACCCCAGAATGTTTTGCAGAGCATTCGAAGTAGTCTAATTGTTTTTCAACATTTACACTAGAAGATGAGAAACCAGAAACAAAGGGTTAAAAAAGAGAGATTTGGTAAATTTGGTTAACTAAATATACCATAGCTTCTATTTAAAACAAAGATACTAAGAGACACTACACTTGTCCCAAAATAGGCAATAAAGCTACGCTTTTAAATTTCAAAAGCAAATAAGGGGAAGAGTTTCATTTTCATGCAATTTTAGGATCCACGTATCCTGTAGGAACATTCATAGCAAATATACCAAGGCATTGTCTAATCTATTTAAAGTGGCAAGGCATTGCTAACATGAGGCCAGGGGGTTAACATCATCTAGAGAAAAGCCATAATAATTCAAGTACAATTTCAATGTGATACACTCAAAAATCATTGTAATGAGTGAGACATCACCTCAAGCACTAGAGGGCATCTTCAAATGAATAATGGTTTAACATGAAAATGTAATTAAATCTCAGACAAAATAAGACAAAAATAGTTTGAAAGCATTATTAATATAGAGTTAGTTGATTTGCTTGTTCCATTTAATTTATCATAGTCCATGATGTAAAAATAAATGAATTATCATGATAGAAAGAGAATCATCGTGGTAAGCAGAAGTATTCTCAGCTCGATCATCTCTCCATCAACATTTTTTTCCCATGGAAACAGGAATCCCCAAGACACTTAATGCATCTTCTTACAGGTAAAGGCCTCAAGGATAAGGGCCACTGTGCCAATGAATTAAAAGGCTGAATCAGAGATTTAACACAGATGAACTAGAAAATTTTGGATTCCAGTTTCTCTTAATGTGAAATGAGAAAGATCATGGTAGTCATGTAACAGTATAAAATCTAGATTTCTGCGGTCCTGGTCAGGAGACAAAGGGATTGGTATAGAAATAAAATAGACAAAGATAAATCTAATATGAAAAATATAGTGGAATTATAAACTTAAAAAATCTGCTTCTTATTTGCTTTATACTACAGAATTTCAAACTGTTCATGTTTAAACTATCCAATAAAAACTGGAGTCACATATAATATTAGACTAAAGATGTTAGTACCTGAAGTAATATTTCCAAATAAAATGAGATCTTTCCAAGTCTTAAGATTCTTTGTACTGCCCTACTGTCTATAAGTAAACTCCAGATATCCTCCACCAACCTGCTTCACATGCCTGTACCTTGCTCACCTTCTGGACGAGTCTCCTTCAGAGTCTCAGCCACCTTGAGACATTAATTAGAGTCTGCAAAAACTACCTGCTGACTGATAAACATTCAGTAATTTGTTTGTTTGTTTGTTTACTTTATAAGAACTTATCTTTATGCTTGGTTGACTTCAGCTACTAACTTATCAAATCCTTCTATGCTTTAATTCTCTTACCTTTGAAGTGCACTAGTTAAGAAATCGTATTATTTCATATGAAATAAACTCCATTGTATATATAAAATAGGTGCACTTCGCATGATAAAATCCCAGTGAATGCTGATTATTGTTAATTCCACACCGCTGACTCCTAAGTGTACACTGCAATATTTAACGTAATATTTATTCTCCACTTCACGATCAGAAAGAGGGACTGTTCATATCTCATCTTCCAGGTCTTAAAAAGTAGCATGATTTTTTTTAACCTTAATATCACATAACAGAGAATAAAACATAAATAAGCTGATATTGCTACACCTCCTTTTTTATAAGCATCACCCTCATTATTTACAGAAACCATATTTTTAGTTAGTAACCTGAGAGTTTCCATCCAATTCTCATATGTACACACTGCTTATACAGTATCACTCAATCCCAAGCTAGCAATGGTGTTATGAATTTAGAAATTTGACTGTTTCTGTCGTTCTGTCGTCGTGTCAAACCAGCTTATCCTTGTAACTGCCCTGCATCCATACATCCAATCAACAGCAAGCAAAGTTTAAGTTATAGCAATAAAATGAGTTTTTCAACTAAAGAATATTGTCTTAGTTATGGTTTTACTGCTGTGAAAAGACACCATGACCAAGGCAACTCTTATAAAGAACAATATTTAATTGGGGCTGGCTTACAGGTTCAAAGGTTTAGTCCATTATCATTAAGGCAGGATCATGGCAGCATCAAGCATCCATGGCATGGTTAAGGGAGAGGAGCTTGAGAGTTCTACATCTTCATCTGAAGGTTGCTAGCAGAATACTGGCTTTCAGGAAACTAGGGTGAGGGTCTTAAAGCTCCCACCCACAGTGACACACCTACTCCAAAAGGGCCACCTTTCTAATAGTGCTACTCTCTGTGCTGAGTATACACACAAATGTTATCACCATTTCTTTCCATTACTGTGATAGAGTGCCCTGACAAAAACAACTTATTGGAGAAAGGCTTATTTTGGTTCAAGCTTCAAGGTTATAGTCCATCATGGCAGGTAAATTGAATAAGAGAAGCTTGAAGCAGCTTGTCACATCCTATCCACACTCAGGAGCAGAGAGTGATTGATGTTAGTGTTCAGCTGGCTTCCTCTGTTGTATACAATTCAGAATTCCTGCCTAGGAAGTAGTCTCACCCACAGTTAAGATGGATCTTCCTAATCAATTAACCTAACTAATCACCCAAGGAGCTCTCAGAGCCCCCTTCCTAGGCCACCCTAGAAACTGTAAAGCTAACAACTTTAGTCTACATCATAACCTGGTTTATTTACAGACAAATTTTAAAACCTCAAATATTTAGTTTTAAATAATTTTTGAGTCATGTGTAAATCTTTGACTTAAACATAATTTAACCTCCCACTGACACACAGCACAGGTTGTAACTGAGCAAGTAACTGTCTTATATAAATAAATGTCTTATATAAACAATGGGAAATAAGAAAAAATATAGGGTATTATTAATAATTGAAGTTTAGAAGAAACTATAAATCTCTTGGTAGTTAAGTATTTGATTGTTTTATAAATCTAATAATTCTGTTAAACTACATTCACTATTTAAAGTAGTCTTTTGTTTCGAGAATAATATGAGATGCAATATACTAGAGTAAAAATTCCAAACAATTAGAAGCCTTGGGCCAGTTTCCTCAGAATTTCCTATAATTGCATCTTTATCAATTATATTAATTTATAGCATAATTTAAATGTCAGATAAAGGTTTACACGACTTAAAATATCTAGTTTCAAAATAAAATATTTAAGTCTTAGTAAAAATATTTAAATCTTGGAATTTCAAAGAAATTCCAATAGTTGTGCCCCCATGTTATAACCCTCATCTTTAGTGTCTCAAAAGCTGCTGCTTGTCTGCAATGACCTGCTGAAAAGAGAACACCTAGGAGTTTCTGTCATTTTCCTGGGTGATTTGATTCAGAGCTAATCCCCCATTTGCATTACAAATAGCTCTGCCTTTCATTGACTTTTAAAATTTGGATATGGGTGGGAACATTTGAAGCATTAGTATTTTTTTCTCTTCATTTAATATATCTCACTACCCTTGCACACCAATCATTGTCAAAGATAATGTCACAGCAAAAGCATAGGACAAATGACTCAAACCATTAATTTTAAAATTAGCATGCCGAAGCCTGAGTATGAGAAACACGTAACAAGAAGAATCCTTTATATGATATTTTCCATTGATGGAATATAAAATTTCCCTGGGAATGGTTGAGAAAGAAAGCCATAGTCTGTGTAGAAAACAGACCAATGGGAGGGAAAGAGGACAGTGGGTAAAACATCAATGAGATCCCAACTCAGACTGACGCGTGTAAGTACCTTGTGTCATTTCCTAACCTTTCTGAAACCTTAATTGGTACTGTATTAGTATCTTAAAACTCAGACACAAACTCTGGCAAAGTGTGTGTGTGTGTGTGTGTGTGTGTGTGTGTGTGTGTGTGTGTGCTGACAAAACATTTTAGCAGATGTAGGATGTTTGAAATATCAGCTATTAATTCACATGTCTATGACAGTGATGACATTGAAGTCTCTATCCAATGAATCATAGGCTATTGAGCAAAGTATTTGCCAGGGTGAAGTCTTATCCTAAGGTCTGGGAAAACATCTGCTTCCAAGTTCACTGCGGCTGATGGCAGAATTCACTTTGAAGTCTCTAATTCTAGCAGCCTGTTAACCAAGTACAGCTTCTAACAACTCCCTGTGCTCTTCCCCAAGCACATCCTTTCAGCCCTAGTACAATCTATGAAGAATCTCCAGTCACTCCCAAGCTTCATATCTCTGCAAGTATTCACTTACCACAAGACTGAGCTGTAAACCAAGAGTTATGTGGTTCAATCACATTGTCATATTCAACTAGATAATTTCTTTCTAATACTCAGTTTATTTGAGAGCTTCATTATATTTTCAAAATCTATTCATAGTAGCATATAGAATTATAGTTAATTGAATAATTAGAAGAAATGATCAGAAATCAGGGGATGACAGGGGCCTGCCATGGAATACTGCTCTGCCCAGATGGAGAGAAGAGAATTATGCTATCAAATCCAGAAATGATATATTAAATCCCGAGTGAATCTATGGAGGTTTAGGCATTACTCACATGCTAAAATTTCTTCCATTTGATCCTGCAGTTAGTTGTCCAGAAACCCTGCAGCTAAGGTCAAAGTCTGAATTTACCAGGAAGTCAGTGGGACTCTTCTTCTTCTCTGGAGGATCCCAAAACCCACATGGACTACCTGAAGAATGTCTCAAAGTCCTGTACCTGAGATTCCTGGAATGGCTCCCCGTGCTAACGAGGTATTTCAGTAGCCTCAGTCAATAACCTTTGCCCTATCTAAATATTCTCACCCCTTCCCCAAAACGATTTAACCCTTGATTCATCCTGAATAAATGTATGTGTATAATCCCACCCTGAATGAAGGTATATGGCCAACCTAAGATTGTCTCAGAGAGCTGTTTTATTGAAGATTGTCAGGGAAGGCCTTTGCCTACAAAAGCTGTAATACTAAGATTGTCAGAAAATCCCAGAGCACACACTTGGTCCAAGCCGGACTAGGACCCTGCCGGTTCCAGACTCTGCTTAGTCTTTCCAGTCTGGTGAGTAGCAGCATCTGAACACCCAGAGAGGGAGAAACCAGAGGACCTGGAACAACAGTTACTTATCTCATTTATTCTATCCTCTTTACCATGCATAAGGCCAAGTGCACACATTAGACTTTGTGGGGGGGGGGTTAGGATATTACTTTCTCCCCTCTTAATCGTCTGGGTGATCCAACCCAGATGAGAGGCCAGCCTAGATGTAAGAAGTACAACTTGGAAAACTTCAAAATAGCAGTATGATCTTTAACAGTCTTCAGAAGGTAAGAAGGGATAAGGAAGGCTCAGAGGGGCTTTGAAGAGTACTCTTGAGTCAGACTTGCTGTCAGAGTCCTCTGTTCCTTGTACACCCAAAGGCTTTCATGATAAAACTGCAGCTGTATAAGAACCCTCCATTCTGACAGGAGCTGGAGAACCAGTTTCCTAAATATTGTGATTTAACCATGAAATAAAGAAGGAAAAGATGGATGACTTCTTCATTCAGGTTCTGCTTCCATAAGAAACACACAACTGATTTACACTAGAGTAGGATTATTTTTCCAACATTAAAATTCCAAGTTATAAATGCAATTAGCCTGGTGTAGAAAAGTTCATTTACCTTACAAAATAGAAAGGAAACCAAATTTTTAAATAATATCATTCCTTGGCTCTAGTTATGAACAACTATTGCTAGCGATTATTCCGGATCTATCCATGATGCCAGGAGCTCTTTCCATGGCCCCAAATAAATAATGAGTCTCCTTTAGGAATAGAGGAAGATTGAATAAATTGAAGAAAGACACTCTTCGATCAGCATCAGGAATACCAAATAGCATCTGAATTTATTCGATTCATAGTTTGTTTTTTAAAAGAAGACTGAGCTATTTATTCCTTTCCTATGGGCAAACTCAGAATATAATGGTAGAAATGTCAGGGAGAATGAAGAAAAATGATGATATTTCCCAGCAGAATAGATATATTGTTTGCAAAAAATAAAGTTACCAGGGTCACTAGAAGCCCCTAGTGATCAGCTGCTCTGGGACATAAGACTGAGCTGGAAGGATTGCACAAAGAACTTGGGTAAATGAGGATTTATTTTTAGAAGGAGGCAGTATCAGCAAAGATTGATCATCACTCAAGAGCAGAAGTTCCACTTCTCAAGTCCCCAGATGTTTCCTCGACTTTCCTGAAGGTATTTAGTGTCATTGGACCACATTCCATGTTCGAAAACCTCAGAGACTCCTTATTGAAAATGCATCCTTTGAGCCCTGACACAGGGAAATCAATGACTTTCTCATAAGCATATGCAGGTGCATTTGGGAGCTCTGAACTGCTACCTCTTCATCTGAGAGAAAATAGAGGTTCACTGGACATTGCCACCTTGTATGTAACAATTTACACAAAATCAGTTTTATAAAAGGTAACTGTTCTGTATTTATCATTTAATAGATGAGTATTGACTGCCCTGAATGATGCTGATCAGCTCCTGTCCCGCACACATCACCTCTCACAATTACTCTTCGCCATTCCAAGCTTAAGATAACTACCCAATTTATCTCAATGAGATTCAATTCCGCTTTCCTCGTAAACTTCAGAGACTACTTTTATGAAGCTTTTATTCCAAAACTCTCATTCCGGTGACTCTCTTTTCTTGACTCTTTTACCACTTTTCATCTGTACAGTTGAAATTGATATTCCTCTGTCTTACTTCCGAAGCCTGCAATTTCTGCTTGCCCAATCCCTACATGCTATGGGTCATTTATGTGTCTCTGGAGGAATTCCTATTTTAATCCTTTGCTAGTTTTTAATCAACCTATTTTGGCAAATATGTAGTTTTCAGATATTTGATCCCATACTCTGCACTCTGTAAATTACCTTTCAAAAGTTTATATGCATGCATGATTTTATTTTGCATGTGTGAACAAGCATATTCACTGGGGACTGAATCTAGAATTCTATTCATAAGAAGCATAACCTATACCAATGAACTAACATCCCAAACCCTAAGTGATGTCTAATCTTAGCATCAATATCATTATTCAAATTAGCATTTTTCATTGCTATGATAAAACACAATGACCAAGGCAACTTACAGAGTATTTATTAGAAGCTTGTGATTCCAGAGATATGACATCACTTTACAGGGAGAAACATGGCAGCAGGCAGGCAGGCCTGTTGCTGGAATGGATCTGCAAACTTAATTCAATTCACAAACGAAAAGCAGAGAGAGCTGGCTTGAGAAGTCTCAGGGCTGCTCCGTGGTGACAAACTTCCCTCAGAATGACCATGACTCCTCATTCTACCAAAACAAAAACCAACTGATGATCAAGTCCTCAAATGCCTGAGGCTTACAGAAACATCTCATTTAAACTACCACAGAACTACTTTCTTTGTATTTGCCTTTCTCTATGTAGTTATGTACACTTTTACCAAGGACATTTTTCTTCAAAAGATTTAGAGTCAGTCTCTTGTACTTACTATACAGCAAGGATCTGTATTACGTGTATATTGTAGGCACATTGTAGTGGAATCAGTCATGTGAAGAACATACTTCATTTTTCCTTTTATCTATTTTATGTTGTTCTCGAATTTAAAATACTGTTTGCTCTGTATTTTTTCTAATAATACTTTAATTTTTTACTATTTGAAAATTCTATATATGTATATTATGTATTTTGGTTATGATGATTCTGGCTCCTTGCTACCAATTGTCCCCAGAGAACACCCCAACACATCTTGCTCCCAACGTCGTGTCTACTTTTCAAATTTTACTTACTTACTTGCTTTAGCCCATTGAGTTGAATTAGTTCTGCTCATATGTGCATGAGTGTGGGGTCCTCCAGTGGGGTATGTCAACCATCCAGTAGCCACAGTTAAAAAAAAAAAAAAAAAAAAAAAAAAAAGCTCTCCCTTCTCAGCAAATAATCCCACCAATATTTCCTCCTAAACAAAGGTTTTACCTGTGTAGCCCTTCCCTATGCATGATGAAACTTTTAACTGGTTTAGTCTAATGAGGGTCTTGTGCACGTAAACCCAGTTGTTATGGGTTCATGTGTACAATATGTCTGTCGTGTCCAGTAGATCATATTTTCAGAGCACTTATCCCTATCCTATGGATCTTATATTCTTCCTGCATTCTTTCCACAGTGTCCTCTGAGTATTGAAGCAGTGACAAGTTGATACAGATGTCCCATTTATACCTGACCAATCACAGTTGTTTTCTTCAGCACTTTGAGCAGTTGTGAGTCTCTACACTAACCATAGCCTGCTGCAATTAAAAGCAACACTTTGATCAAGGTTAAGATCAGCAAAAATATATGGATAAAGATATAAATATTTAGAAGGCATTCTGACAAGACCATTTAGAAAAACAAAATCAATGAATTCTCCTCTCCCTCAAGGACCTACAACTAACCTAGCTACAGGCTTAGACTAAGTTCACCATGGTACCAGCAATTAATTCCTTCCGAAGATAAGACCTCAGATCCAATCAAGAGCACAGGAGGGTCACATGCATAATAACCTTGCCATTATTGCCACATGAACATGTCTTTGTTGGAAGGTCATTATTGTAGCATTCAGGGTCCAGTACTGGGCAAGACCATTGATATTCTTTTTCCTATAGCATGCTGGATACTACCTTATAGCCCTATAAATATGATTTCATCACATTTTTACATTTTTACCCAGTCCAAAATTCTTTCCTATTCATTTTAAAACATAAATTTTTTTCACACAATTTTTACCTACAGTATTAATGGAATGGTAGCTGACTTAGTACTCAATTGCAGTAGTTTATCATATAATCAATTATTTTGAATTTACAATAAGACCTTGATGTAGTTCTAAGCAGTGAAGTTCTGTTCTACTCAAATAATCTGGATTACACAGTGGCAGAAACTATATGCCTAGTTCTATATATAATAGTTCTATATACAACTCAGGGAAGAAAAGATTTTGGTTTAAGTTTCCAGAAGCAGTGAGTCCACCATGGTGAAGAAAGCATGATAAACATAAGGAAAGCATCAGGAAGTTGGCTGATCAAATCTCATCTAAACACAGGAAACACAGAGAGGTAGGGAGAGAGAAAACAGGAAGTAGGATTAGACTGTAAACCTGCAAAGCAAGCCCACCCTCAGTGATCTACTTCTTCCAGCAAGGCTGCATCTTGTAAAGGTTCCATAACCTCCCCTGAAAGTGCTACCAACCGAGGATCAAGTGAACAAGCCCACAGGGAACGTTTATTATTCAAACCACAGCAGATAATGTGTTTCCATTATCATCTAATGTTCAAAATTACATGCAGGAAGGAAAATTAAATGGAAATTTATAAATATCTTTGTTATACTTGCTGTCTTTTATAATACATAAAAATTTTTGTCTTTGAAAATAATTTAAAGTGTCATTTCAAATATTGACAGCTCGGCGCTCTAAACTCCCCATGTTGCTCAGAGACTAGCAATTTACTCTGAATAGCCCTGACTTTTTTCTTATGCCCTGTAAACTCAACAAAGGGTAAGGTTAAGAAAAGATAACACTGGAGCTGAGGAGATGCCTTAGTGGGTATCTTAGTTATGTTTCCCTGTGATAAAACACCATGACCAAAACCAGCTTGGGAAGGAAAGGGTTTATTTCAGTTTACAACAGGGCAAAGACCTGGAAGGAGAAACTGAAGCAGAGGCCATGAAGGAATCTTGCTTATGGAGTTGCTAGTGATAGCTCACTCTGCCTGCTTCCTTATACCATTCATAGTCACATGCCCAGTAGTGGCCATTGTTCTCAGTGAGCTGGGAGCACCCAGATCAATCATTAATGAAAAAAAAAAAAAATGCACCACAGACTTGCCTCCAGCCCAGTCTTATGGACTCTCAGTTGAGATCCTGTTTTCTAGATTGACATTAACTTGTGTTGAGTTTACATAAAAGTAGCCAGCATAACTGACCCCTCGTCAACTTGACAATCACATCACTTATTAATCAATAACCTTTATTTTGTTCATCACCAAGACCTCATATTAATATCAGTATAACAATGTAAAACATTCCAAGTTTTAAAAGACTGTCTTTTAAAATTCATATACATTAAAAGTCTTTTTTTCAAAGTTCCAATCCTCTCTAAATTGTGCATAGTCTCTAAAACACCCATAGTGTCTCTGAAATATTCAGTCATTTCTCTAAAGCAGTAGTTCTCAACACTCCCAATGCTGTAATACTTTAAGACAGTTCTTCATGACCCCCCCAACCATAAAAGCACTTTTGTTGCTACTTTGTAACTGTAATTTTGCTACTTTTATGAATCATAATGTAAATATCTGATATACTGGATGATCTTAGGCAAACCCTGTGAAAGAACTGTTAGACTTTCAAAGGAGTCTAAGACCTACAGTTTGGTTACAGTTTGAGAACCACTGCTCTAAAACATACAGTCTTCAAATATAGATGCCTATAAAATACAATACAAACAGAATAAAATAAGTTAAATATTCTTTTACTCTGAGAGGGGGGAAAATGACACTGCCACAATCAAACCAAAGCAAAAGCATAACAGTATCAACAGCAACAACAGTTTAGTACCAGACATCTAGATTTATTCACAGTCTTCTGTGTTCCTCCAAAGGGCTCCGTTTTTTGCATCTCTGCCTTTCCCAGCACTTGGAGTTTATTTCACAGGCTCAGGAAAGTTCCGTGACGCATCTGGTGCGATCCACGACAGTCATCCCGTACTACTGGCATCTCTAGAACATCAAGGTCTTCACTGAAACTGGCCATACCTTCAACCAATGACCTCTCCTGATCTCTCACGGTGCCAAGACTCAGCTACATTTCATGACTCCACTAGCCACTTCCCAGATTGGGCCTCGGGTAGCAGGGTAAAATTTAGGAGTGCCCAGCCTTTAAGCAAGTCATAGCACGTCAAAAATTAACTGGTGTGTGTGTGTGTGTGTGTGTGTGTGTGTGTGTGTGTGTGTGTGTGTGTGTGCGCGCGCGCGCTCGCACTCGCGGTAAGTGTGCATGTGCTTATCATTCACCAACCCAGATAGCTCCTGAGCAGGTGCGTGCTTGCAACCCTGTTGCAAACTACCGCTACAGAGTATCACACAATGACCCTGGTAGACTCTTTGAGGGATTCTCAAACTTTCCTCTAAAACGTTACAAGCCTCCATCATCTGCACTGTTTTGAGCATTGTCTTCTATGCTCCCACAACAGTTCATTAATCTCGGAACACCTAATAGCGTTACTAGATCAAAGTGACTAAATCCTTTCACAATCCTTCCCAGAACATGGTCAGGTCTGTCACAGCACAAACCCATGACCTGATACTGGTTTCTATCTTAGTATAAAGCACCTTGACCAAAAGAAACTTGTGAAAGAAAAGTTATATTTCATCTCATAGCTTGTAATCGTTCATGGAATTCATGACATGAATTTAAGGCAAAGACCTGGAAGCAGGAACCTAAGCAGAGGCCATGAGGGAATATAGCTCAGAGGCTAGTTCCTCACGCCTTGCTCAGTCTGCTTTCTTATATCATCTAAAACACCCTGTCCAGGAATAACACAGTCCCTAGAGAGATGGCCCCATGAATATCAGTTGTTAATAAGGAAATTTCACCGAAGACTCACCTACAGGCAAATCTGATAGAGGCCTTTTCTAGATTGAGAGTCCCTCTTTCTAAATGACTATATCTTATGTCAAGATGACATAAAACTAGTGGGAAAATTCCTTGCTGAACAAGTATAAGGCTCTGAGCTTGACTTCCAGAACCTAGGTAAAAGCCAAGAATGGTTATTTTCTGTAATCTCAGTGTTTCTGTGATGAGATGGAAGGTGGAGACAAGAGAATTCCCAGAAGCTCATGGGCTAGCAAGCCGGAAGTGATAAACAAGATAGCCCATCTCAACCCATGCAGAAGGCAGGGGCTGGCATTTAAGGTTGTCTGCTGACCTCCAGATCTGCATACCCATCTTCACACACAAACACAATAATATTCATTTTTTTTGTGAACAAAGCTTAACTTGTTTCAGCAACATTACTAAGCATATGTATAGCATTGTTTCCTGTCATCTTAAAATGCCTCCAAAATATTCCACTTCAGCCTTTCCAAAAAGTAGAAACAACAATAAGGTCGTAAAGATTGAGTTTCTGATAAGTATTTCCAAATACTGTGTTTTATTTATCAAATTATTCAGGAAGATAACTTAAAGATACTAAAAGTGTATAAAACTTTGAGATCACCAAATCTCTCCATGGTTCATTTCCCACCAGAGTCCCTGGAAGGAGAAAAGGCATAGAATTAGCAAGAGTACATCATTCAATTCAGTGACCCGCCGCAGAACAGAACCATAATTCTGTAGCATCTCCGCTATGGTTGAGGATTAGGCTGAGGACTGGGTCTTAGAGGTTAATTAAAGCACCCAAAGAAGGATGCAGAAGACAATTAGAATGTATCGCAGAGCACCAGTGTTGCCCCAGCTTTATGAGATCCTTTTACAGCTGGGTTTCTAAATGGAGAACTGGCTTTATGTCACTATAAATTACATTTAATTGCAGTTTTTGTTGCATGATTTACTGTATCCTTGTCTTCTTTAAATTTCTAATCTAACTCTGCTTTGTGAGAACATGCCTTCTTCTGTAATTTTTCTCTCGCTAGTACTGTATGTCCATTCCTTTTTCTATTGCAGTTTCTTATTGCCTAAGCAGAAGAGATTTGCTCATGTAAGGCAGAGCGCAGTGTCACAGAGACTGGACTTCATCTTGCAATTGTCTCACCTCTAAATCTAGGTTCAGTCAGGGGATGGCTGGTCTAGCCTGCATTAAGACACCCCAAACAGTTTTAAAATGGGATCTCATCTTTGAAAGCCTGCTATTATTAAATTTTAAAATACTCTACAGATTTAATTCAATTCCACTCCTTTTTTCTGTAAAATAGAATTTAAGGCAGATTTACCTTAAATCCAGGGTATAAAGATGATTATTAGAAATACTAGAAAAAATACACAACCAGCTTCATCATAACCAATACATTGTCACGGTGAACACCAGAAGTTATTGAATTTCAACAGAATACTATAAGAATTTATAATAGCAACTGGTGATAAATAGGTAATAAAGTAAGTATATGTTTTGTTGTTTTAGGGTTTTTAATAACATGAATGAGATTTGAATAACATACTATAACTTTCATGGGGAAATTTAAATGTAGATAACACAAACTTAGGTTACTTATCTCTTGTGATAACTTGACTCTAAATTACGTTATAGTTCCTTTAAGCCACATCGCATGTATTAACAGGTTAGCAATTGATTGATTCTTTTTGCATAGTGCAGTCCATGCAGAAGGAATATAATGTCGCTCTTAAAAACACAAGACAAACATCAAACAGAACCACTATGACATGAAAGCTGGGAGTGAGCAGCTTTTTTAAACTTTTTATTCTGAATTTGATTAATTTGATGCCGAGGTGCATAAAAGGTACAAGTAATCCTTAGAGTTCTTTAGTATTATTCATGTACCGTGTCATTTCATCCTCTCCCCTTATCCTTTTCTCCATGCCTTCTTCTCCTCCTGTTCTCACAGATATTTCGTGTGTGTGTGTGTGTGTGTGTGTGTGTGTGTGTGTGTGTGTGTGTGTGTGGTGTAGATATATATCTAGGTGTTTGTGTGTATTTACATGTTTGTGGAGGCCAGAGGTCCTCACTGGTGTCTTAATGCATGTTTTACACCTTAATTTTTAAATACACGATCTCCCTCTGAATCTTCTACCAGGACAGAAGCAAACATTTCCTATGGATATAAAAGACCCAAGTGATTCACTACCTCCTCCGGTGCTAAGGTTGCAAAAACTCCCTACAAAGCCCAGAGTTTTACTTAGTGGCCAGAACCAGTGCTCAAGTTTTCATGCTTACATTGCAAGAATTCTACCTTCTGAGCCATTTACCCAACCTCATCATTTTCCCCTAAACCACAGGGAAATAAGTCTGGGACACAATGTACCTTATTCTTAAACATTTTGATGGGTATTTCCTAAACATAAAGATATCCTTTTACATAATCATCATGAATAATTAGCAACACTAAAAAACAAACTATAAGCTAACCTAGAAATGCAGTTGAATTTGATCAGTTTGTTCAAGTTTGTTTTCTATTGCTGTGGTAAAACACTGACTGACACCAACCTGGGGAAGAAAGGCTTTCTTTGGCTTGAAGTTTCAAGTCCATTATTGAGGAACTGGAAGAAACCCAAAATAAGAAACACTACTTACTGGTTCGCTCTTCGTGGCTTGTTCAGCTTGTTTCTTTATACTGATTAGAATTCCTATACACATAGGAATGGCACTACCCACAGTGCCATTCCTCACATCAATTCTTAACCAAGAAAATGGCCCCACAACTTACTTAGAGGTCAATCTGATGAAAGTATCTTTTCCAGTGAGGTTTCCTGTTCTTGGATGACCTTAGTTTATGTCAAGTTGACAAAAAAAGAAAGAAAGAAAGAAAGAAAGAAAGAAAGAAAGAAAGAAAGAAAGAAACAAAGAAAGAAACAAAGAAAAGGAAAAATGAAACCAACCAGCTCAACCACTTGGATCATTTATATCTGTGGGAAATGTTTGTTTCTGTCCAGGTCTCAGGTGTTGGTAAGGCTGAAATGCTCGTGGGCATCATGATTGACATGTGTTTACACTGCAGACAACTCCACAGCACAAGATCCTGTAACTGAACATTTTAAAAGGATTAAGTGTTCCTTGTGCCTTTGAGAATGGAGGATGCCATGTGTGTGGATTATGTCAGCAGAGAAATGGTGTAGAATGCCTTATTCCTGGTAATGATAACATTAATTATTTTCTCAGTTTGGAATCATCTGTTTTCTCCACATTAAAATTACAAATGCTTCCTTTGTAATCATTTATATCTGTAGGGGAATATTTTGAAACTCTAGTCTCATTCTGTTTTTCATCATCTTCCACCCACTCATCTTAGTATCCATAAATGATTCTGCCAAAAACAGTCATTATTGGTAATTGCCAAATGGTGTTTTTCTAATTTCTCCTTCCTTCTCCATCTTTCTGTGTGAACAATAAAAGTATGCTGCAAAAAAAAAAAAAAATAGCACTAAATAGCAATAGAACATGAGAGCCAGCTTACAAAATCAATCTGGAATAATGTGAGCATCTAAATCAGCGATGACCACAAAAGGTGGTAACCTGTGGAAGATAGTGGGCTCCAAAGTCTAGCATGATGGAGCTGGGCCACTTAAAAAGTTACTATAGACAATCTATCTTTTCAACCATTTGTGTAGAACAAATATTAAAAATTATGTGTGAATATAATGAAAATCATAAATGTCATTTACAACCCAGTAAATACAAATATAAGTAATAGCGTGGAATCCTACTAAATTTTTATCAAGCAGTTTTCAACAATTAGTATAATTAGTAATAACAAATAGCTGGAATTATGGCGATCAAATAAGCTGTCATACACAATACTGATTTAAACCTACCTGTAAAATCCACCAATACAGTAGTTTTAACAATGTGTAGCAAAATTTAAAAGAATGTAACTTGGCAACGTTAATTCCATTTAATTCAATAAACATCGGAATAAGTAGAAATATATATATTCCTTCATTTTATTAGAACATGATTAATAATAGGAAACATTAGCAATCATAGTCAACTACATTACTAAACAAATAATTCAGATTTCAAAATACTTCCTAGTATAATTACTCAACATTCACACATTCACATATATATATATATATATATATATATATATATATATATATACATATATATATACCCTTCATATATATATTTCTATTATAATAATAGAAACTTACAGAGATGTTAAAAATAAGACATTTCCCATTATACAGAGTATCCAATATGTACATACTAAATATAATTCTATTATTTGAATGATACTAATTATTTGTATTGTCTTTAAGTAGTGTTTCCTCCTGGCTACTGTTGTTTTAAAGTAGATCATAATTGAAACTTTATATAACATTATTTCTTTCCCATAAGCATGATCCTCTTGGTTATTCTAATTGTCAATAAGATTTTCATTTAAAAATCTTTGATGAATAAATTAGGGGACAGAAATATTTTTCCTAAATTCTCACTTTTGCTTTAAAATTTTTTTTATTTTTGAGCATCTGAGCTTTCTAAGGGATAAAATGATACAAACATGATGGAAGAACACAAAAATACTGAAAAAAAGTATTTGGAGAATAGCTTAATGAATATGGTAGCCGTTAGGCTGAAGAAGTACTAATTTTTAAAATATTTGCATTATTAAAATTTCCAGAAATACTACTTATGGTTGTTTCGATTAATAACACATCCTCATAAAAAATACTAAAAATACTCCCTGCCTTGAAATATATTAATGATACTTTTATTATATTTTTATTTACTTGATTTTTTTTTACATTATTGGGATTTTCAAACCACCTGAAATCACATCAAAATGCTACAGACATAGCACAAACCAAAAATGTATTTCATTCATCTTCACAGTTAATTAGAAAGCGCAACTGTGACCTTTCTGTTGAAAGTATTGAATGTTTTTTTAACAAATATTCCCAAGCATGAAATAATTACCATAAACTGTGAGGAAGGTATACTCAGGTGCACAGCCATGAGGTTATTTACGAGCTAGTAGGGTATCTCACTGTTGATAGCATGCAAATTTTTTATCATTATGGAAATTTAATTTTCACCTTTGATTCCTTTGTGCTTTCCTTAAGCCCAGTTCAGCTGTTAAAAGTTACCTTTTAGCACAATAATTGTGGCTCTGATTTATTCCTCTTTTTCCAGCAGTTAAAATAGAAAGATATCTGCCATTTAATGATTTGGAGAACACACAGCAGTTCAAGGTTTCCGTAGTACTCAACAGCGATTCAATAGCACTCTCAATTGCAGTCACAGTAATTTGCAGGCACTTGGCATGACACTCAAAGTGGGTGCATTTTGAGAAGTAGTGGTAACTGCTCAGACAGTCTGATTCTTCATTCTAATAGTCTTCTGTTTTAGTTTAACAGCACATGCAAATTATCACCTGATTCCTTGGTCAAGCTATAAAACCAAAAACCATCAGATCTCTTCATCAGAATCTAATGTAGAAAACAAGCCACAATTTTATTAAGAAAATATCCCTTGTTTCTCTATAGTTTTAGTAACACATTTTGTGATCGTGTGATCGTGTGTGTGTGTGTGTGTGTGTGTGTGTGTGTGTGTGTATCATGTATTATTGGGCAATTTTTCCTCAAGTGTTCTCCTACTTCACACCTAAAGAGATGTAGGAATATCGAAATTCTTGAAATAAATTGATATGGTCCTACAACTAAAGTGCCAAACATGGATAACCTCATAAGAAATAGATGGTATTTTAACAAGAGCAAAATGTAGTGACTTAACGGGCATGGAAGGAAGTGGAGTTGGTAAGTCTTGGTACCACAGATAATAGGATCACGGCATCCAAAACCCTCTGGCAGAAATCTGCCTAAACCATTCTGTGATCCCAGCCAACTGTTAGATCACCATGCTACTGGAAAAAAATCTGAACTCTGTTTTGGTATCACAAGTCAAACAATACCAGGCAAGTCCAAAGGATGTCACTGACATCTCTTGGTATATATAAAGGATGTCACTGACATCTCTTGGTATATATAAAGGATGTCACTGACATCTCTTGGTATATATAAGCAAAAGCAGATAAATTGAACTTAACACATATGACTTATATGCCTTTATGCTGCTAGTTTTAATTGATGTAAATAAAGTAAAAACAATCAAAACATACAGTGCCTCTTTACCACATTTTCACTTGATAGTTTGTTTGGCCAATATTACAGATATGCACAATAAAGTCAAAAGAGCTGTAAACATACCAGGAAGTCAGAAAAGGAAGATGGCTATATGATAGATCAGTGTTAAAGTCTGTGGCACACTTCTTGTATTAGTGCAACATGATAGCACTGGCAATCTAAAAGTATGGCCATGCAGCCTCTGTACAAATGAAATAAAGAACAAATGTAAAGGGAATTCTCAGTTTGGGTCCTACATAAAATTCTCTTTCATGAAATTCTCACCAATTTTACTTCTGAACTTTTTATTAAAAAGTTATAAGACACCATAGCTGAGGACATCATGTGCCTTCTTCACTTGACATGGAAATATAAAATCTAATTGGCACAGAAGCTTCCTCCTGGCTGTACCTTTAATAGTCCTGGAAGATGCTGTGCAGGCTACTGGAAAGCAAAGTCATCAACATTCTTACTCAGCTGTGAATACTGTGAAATACAACAATGACTATCCTGGAAAGATATGCCCAATAGTGACATGAATGGTATGTGGGTAACCAACTGCTTTCTGGTTGCAATTAAAACCCACTCCACAGAGGGAAATCCATGTCCAATATTATAACCTTGGCTAAGACTCTGCCACTAGTCATGTGTCAAAGGGGAGAACCTTCTAATGTTATTTAGTTAAATGGAAAAGTCATCAAACTGCTTTCTATGTACTTGTCCTTCACCATATTGGTACAGAGAAACTTTTTATTGCAGTGGGCAGCAGTTGGCACTGAGACTCACTAGTCAAAGCACAGAGAATGAGTGACTAGAAGAACTCAACCTCAGCTCCCTCTCCTTGAGGCTCAGGAAATAAGGGAGAGGAGGCAGAAAGTGCAGCAGCCAGACTTTGAGAATAACTTCTTCAAAACAGTATTTACAGAATATGATAGGACCATTGGGGTCATTGCATTCATGAACTTACAGCAGCTGTGCCTTCCTACATAAGACCTTAATAAGCCAGCCAACATTCTTGCATGGAAACTAGAAAGATTCATGGATCTTCACTAGTACCTATTTTGAAGCTGTCTCCTGGGGGTGGAGAACATAACCTCTCATAGATTGCCCATACTCCAGTGGCTGTCCCTATCCTCTGCATATATGGACAACTTTAACTGGATTTAGTTACAAAGAAAAAAAAAATGACATGGCGTTAGCAAGAATAACTAAGAAAAACAAGTAGGTAGGTAAGATCACAGGCAAAGAGGCAATAGAATTAGCAACATGAAAATAAAAAGAATCACCATAAATATTATTATAAAAAACTAGGCTGAGGAGATAGTCCATTGGATAAAAATATATGTCTAGTGAGTATGAGAACCATAGGTCAGAACCCGAGTAAGGGCTAAGTAGGCATAATGGCATCAAAAGGCAGAGACAAAGTATCCCAGGAACAAGCTGTCTAGCAAGACTATATATTTCACTAAGTTCTGCATTTGACACCCAGCCTTCATAAATAAGGTGAAAATTCAATCAAGGATGATTCCCAACTTCAACCCCAGGCCTCCACAACATGCATACACTGCCACTCATACACATCTACTCCCATACATGTGAATGTACTCACACACATAAAAATGAAAGAATAAAAAATTGTTATGAATGTTTGTTTGATAACCTAAAATCAATAAACAGATCTTTAGATGCACAATCCTTATGAAAGTTGAATCATAGAGGAATTGAATTCCTGAAAGGATCAATAATAAATAATAATGCTGACTTAGTTTATATGTGTGTGTGTATGTATGTGTGTGTGTGTGTGTGTGTATATATATATATATATATATATATATATATTTATATATAAAGTTCCATCAAAGAAAAGCTAAAGACTTTTGCACTTTGCTGACAAATACTATGAAATGTATTTAAAGCAAAGGACTAATATCAACCCTCCCAAATGATTAAAATAAAACTGAAAAGTTGTCTTTCAAGCCCACTCAACAAGGTCACTATTACTCTAACACTACAACAAATAAAAGACAACAAGTAGGTAAATACAGACTAATCACCCTGAAGAATATAAATGAATAATTCTTCACTGGAATTCTAGCAAAATGAATTCATCCAGGGACTGAAGATTATTTGATGTGATTAAACAGAATCTTTCTCAAGGATATAAGGATGGTTGAACTGTGCATATCAATAAACATGAACTACCACATCAAGGTTGAAAATATATAATCCTCTAAATAGATGCAGAAAAGATATTTGTTAAATTAAACATCCATTTATAACCTTAAAATATAGTATATAAATAAAATGCTTCAACATAGTAAAGTCAACATACAAGTCAAGAGATAAATTATACTGAATGAATACAAAGATGTAGAACAAGAAACAATGCAGTTGCTCACCTCCTTCCTTTTATTTAATAAATGCTGAAAATCCTAGTCAGAGAAATCAAGCAAGTAAGTGCTCATATGACCTGATTTCAAATTACAGTGCAAAGCGTTAGTAATCTAAAAACATGCTATTGGCATGAAACAGATTCATGCATGAATAGAACAGAATAGAAAACCTAAAAACAGACTTACATATCTTTAGTAACTGATTTTCTGTTGGGCCTTGGACAAGGTAACTCCATTTAACCTGCAACCTTCAATCAGGTAGCACAGGTAGAGGTCTCCACCTCCAGAGATTTAAATATTAATGAGTTATCTAAAGGCCGGGGCATAGCTAATTAAGTTATTCCCTCCCCTTTTCCCCTCCCTATAAAAGTCCTGCTCCCTTGGCTTTTGGCAGGGAAGCACATACCATCTATATCCACTCAACATGCCATGAACAATAAAACTTTGGAAAACCGGACTCCACATGTTGCCTGGTCTCGTCACCAGATTCCCAGCCTTTGTAATCCTGGAACCTTGTCGATGCAGCCGCTGGCCCGGCCACCGACAGCTGCGTGAATGTGGGACCCTCTGCGGAGGTGTGGGAAGCCCTCCATGGAGACCCCGCCGCTGGACTCCCTTCCCCCCACCCACTCCCCTGCAAGATTTTGTCCCCACAATTTTCCACCAGCTATAGGCCAAGGACAAGGAAATGGACTGCAGGCAGGAATCTGACATTGGGCTGGAACAAAGAAGTAATTTCAGGCAGAAATCTAAATCTTAAGCTAGAACAAAGAAGTAGGCTTCAGGCATGAAAATGACTTTGGGCTAGGACAGAAAAGTAGGTTCAGATATTCTGATCATCCTGATAAGCCCTTAGAAATAGTGATCTCAGGAGTGATCATGGGTGATTATTTGGGTCTATTGTCTTCCTCGTTCCTGTACTATTTGCGTCTATAGAATTGCTAGTTCCTCAACCTAGAACTGACCTTAATATTTGCATGTAATTTAAACAGTATAAAGGCAAAAAAGGAGGAGGAGGGATGGGATAGGGGATTAATGGGTAAGGGGGGTGGGGAAGGGGGATGGCACCTGAAATGTAAATATATAAAATATCAAATAATAATAATAATAAAAGAGTGAGAACTAAAGAAAGGTCAGTGCTTATAGTAAACAGTATTTTGACCTATTGCATATCCACAGGGGGAAGAATGAGAGGAAAGCGACAGGAATTTATCTCTTGGAATGCCTCCCACTCTTGGGCATCTGTATCACCATGCATTTTTTAAAAAGAAAGAAAGGCTCTTACAATCTTTCCACTCCCTCTTCTGCAACATTTCCTGAGCCTTAGGTGTAGAAGTGTTTTGTATCCATTGATATTGGGCTCCACAAATCTGCATTTTTGAATAGTCATGGTTTTCATGTAATACTTCCTGTCTATTTCCTTGATGATGGCTGAGGACTGCACTTATCTGTGGATATAAAGGAGAACATTTAGAATGTTGCTAGAGGTTATGTTGGTTAGTAAAGTAGTGGTTGCAGGTATGTCTCTAAAATCATGACTTCAATATCACTGAGTAGGTGGCTAGGTTTCCAGTACCAGGCTAAGATTCTTCTTTTTGAGCAGTCCAATTAGAGAACTGCTTTCTACCACCATGGTGCTTGTAGCGTTACTGAACCTTTAGAGTTACTTTTCCATGCTGATTCATTGTTGTTCATAAGCATCATGGCTCAGTAGGACTGTTAGCTCTTTCTCTCCTTTGGATAGTTTTCTGTGAGGTTGTGTCTCTAGTAATTTCAGAGGCTATACACATAAAGTCTCACCAACATGAATGCCAAGACATTGGGCTAAACCAGGATGCTAGCCATGAAAATGTGGAATGGAGAAAGCAAACAACAACCATAGTCATTTAAATGTGGATAGGAGAAAGCACATGAGACTTCATCATTACAAAGAACTCCATATAAAAAAGAAAATCTGAGTGGGAGAAAGAATCTGGTAAGGAGAATCTGGGAGGACTTGGGGGAAAAGAAAAATTATAATGAACATATAATATATTTTAAAATTAGGACAAAAAGAATTCATGGGAAAACGTAAATTAGCAAATCACTATGGAAGACACCACCAAGTCCCTTAAGAATTACAGGTAGAATGTTATATGATCCATCAGTAGCATTTATTGATTTATACCCCAAAGAAATGAAATCAGTACATCAGAAAACTACCTGCAACCCTCAGATTCATATTTACAATAAATAATAAAAAGGAAGAAAATATAAACCATGTCTATCAACCAGCATGTAAGTAAAAATGCACTACAGATACCCCAAAAAATGCTATTCAGCCATAGAAAGAGTGAAATTGCGTCATTTTCAACAGTATGAATGGAAGCGGGGATTGTTGTGTTAAGTGAAGTAAGTCAAGGAAAGAACGACAAATATAGTATGCTCTCACTCATGGGAAGTATTTAAATAGCCTCATAGATGTAGTAGTTACCTACCAGGTAGTAGTTGAAGAGAATGGCAGCCAGAAGGGAGTGGAAGAAGTTGATTGATTGGTAAGTTATAATTATAGAGAAGCAAGCATTTTTATATAATGTCACCCATTAGGATGGCTAGAGATAACAATGAGACACTGCACATTTTCAAAATATTTACATCATTTTTATCCTTTCTTATCTCCTTACAATTCTTCCTGTGTTTCCCTCACTCTCTCTCAAATTTATAACCTCTTTTTAAATTGTTATTGTTATACACACACACACCACCTGTATTCAGTGTAACTTGCATATGAATGTGATTAGGATTTACCACATAGGATTAGACAATCAATCACGGGGTTATCCCTACAAAAGACTTAATTCTCTCTTTCTCAGAAACCATTAACTGCAAAAGTTTTTAAAATGCCAGATTTTGAATGGTTTCACTATAAGAACTGATAAATATTTGAACTAATAAATCTTTACGTAGTTTAAACCTTACACAATGTGCTAAAACATTGCAGGGTTCACTATTAATATGTAAAACTTTGTGTTTTATGTACCAGTTAAAAAGGAAATTTAAACTCATACCTGTAATCTCAGCCGTTGAAGGGATGAAGCAGGATTGTCACGTGTTCAAAGCCATCCTGAGCTACATAATGAGTGAGCTCTAGCTAATCCTGGAAATATAGTGTGAGACATTATCTTAAAAAGAAGAGAAAAAGAAATTTTGCAAGTAAAATTAATTTTGTAAAAAAAAGTTTAAGTTAAAGATATTTAAATATGTTAGTTCAAGTACATTTTTTGAATAATTGTAGTTCTCTGTCTTAAAATTTTTTTATTGCACAGTATCACTCTGTGTAATTTAATTTCCAAAGGCATAAGAAGATAAAAGAATCATTATCATTTTCTTTTTACACCAAAGTGGAACCATTATAGGACATGGATTTTATGATAACAAACCATCAGACCTGAATTTTTATTATTTTTCAACAAGTGTTACAGCTCAGAGAAGAAAATCCCATTCCCAAACATATTCTTCCTAAACATTAGACATTTACAAAAGCTTTCATTCCAAAATAAATTGTAAGATGAAAGAACTGTTAGGCTTTTCTAAATTCAAAAAAATAATTTATTATATGCACATGGTTAATAATAAACCTTGGAGAACCCTCCATGAGATTTTATGATAGTTCATTCATACAAATTACTTTGTAAATGGCTTTTGACAGTGTTTCCTTTTCGTGATATATTTAAGCAACTGGAAGTAAAAGAAACGTTATTAGTATATTAGATGTTGAAAAGCAAAGGGATCCATTTCAGAATGAGATGAAAAAAAAGGATTTTAATGGGTGATAGGACACATTAAAGATTATCTCAGGAACGAAATAAGAGTGTAAGCAAAGGCCTGTATATCCTTATTGAATGTACTTGTCATTGTTATTAATTTAGTCACAATGAACACAACATGACTGACCAAGCCTAAAAGATCATTTAACATTTTTATATTAGCATCCACTCTATGTATTTTTGCATATAGTGACTCTATGTTGTCAGATATACAATATATATTATATAATTTTCCTTGTTATGGACATATAAGCTTCTTGACGATCTCTAGGCCATTTTTAAATAGTAAAAAAAAATAAATGCTACACTGTAGGTAAAAGTAATTGAAATTGTTAGTTTGAAGGTAATTATTAGCTTTAAAGGAAGTCAATGTGCTATACAAAAATCATAATTGCATCTGAAGTAAGCCTTAAAGTAGGAGTTTCAGCTGTACCACTGTCCTCTGAGCTTCTGGAGTTTCTCAGGTTGAGTAAGAGGAAGCTGGACATATATAAAGCATTCAAAAGAATAAGAGCTGCAAACTTATATTTACAACAGCTTCTAAAGAGTGCTGAGATCAGCTTCATAATTACTTAGGTGCTTATTCACTTGAACTGGTTACTGTTCAGTTTCATAATACAGCAAGTCACTGTCACCAAGGAAATTTTAAGAGAATCAAAACCTGGACTCAGAGAAATGGAAGAAAAGTATTATTTCTTTTTTGAAATTGTAAAGGAGAAAAAAAGATGCCTTTAATATATCAAGATTAACCACTTTTAAAAAATGAGTTATTACTGTCATTTCAAGGGTATATTGTCAGGGATAATCACAAGAACTCACACTAAAGTTTAGGAAAACTTGAATGTATGATAAATAGGCTCCTTGCTAAGTAAACAAGAAATGTAGAAAACCACATTCATCATTTACTAACTTAATAATGAAAAACATATGCACACCATTCTCATATAACACTTACACAGCTGTGAGGACCTTAGAAGAGAAGAGAACCACTTGTTACCAGAACAACCAGCATGGTGCTTAACTATGGTCTAATCTTATCCTTAAACTCACAGAGAAGTATGGCTCATGTCCCTTATTAAAGAAGCCTCTCATTACATCAAATAGAGACAAAACAAACAAATAAACAAACAAAACCCAACCACAATTGATAATAGTACAAAGATCAACAGGTCGTGTGGAGCCCAAACCCACCAGAAATATCTACAACATAATTCCACTCCTAAGGCTCAGGAAGTGATCAAGGAACTTTGTTTAATGCCTTGTTTGTTCTTTGACTATTTGTGTTTATTGTCCTGCTTGTTCCTTGACTATTTGCATCTATTGTATTGTTAGTTCCTCAACCTAGAACTGACCTTAATACTTGCATGTAATTAAAATGGTATAAAAGCTTATTGGAAAAAAAATTCGAGGGAAAATTTTAAATATAAAATTGTTTAGAAGGCATATTGAGTTATGGCATTAATTGCATGATATGAATTAAGTCAAACCTTTTAGCCATTTAAACTGATTTAGTTTTACGTAGCCCATGCTGTCTCTGCTAGAATCAGGCTCCTTGTATTTTACCTGATTTATTAACTCTTTAAGATTAGATGCTTGTTGCAGCCCGTACTGCCCGTTCCGGTCCGAGGGTCAGGGTCTAGCGAGAGAGAGAGTGGGGATAAAGGGGAAGAGACGCGAAGAATGGAGACAAGACAGAGATTCTGATCAAGTCTCGTTTATTGAAGGGAATTCTGAGCTATTTATAGGCTTTTGCCACGTGCCTTGTAGGCGCGTGGATACCACATGCCTTGCAGGTGTTGATATGACGTAAGCCTTACAGGCGTCTATAGTGTGGACAGCACGTGCACCGCAATGCCTTGCAGGCGTGGATAGCACATGCGCCTTATAAGCATGTATGGTGTAGATAGCACGTGGACAGCATGTGAACTGCAATGCCTTGCAGGTGTGACTACCACGTGCACCTTGCAGCTGGGGCCAGTAAACAGCAACACAAAATATGTGGGATATCAGAGTGTGCTTCAGCTGTTGTAGGCTATTGAAAACCAAATCTTTCGTCAGGGTATATGGTTCCAGATGGCTGCAAAGTTGATCTAGCCGCTTTCTGCTAAAGTCGGCTCCCAACAGGTCCCCCTTTTTAAATTTTTTTCAAAAGGGAAGGCTGGGAAAACTTACGGAAACCGTGTCTGTCCTAGGTTGGAACAAAGGACCCCAGCCTCCCTTTCCCATCCTTGGATACTCAACAGCCATTGGTTGAGCTCCTGTCTTAGGATGGTGAGGCCTCCCTTCTTTTAGGGGCAAGGGTCTCGGTATGCTCTCTTACCCGTCACTGACTATCCGGCTTAGCGCGTAAGTTAGGGGTTAATCCTCATCAGTCTTGATGACAGAGGTTTTAGAGTCCCCTACTTCCAGCCTGTAATAGTGGACCTGTATGGGTTTCATTTGAATAGTATCTCGTACAAAAGCCATCAGTTTGTTGAACCTTATTAACCCAAGAGACAAGAGACTTAACAATGCCTGAACAGTCAGTATAAAAGCAACACTCTTTTTTAAGGGTAACACATAACTCCCTCTATCAGAGGAGTAAAAAGTGTAAGCCTCTTCTATTCTGTTTATAAATGTCTTATATCAGAATCTAAATCTATATAAATACAAAACTGATCATAGCTTTGATCTAAAGAAAACTAAGGAAATCCCTGTTCCTGCTCTAGTCAATCTCAAACCCAAAAAACAACTATAGTAACTGTGGTAGTGGGTTTTCTCCTAATCTAAATTCCCACTAAATCTAAAACAATCTAGTTCCCCACTAAATCATAAGTCAGGGAATCAAGAGTCCAATAGAGCCACCCTGGAGATATGGGTGGTGATGTCTTCTTCAGCACTGATAACTTCCCAAGTCAGGTTTACTCGTTGATCTGTTCCAATTTGAAGGCAATTGTGAAGCATCTTTATGTTTCCTGTGAAGAAAAAATACGCTTCTCAGGGGGTTTCTCCTCCCTGGATTTGTTATTGTTGTCTATTTGTTTAATCAGTCTCTCTGGCAGCCAACGTGCAGCATCTGCAGTTTGGGAATATATGCAAACAGAACCTCTTCCCCAGATAAGCACTGGGTCTGGCCCATTCCAGGTTCCAGTTAATGGGTCTTTCCAGAGGACTGCTGCAAAATTTTTTTTTTGTATCAGGATGCCAGAATCTATCTGCAGCAGATTTTAAAATTGCAAGAGTAAAGGGAGCAGTGGCACCATATTGAGATACTGCATTTTTTAATTCTTTAATAATTTGAAAATTAAACCCTGTGTGATGTCTCCAAGCAACCCCTTGAGCGTCTCTGGTCTCTGATACAGGGAAAGCCTTAGCGTCTCCCTCCTCTGGCTGATCTGTAGCTGAACTAAAGCTAGAGGATAGGGACTGCCTTTGGACACCAGGTTGAGGAACATGAAAATCCGGGGGATTTTCACAGTTAGTCTCTTGAGACCTCTTCCCTGTCCTTAATTTCTGTAACTGGTTACTTAAGCCCTGATACTCTTTTTCTAACTCTATCAGTTGTTTAAGGGTAGTAATTTTGTCCTGTAACTCCTTTTTAGGATCTACAACCATTGTCTCCATTGGGGGAGCACTTGGAGGTAGAGGCACATAGGAAGAGGGCATTTCAGCGTCATAAAATTTAACTTCCTCTTCCTCTTGGTCAGCACAATCTGGCTCTGACAAATTGTCATCAACCTTTGGTTGTATTTTGGATTCTAACTTACGCTTCTTTTTATTTTGAACAAAAAAGACAGCATTCAAGAACAAAAACAGAAAATTAACACATGTGAGCAGCAAACAAAACCGAAACAGAGAGTTGAATTCAAGCTGACAAATTTCTTGTCCCATTTTCATTACCTTTCTCGAAACAAATCAAAACAGAGAGTTGGATTCAGGTTGACTAATTTCTTGTCCCATTTTTCTTACCTTTCTCAATGCGGCAGATTCCTGCGGCAACCAACAGATCCTTCTTCCGTAAAGTCCCTTACTGGGTCTCTCGTTCCCGCTGCCTCTCGTTGAGCGCCAAACTGTTGCACTTACTGGAGCCCCACGTTGGGCGCCAAACTGTTGCAGCCCGTACTGCCCGTTCCGGTCTGAGGGTCAGGGTCTAGCGAGAGAGAGAGTGGGGATAAAGGGGAAGAGACGCGAAGAATGGAGACAAGACAGAGATTCTGATCAAGTCTCGTTTATTGAAGGGAATTCTGAGCTATTTATAGGCTTTTGCCACATGCCTTGTAGGCACGTGGATACCAAGTGCCTTGCAGGTGTTGATATGACGTAAGCCTTACAGGCGTCTATAGTGTGGACAGCACGTGCACCGCAATGCCTTGCAGGCGTGGATAGCACATGCGCCTTATAAGCATGTATGGTGTAGATAGCACGTGGACAGCACGTGAACTGCAATGCCTTGCAGGTGTGACTACCACGTGCACCTTGCAGCTGGGGCCAGTAAACAGCAACACAAAATATGTGGGATATCAGAGTGTGCTTCAGCTGTTGTAGGCTATTGAAAACCAAATCTTTCGTCAGGGTATATGGTTCCAGATGGCTGCAAAGTTGATCTAGCCGCTTTCTGCTAAAGTCGGCTCCCAACAGATGCTTCTGTGGTTTAACAGCATTTCCACTAATCTTCAGAATATACATAATGTAGGAGACAATGAATGAATATATATATATATATATATATATATATATATATATATACATATATGTTAATTAATAAATTGATATAGAATTTAGGTCATAAAGTATATATTAATAAGTTGCAAGGATAATGATGAACAGTAGAGTAAAAAAAGAAAAAAATCCAAGTTACAAACATCAGAAAAATGCCACTCACTATGAGCAACAAATCATATTTTAATTCTATGGAAACTCAAAAGGAGCCTTAGTAGTCATGAACAATGAACTTGAAATTCACATACGAATATTTGTGATGTCTTGTTTTTTATAACAAATGCTTTTTTAAAAGTGATACTGAGGATTGAACACAGAACCTTGCAAAATAAGCTCTGTAACTGCTCTGCCACAGAGCAACATCTCCAGCCTAAAGAAAATGTAGTTTTTCATTATAATTATATTTGTAATGATACTGTAAAATTACTAAATGAAAGTATTTGTAGCTAATATGCAGTTATTGAGACATCATTATATGATTTACACACTGCAGCACACATAGTTTGGAAAATATCAGAAATTCATGTACCAGATGAGAGTTCAGTGCCTTTCTATAGCACCATCATAACAGTCTATGAATTCTTCCACATGCACACTGTCATGAAATGCCCCCCCCCCACTTTTCACTACATCAGAACAAAAATAGGCATATGGACAAACACACACATCCATCATTAGACATCCAGTAGCTGTGGCACAGATGTCTCAGACATATTGTTTTCAAAATAGCTTCAATGTTGCTGTGGAACCCTAATGAGGCATAGAAAAGTTCTTCATGATAAAGATCTGTACACATCTTAATAAGAACTCAAGAGAATGCTATCTGAAATGGCATCTGTCATTCTTGTCTATTTTTCCCTATTTGAAAAGAACAACAACAATAAGCTATCTTCCTACATGTCCATTAAATGCTGAATTTAGTTTAAAGCTGTGTGGTTAGCACTATAATTATAACATTGAGGAGGTCACAGGAAATTTAAGGCTTTATTCCTGTCTCTAAAAAGCTTAAATCCTAACCAGAAAAATAATATTGATCCACATGAAGTGATCATCTTGTCAAGACACAGAAACAATGGCGTGAAGAAAACCATTACAAGTTCAGTATGTAGTGAGCAACTTTCTTACTTGATGCTCACAAATATAGAGTAGTACAATTCTATTATTAAACCTATGTTTGGGGAAATTGAATAATTTGGCTCCAAATCGCACATCCAAAAATGACAAAATTCAATCACAGTTCTGTCTGTTTTGAAAGACACTACTGGCAAACAGAATCTCTCCTAAGACTGTAGATCAAAGTAATAAAAAAAAAAAAAAAAACCCAGCATGCAGCTGAAAGGCCATTCTGAGAAGAGTCAAGGCAAGACTTAGTAGATTTGGACGGGATAGTAATAAAATAAACCTTGAATACTGGCCTCAGAAATAAGATTAATAATAAGATTTCACATGGGAAAATGAAGGCACAGACTAAGTCCTGGTGATGTAATACAGTAGGCAAATGGTTTAAAATATTCCCTTGGGAATAGTCAGCACAATGGTTTGTATAACAAGGTCCCCAACCTGAGTACAACTAAATCTATGATGGAAATGTCCTTCAGGCTATAAAACTCAGCACAGAGACAGTACCACCAGTCAAAATGAAAACAAAGACCTAATCCATCAAAGTCCATGGTTCTGGGAAAGTCTCAAAATGTACTAACATTGCTTTTTGGCTTCTGTAGTTCTGCTTCTGGCTAACTGTTTTTGTTAACTGATGTATGTCAACCCAGGACATGGTTTTTGTTCTTAAATGCTCATCCTGAGAAAGTCTTGGGGCTATACTGGGATCCTGACTATCCAGTGTAGTTGCAGGCTGCCTAAAAAGACTTTCTCTTAATTTAACCCCATGTTCAACCAGTCTTTCTTGGCACAATACCACACAACAAACAGCATTTCCTGCTCTTGCAAGTATGACACAAGTACCCAAGAATGGTTGACAACTTACTGTCATTCCAGCAGTATGGCACTGGCTTGATCTTTAGGACACACACACAAACACACACACACATATACACACACACACATACACATATACACACATACACACATATACTTACATACACACACAAACACACAAACACATACACACAGCATGTACATACACATATACACATATGTACATATACACATACACATATACACATACACACATATACTTACATACACACAAACATATGCACACATACACACAGCATACACATATACATACATATACACACATACACATATACACACATATGTACACATATACATATATACACATACATATACTTACATACACACACAAACATACACACACATACATACACATGTACACACATACACATTGCACCAGTTCAGATCTTTCTTACCAATTACATGTGGAAACATTATACACACTCTACATTCCTGGACAACAATAATTATTATTATGTTATAGAGGGTTTGACAGCATATGAATGAAGACCTTTGATATTTATTAGAGTGATCTCTGGTTGATAAAAAATAAAACCATGCAGGATCTCTGGAAATGAAAGGACTCTCTCTATAGAGCTTCCAAACAGATTATGGAGAAACTATTCAACAAGCACAGAGCTGAGGTTCTACAGTAAGTAAACTGCAAAGAACACTTGCACAACAATGTGAGTGTTCTTAACAATATTGAACTATGTGCTAAAAACAGTTAAGCTGAAAATTTGTATATGTATTTATCACAATTTTAGATGGGAATTACCATCTTAAAAGTAGGTAGCATCACTTTTTTAGATCGCACAGTGCAGCATTTCTACCATTAGTGAGAATTACCTCACCAAAAAGAAGGTTGAGTCAAAGACCTTAGAAACTCTTTTCCTACTTCAAAAGTTTAGAATTTTATGCCTGACTTTCTCTGTTGAGAAAATTATATTAATCTTGGAAATTTTTAAAAAGGGGAAAGTAGCCAAATTCAAATAAATAAATTCTCCAAAGAAGCAATAATTAACATCAAGGAAAATTTAAAATTCCATAATATACCTAAAACTGCCATAAGCAGTCTCCAGAATCTGAAAGGCTTCCATGGCAATCTGTTATCCCAATGGTAGGTACAAGTCTGGAATGAACATGTCTGCAGGACTATGTTTCCTCTATCACTTGTGACTAATCTTTTCTGAACGTTTCCTTATAGAGAGAGGTTTGCTAGAAATAAGTTCTTGGCTTATAGCTATCCAACTCTATTTTCTTTTCTTTTTTTTTTCTCTTTTTTCTTTTTTTGAATTTTGTCTTTTTCCCCTTTTTATTAGATATTATATTTACATTTCAGATTTTATCCCCTTACCCCATTCCCCCCACTATCCAGGGACCCCCTATCCCATCTCCCCTCCTCCTGCTTCTATCAGGATGTGCTCCCACCTACTCCCCACTCCCACCTCCCCCCCCTCAAATTCCCCCACACTCTGTGTTCAGCCTTCATGGGACCAAGGATCTCCTCTCCCACCTATGCCCCACAAGGCCATCTTCCCCTACATATACAGATGAAGTCATGGGTCCCTCCCTATGTGCTCCCAGGCTGGTGGTTTAGACCCTGGGGAGCTCTGGTTGGTTGGTATTGTTGATCTTCTCATGGAGCCACAAACCCTTTCAGCCCCTTCAGTCTTCTCTCTAACTCCTCCATTGGGAAACCCTTGATCAGATCAATGGTTAGCTGTGAACGTCTGCCTCTGAATGTGAGACTCTGGCAGACCTCTAAGGACACAGCTATATCAGGCTCTTGTCAAAATGCACTTCTTGACATCCACATCAGCATCTACCTTTGGTGACTGCACATGGGATGGATACCATGTGGAATGGTCTCCAGACAGCCCCTCCTTCAGTTTCTGTCCCACACTTTGGCTCCATATTTGCTCCCTTGAGTATTTTATTACTCCTTCTAAGTAGGACCGAGGCACCCACACTTGGTCTTCCTTCTTCATGAGCTTCATGTGGTCTGTGAGTTAAATCTTGGCTATTTCAAGCTTTTAGGCTAATATCCACTTATCGGTGCAACTCAATTTTCTATACATCTTACCCTCCCTCACACACATATTAACACATTCTCTCTCCTACACTTTCCCCGCAGATACAGAGAGAGAGAGAGAGAGAGAGAGGGAGAGGGAGAGAGAGAGAGAGAGAGAGAGAGAGAGAGAGAGAGAGAGAGAGAGAGAGAGCGGTCTGTGTCTCTTTCTGTCTCTGTGTGTATCTCTCTCCAGCTCTGGCTTCATGATCATCCTTTATAAGGAAAAGATACTGAATGATGACTCTGCCCTATTCCAGTGTGATAGCATCTTAACCAAGTTCATTTCAAGTGAACCTATTTCCTTCTATCTGAGGTGCTGTGGGGTAGGGCCTCAATATATCTATTTTATGAGACAAAACTTACTTGATAACCTTTATGTGCAAAATATGTCATATATTAAAATAATCACTTGAATAAAAACATGATCATTGAAATTTCTCTCATATCCACTGAAGCCCTAGTACACAGTATTTTTACATTGGTTTTTGGCTTCACCCACAAACAGAAGTACTGACACTATGAGCAGATCTAGAAATGAATAGTGTGTGCTCCCCCAAAATATCCTCAGACACTAATAAATCAAATGTACAAATCCTAAGCATTTTTTATTTCCAAATATGTCTAATAAATCATGGAAACATCCCTTTGAAGAGGTTGGTGGCTCAGTTTCTCAAAGTAACATTCAGAGTCTATATAAACTTGATGACCACATTTGATCCAAATGTAATTAAATATAAGAGAAAAAATCATATTTTTTTCATTCATCAAGGTTGTTATGGTTAGAATAGGAATGGTCTCCACAGGCTCATGTATTTGAGTGTTTAGTCGTCATGGAATGGCAGTACTAGAGAGGTATGAGGAGGTATGACTTTGTTGAGGCAGATGTAACTTGGTTGGAGGAAATGTGTTATGGGGTGGACTTGGAGGCTTAAAAATCCCAAGTCAGCCCCAGTGGCACCAGATATAGAACTTGCAGCTACCTCTTCAGCACTATGCTTGCCTGCATGTTACTATACTTTCCACTATGATAATAATGGACTAAACCTCTGAACTGTAGGCCATCCCCAGTTAAATGCTTTCTCTTATAAGGGTTGTTTTGCTCATGGCGTCCCTTTCCAGCAATAGAACAGTAGCCAAGACAAAGGTGGATTAGAGTTGAAAAGTGCAAACTAAGGCAGTACCCCAAGATTCAAGATTATTTAATAAACATCTATGATACTGATTATAGTGCCTGTCCTGGTACATGAAATTGCCATAACCTTTGGCATCTCTCATGTGTTACATGTAAAGAAAGTATTTACCTACCTCCGTGGTATTTTTAACAGTCACTCTGTTCCATGCCTTTATAGGCAGGGGGCATGAAATATTTCCCCTCTTTCAATATGCATTCACTAGTCACATAAACTTTGCAGGCAAATACTTTATGATCACAACAATTTTCAAGCACTAACAATGGCAGGTTTGTCTTTCAAGTGTCTTCAGTTTACAAAAGAAATAAATATCAATTCAAGGTAAAAGTAGCAATAATTTATCAGAAGAGTAAACTTGTCCTGACAGTCATTTTCTTCATTCCTTTGGTTCCTGTGTCTATTCATGAAAATTGTTAGAGCTGGATTTTATGTTTTAAAATATATTAGGATAAAGTTGTAATAAAATAACTTATAAACTCTAAGTGAGCACAAGATTACATGTAAATATTTAACTATCAAATAGTAGCTAAGTACCCAAAATAGATATTCAACTTTTTTAAACAAATCAAGAAACATAATTCTTTTTCACCATTTTATATTGAAACACAGCCAACATGGTACATGGACCTTCTGAAGGATTTGTGACATTTTGCAGTATTTATTAGAGTATTATAAAAATCAAGAAAACAAAATGTCCTCTGCCCTCCCAAGTGTCCAATGTCTTTCTTTCCTAATTTCTACCTTCACCAGGCAAACCTTGGCTTGCTTTTCAATATAATAGATTGGTTTACATTTTCTATAACTTTACATAAATATAATCATACAATGTATACTTTTATTTTATCCAGCCTCATTTGTGCAGCCCTATTTGGAGGGCCAACTATTTCATGGCAAGTATTGGTCTTTTATTTCTTTTCACTATTCTGTTATATGAATATAATTTAAGTTATGCATGCACTCCACTGAGAATGGGCATTCGGGCGGCTTCTGGTTTATATAATAAACCTGAAGAGTTATAAGTTTGTTCAGCCATTTTTCCTTTTTTGACAATGTATGAAAGATAATAAGTGGTTCTTATACAACTTAAATGTTTATGAAATGTCAAAAATTATTTATTAATTTTGTCTGGCTTCTTTACATCTCTCTGAATGTGCAAATTTTCAGTTCCTCTACATCCTCCTAACGCTTGGGAAGTAGTGCTAACTTCTGTCATGCTAACAAATTCTTAATGCTGACACATTGCGATTGATTTGAATTTGCATGATAGCTATTGATGAGTGTTCTTTGAATTAAAACTTATTTCCTACTGTAAAGCTTATAGTATGAAGGGTATTCTCAGACATTTGCTCACATACATTGAGTCTTTTGCTTGTTTGTTAATGAATTTTGAGTGATTTTTGTATATTCTAGATGCAATACCACTATTGGTTAAAGAAATCTTTTTTTTTAGCATTTTGTGGCTATTTGAGCAAAGAAGTTCAAAGCGCCATAGTTAATAATCCAGGCCATCAATTTAATCTTCTATACATCATGATATTGATGTTACATCTATAAAATGTGCATAATTCAAGTTGCCAATGTTAGATTCTGTAAGAAGTTCTGTAGTTTAGCTTTACATTATGATTTTTTTTTATATTTTTTTATTCAGAGTTTCAATTTTTCAGCACTTTAGTTGAAGATGTTAACCCTTTTCCTGAAAATTATGCTTGCACCTGTATCAAATGTAAGCATCAAGTTTCTCTCAGGTATTCTCTTCAATTTTCTGAACAAGTACAGAAGTAAGAAGGCATAATTACTATGTATTGAGTAGATTCTATTAGTGAAACTATCTAAAATTAGAGAGGGTTTTATAAGAATTTTTTAACTACAAACTCATTTTTTGATGCAAGAACATCCCATGCAATCTTGGCTGACATAAAATACACTACATAGAACAAGATGTCCTAAAACTTGCAGTAATCCTCCTCCTGCCTCTGTCCCCTCCCCCCCAAGTGCTGGGATTAAAGGCATACACCACTATGTCCAACTTCAAATTTTTTAAATGGTTTTTTAAAATTAATTGTTTCAGGGTGTGCATATGACTGTAGGTGCCCAAAGAATTCAGGAGAGTATGTCAGTTGGATGCCCTGAAGCTTAAACTATAGGTGTTTATGAACGATCTGTCATGAGTGCAGGGATCCAATCCCATTTCTTTGCAACAGAGGCAAGCACTTTTAACCACTTAAAGAAGCCTCTTTTCAGTCCTTCAATTATTTCAACAAGCTATTGAGATCATGAATTTATTCAGGGGCCTTAATAGTATATGTATTGAAGATACTCCGTCAAATTACTCAAAAATTGTATTCAAAATATTTCCCATTATTGTCTCAACTTTAATATGCAATGATATTGTTTTTTATATTGGTAATTTCTGCCTTCTCATACTCACTTTTAATTTTTCTAATCAGAAAGCTAGAAGCTTAGCAGTGTTGTAGTTCTTCTGAAAACAGATCATTTGTAAACGTTGGGGAGATACCTTGGTAGTTAAAAGTACTTGCCTTTGTAGAAGATCAAAGTTCAGTTCTCAACATTCGTAAAGTAGTATACAACCACAAAGTGGTATTAACTCCAGAGAAAAAGATTTCTATCATCCCCTTCTTACCTCCAAGTGCAACAAGTACATATATAATATTCATACATACATGCAGACAAACCACACAAAAAATTAAAATAAATCTTTTAAAAGAGAGCTTTTACGTTTTTGTTATATATATATATATATATATATATATATATATATATATATACTGTATATTATTGATTTTTGCTCCAGTATTATTTTCTATCTTCTACAATAGCAAGGTTTCAGTTCTTCATTTAGCTTCCAACACAATCTCAAAGTATTGTCTTGTAGCATTTGCTCAAACACATATTTAATACTATAAATTTCTTCCTAAACTCATGTTAGTATCATACACATTAGCATGTTTGTATTTTAGTTCTCAATAGGCTCAAAATGTTCCCTTTGTTTTATATTTTACCCATTGACTATTTACAATCTGATGTTTAATTTCTAAATATTTAAGTACTTTCCAGTGACATTTCTGTTACTGATTTCCAATTTGATTTCATTATGCTCAAAGAACATGTTTCTCATGATCTGAGTATCTTCAAACTCAATGAGACATGTTTTATCTCATAAACACTGTCAGTCCTGGTAAACACTCTTCTGTGTACTCTCAGAAAGAATGTGTATTCAGCTTTTGGAAATGGCTGCGTTCTAAAAATGTCAGTTACTTCAACTTGGTTGTGAGTGATATGTCTCTAATCATTCAAGGATATTGTTGAGGAATATTGAAATATCCAACTGCAAATGAAGATTCCTCTATTCTTATTTCATCCTTAATTTCACTCAGATTTTATTTCTTCTTTGGAAATTCAGAAATTAATTGTGTAATTGTTTTGGATTATATATCCTATTGATTAAATAATTCCTTTGTTATTAAAAATAACTTCACTGTTGCAGTAATCTGTTAACCACCTGCCCCTCTGAGTTCCTAGTGGGTGATCATTCTTGCCACCTGCCAGAGTTCTCTGAATTCAGGAATGAAAAGAAACCCACACACACTTTATATTTTGATATGCCTTAACTAGCTCAATAGTTAGACCACTCCTGAACCTCTACATGGCTAACACACTCACCTCTGATATTCCTGAGTTAATATTTGCTAAATCTATGTTTCATCTCTGCTACGTTAGACCCAACAGAGGAAGTGGCCCCTGGGGTTTTCTCTCCTGAAGCTCTTAGGGCTGATCTCTTTCTTGCTGGGAAATCCAAAAAAAGGGGGGGGGTTGTTGGGGTATTGATTTGTGCTGACATGAGAATTTGCATGTCTGCTGCATCTGCTATGGATGTCTGCCAACAGTCGGTTTGAGCCAGTGAACAATGGTTGAGTAGTGGAACAGAAGCAAGACCACTCCCACCTCCCCACCCTCGAATTCTCCCCGCCCCCCCACCCCCAGCATTCATGGGACCAAGGATCTTCTCTCCCACCTATGCCCAACAAGGCCATCCTCCCCTACACATACAAAATGAAGGAGTTAGAGAGAAGATTGAAGGAGCTGAAAGGGTTTGTGGCCCCATGAGGAGAGCAACAATACCAACCAACCAGAGCTTCCCAGAGTTTTACTTTTTAACAGATGAATAATATTCCATTATATAAGTATACCACATTTTAATTATTCATTCATTTCTTTACAGGTTGTTTTCAATTCTACCTATTATTAATAGAACATCAATGAACACGTATGAGTAAGTATCTTTGTAGTAGCTTGTAGAGTCTTTGGGGTATATGCCCAAGAGTGATATAGTTGGATCTTAAGATAGAGCTATTCTCCAAGACATGACACACTACCACACTGCTTTCCACAGTAGCTGTGCATGTTCACACGACCACAAGCAATGGATGAGCACTATCCTTACCACAAATTACTGCCAGCATAAGCAGTTGTTTGTTTTATTGATCATTGCTATTCTCACTGACTTAAGATAAAATCTCAGTGTAGAATTGATTTGCATTTCCCTGATGACTAAGATTGTTAAACATTTATTTAAGTGCTCCTCGGCTAGTTGTATTTCCTTTTTTGAGAACTGTTTAGTTTTGTATCTCAATTTTGTTTGTTTTTCCTTTTTATTAATTATTTTACTAAAATTTTTCTTCTGAGATGATGCTTTAAGGTAATAACATGGGGTATGCACCAATAATGTTCAATCATGATATTATTTTAAAGACTATTTTAAGAATAACAAAAAATTAAATAAAGTAAGTATCTTAATGTACATAACCAGCTAAAGAAATTGTGCTACAATAGAATATTATGTATCTCATAATCTAGTAAGTATTTTCTGCTCTAAGAAAGTTTTCTGAAAACACTATAGGCAGGACATGGTAGTACACAATTTTATCCTACCACTCGGGAGACAGAATAAAGTAAATTTCTCTATGAATTTAAGGTTAGCCTGGTCTACATAGCAAGTTCTAGGCCTTCAGAGCTATGTATTGAAATCCCGTCTAAACAAAAATAAAAGAAAGATGAGGTGGAGAAAAGAAAATTATATTACATACTATAGTTTGTCTTTTTAAAAGCATATATAATATTAGAGGCCTAAATTAACATCAGGCATTAACTCATCAAAAGTAGACATCATTGGCATTAGTATTGTGAGTCCTTTGTGTACATATTAAATCTCTCTCTTCACTTTCCAAATTTTATAGCTAATAATTGTTCCTTTATAATAGATAAAAAGTATACTTTGCAACTCAAAACAATAATCTAAAACTTCCACTTTCATTAGTTAAACTAATGAAATGTAGTTTAACTAATGAAATGGAGATGATATGTAATATGAGTTATACAAATGTTAAAATACTGCCCCTGTCTTCATTTTCCACAGTAAAAATCAACTATGACAAAACTATTGTAGTTCAAGAAGCACAAAAATTTATCTTAAGCAAAATTAAAACACTAAAAACTAAAATCACATAAGGTGGCAACCAGCTGCCTAAAAAAATATCAAAAATATTTCACCATTAACTGCTAATTCAAAAAAAAAAAAAGGAGAACTTTGTACCCCTAATTACGCCTTTTAGAATTTTGCAATCTCTCCCTACTATTTGTGAAATACTCCATAAAACATGAGTATGGCAGAAGGTATTAACCACTTTCTTGTTTTTATGAATGCAACACATTGAATACGTTATATATAGTCTGTATAATCTTCAAATCTAAAATGCAAAGATTTAAACACAAATAGGTAGATATGCATATATAGTGTATGTATGTGTTTCTCTGTGTGTGTGTGTGTGTGTGTGTGTGTGTGTGTGTGTGTGTGTGTGTGTGTGTGTGTGTGTGTATGTGTTTAGAAAGACAGAGTAGGAAAATAAGGGATATGACATGATATTTTCTACGGCTACTAGGCAATCGTATAAAAACTTGCTCTGATTATAATGCATTTTAGACCTAGAAAATGTGATGAACTTTTACATGGTACAAACTAGAAGTCATATACTGCAAGTTACAAATCAGTAAGTTATAAGTTGACAAACTTTAGATTCGGGAACAAATAGAGGTTGTAGGTATTCTTAGAAGCAATAAATATTTCAGGCTCCACTGATCTAGAAGGGTTCCTGGTTGAAGTGTCATTTGAGTTGTAACTGCAATAAACATCTACTCTCTATAAAGTCATCAGAAGCCCCAGATAACAAGGCAATGCTGCCTTTCATTGTCACAGTCAACAGAATGTTGCACACTTGCCCTTCATGCTGTGAGGACTCTCACTGACCAAATCTTAGATCACTCTAACTCTCCTCTTGACCAAACACTGACCTAGTCTTTCAGCTGTCTCTGGTCTGTCTAGCTTCTTCTTAGAAGGAATTCTAACACACACACACACAGCAGACAGACGCAGAGAGAGAGAGAGACAGACAGACAGACAGACACACACACACACACACACACACCCCTTTCAGTGTGTGCTCACCTTAAAATCTGATCAAATTCTTCATTTCTCTAGCTTTTTTGTCTGTAATTTTTCTTCCTTCAACAAAATTCCTGATGCATTGGTTTGGCATGAAATACTCCTCTTAATATGCCCTCTCATTTTCATCTACTCTGCTCATTGGTATAAATTTACAGCTGTCTTTTAGATATTTGAAGTTGAAGCTCCCTCTCCTATTGTAATATTTCAGTATTCTTAAGTAAAATCATCCTTGTCATTTGAAATAATGTCAAATCTGTGAATCCACTCAGTGTAGACATAGCCAACAATTTACAGTATTATACTGTTTAATGGCCTATCGATCAAATATTTTTAAGTTAAATTTCATTCATTCTTCATGAAATTGATTCAGTTTCTTAATAGATAACTTACATTAAACTTATAAGTAGGACCAGAGAATGGTCTGAGAGTTGACTTCTGATAGGTTACCTTGACTGTTTTGAGATATTGGCAGAAGGCATACTATACTAGAGTTGGATACAAAGGACCTTCATTAGCTATACTGCAGCAGAGCTGCAGGACCACCAGCATATTTATAGCAGTTTCCCTTCTCCATGACTCCCATGAGACTGATAGAGATGGACTCGGATGAATATCTTGTCATGAAAAAAGTTGCAATATGAAAGAAATTCTAAGTATAAGAACATGACTCTTTTATGCTCTGGGCAAGTAAGCCAGCCCTTCCCTCTGGGGAGAGGATTATTCATGGCCATCCTATAAAAAATAGTCTAGAGCCAAGACTCGTGAGTATCTCACTCATAAAATAGAAATGTAGAAGACTCATGGAAAAGTTTCTTTTAATATCTTAAAACTACTATTACAGAAATTCTGCTTAGCATGTAAGAATAAGGTAATTTGTCAAAATGTTTATTTCCCTATATGGAGTAGGCCAAGCCTGAGACCCATAACATAACCAAATGTTGGATGACTCTTCCTCCATAATATAATTTTTTCAAGTTAAGAGAAAATGCCTCTCCATCTCTTTCCTTGGCTTCAACTCTGGTCTTCATTTTAGCTAATCTCTGTTCATTACCTTAACTTCTTCAGAACTGTCAATTTTCACCTTAAAAGGAAAAAGAAAAAGAATTGACTGAGGAGAAACTTCCACACCACGAATTGTAGCAGTTTTTTTTGTTTCTCTCTCACTCTATTTTTCATGATCTAACACCATCAACTGCAAACCTCATACTCAGCAGAGAATCTTAGGTACAGAAAAAGAAAAACCCATTTCTCTCAATCCCAGAACAGCAAACAGATGACTCAAGCAGATCTGATTTTGTTTTTGTAGACATTGAGGGATAAACCTTCTGCCCTTTAAACATTCTTCCAGACTAAATTCAAAAATAAAAAGTAGAAGAGACTTGCTCACTCTCCATTCCTGCATCAGCACTCTCTTGCTCTCCTGTGATTGCTTTTCTCTGTCTCTGTCTCTGTCTCTGTCTCTGTCTCTGTCTCTCTCTCTCTCTCTCTCTCTCTCTCTCTCTCTCTCTCTCTCTCTCTCCCCTTCCCTACCTTCCCTCTCCTCTCTTGTCTTCCCTATCATTTATCTTATGAATGGAAAGTTTAGAAATCTAACGCTTACAATTACCTTGAAAAGTAGAAGCAAGAACCCTCTCTACATCTTAAATTCAATATTTTAAGCCTGAATGTACTTAAAATAAGAAACCTAGTGAGTATCCGCAAATATTAATTTCCTGAGTAGGAGTTGGGATTTAATATGTGAAAAGCATCTATTAAAATGTACACATTGTTCTATATTGGTTCATATTCTTAGCCTAGTATAAAATACATTTTAGTAGTGGACTTCACGGCCTGCCTAGCAGTAAAGAAAGAATCACTTGAAAGGCAAACTAGTATTTCAAATCTGCACTCAACTTTTTAAGCCAATTTGAATTTTGTCACTTGTAGTTTTAGCACCATTTAGACATATCTGTATATCTTACAGTCTTTAAATTCAAGAGATTATATGTAAATCTGTTTCTTCAAGTATACACTTTTTTCTGCCTTTATTTATCATAAACAGATTATTTCTGTATAATACATCTGATCTTTTGAATATTTCTTGCTGACATGAATGATAACGAGGTTGGCTGTCAGGTTTACAAGATTTTAACAACTGCTTAGGCTCTTCATGCTGAACCAAAAAATAAAAACCTACATTCTCTGCCCAAGGCATCCTAGGGATGTTTTAAAATAAATTTCAATTGCATAATTTCTGTATTATTCCTCAAGTGAGAGAATGGAAAGGTAGAGAGCACAGTGCCTTTGCCAGAAAGTATTGGGAGCTTGGGTGGCAAGGAAGATCTGCATGGTTTACCCTCTAATGAACAGACTTTCAAATGTCCTTGTCACATGTCTCTGTAACTCAGGTGTTTATCAGGTAGCTAGTGCTGTCTCAAAGCAGAAATACAATTTTAGGTGAGCGAAATATCAAGTAAAGTGAAAGAAGGGCTTTGTTCAGAAGACTGCAGTTGCCTGAAACTGTAAATAGGTTTGAAAATCCTTGGAAGGTTGCAAAGTTCAAGAGGCTGAGGTGAGTGGGTATGGGGCTGGTACAGGCATCAAACTGCCCAACGGTGACACCCATCCCATTCTGTGTCTCTATGGGACAAAGAAGGCATAGCAAAGGTATACAGAAGCACGTATTAGAGCATGCTATAAAAATTAACAAGCTGTACGTGATTATGTCAACACATAGTAATCCTGCTTTTTGTTCAAAAAAAGCTGGAAATCAAAGCTCTCCTGTATGAAATGTGACTCAGGAAGTCTGATATTGGATTTTTATATGTCATATTGACTATTTAATCACAGTTTTTCATGAAATTAAATCAATTTGTTCCATGTCAAAAAAAAAAAAAAAAAAACCTCACCCCTAGTAATATTTCTTGGATTTGTTTTTGAGGTGTTGGTCACAGTAACATCCAGTTACTGATGCCCTATCAGTAACATCCAGTGAACTTAGTCCAAAGAAATCAAAAAATCTACACAAGTCATATTTAAGAATATTCAACCTTATAAATGCTTCAAAACAGCACAGATGTAGAAAATATAAGATTGTTAGTGACATGTAGAATATATAAATATATGAACACACATTTGAAAGTTATTAAAAATGTTCTTCCCTGGCGAATTCCTAACTTTGAGGCCAGCCTGGTCTACAGAGTGAGTTCCAGGACAGCCAGGGCTACACAGAGAAACCCTGTCTCGAAAAACCAAAAATAAAAAAAATAAATATATATATATTCTTCCCTATCTATGTTAATACGAATTTTTATATTTACATCAATAGATAACAAATGTAACTGATTTTGTTAACCTTAATATTGTATTAGGAATTAATTGTATTATAAAATAAAAATCACCATATTACATGATTTTCAGTCTCCTTAATTCTTTTATATCTCTATAGTGAGAAAGCATTGTCTGAATTATAAAATAGTATCTTCTTCTTTGAACTGACGTTTTCATTTATGAAGTAAAATATTCAGAGACATAAAGAAAAATGTTTTACGAGTGGAGGGTTAAAAATTGGAAATGTTTACTTGGTGAACTTTGTCTCTTGGATTACTCAGTACTGCATAAGAATGTGAATAAAGTATTTATTTAAATGGTAAATCACTGTATTTATAAAACCATAAATTCTATCTACCAATAAATTGCTTTGTGAGTCTCATAAAGACATCCATAACTCTTCCAAGCCAACAAACCAATGAGGCTTCAAGAATCTCATACTTAATATAGTAGGGGAGAAAGTAACAAAACTGGGTTTACAATCTTTGTGTATGAGAGTCATGACTTCAGAGATAATTTGGGAGTAATACTACTGATGATAATAGATCCTGACAACAGTCTCCATGTCATGAAAGCTCACCACAGTACAGCACAGCTCACCACAGCTCACCACAGCACAGCTCACCACAGCACAGCATGGAGCAATGTTTCAGGGGTTCTGTGTGCAGATCCTTTTAGCTCTGTAACCCTGTGGGGTAGAGGTTGGTCAGCATCACTCTGGTACAGGGAGAGCACCAACATGCAGAGATGTTAATGGGTTAGAGATGGCATCACGAATAAATGACAAAGTTGGATTGGGGGCCCTTGTTTCCCGAAAGCGCTGTTGTTTTTCTGATCACTGCCTTATCTATTTCAGAATCATCTCCAGCTCTACCATGTGTCTGGATGATCAGATCATAATCCATGTTATTTCTATAGGACAGAAAAACAGAAGCCTAATCCAAAATTTTAAAAAAGGTATTTTCTTTCCTCTGTGATTATTTTTAGGGCTGTCAAAATAAAACATTACAAGCTGAGTGACTTGAACAGAAATGTATTCTGTCACAGCTCTGGAAACAAAGTTCAAGATAAAGTGTTGGCAGGAGCGGGCTCTCTGGCAGAGAGAGCTTGTCTTCTGACAATACAATGCCATGTGTACACCCCTTTCCCGAGGGAGCTAACATGTTAGATTGACACACATTCTTCTCAAATACAGTGGCATCTTAGGTAATTAACTGCAGCACTCTTTCCAAATAATTCATGTTCTGAAACACTGGGAATCAGGACTTCAACACAGGAACACAGAAGAAACAAATCCCTACCACCCATAGTTAGGACCGGCCATTGCTGCTCTGCCAGGTTTTTCTAAATGCCAATGGCATTATTTACCTGAGGGCCCTAAAGACCCCATGAAGAGAACTGTATTTGAACACCACTGGCTTTCTTTGCAACCTTATACTTGAAATTATATTAAGTTTAATGAAAACTTTTCAACAAGTACCTTTTATGGGCTTCCTCAGACATCCATGTGGATAAAGGCACCTCCATAAGATCCTGATGTACAATTAAATACATTAAAACAAAAAAGAAACTTGAGATTATTGTCTCCACGTGTCTCAGAATTTAGTGAATCTAAAATCCATCCTGGAAGAATAAATCCAGGGAGTTATTAAGCCTGATTTTCTATATCAGCATTACCATTTTCCAAATTTTAAGTCAAAATGTCAATAACAGCCGAAGGCACCTAGTTTATCCATATTTAAAATGGTTTTTTTTTTACATAGAAATCATAGGAAACAGGCCACATTTTGTATGTTATATTTTCAGAGTGCTTGAAGTTGGGTTTAGATATTTATGACAGCTTAATAATAATCAATAAATAAGTGGTTGACATGTGTAGTAGTCAGCTTTCCATTACTACAGCAAAATGCCTAATACAGTTAGCTTATGAGGGAAAATTAATTGTTTTTCACTCTGAGCCAGTAATGAGGGGCAAGATATTAAAACCGGAGCAAATTACTTACACTATCATCCAGGAATAAAAGAAACTCTGGTCCTAAAATCCCTTTAAAGGGCATTCTATCAATGACCTAAGAACCTCTCACAATAATCAACCTTACCCCCTAAAAGTTCCACCGCCTCCCACTACTAGCACTCTCTAGACAAAAACAGTTAATGCATGGAGCTTTAGGGAGCACTGAATGTATAAACTATAGCAATGAATGGATAAAGATATATTGGAAACTTCCAATTGGTTTCACTTAATTGACATAGGTTTTTTTAAAGAATAGATTTGAATCTTCCGAATTTTTTAAAGTACAACTCATATAATTCTGTGTGAAGAAATTTGACATTGAATACTACATTTGGCTTTTCTTAAACATAAAATAGCAGATATACAGGCTCAGACATATATAAAATGACATAAAACAAACAAAAAAAAACCCAGTAGATATATAGGTTCAGAGATAGATAGATAGATAGATAGATAGATAGATAGATAGATAGATAGATAGATAGATAGATATAATATCAAATTTATTATATAGAAGGAATATTCTTCATCTAGGGTTTAAAACATGTGAAACTACTTAATTAGTTATAATTGGTTTGGGATTCTATTTAAAGTTGTTACTATAAGTCTCTTCACTTCCTGGAAAACATTTATGATTTCTGCTCACCTTGATTTTGGAAATCTTCAACTGAAGCCACAAACTAAAGATCAGAAGCCCTTGAAATGAAATAAATGCAAACATTTTTCTGAGCCGTCCTTTCAGCTCTGTGATCCACTCACTTTCTCATTTCTCAATGTTGTAGAAACCTCTGAGTGTCAACCTGCTTATTGCTTTATTATGTAACAATGGCTGGGTTCTTTTTGTTTTCCATTTCTTTATTTGTACATGTAAGTCTGTGAACACTTGGAGTGGTGCCAACAAGAAAACAACTTCATTAATAAAATCAACATCCATCACTAATCCAATCCTCCAGAGACCCCAAAGGCTAAAACCTGAAGTATGCCCTGCAGTTACAACACTGATGGCAGCTCAAACCTAGGGGATGAGGAGGAACTACCCTGAATCCTGGGCTCACCTTATACCTGTGCGCAATTGAATTATTTCAATAATGTGGCAACCAAAGCTACATGATACCTGTATCATTATTCTTCAACAAAGAAAGTCCAGAGGTACTCAAACAGGACAGGAACCTGGAGGCAGGAGTGATGCAGAGGTATGGAAGGGTGTTATGTACTAGCTTGCTTCCACTGTCTTGATCAGCTTGCTTTCTTTTAGAGCCTATGACCACAAGCCCAGGGGTGGTACCACTCACAGTAGGTTGGATCTTCCTTCACCAATCACTAATTTTAAAAATGCTCTACAGACCTGCCTGTAGCCCAGTCTTATAGAGGCATTTTCTTTATTGAAGCTCAGTCCTCTCCGATTGCTCTAGCCTATATCAATTTGACATAAAACTAGGCAGCACAATATATAAAAATCTCCTATATTAGTTCATTTCAACACAGTAATATCAGAGATGAAATCTCTGAGCAGAAGACTAGTTGAGTCCCAGTGGCATTACTGCTATTGGGGTATGTGAATACATCTGGGGGGGTAGGAGATCCAACAGCTTCAATAACAAAAGAGGAATCCATAACTTCACCAGGTTTACTGATTCTTCTACTCTGCCCTAGCCCATGATTTCTGGAAGTTTTTGACATCAGAAAAAAAAATGCAGTACTTTATAAGTCTGTCATTTTTGCTAATGTTCAGATGCCAAGGATCATTTTAAATTCTTTCCCGTCATTTTGGATTTGCATAAGTGTCTTCAAAGAAGTCTAAAAAGGCAGAGTCTGATCTAGTGTGAATGAACATGCCATAAAACATTTCAAACCTTACATCATTTATGTAAATCTTTCATGAGTTAAAAAAGTTTCAACTTGCCAAAGCCAAGTATTCCAATGTGGAGCTAGACACAGCAGCCAGGCTATGAAGGCTTTCACTGAAGCCCTCCATCCTACGGCTTTTATAAGTTCATGGGAAAGCAAGGAGAGGAAAACTTTCCACTTAAGGCTAGAATTTGAAATCTTGACCTAAACATATGATATGCAAGTTAGAGCATTCAAAGAATGGAAGGAGTGGGTGAGGGTGGTGCCCAACACTCAAATCTGCCATGCTCAAATCAGTTGAGCAGTGGATGAGAAAAACTTAATATTTTCAGGATTAGATTACACTAAACCAGAACCTTATTATGCTTTCCACTCAATGTTGGCTTTTAATAGTGGATAGAGGTTTGGCAAAACTAACTCATTTAGCTCCAGAGTACCAACTTTTGTCAAATACAAACTGACTTTTTGTGATGTACTCTAATTAAGGACATTGGAAGATCTTCAATCTAATTTATACCATGAAATCATTTGGAATTTCAACTGCATTTTTTTCAAACTTCCAAATGTGCAGTGGCATAATAAGTACCCTAAGACTTTCTCACTATTTAGTATCCATTCATTTGCTATTTAAACCTTTTAAAAAGAGAAATCCATTAAAAAGTAGCTAAAAAGAACATCCCTCATAAATTTGACAAATCTTAACAAGTAAATAGTACCTAAAAGATCTATGTAAACAAGCTTCTTTAAGGTTGAGCATGGAGGATTAGAAATTTCATTTCTTGATGCTAAAAGGATGACTTGTCGTTCTTACAGATGCTACATTCCCAGGATCCTAATATCAGCTCATAACAATCTAGAACTTAGTTTCAGGGACTCTGATGCCTCTTATGACCTCTGCATGTAGATAAAGCATGCAGGTGTTACACCTATATACACATACATATACATACATACACATAGGAATATATATATATATATATATGTATATATATATATATAATATTAGCTATTATATATATAATATTATATATAACATATATATAGTTTTTATAGGATCATTATTTCTTTAATATGTTGTTCAATGTAAATGTTGCATATATATCCAATATACTACATGGAGTAATGACTCTTCCTGTGAATTTGAAGCAATACTCCTCCTCTGACCCACTGGCCACCCTATCTCACAGGAGAGACATTAAACCAATGCAGGAACACAGTATCTAATGTGAGCCTCTCAAGCAGCTGCTTGCTGCTCTTTTCACTTCCTTCTTGATGATCCTTCCCTATCACTAAGTTCTCTAAACTGTTAACCTTAATTTTTTTTTCTACTAACAGTCATAATTAAACAACTATATGAATGAAGCGGAAATTTCTGGTTTCTTTGAAAATTAAGTTGTGTTACACGATGTTTTCCTGAAAGCTGTCTCCTGAGAGGATGTTTTGCTGAAGCAGGCATGTGATAGAGAATGTGATGTTTTGCTGAAGCAGACTCTTCGGAGGGTGCATGATGTTTGGAAAGTGTATAAATGGAACCCCATAAAGAGTGAGAGGTCATTCTTACATTGTGATGCCTTGCAATGTTTCACTGGTCTTCACTTTTTAGAGAGAAATGTACCAAAGAACTTTTCTCATGGTGTTTCAGCTGATTCGGGCCACTTTTGTTGACTCGTGCTGATTTGGCAGAGGCTTGTAGTTTCTACTGGATGATGCCACTGCTACTGATTTGTGTTTGGTATTTGCTATTAAACCAGACTGCTGGTTCAACAAAGAATGAAACAGCCCCAAAGAGCTACTACTAAACAGGTCATCAACCCTCTTCTCCTATTAAACTTCTTTCTCCCCTACCTCTGGTCAGTGGGCTAGAAGGGAGACTGAAGCATTTAAGAACCCCAAATAAAGTAGATTTAGAGAAAAATCTAAGCATACATATAAATACAGTAAAAGCCACTGAATTATACACTTTAAAATATGAACTTGGAGCTAGAGAGATGTCTTAGTCGTTAAGAGCACTAGTTACTCTCACAGAGGACCCAGGTAAGGTTCTCAGCATCCAAAAGATGCCTCATCACCAATTTCAGGGTACCTAACTGGCCTGACCTCTATGGGTATCAGGCAAACATTATTCAGGCAAAATAATCATACATATAAAATTATACACTCACACATATATACATATAACAAGGCTGAAGCAATGGCTCAGTGAGAAAAGTACTTGCTAATCAAACATAAGGATCTCAGTTTGGATTCCCAACACCCATGTAAGATTTATTTCAGATACGGAAGTTGGACTTATAAACCCAGAATGGAAATCAGAGACAAGAAGATACCAGGAGCTTGTTGCCCAGTCCAACCAATCAATGAACTTCAATGAGAAAGCCTTCTCAAAAAATATTTATAAAAATAAGATAGAGAGCAACAGAGGAAGATACTCAATATCAGCCTCTGGTCCCTTCAGGAACACAAACATGTGCACATGCCATGTGTATAGCATACCCACATGTGCACACACACACACACACACACACACACACTAATGTGCACAACTCTGTTGGAACACAGTTTAAGAATAGAGTCATATGAGAGGAATTCTGAGTTCTTGTAAGAAAACTCCAAGAAAACAAGAGTCTTGTGACCTCAGTTCCTTAAAACACGCAGAATTGCTCTTCAAGTGTGTTTTAGAGTTCCTCCCAGATGTAATGGAAAGGAATGAGTTTACCTCAGCTATTATTCAATATTCCTCTATGGAGAAACATGTTTTTGCCATGTGTGGCTTGTCTTTATGATTGAACACCTTAGTTGAATCTTAAGTTATGATTCTTCTTAACTCTCAAAGAATAAATTGATGCTTTGAATAAAGTTGGCTTTTGCATGAGACTTTAGTCTGCCTCATTTTTAGACTCCACTCTCCCAGCTTCCACAGCCTTTAGAGTAATAAACAAATGGCACCAGGTCTCAGGAACCTGGGTTCATTTGGCTATGAGATAAGAAAATGGATGCCCTCAGGGAGGGAGGAGAGTAAAAATAAAGGAGTAGAAACCAGAGAAGGGTTTGCCTTGTGTCCAGCTTGTGCATTGTGTTTTTAAAGAAAGGAGGGGCACAAGTATAATCACTGGTTTCCAGAAGAAGAAACGTTAGATGAAGTGTGGGACAGAGTCTGAAATATTAAAGAGGCAACAATAAAAAGAGGAAAGGATGCCTGTTCAAAATCATTTAGGCATTAATTCAAAAAGCTATAAAAATACTTAAAGAAGAAAAGGAGGGTATTAACCATGATGAAGAGAAAGCTAATTCCTTGAATGAATAGAAACGTGATATTCAAACTTTAAAATTAGTATTTTTAAAAAAAAAAAAAAAAAAGAAAGAGATTTTCCTCATTCAGACAAAACCAAAAGTAAAAGCAACACCCCTGACAACAGTGGTAGGGAGCATGGTGGCTCCTTCGCAGTCTCACTGGAGCCTCCGTTAGATATGGATCCTCCATTGCTTGAAAATGACCCTAAAGCATGGGGTGAGGATTTTGATAATCAATCCTATCTAAAAGTCCCTTCACTTCCAGAGTAAGATTTAGGGGAAAACGCTATAAAAAAAAAAAAAAGCTAACTTTGTACATTAATCAGTCTATTGAAAACTCTCGAAGGAGAGGCAGCACTGGACGGTCCTCACGTATCTCGAGATGCAAAGAAAGACCTACAGGTATTTCAATTCAGACTAAAAGAGGCATTTGTGTTGCAAGTGGATCCTTCATTGACTTTAAACTTACTTATTTTCTCCACTAATTGTCTCTCACAGGTATTAAATCACATGAGGATAAATCTTTGGGATGAATCAATTAAACCACGAGAACCATAAAATACTGTTTACCTTATCTTCTTGCTCAATTAATAAATTTGGGGAGGACCTGATGTCAGCAATTATATGGATTTGATCCTTGCTGAATTATCTTAACCTTAACTATTTCAGTTTTTAAAATCATAAAAAAGTTGCCAATTTTCAATTTTCATTTTCAGATTATTATGGAAGGATAGAGAATCATTATCTAGCTGGAAAACTATAATATTTTTCATATGAATTGATTTTGTGATTAAAAACATTTTCCAACCTTCTCCCATTCCAGAGGCAGATTCTTATTTATTGATGGCTCATCTAATGGTATAGGAGGGATTCATGGTCCAGATACACATCAATCTATTAATACCTTTCTTTCCTCATCCCAACAGATGAAACTAGCTATTTTGATTCATCTATTATAATTAATTCGTAAACCCTATGATATTATTTCTAGCAATAAAGTCATACTTGTGTGCATGTAATCTTCCTCATTTTATTATAAAAAGAAATAAGCAATCTGATACATTAACTTTCCCTATGCTTCTGTCATTGCAGATGGACCTGCTGAAACATAGATTCTTCTTCAGGTCCATTAGCTCCTCCATCCCTGGGCTATCAAGGACAAAGGCAGAGGACAAAGTGACAGTGGAAGTCACAAGTGATATAGCAAAAGATCCAAAGAGATATCAACAATATTATTAGAAGTCAAGTCTTCCCACCTGGGGCCAAGTAAAACTCTATTCACCATGGGAGAAGTTACTTTATTAATGACTCTGTGTTTATGACTTTGCCTTGGAACTGCAATAGACTCATTCATTCATCTGAAGGGACTGAGTTTAATTTTTCCTTGGGATTTAAACCACTTCTTATTTGTATAGGACATTATAACATTTATATTCCCATTAATGGCAAATATGGGTTGGCAGTCTACAAGAGACTAGAACTACTAATCATATAGCCCTCTTTTCAAGCTATTCTCTAGATGTTTCCAATCAATAAATGTTGGGGGCCAACTTTTAGCAGAAAGCGGCTATCAGCTTTGCAGCCATCTTGAGCCATATACCCTGACATGAGACTTGAATTACAATAGCCTACAACAGCTGAGAACACTCCGATAATCTTGGTTTAGATACCTTGAGATTAAAGGTGTGTGAGATTAAAGGTGTGTGACTTAATAGTATACTTAGAAGTATAGAGATCAGAGTTAGAGACAAGACCTAAGGGCATGATTAAAGGTGTAACTTAGAGGCGTGGCTTAGAATCAGAATATAGAAGACAGAACCAGACATCAGATGAGAGAGAGAGATTCATACACATCACACATTAGGTAGAATCTGCCCTCACCCTCGCTCTTGCTGAAACCCGACCTGCAGACCGGAGCAGCAGCTTGGGCCGGGATACAGTGGCCGCCCAAACGTGGGTTGGCCCGGGCCTCAACATTTTGCCTGGGCTGCAACATTTATTTTGGCGGCCCCAACTTGGGGCTAGTGCAGTCCTCAACAAATAAAATAATGTAACCAATAGTACTGTGCATATTTTGGGTCTCTGTTTTTGGGGGAAGACTATTACACACAATGCTTTCACTGTTCTACTACTATAATTTGCTTGCTTATTGGATATGTATGCATTAATAATAATTAGATTTATCTACAGCATCTAAAATCAAAATCACTATGAATATCCTGCTATTAAAAATGTTAATAAGGGGGACATGTCAGGACATGAGAGGGGAACTCATGAGAGGGAAACTCTAAATGCTTGTGAGAAAACTCCAACAAAACAAGAGTCTTAGGACCTCAGTTCCTTCAAAAACATAGAATTATTCTTGGAATGTGTTTTTCTGTGATCTTCCCAGGTATAAGGGATAGAAGTGAATTTACTTCATCTATTGTTATTAATATGCTATCATGAGAAAACATATTTTTGCCATGTGTGGCTTGTCCTTGTGATTGAACACTTTAGTCATGTGATTCTTAACTCTCAGAGTATACATTGCCTGATGCTCTGAATAAAGCTGGCTGTTTCATGAGACCTTAGCCAATTCATTTTTAGGCCCAGCTTTCCCAGTTTCACACTACCAACTAGAGCAGTAAACAATCCCACACATGCGCACACACACACACATGCACATGCACACATAAAATGATAGAAAGGCAAATGTAACTCCAAGACAGAAGGAAAGTCACCAATGTATATTGCCAGGGATTCCTTTAAAAGGATAAAACATTTCAATGTCTTGGCACTCCAGAGCTTCCAGTACAGAAATTTGACAAATGCTCCAGCAGTTTAGCAAGCAGAAAATACTGACCAAGTGGTATGTAAAATAGCTTTAGAAAATCTTAGTAACTTTGTAGGAAAGGAAAAAAAATATGTTCAAGCATGGTAAGGGGGAAGAAGCCAGGGTAGAATTATAGAGGCACCACACTCTCAAAAATGCTTATTAATACATTACAACTTATTAATAATAAAACCTCACTACCAAGTACTGAATGGTTACATTAAAACAGTCTAGTCAAAAATAATGTATTAATTTTATCAAAGGAATTATTAAATAATTCCTTTGATAAAAGAAATTATTAATAAAGAATTATATTTCTTTAAATAGTGTCTTCATGACTCTCTGAGGGTGGAAGGGGCATGCCTTGTTTACTCTTAACTTTCTAAAACTGAAAGCTCATGGCAAATCTGCTGCTGATTGCCTCTGGCATCACTGAGACCAATAAAAACTAATCCACAACTATGTGGAAGGACCCTTTTACTCTTAAATGGAACGGCAAGGACCCAGTTCCTACATGGGGCCGAGGATTGATATGCATGTTTGATACCACAGAAGGCACAGCTAAATGGCCACCAAAAACATTAATGAACTAAATAGATACCCCCACAAAACCAGGCCTAATTATAAATAAGATGAATAACAATTGACATCCAGGGAAGAGAAATTTCCCTGAGAATTCCCTTCTTTTTTTCCTTTCCAGATAAAAAATTAATCACTGGTGATGTCTGCTGTTAGGAGTTCTAATCCTGACGCTGGCTTCCAGACTTATACTACTCAGACCTCCAATGGGCCTTTGACAAGGACGTCAAACATCTATAGACTGACATCACTAATCTAGACCAAGCAGAGAGGGGCCACCCAGAACCCCCTCTGTCTGGCGATCTGAATTCTTGCTTAGGCTGGGAGGCTAAGCACTGCAAGGGAATATAAATAAAAGTTAAAAATATGTTTCTGGGTTCCCTGAGGGCCAAGCTTGACTGCATAGGGGTTGATGTCAAAAGTATCCCCTCTCCAGGAAAAAGACATCAGGACGGGTATGGCCCTCATGTCTCACTGGACAATGACAGGAGGACTGGGGCCATTACAAGGTCCCCTTTAATTACTGGAGGTCAGGCCTCTATCCCCGCCTTGACAAGATTAGAATCGCCACGGCCCTTCTATAATTAGAGAAGGGAGGAGATGTCGGGGCAGCCCTGCTTATACACTGAAGGCCTAAAATCAGCCATAAACCTAAAATCAGCAATAGGCCTGACATACATGCCTGCTAACACAAAGTCTTGGGTCTTTATGGAAAAACACTGAAACAGATGTCTATAAACTATTGTAAACAGGCAGCTTTTGTGGAAATCTACCAGCCTGAGTAGTTATAGACCTTGTAAATAGGCAGCCTTGGTGGATAGTACCAACTTAGATAAGGACAAGTGAAGCATAGGCAGAGTCATAGTGACCTGACCCCCTGAACCTACACCCAGCTGATACCCTGTTCTGAAAGATATCTGTACTCCCCCTGAACATCTATGCTCCTGTGTCATCCCCTTCCCCACATCCTGCATTTTCGTGTTTATAACCCCTGTGTTAAAAAGTAAAAATTATGATTTGATAATAATAAAAAAGACAAAAAGAAAAAAAAGAAATGAAAAGAAAAGAAATGACACACAGTGTCCCCCTGGCTCTGCTGACTTAGCTTCTGACAATCCATTTTCTTATTCTCAGAAATACTTTGAATTATAAAATGTTATTGTGGTTTTTGTTAGTATGCTGGGTAAAATAATTTTTATTGATTTCAGTTTAAATTTCAAAGTTTGTAGTGAGTTAAAATGTCCTTCAACATAATTATAGGTCATATTTATTTTCATATTGTAAAATGCAAGTTAATTTGTTGAACATTTTTTTAAAAATGGATTTCTTTTTGAGAATTTCATATATGAGCACTGTAATTACATAATTTTTTTCTTTCTCTCCTTCCTCCCACTCTTTCCAACCCCCAATACTGTTCAAATACATCTTATTTAATTATTGTTCATATATGTATGTATATATGTATACATGTATAAGTATGTATGTATATACAAATACTGATAAATAAAGTGTTTTGGGAAAAAATAATGTATTAATTTAAAACTAACTAAGTGACATTAATAGATAATAAAAACCCAAGTGCTAGAGGTGTGTGCTGTGCTGGAAGACGCCTCTCCTTTCTTCTCAAACATCCTTTATAGGTAAATATTCCTACTTGCACATACCTAGGGCTAGTTCTGCTTTGTGGATTCAAAAACACCTCAACACTCAAAACTCTGTGACATACTGAAACCAAAATCTTTTCTTAGTAATTAAGGTTTTCCATACTGAAGACTTTAATCATGTGATCTTCATTCTTAATATAATGAACAAAACATTCTGTTCGGATTAATCAATATCAGTCTTACCAAATCTGAAGCCAGTAACGATATTCTCATTGAAGTCTTGGTAAAACTAAGTGGGATTATTTGAATGACACATAAATTTAGGTCACATTTAAAAGCAATAGAACAGTTTTTTGTTCTTACTGCTATGCCATAAAGATAAATTTGAATTTACTGTCCTAATATATTACTATGTATGTGTATATATATATGTGTGTGTGTGTGTGTGTGTGTGTGTGTGTGTGTATGTGTGTGTTTATACTAATATACTAATATTAAGGCCATTGAGTTGTTAATTATATATCCAATCTATATTTAAGTGTTACTAGTTTCCTTATGTATAGCAAAGGTACAATCTTTCATCAAAAGATTGCACTTATTTTAAAACTGAAGAATAATTAATAATCACCAGTAGCATGTAATGCTTATAAAATACAACTTATTATGGCTGTTCGCCCTTTGGCCTTTCAACTGCAAAAAAAAAAAAAAAAGTGGAAACCAATTTAAGAAAAAAGAAAATGCTTATACCTTCAAAATAACACTGTATCTTGACTTTAATGCCAAACACTAATATTTTAGAAAAACAGTTAATTAGAAATTAGTTTTATTCCTAGTTCAAAAGACATGAAATTATTACTTTATGATGGAAATTTTAAACAGTGTTACATATTCCTCCCCTCTTGCATAGTTTCCCTGCTCATATTTTTATTACTACTAATCGCCCCATTGTTTATTAATCTCAGTGAGAAGCAATATAATTACAAGACCTAATTACTGTGCTCTTTTAGGCCACACTGGGGAACTGAGGCATGACAGTGACTGACCATTGCCAGGGTCTCCTTATATCCCCTAATATTCATTTACTGATAACTCGATTCCTACACAGAGTATTTAGAGATACTACCTTTGAGAGAAAATTCATATTGCTGTACAGAGGAATACAGAAGCAAACATGCCTCCCCTCTCCTGGTAGTCTGCTATGTAAATACACAGTATTTCTCTCTTCCAGAAGAAGGGTAGACCCAACGTTCAAGTCATCACCCCAGTCCATTTTTCCTCCAAGATCCCTCCCTCCACCCCCCACTTGTGATTGCTTTCTTCTCCCTCCCAAGTGGGACTGAGGCTTCCTCACTTGGGCCTTCAGTTTGTTGACCTTTTTGAATTCTGTGGACTGTATCTGGGGTATTCTGTACCTTTTTTTTTTTTTTTTTTGGCTAATATTAGTGAGTACATACCATGCATGTCCTTTTGGGTCCGAGTTACATCTCAGGATTAGCTGAAAGAATCAAATGCAAATATTTGCACCCAGCCAATGGATAGAAGCTGCTGACCCCTGTGGTTGAATTAGGGAAAGGCTGAAAAAAGCTGAGGAGGAGGGCGACCCTGTAGGAGGACCAGCAGGACCAGCAGTCTCAATTAACCTGGACCCCCAATATCTCTCAAACCCTGGATCACCAAAAGGGCAGCAAACATCATCTGATATGAGGCCCCCAGCACATACACAGGAGATGACCACCAGGTCTGTGTTTAATCAGAAAGGATGCAGCTACCCCTCAACAGACTGGAGTTTAGAGGTCAGGTGGGGTGGGGTTTGGGGGTAGAGACATTCTCATGGAGACAAGGGGGTGGGGAGCAGATATGGAATGTGGAGCAGTTGGAGGGGGATCAGGTGGGGAATAAAATCTGGAGGAGAGAGAGAGAGAGAGAGAGAGAGAGAGAGAGAGAGAGAGAGAGAGAGAGAGAGGTGAGGAAGTGACATTTATAGAGCCTGCTAGCCTGTTGCAGCAGGTTCCAAATAATGCTTCAGAACAGGACAGGCTTTTTCACAGCCAGAAAATCCAATATTTGTGGATCATCCCAACAGGGAATGTTGATGATAAGAAAGGCTAACCAGCCTTGGAGTGGTCACAGATATGGGATCCCTGTATGTTTCTGTTTTATTTAACCATGAACCTAAAACTTCTATAAAAATATCTTTTAGTAGGTTTTTAAAAGTATGATCTAGTACATATTGATCTCAATTAAATTTGTTATGATTCAAGTTTAAAAGATAAATTAAGACATTAAGTGATGTGTTTTATAAAACCAAGTGTCTTGTTAATGTTTTACTGTTGTGAACAGATACCATGACCAAAGCAATTCTTATAAAGACGACATTTAATTGGGACTGACTTACAGGTTGAGAGGTTCCGTCCATTATCATCAAGGCAGTAACATGGCAGCATCCAGACAGGCATGATGAAGGAGGACCTGAGAGTTCTACATCTTCATCTGAAATCTTCTAGCAGGATATTGACTTCCAGGCAGCTAGCATGAGAGTCTTAAAGCCCACACTCACAGTGCTACACCTATTCCAACAAGGCCACACCTACTCCAACAGGGCCACACCTTCTAATAGTGCCACAAACCACTATACCAAGGATAAGTTTTATGGAACGCAGTATTGTGAGGTGGGAAGGCTTCCCTCAGCAGGCCTATGCTGAGGCATCCTCCTGGCCCCCACCCCAGGAATAGAATGGAATTTATTTGGGGGGCATGGAAAGGAGAGTTGAGAAGGGAGTGGAGGCAGAAAGAAAAAGAGAGGTGACAGAGAGTGACAGACGGGGGGGGGGGGGGGGGGGGAGCTGGGAAGGGGGAGGGAGAGGGGGAGAGGGAGAGATAGAAGAGAGACCGGCCAGAAACGGAGGATGGGGGGGCGGGGGGGGGGGAGAAAGGGGTTAGAGACAGAGAAGTAGGTCAAAGAGAGAAAAGAGGCAGAGAAAGCGAAAAGAGGCCAAACAATCCTTTTATAACTAGCCAGGCCTATCTGTCTATTGCTAGGTAACTGTTGGGCGGAGCCTAGAGAGAGTGCTGAGGTGCTAACGTTAAGGCATCATCCCTGTTGCTTTGCTTCTGGTTAACCTACTGAATCAGGAGTATCTCAAATACACTCACATAACTTTAGCATTTCCTCTAGGCTCTGCCCAACAGTTACTTAGCAACAGCAAGGGGTAGGTTCCAGCCAGGAGCCAGGCACTTAAGAATTGCTCCTTCCATGAGCTCTTGGGCCCTCTCTTTTCTCCCTCTCCCCATCCCCCTGCCCTCTTCCTCCCCTCTATCCTCTTCTCCGGGTCCCTTTTATACTAAGCCCATTCTATGGCTGATTTCTCAGAGGCAATACTTCTCTACACAGGCCCACCTAGGTGCTCCGTTTTGCTATTTCACAGCAACCATTTTATAAAACACAACACTAATGAGTGAATAACAAGGCTATCTCTGAATTAGTTAATTACCGCCAGGAGGGCCGGGGGGAGCTGTGATTGCCATATTTTTGAGCTAACAAATGTGTTGAGACTTAGACTGAAGCAGAAGCAGGGTGCATATAAAATGGAAAGCTATAAAAAGTAGGAAATTGGAGGGTATTAAGCTATTGAAACTCATCAGAGTAAAAATAAAAGCAGTTTTCATTCAGTGTAAACCATTAACTCATCTCTGAATGTCACTGGTTACTATAGGAACTTGTGTGATGGAAAATCAAAACTGTTTTTTATGGTTCCTATAAGTGTGTTACCCAGCAGGCCTACTCACTGCCAATGAAGGGTTGAGATCAGCGGGGGGAGGAGATTTTACACGTAAGCAATAGGAAGGAAATGATAAGCAGAGGAATATATCTTTAGATATCCAGTTGCATATTAAATATTTTAATCATTTTACTATTTCATATTGTAATATTACAATATTAAGATTGTAATTATAAACTATTATTAAATTAATAATTTAATAATTAAAATCATAAAACTACATGTAATCAAACTCCAGTTTATTAAGTTAAATTTGTTTGAAAGAACAAAATATTGAGTTTAAACTATAATGTACCATGTGTTATGTAACACTAGAGAGGCAAATTATTTATTATTTTCTTGATTTTTTTCTCATTCCTGAACTATTCTTTCAATTCAAATCTTCATATTTCCTCAGATAAACTACTGAAAGCCACTTCGAAACTCCATCTTCCATTTCTTCCTCCAACTCATTCTTCACAATCCTTCTTTAGCTTACTTTCTGAAATACCACATCTTAGTAAATAACACCCAACATTCCCCCAGTCTACCCAAAATGCTCACTGGAGAATGTGTGCACTTTATAACTAAAATCCTACCAGTGTTTTATATTTCAGCTTATTAAGTTATTTAGGACTATATAATTTATTTTCATAAGAGAATAATATGATAGTAAAATAAAAAAATGTTCATTTGCATTCAAGGTGACTATTGATAAGTAAGGGCCAACTCTATATTGTCCAGATGGAGTATTGTATCCTGCCTTCTTATTGTATATTTTTATGGTATGCTTTCTTTTAAAATATGGTTGGAATATATAATGTGGATGATTAAAGTCAGAGAAGGGTGAAGGAGGCAGGGACAGTAGGAGTTAAATAAAGGTTACTCAGGCAAACAGAAATAAGTTCTAGTATTTACAGAAAGGGTGTGGTGATTAAAGTTCATAGTAAATTATTGAATATTTTATGAATAATTAAAGCAGAGATTCTCAGAAGCTCTAAACTGAAGTGGTGATTGTTTGGTTTGGAACCCTTGGACAAGGGACTGAGGTAGATATTGTATATATTAAAGCAGACCTGGCCTCCAGGTTCTCCCAGCTTCCCTCAGTTCCTACCTGGCATATCCTGTACCCAACCCTGAACTTTTCAGCCCAGGAGCTTGGCTGCCCTTACCCCAGAGGCTTTTCTATATATAATCCAGACCCACCTCTTCCTCTTCCTCTACCTCTTCCTCTTCCTCTTCCTCTTCCTCTCCCTCCCCCTCCCCTTCCTCCTCCCTCTCTCCCTTTTCCTCTTCCTCCCTCTCCCCCTCCCCCTCATCCTCTTCTCTCTGCATGTATGCTCTTTCTTTCTTTCTCTTTACCCTCCCCAACTTCTCTCCCCATGGTGTCTACCCTGGCCTCAACCCAGCTTCCCAATAAGCCTGCATTTAATATAATCTAATGTGGCTTGAATTGGGTCATTTCACCTGTGGAGAAATAACCTATCACTGACAAGCAGGTGTGAACTGGAGAGTGTAGTTTTGGCTACTCTGCTTTGAGCTCCTGGCAAGTCACAGGTATCCACCCGCCTAAGAGCTATCTTGGATCTGCAAACAGAAAACACATACGCACATGTGCACAAATACACACACACACACACACACACACACTCCATTTAATCTTAAAACACCTTGGCTAACTCAATCTCCAGGCACTCCTAAAACGTTGCTACCCTGGCTCAATCTGGGAAGTGGTCACTTGCCTGAAAATTCACATGGCTAGTTGGATTTTTCTCCTGCAGCTATTGTGTCAGGGAGTTCTCAAGATTCTCCTTTGATCCTACCTGAGCAAGTCTCAGTGTCCCACCCAGTACTTAGCCATTGGCCACTGGCATCTTTATTGATAGATCAAAAACCAATTGAGGACAAGGACCTTCAGCATCTGGACATGCAGATTCAAAGCATTAGCACCAATCTCCAACAGTGAACACTAATTACACTGATTTGATCAGTACATGTTTTATAACACATGTTGCACTTTCACCTCCACATGCACACTTAGATATGTCAATCAGCTCTGCCTCCTCTTCACATTTCTACCCAGAAATCTAATGTTCACTCAGTGTATGTTTCTATAAGTGTGACATAATACTTGGGTTTTACAGTTTTCATGATTCTTGACACTCAGGGATAAAGTTTTCTTATTATGTCTACGAGGGGGGTTGTGTGGGCCTTCTATACCAGAGGTCCATATCTTTCTCAGGATTTACCAGCATTATTTATCATCATCATCATCATCATCATCATCATCACCATCATCATCATCACTATTATTATCATTATGATTGTTGCTATTATGTGTCTGGTGTGTGTATGGATACATGTACCACCAAGTACCTGTGAAGGTGGTCGGAGGACAGCTCTGTAGAGACAGTTCTCTCTTCCCACCACTACATGGATCCCAGAGATCAAGGTCAGGCTATTAGGCTTCTTTGACAAGTACCCTTAGGCACTGAGCCATCATCTCTGCCACAAATTAGACGAATTTTTAAGCCATTATTTAATCTTTTAATCCCTTCCTTTACAGCAGTCCCCAACTCTGTAAGCCCTAAAAATAAGAATATTTATTCTTTTTGATTTATATTTCCCTATTTCTTCCTGCATTTGTTTCTTTACCTGACTGAAATATTTCAAAGTCCTTGCTTCAAGTCCAGCCTTTCTTTTTTCTGTGTGCTTTAGCTTGTAGTTGAGGCTTTCAGATGTGTGTGTGTGTGTGTGTGTGTGTGTGTGTGTGTGTGTGTGTTATATGCATGTATACTTGTATATGCCAGTGTGCATACTTGTATATACATGGGGACAAAAAAGGACAGGGGGTCATTTTTTCTATGAAGCTCTACTTTATTCTGCTCACACAAGGTCTCTCTCTAAAATCAGGAGCTTGTTGTTTTACAGCTGGGTAAGTGGCCAGTAAGCCCTAGAAATACTCCTGTCTCTATTTCCAAGAACTAGGGCTTCAGACTTGCATAGCGACAGCCAGCTCTTATGTGGATGCTGGATATCCGAACTCAAATCCTCATGCTTGTATTGCAAATTGTCTTCCTCACTGGGCCACATCTCTAGCCTTCAAATATATTTTTAATTTGACTTATTAATGAAGCACTTATTTGCTATAATTTAGGGGACTTTATTAGGCCTAGAGAACAAAATATACTTTAGTCAGGGATGCAGTTATCTTTCTTCTGAGGAAAAGACAATGATTAGTAAGTATGGGACACACATAAAAAATCATTTGCGAAAAAAACAGCTATTGTCATGAATAAGTTTACTCAACTCTGGTTAAGTATCTTTTTGGTGCTTCTGTCAAATAAACATAAGAATTTTTCAGAAGCCTCTAACTCTGATGACAGGGAGAGCTCAGAAAAGATTAGATGAATCTTGATTCTGGACCTAATTTTAAGGACTTTTAATTTGATTTTTTTTACCATGTTGCTCCACATGCCCAAAGACATTGGATGTGTATTGTTCTCTCGGCCCGATATGAGCAAGAATGCATGCAAGATAATTGTAAATAGCAATATTAAACTTAAAGCTGTCATGGCAAAAGCAATAATAATGAAAATTCTTGTGAGCCACTGGAAAGTTCTTGAGTTTGTTGGGTTGTGGTAGGATGGTAGGTCAGTGCAACAAAACCATCTAATTTTTCCCATTGTTGATCATAAAAATTTGGTTCTGAGACTCCACAAAGAAAAAACAATAGTGATATAATCATAAATGAATAAATTACATGAGGATGGCCCACATCCCTAAGAAACAGATTCCTGGATTATTAGTTTCAGTGGCCTATAGTCAGGAAAGGCTTGTCTAAAGTTTAGTCAACCTGAGAATAAGATCAATATGCCTTTCTTAGCCCCTATTCTTTTCTTTTTCCTTCTTCCTTCTGTCTATTACATCTCAAAGGCAAGGATCCTAGATATTATTCTGGTACCTTCTGCTCTTGTTAATCAACATTTCACCTTGGATAGCCTGGGGATTTAATCATCTTAGTGACTCCCTAAGCGGAGAACCTCGGTGTCTTTTTTACTGCTTCACTACCCACCCCATCACAAATCTGATCTCTTAAATGCTTAGTAAGCTGGCCCCACCCTTTGAATGTCTACTTTAACATGTCACATGTTTAACCTGTTTCAACTTAAATCAGTTTCTCCTACTAGCTTCCTGTCTTAGGATCTCCATTGCTGTGAAGAGACACCATGACCAAGGCAACTCCTACAAGGGGCGACATCTAATTGGGGCTGGCTTACAGGTTCAAAGGTTCATTCCATTATCATCAAGGTGGGAACATGGCAACATTCAGGCAGGCATAGCACTGGAGTTGCTGAGAGTTTTACATCTTGAATGTAAGGCAGCCAGGAGAAGACTATCCTCAAGCAGCTAAGAGGAAGGTCTCTCAAAGCCCACCCCCACAGTGACACACTTCCTCCAACAAGACCACACCTCCTAATATTGCCCCTCTTTGGGCCAAGGATATTCAAACCACACTTTCATTCTCCCAGATGTTAAATACTCCATTAAACTGAGACTATGTAAATAATTTAAGCTCATTCAAAAGTTCCACAAAATACAAAGATAACATCTAATTTTCCTAACATGGAAAGTACATAAACCTCCACAAGCCTATTTTAACCTAGCCCTTGCAATGCCACACACTGTTTAGCCATGATTCATGCTGTCTTCCTACTTCAACAAACCAAATCCAACCCATCCAGTGTGATTGATTCTCAGCTTCTTTTCCCAGAGTCTCTGGTCCTCTTTAATTAGGTAGAGGATGTCTATAAAGCCTTGAAATTAAAGTTCTACATCTGTTCATATGTATCTATGTATGTTTTACACTGAACATGAAGTTTTTATAAGCACCTCATGTTTTCCACTTTTATATCCCCCCCAGTGAAGGACACAATGATTATTACATGGATGTCTGATAATTGCTTGTTGATTTCATTCACAAAATGAGTTACGTAGTGAAAAACTATTTTACTCTGTTGTGGATACTATAACAAAATGCCATTGTTAGTGGTTTGTAAACAACAGAATATATTTGTCCCCATACTAGAGACAGGAAAATTGAAGGTAACTTACGCATCCTTGCTTGTTCACAACCAAGTCTTAAACAGAGCAAGTGTGTTTGTGTACACAGACATGCAGAGAAGAGTTTGTCCACACACTCATTTACAGATCTTTATAGAAATAGGATACAGAAGTAAGTGACCTTAAGGCTTTTTCTATGAACTTAACAAAGTCTAAGATCTCTGACTTTAAGTGTTTCAAACATACATTACACCAAAAACTCTGAAACATGGGTGTGGCATGTATAAAACGATGCTGAAGGAAGAATCCAGATAATCTGTTAGTGAGCTGCAAGCCAACAGAATCCTTCAAAGCCAGGACAGTACACAAAACCAGTTTAGAAGCAAGATTCAGGTACCACTGGAAAAGATAAAGAGCAAGAGACTTCCTACAATTTTATTTCCTGTTTGTGCAAAGACAATGAATATCTGAAATATTTTTGAAATCTGATACATTTAGAGTACTATTTCCCTCCTAACTCATTTATGTCATGCATTAAGCTAAGTGACAAGGCATTAGATGTGACAATGAAAAAACTTGCCAACATGCTAATTAGGTGATAAAGAAAGCTAAAACACTCTCCTGTTTCTGGAGTGTGTCCTTGCTAATTACATGCTGGTTGACCACCACTGGAGTGCTAATACAGAATTATGGCAACTGACTACCACTTAGGTAGAGATTAAGGTTATGTCCTGTACATTTCTGTCACAATGGGTATGCTAACAAATTGCAAAGCAGATTAGAGGCATTTTAACACCTACTACCTAAAATACATACAAATTCTGTTTGTAAAAAAAAAAAAAATACAGAGGAAAAGGAACCTGGCTACTGCTTCTTTACTCCTTCCATCCAAGAGAAATTATGGGCTGGGATTTATTTTGCAACTGATCCCACATACACTTTACAAATAAGATTTCTACAATCGATATTTGAGAAGAGAGAAGAGAAAATGTATTTGATGCACCTTTCCAAATGTTTAGCACTGGGCCTCAGAGAGAAATAGTTCTTCATGGCTTTATTATGTCATCAACTTATGGCCTGAGGCATTAAGATGAATTTCTCCTAAGTGCTTCTTTTTATTAACAAGATGAAAAATAAGTAAGACTTTCAACATTCCAAGACACAATGCATTCTTCTTTAATGTGGCTGCATTCATCTTTTGCCTCCGTAATGGTGATGAAAAACACGTAGCATTATTGTTGTTTAGACTTGAAAAAGACATATTTGCAAAGTTAATCCAAGGTGGATGCACCTTATCAAGCATCTGAAATCTGCTGTTGAAGGCAGCTCTCAGCCCTGTAGGATGAAGACATTATTTTCTTTTGAAAGTCAAAACATCATAGATCAACTCACAACACAGCTTACAGAAATATATTTTGATATATTTTCCTTAAATTTATCTTACATATGAAAAGTAGTCAATTCCACATCTCAACTGTGGCTTTTTGTGCTGTAAGCTTGAAATACTACAGGTGACAAGAAAAGCCTTCTGAATGTCAAATACTAAATTTTTGTTGAATACTTATAAAGGTAAAGAATGACCAAAAATGGACTTAAGAACAAGAGAAAAATTGAAATATTTATTTTTTAATACTCTAAATCAATAAAAAGACATAAAATGTAATACATATACACACGCTTCCTGGGGGGGGGTTAAATAATTTTTATTTCTTATAAAATAAGAATTACATATTATAAATTAATATTACATCTCAAATTTCTTTAAATTAAATAAAATTTGGTAAAAAACAGGTCAACTGGTTTAGTAGGCAACAGTTAACATTTACTTTTATATTGCTGAGGGCTCTGTTTACTATGTGGAATCACATAGTAACACATAGTAAACTGGGATAAATTTCTATATCATTCTGTAAGTTTATCAGGCTGATAAATGTGTGTGCTGCTCTTGAAGGTATGGCCATCCTGGGTCTCTGCTTACTATGATCACACCTAAAGGCAGTTCACCTATTTACATGGGCACCTTGATAGATGCTATTAGTGTATATAGATTATATGCTGAGCAAATCTGTTGGGTGAGAAACCCTAGATTTGCTTCTCGAATACTGAAGTTAATCTGCTTTTCCATCCCCATGATGTACAGCTTCCCAAGTTCTGCTCCTGGGTCCTCACAAGGACGCTTTCCCTTCCGTATTTCTAACTCAAAACAATATGAAAATCATCCTATTTAACATTGAAATGTAATTCCTTATCTCTTTTACTCCATCTTGGATGCATGTTTTAAAATGAACATTTTGTTACTGATAATCTGAGGTAATGGCTTATAAGAAACTGTTGATATTAAGGCGTTCGTTACTCAGCAGCTACGAATTTAGAATCTCTAACGCATTAAGTTATGCTCTATTTTGTGCCATTAAATATACACGAAGAATGTCAATAAAGAAAACAGAAATGGATCCCAGGCCTATTTTCTCTGGAGGACGGTGAGGAGAGAAGGAGGGAGGAAAGAAGGGAAGGAGTCATATAACAAACAGAAAGGCATGTATATTGGGTGATTAGTGCTATGAAAAGCATTGAGAAAGTAGAACACAGTGAGGGGTTGACAGCATAAGGACAGGGACAGGGAAATGTTGGTGTGCTTGTTGTGCAGTGGAGATGACTGGCCAAGCACTGAGGAATATACAGAACAGTGAGAAGAGAACAGAGATTTGCAAGTTAAGAATGGGAAACAGAAAGGGGATGACAAGATGATTTATGGCTTTCTAAGGAAAGACTGAAGAAGTTACCAGAGTCAAACATGGTGTAGAAACTCTAATTACAATTGGGAATTTATTTTCTTTATTCAGTTAATAATGTTTGTGTTTCCAGTAAGACAAGAATTATGGGAGTTTCAGGTGATCCAAACATGAGAAATTGCCTTTGGAGAGTATACTCAGGCTATGGTAGGAATGGTTCAATAGGAATAGTTGGATGGTTAAATCATAAAATGTTAAGTGGAGAGCCAGCAGGGGATAAGCAGTACTTGAGCTAAGCTGAGATGAGTAGAAATTGTGAGGTCTCACGCTAAGAAAAAGAAATAAAGATGTAAAATAAAAAGTAACATAAAGCTTAAAGATTGTCAGGTATTGCAAACAGCTCAACAGTTTTCCTAGTGATAGAGTGATAGATGGTACTGACGTTAAAGCAAAGTGAATTATGTATGCATGATGATGTCCTGTCTGGTCTGGTGGGTAAATCAGGCAAGTGTCCTTAAGGTGAGGAACAGTAGAACTAGCCACATACAAATTTAACCATGTGTACTGAACATGATGAGTTTGTGGAGATTCTCCTGAGTTTCTGGTGATTACAGAAGCATCTTACTAAAAGAGAACACCCTGCTAGGCCCATGTGAGCATCCCCAATTCTACAAGCATGGAGCACAGCAATTTGAGAGCACAACAGAAGCAGGAGCATCATAATGGTTTCCAGTGTCATCCATAAGCTTCTTCCAATCATTATGGCCTTTAATCCTGCCAGCAAGGTACTATCTCCCTCTCCTTTATAACTTTAATGAAAAATGGTTTTAAATTATTTCAACAGCTCATTTTGTTTTAGACTATCCTGACATTCATAGCAGGAGTATAAGAGATATACCTATGAAATCTCAGGAGCAGGTCTTTTTAGTATTCTTCAGAGGTAGCCATGGGAGCCTTATCTAAAACTGCAAAAAGCCAAGCAAAAAAAAGAGTCCTGAATGTCAGCACACTGGAGCCTCTGGAATAAAGTAGTCCTCTGACCAGATAACCAAAGGTCTCTCTCTCTCTCCAAATGTGATGTCTAATACTCAATTTTAGACAGTAACTTTGAAATTATAGTAATCTTTTTCCTTCTGTTATATTCCAGAAATGAAAAGCAAAACATCCATCCATATATAAAATAAAGAAAGGATGAAAGCCAACAAAATTAAACCCTTAAAAACTTTTTAAAGATTTCAATCATGGTTACTATGTATGTATATATACATACATAAATATCATTCATAAATATAACTTAATGGGAAAAATTACTGGATGTTAATAGTGGAAGTTTATGTTGATCAGCATAGACCTGTGCTCCTCAGGCTTCCTAGTGCTATGACCCTTTAATACATTCCTTGTTGTAGTCATTTTGAACTATAAATTCATTTCACTGCTACTTCATAACTGTAATTTTCTATTGTCATAAATTGTTATGTAAATTATTTGATATACATGATATCTGATATGCAAACTCCAAAGTAGTAATGACCCACAGGTTGAGAACTACTGGTCTACACTCTGGCTTTAAACAAAACAAAAGAATCTTTATATTGTTCCTATTTTCTCCAGGAAGAAAAATAATCTTCAATACATGAAGTAAAACTTAGCTGGTATGTATTGAAAACTGGTGTGATTTGAATGAAAATATATTTTGAAGCTTTGATAACTTCTATGTCAGGATATGAGTTATAAACAATAATCTACTTCCCATAATTTTGAGAATTTCGAGTGATAAGAAAGAGTAAGCAGAAAGAATGACACTATGTTAGAGCTGTCATTTTCACAGAGGTACACAAAAATAATCTTCAACAGACATGAAAGTAAAGTCCCCAAGTTGAGAAAGTATAAAATAAAATTTAGCCATCTTGTCAGACCATGTGAGGAGAGAATTAGGGAGAAGGTTGGATGGAAATAAAACCTAACCCTGGGAACTATGAATACTAGGATAAGTTACAATCTACATAACTTATAACAAGTTAGTTATAAATGTTTTTAGCTCTAAGGACATAATTCAAAACTTATGTTCTCTTCATAGTTGTTTGTCTTGTCAAAGAAATACAGCCTGTCACAGCACTTTTAACATTGTATGCCTGTATGCCCAGTGATCAAGGATCCCTTATGTTGTTACAGCTGTGTGTACTAAACAGACATTCTCATAGTAGGCATATAAGACCATCCTAAGAACTAAACCATGGGACATGTGCTAGGAAACTATCTTGAGGAAATGAGGTTTCAATACTAATCTTGAGGGTAAAGTTTACATATTTTGTCTTTGAGAAATAAGAAAATAATTTCTAAAAAGAAAAAAGAAAAAAAAAACCTGAGATGACTCCGATACAAAAGGACGAGAGGCACAGAAGATTAATTAAAATAATAAAGACAAGCATGGAGATACATTATAGGAGAAAGAGTTATGCATTACACTACTCACTTCCACGCAGTACAAAGTGCCCACAGACAAAAAGCTTGACTTACTACCTATGGAAAATAACGATCATTTCCAAAGACTTGATAGATTTTCCAGTCAAGCTAGTGCTCTTGGCTTCCTTTATGTGACTCGTGATGATTTCTGTGTTTTTTCCACGGTAAGAAATCAGAATGTGCCTTTTTGGCAATATATCTTTTCCAGTGCCTTCCAAATTTTACAATCATAAATGAAGGTACATTCCTCCATAGTTTATATCCCCTTTTCTGAAGATAGTAGAAATTTATACTCAATAATAACATGTGCCTTTTTCCTCTGTAGAGGGGAGAAGGCTCTGAAGTATGAAAGAAAAATTAATAAAATGGCAAGACAAAAGTTTTTATTATTGCAGAAAAGTAAGACTAAAGTTTATCTTATCCAAACCATTCACAGGGTTCTTTGAAATTATTGGATATTATACTATATATTACACTGGTCATACTATGAACACATAATCCATATTTATTAGATGAGTGACAAGAATTATTAAATGATTATATGTATGTTGTTGAGGTACCTTTCTTCACATTGTATTAAGGTATGTGCCTGTATTTTCCATTGCTAATTCTATACAAGCAGAGCGCTAAGTACTGGCAGATTTTGGGTATTGTCATTTCTATAACCCACTACTGGGTTTTCTATTTGTAAATGTTTGTCCCTCCACACCTCCCAAAACATGAGTTCAGACAACCCTCATTGGCTAAAGGCAACCAAAGAGAGGTTCTAGTGTTATCTCACTGCTGATTGATTAAAATAAAGATCTGACAGCCAATAGCTGGAACAGGATGTAAGGGGGAGGGACTTCCAGGCAGGCAGAGATTCAGGAAGGATGAAAGAGAAGTGGAAGGATTGAAACAGACATAGAAGAAGCAGAAGTGAGACCTGAGTGGATCAGGGAAGTAAAGAGCTAGCAATGTGGCAGGGACAGTGCCCAGTGCCAGGAAGTCAGGTTAAGTTAGAAGCTAGCTTGTTGTCTTAATTAAACGATGAGCAGGTCCCAAAAGCCCTGGTATAGTATATCAGTAGGTAAGGACTAAATACTTAATCAGTAAGTGTTTTTTATGGAAATAAAGAATTATGAAACTAGGCATTCACCAATCGATGACAAATTCACAATGAGCATAACTACTTCATGGTATAAATAATTAAATAAAAACATCTTTACATTTGTATTCCAGTTATAATGGTGTAAAAGGTGAGGGCTTTAATATGGAAATGATTAAGCAATAGTCAATATGGTTCTGTGTGTCCAGAAAAGGTGAAAAAGCAATGGGAGATCAATGACTGTACCAGCCCACTACAATAGTCACTGTCTAGGCCACAATTTAAAGGAGGAGAATATGATCAAAGCTAAAATACTACTAAGATAAAGAGATTAGGGTTTATGGGGACAGAGTCAAAAATTGAGTGTACCATCTAGAATACTAAAAAGAGCTCTACAAGAGTCTTTAGCTGAATAATCATCTACTCACATATGAGAGACATTCTCCAAGACCAGGGTAATAGCTCTAAAACTGGTAAGTAGACTACATAAAGGGCTTTAAAATGCTCATCTTTGTATCACAGTGCAAAGATCCTAGAATACAAAGAACAAAAAATAAAATCCCACAAAGAATTGTATGCATCCCTAGAACTATTGTTCCTATTCTGAGGATTAAGCTATTATCTCTATAGTGAGGGTTGTTCTCTGCCCATCACTATAAGGTTTAAAATGAAGCTTCATATGATTATATTGACTAATTTTATGTTACAGTAAAACACATCTGACTATAGCAGCCAAAACCATTGTTTACAAGGACCTTCATCCAATAACAGAATTCATATTTATGAATTTAAAATTAACTACAGAGTCCATGACTAGGAGAAATGTTATTAAATAGAATTAGATGAAATCAATACATCAAAAAATCACTATTGAAGCCACTTGTTATAAATGTTTAGCAGACAGAGAAAATAATGAACATGACATTGAAAGGAACTGATGCTGTAAAGGCTCATACTGAACTTCTACAGATAACATTAAAAATAGAGGAGATGACCAGGTAAAATTAATAGCTAAATAGACCAAAAGAACAGAAAGAACTTGAAGATAAGAACAAAATTATCCAAATTAAATACAGGAAAATACTAGAGGAAATGAAACATAATATCAATGTCCTGGTGAATAAATAGACTAAGTAAACCCTACACATAGAGTCACAGAGGTGAGGAGGGATCTGAAGTGAAGAAAGAAAGAACAAAACAAGTAAAAAACAAATACTACTTATAAAGCCCCTAAATCTGATGAAAATTATTCAACTTCAAATATAGGAATCTCAAAAAATCTGAAACTTACAACAAGATTGGCAAAAATATACAAAACCACATCTCTAATGAAATTTATGAATATCAGAAACTCACCTATGAGAAAACATTTTAAGATAAGTGAGTTATTGCTAAATTTTAAATGGCATTCTAGAGATGTTCAGGAATTGTGACTCATAGTGTTAGCTGACCCCTGTGATACAAATATTTCCATCTGGATTATTTTAATATGTCATTTCAATGTTCCTGAATATTCAACTTGGAAGTAAATCACACAATCAGCTTGTACAAAGAGGCACAGCTAGACATAACATGTCACTGGCATAAAAGAACAAATAGAATATGCTATAACACTTCATTTTGGAAGCCAAACAACCAAGAAGCTGAAAGACAAAATCAGAATAAGGCAACAAAAAATTATTCACAAGTTTTCATTAACCATTTTTAAATTAAGCTAAAGGATACTATATAAATCATTTATTTAAACAAAAATAGAGTTCATTAGCAGAAGATACATGTTACAATAAAATATTAAAATATATTCTCAAGGCAGAAGTAAACTTTTTGATGGGATAGCTAGTAACATAAAACATAAATGTGTCATTAAGCATAAAATCATCTATTTATTATTTTGAAACTATTTAAGTGATAACCATGGAAAGCAGATTAGCAAAATATTATAACATGAATATTTGGAAACAAAATATATATCAACAATGCTGTAAGGAATAAAAAATGAAGTAGAATCTTGCCTATGTTTTAACATTGTGAAAATATACAATATTTCCTGGAGGGAGACTCTATTGGGATATATTTATTGTAAACAATAAAAGAACAAAAATGTATTGGAACAAATATCAAACACATGAAAAATATACTAAAGTAAACCAATGTTTATGGTTGTTATATTAACTATGAATGGCTCATACATTCTTACTAAAAGGCAGAGATAAAATAATGGACTAAAATCAAGACCAGAACACATATAGTCGACAATAATATACTTGCAGATTAAGACACAGATAAGTTAAAAAGAAAATGGATTAGTCCATTCTCAGAAAAAAAAAACTTTCATACCAACATCTAAAAATCACAGTTAACATTTATTTTGTTTTCTTTCCAAATTTTGTTCATTTGAGCATTATTTTTCACTAACAACTTCATGTTGTGGTATTGTAAAATAAGCCCAGTAAGTTTAATGTGCCAGGCAATTAAGACTACCATATGCTCTGTCACCCATTTTCTTTTTTATTTAAATAATATTATCATTTATTCTTTGAGAATGGTATAAATATATACATTGTATTTTAATCATATCCATCTCCTAAGTTCATGGACTCATTAAAAATTTCTCACTAAGTCTATTTAGTATTGCTTTTATATACATAAATTGGGAGCCATTCTACCAGTGGTCACACTCTCAAGAAAAACTGACTTTCCCTCTCAAATGGCCTCAACTTTCAATAGATCCTCAGGTAGGAATGAAGCATTCTGAGCTCCTCCTTCATCCATACTGGAATGTTGACAGGTATGCTATAGTACAGGCAACTACAGTTGCTTTGAATTCATGAGTGCAATGACCATGTCATGACTAGAAAACTACACAAACTTTTCCAGGGACTAAAATATAGTGATCAAGTCCTAAGTTATTTTATGAGACATGCATTGTGACAGATCCTGATGCCAAAACCAAAGTCTCTTGAAACAAATAAACAAAAAAGGCCAACTTTCTTCATAAACATAGGCACAAGAAGCCATACCATATTTTAGCACACCAAACACAGTATCTCTTGATCCAATTTGTTTTATCCCAAGAACACAAAGGTTCTTTAACATATAAAAGTCATTCAATGTGTTTACCATTTCAGAAGTCTTAAAAAATCAGAGGGTTGGAGAGATGTCTCAACAAGTATGAGTACTTACTGTTCTTGCAGAGGATGTAGAATCAATTCCTGGTACCTATATCAGGACACAACCCGCAGTAACTCTAGTGGTAGAAGACCACAAACCCTCTAGTTTCTATAGATACCTGCATGCATATGGTATACATACACACACACACACACACACACACACACACAGTAAATAAATCTTTAGAAAGAAAAATTATAGGATTATAATAAATATAGTACAGCATTTGATAAAAGTCAGTATTTATTAATATTTTAGCAAATACATGTAGAAGTAAAATAAACAATCTATTAAAAGTATTTGTGGCAAACATACAAATAATTTTATCCTAACATTGAGAACAAAGTAAAAATCTGTAGTGGAGGCTTTAGTCTCTTCTCATTTGAATACGGCATGATAACCTAAGTACAAATTCCTAATGAATGTATAAAGTAACAAATTATCTAAATGGAACTATCCAGTGGGCTTAAAAAGTATTCAAGATTCAATATTAATGTAAAATCAATTGCATCCCTATATACTTATAATGGAAAACTAGACACAGAATTAAGATGAAATACTATTGAACATGCTAAAATATGACATATGTAAAAGATGTGTCCTAACTAGTGAAAAGCCTGTACATTGACCTACAAAATATTGCTGAGAGAAATGAGAGCAGAAATAAGTGCAGAGGTATATCATGTTCACAGCTTGCAAGACATTTTTACGATGTCAATTCTCTCAAATATGATCCATATATTCCTTTACAACCCCAATCAAAATCCAAGAAGCCTATTTTAGCAAAATCGTCAACAAATTCTAAAATATACATAGAAATTCCAGAACCTAGAATAACCAAGTGAACTTACAAAGTAGGTGTTGATTTATATAATGGTGTTGATATTCTCTCCATAAGATTTTTGACCATTTGTTTATTTAGTTTTGATTAGTCTAGTACATCAACTTCTTCACTAAAACTTTAACGATTCATAGAATGTACATGGAAACATTTTAAGTGGATTAAAATTCGTGACAGACTTCTCACCAAAGAAGATATTAAAATGACCGATCAAAAGAAAAAGAATCTCATTCTCATAATCAGTAGTGAGAAGAAAATTTAACATGTGACACCACAAATCAATCACTCAGATGATTACATCTAAAATATGCTTCATCTCTTATCTCAAAGATGAGACACAAAGTATAATAGATTTGGAAGTTTTTCTGATTTTGGTGTGATTGTAGATATATGAGGAGATATCTTACGATGATGTCTTAGTTTCTTCTCTGTTGCTGTGGTAAAATAATGTCCAGAACCAATTCAGCAAATAAACACTTTATTTAGATTATGAGTTACAATTCATTATCAGGGAAGCCAGAGAAAGAACTTAAGACAAGAATCTGGAAGCAGAGAACATGGAGGGAAATTCCTTATTTACTTACTTCCTCTAGTTAAACTTACCTCCTTATAAAGCCCAGGATCACATACCCCGGGACAGAACTGCTCACAGTAAGAAAAGACCCACAGACATGACCACAGGCCAATCTGATTGAGGCAGTTCCTCAATTGAGGTTCACTCTTCCTAGATGGGATGTGTCAAGTTGACAACAGAAGCTAACTATGACAGACGGTAACCAAGAAGAAATACTAAATACACACATTCTCATAGGCACTATATATATATATATATATATATATATATATACACACATATATACATATATATGTATATTAATATGTATATATTATATGTATATGTTATATATGCATATATGTATATAATATGCATATATGTATATTAATATACATATATATATAAAGTGCCTATGAGAATGTGTGTATTTAGTATTTCTTCTTGGAAGAAATATATATAGTATTTCACTATATATATATATATATATATATTGCCTATTTCAAGATATATATATATATATATATATATATATATATATATATATATATCCTGAAATAATATGCATAATATGCAACAATTTAGATGTACTTGTAATGTGGTTGTGATCACATGAGATTAGGTGAGGAATTTTCCGGCTTTGGGATCGTATCAACAATCAAAGAGTATAGGATTCACAGTAGGCCAGGTAGGCTAGAAGGTAGAGCCACTTTCACATAGACCTAATGTCCTGAGCTTAATCCCTAGATCCTAGTAGGAAGCAAGAGAGAAACAATTCACTAGAGTTGGCCTCTGTCTTCCAGATGTTCCCTTCAGTACAGCTCACATCCCCAAATTCACACATATGCACATACAAAATGAATTTTAAAAAATATTTTAATCATAAAAATTTTAAATGTTTTAAAATTCATATTTTTCAAAGTTAAGGGTATTTATCCTGCACTAGTAATGCCAAACACAGGTAAGCACATGGAAATACAAATGCTTAACACATTTCTGGTAGGAATACATAATGCAACAGCCTCTTTGGAAAGCAATTTACAATTTTTTTAAAAAAAAATCTTAACATGTATAAACAACCTGCCAATCTTAGACCTGGAAATTTACCCAAGTAATGAAAACATTTGTCTAGTGAAATTTATAATTGATTATACAAAACAGGTTTTATTCATATTAGTAAAACCACTGGAAATTATTTAAATGTTCTTTTTAATGACTGCATAAAATAGAGTTACAATCATACATGAAATATTGCTTCATATTAAAAAAAGAAGTGTTGAGATATATAACAACATATAAAAAAACTTACGTTAAGTAAAAGAAACCAGACAGAAATAGCTATTTTCTTCTTATTGCCTTCAAATCAAATGTCCCAATCTTAAGTGGCAAAATTGCAGACAGAAAATGGGAGAATAAATAAATAAATGCAAAACTATTCAAATTCACAGGTTGAAAAACATTTTTGTGATATCAGTTCTCCTAAATGAAAAGTATGAATTCTATAGACTCCCTGTCAAAACCCAAGAAGATTATGTTACAGAAATAATCATGCAAATCTGGAAGATACATAGAAATGCAAAGAGACTAAAATAAGCAAGGACTTTAAAAACTACAACAAAGCAATTCCACTACGGTTGTGTATAACGCAATACTGCCGGGAGCCAACCCCCTCGCCCCCGACTTGGGGGTGAGAGAAGGGGAGAGAAAGAGAGATGCAGCTGGTTCTTCTTTCTTCTCCTCCCACCGTCAGGTTCTTCTTCGAGGCAGCCCCTACGCTACTGTAGCTGACCTGCAGTCAGCATCCTGGCCCTAAGACCAGCAAGGTGTTAAGTAAATAGCCCTGTGCTATCCTAAAAACTTCTTCTGAGGGTCAATGGACTGCAGGCTAGGGTGATTAACACCTGTAGCCTAACAGCAGAGGATTAGGCAACGTGGTCTTTGTTCTATCTCAGCAGGAACTGCTGGGCTCTAACTTACAAGAAGAAAAGACACTTTAGAAAAGTTACTATAGAGTTTATTTAGTGTAAAAAGTATCCTATGAAAGCTATCTGAGGGGAAACGTGGAAAGGTCCTGAGTGGGGAAGAAGAAAAGATTCTAACAAAGTAAAATTCTAAGGGAGAAAAATTCTAAGCAGGGGGAAAGGAAAGGGCGATGGGGTCTAACTAACTGACTAGTCTAACTCACCATTCTAACTGCCTCATTCTAACTTCCTATTCTAACTGCTCTATTCTAACTGCTCTATTCTAACTGCTCTATTCTAACTGACTGTCATGTCTTTGTCCTCAGAACTTATACATCTTTCAGAGTACATGGTCACATGTTACAAGGTTCATCACAAGTTCACACCAAATTTCAAGTCATAAATTGAAATAGAAGTTTACAACACAGAATGTTTACATGAATACCCATTAGGAGTAATTATCTAACTAGACATTCATCACCTGTCTAGCTCCACAGGTTCGCAGAAAGTTTGAAACTATAACTTAAGAAATTAGTGAAGTTTTGTATAGATAAACCCAGGCAATATTTTCTCTTCTGTCCTGGTACCTATAATAAATTGTGGATTCCCTCTAGTAACCTAGGCTAATGGTTTTATGACCTCTTGGAATGTGCTCTGGGCAGGAGAAGATCCAGTTACTATCACTCTTGGGGCAATTAACTGATAACACTCAGGAGACTGGCAGAGTTCTCATTGCAGTTTGACTATGCCTGAGGGACTTAATAGCAGTCCCGATATAAAAGAACTTAATAATCACTGATATAATTTTAGGAATTCTTATAAGATCATCATTAAGACTTAAGAAGTCATCTATTTGTCTATATAGTATCACTACAAGACAGTACATCTTCGTGGATCTGCAGAGATCTGCTACAAAGGGGTGTGCTATTGCTTAGTGATAGTAGCATATGTATAATAATAATAATAATGGGAAAAGCATATTAATAGCAGGAATCTTTCCTAAAATCACGTCCACCACAGCCTTGCTAATGGGGCACACTCGTCGCAGATTATATAATAATCCGAGGCAAGCATTTCAGGATGATCATCTGCTCATTATTAGCTTGTCCCATTATGGCTCCCGACAGCAATACTAGTGTCGAGTTTCTCTCTCTTTTCTAAAAATGCAAAACCATAAAAACAAAATGCAAGGCACAGGTTGTCTGGACTACAGAGATGCACAGAGAAACAAAACCGTGAAGTAAAGTAAGTGTCCTAACATAGTTTTAGAAAAACCTGCATTTTTCTCCAAAATTCATTGAAAATTATTCAACTAAATTTAAATTATATGCAGAATAATTTTTTTATCAAAACCCAAACTCAGCTGAAAACTTTAGAACACTAATTCTATAAGCAAGAAATATCTTCACTGAAATATGGAATTAATGGTAATTCTTTAGATGGAAATTACCTTATCTTGTTAACTACATCTGTGAGAGACCAATTAACTTCTATTTCACAGGATGTAACCACACATCCCCTTGGACTGGAAAATGGTACCTTATTATTGTTGCTCTGATAGAATAATTGTTAATATCGTTTTTTTTTTTTTTGTAATTTCAAAACTATTCCAGTGTGTATAGACTTTATAGTCACTCATTCACTACCATCAGCAAATTAGTAGCCTAGCGAACTCAAGTTCAGGCTTCTTTATTCAGAACTGCAACCTCCCACTAATTCACATTCTTCTAACACAGGTGGAAAATGAAAATTACATCTGAGTCCGCTTGTCAACCAGATTTAGTAAATTGTTGAACACAGACTCTCTAACACACACATGCATGCACACACAAGTATGCGTACACACACACATATGTGTGTTCCACTTATTCACCTACACTCACACATGCATACACATAGGCACACGTCCACATACACCTATGCTCACACAAGCACATGGTCATACTAGAATGCTCACACATGTATTCGTAGTTAAGTTTATTCATAAAACTGTATGTGTGAGGGGTTTACATCTAGAGGTTCTCTGTTTTCCATCAGTCAGCAGACAATGACGTAGTTTGTGTAGTAAGCATCAATACAACTCTCTCAGAGCATATTCCAAGCCTCAGCACCTTCACTATTTATTGTAATTCTTTTCTGAGTCACTGACTCATTAACCATAAGATCAGATTACTTCTATTAAGTTGAGGTAACTAAAACTCTTGTTTCCCCAGCATTTCAGAAGGAATTTAGTAGAAGTTATATTTACATGGTGGCCTTATGGAAATTATGAAATCTCAACCTTCAGTATATTACAGAGTGACCTTCCTTAGAAGGTGGGTTGTTTCGGGTGTAATCAGTTCAGTTAAGATCTTACTAGGTGAGCTTAATCCAATTTGACTAGCATCCTTGTGCAAAGAGGAAAGATGGGGAGACAAGCAAAGGAAAGACAGCAAAGCCACTAATGGAGGCAGATGGAAACAATGCACGCACAAGACAAGGATCAGCAAGGATTGTCACCAAAACACTAGCTAGAAGAGGTAAACAACCTCCTGTCCTGCAGGCTTGGCTGCAGACAACTTTCCTTTTGATTTTGGACCTGTCATCGCACATCCTTAAGACAATACTTTTCTGGCAATCGAAGCCAAGCAATCACTGTTCTTTACCTCAGCAACATGAAACTAATTTTAAAAACTGAATTACTTAGTAAATTCTCAAATACTATGATCATATAATTTCCCCCAAAATGTGCTCATTAATCCCCAACACTGGCTTCATCTTAGAATATTTTGTTAACCCTTTACTTATCACCAGCATTACTAATTAAGGTAAAATCAGGCATCATACTTAGCTTTTATATAAAATTTAGTATGTCAAGAGCTTTCTAAATTATAGCTTCTAAAACAATCTACTTTCTATTGCTGTGATACACACCACATCCAAAAGCAAGGTGGGGAGGAAATAGTTTATTTTATCTTACAGCTTACGGTCCATTAAGAAAACTAAATCAGGGAAAGAACTCAAGCAGAAGCAAAAGCAAGAACCATGGCTTGTTTTCAAGGCAAGAACTTACTGGCTTGCTTCCCAGCTACCTTTCACATACCTCCCAGGACCACCTGCCCAGCGATGTCACCACCTAAGTTAAGCTGGTCTCTCCCACATCAATAAACCACCAAAATATGATACACAGATTTGTCTAAAGGCCAGTCCTAAGAATGCAATTCCCCAGATGAGGCTCCCTCCTCCCAAGTGACCCTAGTTTGCATCAAGTTGACAGAAACAAACCAACACAGCTGTTGTCATCATGTATCCTTCCCCATAACACTCATACAGCATGTATCTGCCTTGACAATTCTTTCTGAATTCTACAACATAGCCTCTGACTCTGGGTCAAAGAAGAGACAGAAGAATTATCCCAGGGTGAACAAGAAAACTCTCTGTTTTCACCTTTGACTTCCATAGTCCTTCTTTGAGACTGCCATTGAAGTTTATCTTGTGCTTTCCCAGCATCCATCATGTGTAGCAACAGCTAAACACTATTAGATATTTTTTTACATGGAACATTACACCTTCAGCTCCAGGGCATCAACTCTGATATTTTCCCAATAGTCAGGAGAAAATAAAATTATAACTTAAAAATAACCAAAATGACATGCTGTCCCCATTAGGAGCAATGGAAAGGATAAGCAGTTGTCAGTTATCCATTCACTTAGGTAGATGGCCCTCTTCCTTAGAATGTCAGAACCGGTGATGGGTGGTTTAAATCACTCAGCACAAAAATCTTCCTGCAAGAAATAAGAATAAGTAAGAATGTGGGAGCAATAAAATTAATTAAGAATGACTGCTATGGTTTTCCAATATGTTCATTTCTTGATCTGGAAATATGTTGCACACGTGTATGCATTTAGAAGAGAAGTATTTCCCAAGAGAACCAATTGGTCAGTCCAAATTTTTCAGTCTTTTGTGTATGTATATGTGTTATTAATGTAAACAATGTAAATCTAATTATTTTATGTGTTCAGTTCACTGGCCTTAATCATTTTCATAATGTTGTAAAGCTATTACGACTTATTCATTCCATTGCAAACATGAAATCTTACTTTTACACAATAATCTTTTTTGCAATATAATCCATTTCATGACAAATATCTAAAAAAAATACACAATAGACATCTCAAATGTAAAAGCTGAAGCTATAACTTCTCTGAGGTATGGTTGAGGAGGAGGATTTTTTTTTTTTTTTTTTGTAGCCATGAGGGAGTTACAGCCAGGGACATCCAGAAGAATCCAGAGCAGGGAGAAAAGCAACATACTGAACGTGGCTTGCAGACTTGACCAGATCATGGGAAATGGGTAAGAGAGGAAAACAAGGAGAGTGTGGGGAAAGGAGACCAAAAGAAAAGGCAAGAGAGGAAGGAAAAAGAAAAGCATAGCCGAATGACAGGATTATAAGAGAATAAGAAGCTGGGGGAGGGAAGACCAAGAGCTGAAGAAGCTTAGAGTAGGGGGCAGGGTGAGAAGAGCCAGCATGGACTGGGTACAAGTAAAGGGTACTTGTGATACTAAAATAGCCTAGAGGCCAACTAGCACTTTGGTATATTAATACACGCCACAGAGAGCGATTTATCCTGAATTTCCTTTGGACCTGATGTTAAATATTATCTTAAATAAATATCTACTAAATATTTGGTCAGTACTTCGGCACTTTTTTTAATGTCTCCTAACAAAATGGCTGACTATGGGCTGGAGAGATGGCTCAGTACCTAAGATTCCTTCCTGCTGCCTGAAGAATGCAAGGTCAATTATATTAAGAACCCACATTGAATGACTCAGAACTACCTCTAACTTCATCTCCAGAGGATGTAGCACCCTCTTCTGGCCTTTAGTGGCACCTGCATACACGTGGGCACACAACATACATACACACAAATAAAAAATAAAATAATTGTTTCAATTTTCAATGAAATTAGAAGCTATTCTGAAAATCATTTTTAACATTCTCAGTAATGTTGCCTATATTGTTTAGCAGTTTTCTCTGAGATAAAAATCTTTCATTTTAGAGAGAAACTTCTTAAGATATAGGTTGTAAAAGGGAAGTACAAACACAGCATATTTTTAAAAAGAATGTTTTGGGGGGGAAGGTAACATTGCCTAGATTGGTGGTTCTCAACCCTCCTAGTTCTGCGACCTTTGAATATAGTTTCTCGTGCTGTGGTGACCCCCCCCCCACAACTACAAAGTTATTTTATTGTTACTTTACAACTATAATTTTTATACTGTTATAAATCATAATATAAATATCCTAAGATGCAGAATATCTATTATGTGATCCTTGAAGGGTCATGACCTACAAGTTGAGAACCACTGGTGAGAGGGAGGGTATAGTTCCACAGCCAGTGCTTCTGTGAAGTCACATTCTACTATTTTTCCATTCATGGCCTCATCGCTTTTATTTGTCATTCATTTTACCTCAATCCTGGGATCTGTACTAATTTCTTTATTTTCTAATAAAGGAATAAAATAGTACAAACTCTGACTGGGAATTTTTGTTGTAAAGGAATAAAATGGTCTAAATTCTGATTGGAAACTTCAGGATATGCAGGACTTCCTATATGCATGATCCAGTATATAGGCTTAGATTTTTTTTCAAAACGTACTTTTAATAAGAATATTTAAGTGCTTTAACCTCACTGTTAGCCCACCACCTACCAGAGGTAGTGGAAATGAAAGGTTAATAGGACAAAGGAAGATGCGGACCTGTTTAGAAATATTTTTTTGGAACAAAGTCAGTCTGCGTTGTCAGGATATCAGCAATTCACTTCATATGAGTCAGAAGCAGTGGTTTGATCTATTCACACACACCATTCATGAATCAACAATAGCAGTTCAATCCAGAAGAAACTGTGAGGCTCTGCCAGTCAGCCCGAGTGTGCAGAACCATCAAGAAGCCCCCAGAACACTATCAGAAGTTCTCTTGTTTGTTTCTTTCTATGAAGTCAAAACAAATGATGACCAGCAAAGAATGGCAAGGTGAACCAATACCACACAGTGTACTCAGCAAAGACCAGCATCAGCAGAGCCCAACAATGACCAGCAAAGAATGGTAAAAAGAATCAATACCATAAGTGTTGTTCCCTGTTTGTTGGCTTAGATTTATACCCTTTCTAAACATCATGTGTTCTCTCAAGCATCAACTCCAGCAAAAAACAAAGTGACCCTTTTTATGGCTGCTTCTAGAAAAACATCACGTGTCTGTTCTTAGCAAAATATCCTCCCCTGTGTCTGCTTCAGCAAAAACATCCTCTCAATAAGACAGTTTCCAGAAAAATATCACATGACACAACTGAGTCTCAAAAAAAAAAAAAAAAACCCCAAAAACAGAAATTTCTATTTCACCAGTAGCTTATGCTTCCACTTGAAACACGGGCCTATAATGTCGCTTTTGTTTTCCAAACATTGTTTTGTTCTCAATACCCTTATAGTGCTACGTATTTTATGCTTATTTGGATAGTTAGTTGTGCAAAGCTTTATAACTCTGTCAAATGTCACATTGTACATACAAGTGTGTTAAATAAAGCTCTTTGGACCATCTGTGCAAGTTTGGTTATCCAGTCTCAGCCATATTCTGAGTTTCAAAACTATTCACAAAGACACTGAATTTCTTGGTCCTCTTACCAGAGTGAAAGTACTTATGTCATCAGGGTCTGATGGCTCAACACTTTGGGGCCTAATGTCTATGCAGCCCTTGTCAGTGACTAATCCAGACCTCATTTGCATTAAGAGCCTTAACCCCAGTCATGGGTTTAATTTGTTTAAAACTATATTTAGGCCTTTGGGAGCCTGTATAATGAATTTCATTAAACAGAAAGATTATATAATGTACTCTTTTATGATTAATTAACTCTCTATAAAGATAGTAATTATAATTAAACTCATAATTTGGCTCGTGCATCATTATCATAATAATTGATCAAGTCTTTTTACCCCACAAGCCTTCAAAAACTGCAATGCACGTGAGACAGAAACAACCCTAAATCATTAAAAGAAAGCCATTGTCACATATACTTCACAATCCACTGTGCCTTTCCAGTTCTTTCAGCTAATGGCTTCTTTCTTCGCTGTAACAATTTCTTTCCCCCTAAGCACTTCTATTACTGAAAAGGTGACAATACATTTGTCTGTAATGTTCATATTTCAGGCAGGAAGGGCTGTAGAGTTTAGGCATTGATGGTGCTTTTGCTTTTGAAACACAACAGGCTACTTTCTCCAGTTCTTTAAGCTTGTAGTTGTGGGCCTTAGCCAAAATATTAAAGACATGGACGCCATTCATCAGAGAGTCCACTAAATAAACATTTCAGGATCACAACTTAGATTAGCATGGGACAGTGTGGAATGCACTCACTGCAAAAGTGAGGAGGAAGACTCTTCCTCTCCTGACTGTTCACTGATGATTCCCAAACCCACAAAAATGCCCAGCAGGAGTTATAATTAATCTCGACACACAGTCACGTTCCGGATGTTCACATGATTTATCCTAAGACATCATTGTTCTTCATAGCATGCTCTTCTATCTGGGAGCATACACAATGGCAGCTGTGAGGAAATGCTGCAGGCAAAATAAACAGCAGCAGCAGCATGGCTATTTTTAGCCAGCAGGATGGAGTCAGCCCCCAGCTGCTGGCTGTGCTCACACAAGCAAGCGCTGAAGCATCAGCATTCCATAGCACACAGGAGCAAGCCTACTGCAATAACAATTCCAAAGCCTTCAGAAAATCCTGACTGAGCAAGGAATTCTCTCTGTAATTGCTATACTCAGGTAAAAGTTTTAAAGAAATAGCAAAAGATTTGAATGTTGAAGTTCTATCCAAAACAATTTCCTTAGAAATGGACTGAATGCATATGTATTTCAGCTACTGTAATTCCACTTTCTCAATTCATTTTCTAATTCTTCACACACACACACGCACACACACACACACACACACACACACGGACACTTCTTGAAAATTTTTTCAAAGAGAAAAAAACAAATAAGTAAATTTTTAAACGTCATCATGTATCGTTTATCTTGGCCAAATGAACTGGTGCTGTTCTGTTTCTTTAAAATGAATTAATTAATCTAAGTAATCTGGTTTTCCAAGTCATGCTGATACCTTCTGCTGTTCCCTGCCTCCAGACCCTGCTCTGCTGTATACTGCAGGCTGCAGCCATGGGTTTCCCTACTTTAGTGTGTGCCACCGCCTCTGTCTGATCTACATCATCTTTCAGAGTTCTGTTCAAGCACTGTCTTCTATGAGAAAGAAACCTTTCATTCTCTCCCATACCTAGTTGCACTTTTCAGATGCCAGTCAAGCAAAACTCCATCTTTATCACCACAGCTCCAACACACATCAACCAAGAGGAACTAAAGGTATCATGTATTTGATGAATGAATGAATGAATGAATGAATGCCATTGTAGACATCTAATTAGCATTAATAAGCCCATTCACATACCCATAGAGCCATCACACATCACCTGACCAGCAGTTAACACTAGTAGAGGTGAAAAGCTAAAACTCTTTAGATATAAAGACCATCCTGACCCCATAGAAGAGGCTGGATTATCATCAGTTTTCTAAGAGGAAGAGAACAAAAGTCAATTACACTTGCTAATTTTGCTTGGGACTTTGCACAGATGTAGTCTATGATCTGAGGTAGATCTGTGATCTACTAGCAGATCTATGATCCACAGGCTGAACCAAACAGAATTGCCTGACATGGATCAAGATTTCCAGGAATGCTTCAGATACACTCTAGGAGAGAACAGAAAGGATATCATATCACAGGGACGTATTGTGAAACTGCCTGTATTTGCAGCTCACCTAGTTCACAGCTCATTACCATTACCATTAGGTCATTACTGTGCCCATGTCTTAGGGTTTCCATTACTGGAAAAAAAAAAGTCCAGGGCCAAACCACCTTGTGGAGGAAAGGTTTATTTCACCTTGCAGCCCGTAATCCAGTGACGTTCAGGCAGGAGACCTGGAGACAGAAGCTGGTGCCATGGAGGAGTTTGCTGGCTTGCTCCCTAAGGTTTGACAGTCTGTTTCCTTATATACCTCAAGACAACCTGTCCAGAGGTTGCATTATCCACAGGGCACTGGACCATCACATATTAGTCACTAATTAAGAAAATACCACACAGTCCAATTTGTATAGGGCAGTCTGGAGGGGTGTTTTCTCAAGTGAGCTTCTTTCTTCACAAATAACTCTAGTGTCAAATTGACATAAACACGAGGCAGTAGAATCACCTGAATGGCATTGGGGAATCTGGGGAAATTTTGTTTCTTTAATCGCATTTTATCTACTAGAATTACTATGCCTATGTATTTTAATACTGAAATGCATATTATAACCTATAACTTACTCTTTATATCCTACTTAAATTACAATTTAGATTCTATTAAAAACTTAAAGTTCATAATAATTATGTACAATCTTTATGTGAAATTAAAGAGATATTTCATATTTACTATAGAAAAGTTTGTTTCATCTCAAAAAAAAAAAAAAAAAACAAGAAAATGGATTTTATCTCACTGGCAGTCAGTTTACTTTCCTCTCGGCCTTCATTGAGTGCGTTCCTCAGCTACCACACCACCACCCTGGAGATTTAGCAAGAAATTTATTATGCTCCAAGATTTGAAGCAGAGACTGATGTCAGATTTTCTGACACTTGAAAAACACAGTGATATATTCCAATATGGAATTCAAGGACATTTCAGAGAATGCAATTAAAATAATTTTTGTTTTATACATATATATGTTTGTGTATGTACATACATGTGTGTACATGTATATAATATATACATATATAATATGTATAATACATATACTTTATATATATCTGTGTGTGTCTATGTATGTATGTATGTATGTATGTATGTATGTATATGGACTAGGCATGATAACTAAGTAGGTACAGGCATCTTGATGTCAAGCCTGACACAGGCATACACACACACACACATACACACACACACTCACATTCACATTAAAACATTTTGGTAAAAGAATTTGGGAAAGTTCTTTTTTATTTGTTTATTTCTTGTTTTTCTTCATCCTTTGAAGCGGGCTCTCACCCTGTAACTGAGGCTGGCCTGGAACTCTCTACATAACCGTTAGTTTCAATTTCATGGCAGTCTCCCTGCCTCTGCCTCAGTTCTGAAATTACAGGCATGAGTTACATATGTGGCTTTCTTTTTCACCTCTTAATAGGTGCAAAAAATGGATTTTTCACAATCCTGTGTTCTTAATACCATTGTCAGTGGCCCATATCAAAACTTCCAAGTTACAGTATGCAGCATAGAATCTTGTTCCATTATTTGGTTGTAAAGTCAGCACATGCAGCCAAAATCAACTTTATCTAAGTATTCTAGAATTTTCTCTCCATCATGCATAAATACTGTACATACTTTTGACCAAGAACTCAGAAAAATAATTATTACACATATCAAAGTCTGATAATCAATTAGAAAGGTTAATGGACTAAAAAATGTCCATGGAGAATTTCTTCTGAGGGAATGAATAGACTTTTCCGCTCCTGTGATATCTGGCACATGATTGGTAGTCAAGGAAAAAATGGTTGTGAAATTTCACAGCATTCTCATTTTCTTTTATTATTCATTCTAATCTGCCTATTTCTCTTTGGGGCATTCTCAAGGTTATTTCACTTATTTTTAAGACAAGTTTTGCTTCAAAGAAAATTTGCAAAAACTGTATAGATTCCCATGTACCCCAATACAATCTCCCTATCAGAAACATCTCAGCATGGTACACAAGTTACAATCTCAGAAACAATCGTGTTCATTATTTACATAGCAAATGACCTGTGCTTGCTTCATAAGTTGTATCTATTTTTTCTGTCTCAGCAGCTCATCAAGAATTGCACATTATACTTCACTGATGTTTCCTTACACCCTTCTTGGCTGTTCCTTACGTTTTTATTGTTTTGGATATCTGTAATAGTTGATCTTGGTTGTCATTTTGACGAGACTTGGAATTATCATGGAAAGCTACCTCTTAACTCGTCAGTGGGGGCATTTTCAAAGACACTGCTCCTCAATATGTGCACCTTCTAATGGCTGGCTCAGAAACAGGTTCAAGGAAAGAACAGCTCACACTTGTCTGCCTGTACTGCTTCCTGAGTAACTGCAGCTGTCATCCTTTGCTGATGTCCAGACTCCAGATCTTTCAGCTTCCCAATATGTACTCAATATCAGTGACTCTCCAGTTATCTTTCAGGCTTTCATCAATGGAGTATGACTGCTGCTGCATTCAAATTGTGGATGATGCAGCTACCAGACTTTCTCTCTCCAGTTTTAGTAGATGGCCACTATTGAACTTCCCACCTACCACCATTAGGTAAACATAACAAGTACTCTGTGTGTGAGAGTGTGTGTATGTATGAGTGTGTGTGTGTGTGTGTGTGTGTGTGTGTGTGTGTGTGTGTGTATCTGCCTGTCTGTCTGTCTGTCTTCTGTTAATTCTGTTTCTATGGACAACTCTACCCAAATTCAGATCTGGGGCTGTCGTAATAAGCATGTTCATTGGCATTTGGAACTGGTTTGCAGGAAGAATAAGTTGTTTGGTAGAGGAAATTTCAAGACATTTTAACATCCAGATTTTGGCACTGTTAGTTTTTCTTGTTCCTAGTCAGATTTTCAGGTAGAATGAACAGAAGATTACAAAAATGTGCCATTTACTGAGGAAAACAATATGAGTTTAATGTTGCAGAAAAGGCAGATAAGGAGAGAGTAGCCATAATTACTTCGTGCCATTAAAGAGAAATCAGCAACTTAATCCATTCCTTTTGAACTCAGCCTCATTCAAATTTTCAGGACACGGGCAGAGTATTTGTTGGCAGATTTGTTGCCAGATCTGACATGAATGGCCCTTATCCAGGTGCTCAATAGCCCTGCTGTTCTCCTCTGGAACGGTATCAACCAGGTTCCTACTGTCTCCCACACTCTGCACTCAGACAAGAGAAGAGGTGTTCCACCCACTAAAGGAGCCAACAGATGAAATGCAAATCATTTTAAAAGAGAAAGATTGAACACAGAACGCCACTAATGGTGGTCCATGCTCAAAAATAACTGTTAGAGAAGCATCCCCTCATACTATTGACAGAATGGGTCCAAGCTACAAGCTAGCTGCAGAATTTAGCAGCATAGTCTATGTCATCAGATAGTAGCTGAGACTTCCTCTTTGTTGCTGTAACCCATCTACCTGACATTCCTTCCAGTGTATTTGAAAACTGTCTTGATTTGTGAATTTCTTTTGTTCTGTAACCAAAAAAAGAAACCCAAAAACCAAACAAACAACAACAACAAAACCCTCATGAAACCTTCTCCACATTTCAACATGTAATTTAGGCCAATGTGAGTTTATGTTCCCGGGCTATAGTCTCTTACATTTTATATTACAATAAACAATACCTTTGTGCTGAGAACTGGTCTTACAAGAATACAGAACATGAGTTACTAGGTTTAGGAGGCTGACTTGAGGTTCCAGAAAGTTGCTGAAGGAAGACAAAACATAGAAGATCCAAGTTTTCTAAAATGACAGCCCTGAAAGTCCACTGACAGAATATAAGTGAAGCCTAATTTGCATTCGAGACCTTAAATGTTGGGGATGCCTGAACAATAGGATGTCCACTAAAGAAAGCTACAGGCAGGAGTAGTATTTATCACTCAGAAGTGATACTATGCAAAATTGCAGGGACAGAGCTTCTTAAGCCACCATAAGCCCAAGATGTCAGAAATGGAACATAGACGTTTGGCCTGTTGTGTTTTATTCTTACCTTGCTGTTTTCCAGCCCTCCATTTTAGAGCAAGAATAGTTAGTTATTCTGTTCTGTTACATATTATAATTATGTAGCTTGATTTTTATTTGTTTGTTTGTTTACAGAGACTCACAAAAGACTTTTCCTTGAGACTCAAAAGAAACTGAATTTGGAACTGCTTAGTGTAGAGCTCCTAGGACTTGCAGAATTTATCTATAATAATAGATAAGGTAAATATGAGATGACCATGACCCTTCAAGAATAGGGAGTAGAAAATTATGGTTGCAAATTATGTATTGAGATGTCAAATTGACCATATCAGAGGAGTTTCCTGAAAAGATTATCTGAGAATATAAGACCACTCCTAATTTGGGTATCAGTAGTCTATGTGATAAAGTCCCAGACTAAATAAAAATGGGAAAGGGGGAGTCTAGCTGATGGTCAGTATTTCCTTTCCTCTGTTTCCTGATTTGCCCAAATGTAAGCAAATTCCTGCCATCAAAGCTTTCTTCCCCACCATTTTTACCAAAACCATGCCTTCCCACTATGATGGAATATATAGGCAAATCATAAATCAAAATAAATCTTGTACTTTTTAAGAAGATATATATAGTCTCATGAATGTATGTGCATGTGAAGCCGGAAGACGGCATTAGACTGGAGTTTCAGGTAGTAGTAATTTATCTAACAGGGGTTTTTGGAACCAAACTTGGGTGTTCTGCAAGAGTAACAAGCATCCTGAATGGCTGAGACATCTCTTCATTCACCAGACCATGACTATTTTAAGGAGTATTGATCAGGTGCTGTAGAATGTCCTTCCATTGAGATTCCCAATGTTTTCCTTATAACTAGTTTGGAAGGGCTTAAGAAGGAACCACAGAGGAAAATGCCATTCTTGTCACATCATAGCAAAGATGCACACTGTCAACTTGACTTATTGTTGCTGGTGTTGACCTTGCAGGTGCACTAGCAGCAAAGAAGAGCTCCTGTCCTGTCCTGTGTTTTTGTCAGTGAGCAACTGACATTGTCAGGTGTTTGTGGATTTTATCCATTCTACTGCAAGTGAATGGCAGTAAAATGTTCTTGGCATCTCTGTTCTTTTGTACACACAAATAAAGTGAAGTCTTTCATATGCTTAGTAGAACCGATTTGAATAGATATTTTTAGAGGCATCTGTGGAGATCTTTTGCCGTTTTTAATTGGGTTTCTTATTCATTAATTTGCATGTGATTAAAATATTTAGAGTAAATCTTTAATCAAATAGATGATATAAGTACTTTCTCCCATCCAGTGGCTTTCCTTTTAATTTTTTGGATAGTATCATTCTCAGAGAAAAGTTGTAATTTTATATAATAATTCCTTTCCAATTTTTCCCACAGAAAGAATTTAGAATTTTGTCTTGAAACTAATATCCTATTCAAAACAACAAATGGTCTCCTGAACATTTTATAGCTGAGGGTTTCATGTCTAGGTCTATGATCTCTTCTGAGTTAATTTTTGGGAGGTCTGTGGCTTGGTGTCCAATTGTTCCATATTCCTTGCTGGGATATTTGTCGGAGTTGGAATAGAAGGTGTCATGACAAGGGTGATCAAAGAAGTAAGAGGCAAAGGAAGAAATGATGTCTTCCTGCTGTGCTCACTGTGACTAATTTTATCTCTGCTGTCACAGGTCCTCTGGGAAAACCATATAAACAAGCTTCAGAAAGTTTCTTTTGTAGTTTCAGACACCACTGAACACCACCACCAGCAACAAAAAATCATGATTAAACTATCAGTTTGCAGGGCCCTCTTAGAGGGGAAAAATTTTAAGCCACTTTTGAGAAAAATCAAAACACAGAACAAATGTAATTTAATAAAGCATTAATGTATACTGGACAATCTTATAAATCATACCCTTACTTAGTGTAGAACCTTCTATTGTACAAATTCTAGACAGTACTACCGTGCCTACCTGCACCCCAGGGCTCTGACTGGCATATCTTGCAAAACAACTTGAAAAGACTGAGAATCCAGTAGTCTTCAGCTCCTCTCCCTTCTTTGCAATGGTCTACATAAAGCCATGAGGAAAAGCTATGTGCAGGTCAGTTCAGAAAACAACCTCAATGCTAGAGCTGAACAGTAGAGACACTCACATTCCGAAGCCTCTGTAAACACCATGTTCTACCCGAAGAAGCCTAAAATTGTCCTTTGCTCCCAGTTCCAAACTGAAAATTAAATGTCAGACACAATCTTAAACCATAGAACTACCTACTAAGAAGATATCAACCCCACATCAGCCGAGTCTCCTGCCATGAAATATACCAAGGAGCTGGCTGCGGGAGGCAATATTAGTTCTGCATGGTAGAGTTTAGCAGTGAAAGTCTAATCACTAAGTGAAAAGCTGCCCTGTTTTTATTTTTTGTTTGAGTTTCTCAACTCTTGAGCTTTTGTCTTCTTCCTGGGCTTTGCTCAGCCTCAGATTCACTTTTAAAGAAAACATGAAAATGTAGTTCTTAGCCCACCTGTGTCTTCAGCAGACTGCCAAGTCATTCTAGCTTCAAAATGAATTAGCTAATGTTCCAAAAATGTGAAATATTTTTATGCCTGCCCAAATTGAAATGGAAAGGAGAAGAAAAAATCTCCAGATTGAAAATTTCAAATGCAAGATCTAAATAATGACTCAGTACTCTCTTTCCATCAGCAACCAAAAGTTTTCAAGGGGGAATATATATATATATATATATGAAATGCTTATTCTAAAAGACAAATGTAGACAGGTAATGGCACAGCCACATTAAAGATATCTATAATTAATTGCAAATATATTTTGTGCACAAAAGATTTAGCAAGAACACCATGTGCACATTACATTCTAATTTTTGTTGACCTGGGTCTTCCTATGTCTGCAAACAACTCCTGTCATGAATATCTAACCTTTGTGAAGCAGAAGGAGGGAGTAAATGAAGCTCACATTTAAATGTAACTGAAAATGTGTCAGGTGAGTTGTAAGTGAATAAAGCATGTCAGAATGATTATTTTCTAAAGGTGACAGACACTGTAGCTGTATTTTCAGGTATGTGGAGAAGCTATTAAAATTCTAGCAAGGTCTATCAGGTTCAGAGAATGACACTGGAAATTTATTACAGGTGCCAAATTCACTCGTATTCTGAAGTGTGTTAATGGTTCCCACTGCAGACTCCTATAAAATTCATTTTAAGCTCTTTGGGGGAAACATGTTTATGAAAATCACAAAGGCTCCAAAGGAAAATCAGGAGAGTGAATGAGACTGTGCATATCTTTATATATGCAAATTACCATATTAGCCAATGATAAATTCTAAATTCTAAGATAGGCCTATCCATAGGACTCATCTTCCAAGGGTCATATACAAAATGTATCTATCAAACCTCAACAATCACCCTACAATTAATGTGAATGTGTGTATACATGTGTATGAAGGTCAGAGGTTGACTTTGGGGACCTGCCTGTATTTGCTTACTCGTCTTATTTATTTGAGATAAGATCTCTCAACTAAACCCAAAGCTTACCAATTCAGCTAAGCTCCCTAACCAATAAGCCCAATTTTCCCCTATCTTTGTTTTACCACTGTCTAGAGAGCTAGGATTACATGCACATACTCCTGTATGTGCTTTTTAGTTCTTGTTTGCTTGTTTACTTTCTTGCTTGCTTGTTTGTTTGTTTCATGGACATATGAAGCATCCAAATTGAGGTAGTCATGTTTGAAAGTCAGTACTTCACAAACGGAGCCATGGCCCCAGCCCTAACCTGTCTTATTTTTCTGTGCTGACTCTATGAACTTATTTGCTCTCAGAATAATAAAACCTCCAAACAACACCCTCTTTTCCTTATTTAGCCATTGTCAAGTACCCTGAAATACACAAACCCTCCCTAAAAGCAGTGCAATACAGAAGGAAATGGATTTTCCTTCCATTCACTCAATGACTCCAAATGCAGAAGTATTTGTGAAATGTTCTAAGAACAAGGTTATGTAATACATACATACATGTATTGAATGTTGCAGGTTACCCCATTAATATATACAGCATGTATATATTATATATATATATATACATGCTGTATATGTGTCGGTTTAAAAAGTAAATTTAACTCAGGCAGGAAAACTTAATCCAAGCACTTAAGAGGCAGAAGCAGAGGGATCGCAAGTTCTAGGACAGCTTGTACTGTATAGTTAAGGTCCTCTTTCAACCCAAAACAGAACAGAACCTAAGAAAGGAAATGTAGTTAGAATTCAACTTATTTCTCATCCTCTAAGAACTCATAGTAGTATTAATATCTCAATATGAAACTTCCCAACTTTTAAAAGTCTCACAATCTTTAAAAGTTTCAATACTTTAAAAGTTCAGTCTCTTTAAAACATCCAAAATCTCTTTCAAAGTTCAAAGCCTCTTGACAATGTGATACTCTAAAAAAAAATCAAAAACAAATTAAATATGTTATTATTTAAAGAAAGAGTAACTATAGTACAGTTATGTTTTTTACAATAAAATCAAGGAAAAAACAATATTCAACAACGTGAAAAAGTCAGTGCTTGATGTATGGGACCCAATTATGATCTTCTGTGCTCCCATGGGCCTGGACTAATTCTCTAAATCTATCCTTTGCCAAACACGAAGCTTATATTCTAGGCTCAAGTGGGCTCCACTCACAACTGCAGCTGTCCTGTGTTCTCATTCAATAATGCTGGAATGTCCACTGCAACCGGACTTTTGAAATTGCTCTTTGATACCCTTGACACAGCTACATGATAACATACCTCAGCTTCTCTCCATGACCCTTCAGTTCTGCAGCTTCTACAACCAAGGATCTACCTTCACCAATGGCCTCTTCTGGCTCACATGTTGCCAAGCCTCAGCTTCACCCCATAACCTCTTCTTGCTTCCAAACCAGTAAAACCTAGGGGGATATTCACACATAAACAAGTTCAGCAGCCAACATGAGCTACAACAATCTCAGCCACCTCTGGAACAAAGCTTTTTGCATGGTGACTCTAAGAAAATACTTCTCAAAAGATTTCTTCTCAGTGATGCTAGTCTCTTCTTGATGACAGCTAATTCTTTAGTCCTAGCTGCATACTATCAACTGTCTTCACTAAGTTTTCACTTTAGTGCTTCTAGTTTCTTGTTAATCGCATTCAATTCTTCAGCCCCAGGGGCTAAAACCACAGATTCTTATTTCAAAATATTGAATAGCCTGAGTAGACCCTTCAAGGCCCTCTTAAACTTCCCCCTAACCTTCCGAAGCCAAGCCTCTCATCTTCACTGATCTTAGCATTATCTTCTAAGTTCCCACAGCAGTGCTCTGAGTATTCAGACCTTTTCTAGCTCAAAGTTCCAAATGACATCCAATCATTCCCCAGATCACACGGTCACCAACACCCCATGGTTTAAGTATCAATTTTTATCTTAGTTAAAGTTTCTATTGCTGTAATAAAACACCACTGCCAAAAGCAATGTGGGTAATAAGAGGTTAATCTTAGATTACAACTCTCAAGTCATACTTTATCACTAAGAGAAACCAGACGAGGAACTCCAAGCAAGAAGTGATCTAGAACCGGGCGGTGGTGGCGCACGCCTTTAATCCCAGCACTTGGGAGGCAGAGGCAGGCAGATTTCTGAGTTCAAGGCCAGCCTGGTCTACAGACTGAGTTCCAGGACAGCCAGGGCTACACAGAGAAACCCTGTCTCAAAAAAAAAAAAAAATGTGATCTAGAAGCTATGGGAAATATGCTTTGCAGGCTTACTCCTTCTTACTTGCTCAGCCTGCCCTCTTATAAAACTTATAAAACTTAATACACCCTTACCAGGGCAGGCAACAACAAGAGTAGTCTGGGCCCTCCCACATCAATTATTGATCAAGATAATGCCCACAGTCTTGCCCACAAATAGCATTTTCTCAATTAATGTTCTCTCTTCTTAACTGATTCTAACTCATGTCAAGTACACACACACACACATACAGCACACACACACACACACACAAAACCTAACCAAGTTAATGCATTTTTAAGTTTTATCAATATTATCTTCCAGAAAAAAATAAAAATAACTCAGTGCTCAACCTGCTTTATGGTACATTCATTCATCCACACATCTATAGAAGTAAATGGACCTAGAGCTAGAGGCTATGTGTATCTCTATCAAACTTCAGTGTCTGCTAGGGTGCTGAATCCATATAAAAAGTCAGGAAGTGCATGATGACAGGAGCCTGATATATCGGATGCTCACAGCTAACCATTGAACTGATCAAGGGGTTCCCAATGGAGGAGTTAGAGAGAAGACTGAAGGAGCTGAAAGGGTTTTTGGCCCCACGAGAAAAGCAACAATACCAACCAGCCAGAGCTCCCCAGGGTCTAAACCACCAGCCTGGGAACACCTAGAGAGGGACCCATGGCTCCAGTTGTATATGTAGGGGAGGATGGCCTTGTCGGGCATAGGTGGGAAAGGTGATCCTTGGTCCCATGAAGGCTGAACACCAAGTGGGGGGAGAATTCAAGGGTGGGAAGGTGGGAGTGGGTTGGTGGGTTGGTGGGTGGGTGAGTGGGGGTGCATCCTCATAGAAGCAGGAGGAGGGAGGATGGGATAGGGGGTTCCTAGGTGGAGGGAATGGGGTAAGGGGAAAACATCTGAAATGTAAATAAAATATCCAATAAAAAATAAATAAAAGAAAAACAAAAGAAAAAAAAAGAATTTGCTGCTGAGAGAGAAATAAAAAGAGTGTTTCAACTGCCTTCTAAAAATATTCCTGTTCTCTTGCTATGTGTTGGGATGCCATTTATATGACTGCAGAAAACAGTCAAAGCACACACAAGGTTATACAAAGCCTCAAGTCAGAACATTAGCAACCAAAACACATTTAAATAAACTAAATGACATAACACCTTACCATGAGGGCAAATAATTTCAAAAAAAAAAAAAAAAAAAAAACCTCAGCAGGTTAACTGCTTGTCCTTTTCTCTTTTTGATTAAAATGAACTTAGTCTAATGAATAGCAGGATGCTATTACAACTTTGGCCACCATTCAGCATAGAATCAGGGAAGCCTAGCTGGCAGTCCATTCTGAATTTGGCAAGGAGGATTTGGCAAAAGGTAGATATTGTGAGACAACATTCAAAGAATGTGCAGCTTCTTTGAAGACAACAAACAGTGACTTGGTGGTTAAGTTTCAGAACTCTAGATCTAGACTGTGAAATAATCATAATAATTTTATAGTATTACATCTCAATGAACATATAATTCATGAAATCTAAATTGGCTACATATAATATCCCCATGCCAGTGACTTTTTTTTTTGGATATTGAGCTAAAGTTATGTAAGATGTTAATTACCATTTAGGGGGAATTCATTTATCTGCAGCTGTCTGTAAGTCTATACTTTTTTAAAAGTTAGAAAAATAAGACAATTTACAAGAGAGAATTTTCATAAAGTTAAACTTAACTTGTAAGTTAGCGACTGAAACCTTGCCTTAATGGCTATGAGTTGGGATGCACAAATCTCCTGGCAGCCCCTATAGATACTTTCAGGAGCTATTTAAAAAAGAAGCATTCAGGCAGTAGTCTAAGGGGGAAAAAAAAGGAAATGCCTTGTTGGCTGCTGTAAGACAACCAGCCAGCCACACTTCTTGTAAGAGAGCTCAGCAAAGATTTGGCCGTGCTCTTGTTTCACTGAGCTGCTCTTTTTCATCATCAGAAAAGTGATTTTCTGTGTAACAAGGACTAAATATTTTTCCCCAGTCATATTTTCTAAATCACATTTATCTTCCCGGTAAAATATTACCTTTTCTTTGTATCAAAGAGCAAATCTAATGTCTTCTAACAGTAGAATGGGAAAATGTAATCTATCTTTTTAAACTTCCAGGTGGTTTTTTTTGTTTGTTTGTCTGTTTGTCTGTTTCTTGTGTAATAACTGCTTACTATTCTCATTAGGTTGTGTTTTAGAGACACATAGGAAAACATATGTGGGAGATGATAATATCCTAACCTAAATAATTAGAACATGCTCTCCACCTGCTATCCACCATCCTACAAACAGGGAGAATTTGTGACTGTCTAAAACAAATATCTCTACTTCTCCGATGAACTTTGAAAAAGATGTTAGCAGCCAGATGACACAGGAAGTCAGAGGAGGGATTTCAGGGCAATAGAACTTTTGTGACTGACATGAGATTGGGGATGCTTTTGTTATAGAAGTGCAGGGTCCAATTAAAGACACACTTTCTAAAGAATGCCTAGAGGTATGTGACCATTTTCCAGTGACCAACTAAAGGAAAAGTGAAGTCCATGATTTTACTACAAAATTGACTAGAGCGATGTTATAGCTTTATCCTAGATTTCCAAGTTGAAACCAAGCTATTTCACTAACACTTGAACATTGATCAATTTTTTATAGACTCATCTTCTACTACACGTGAGACACAGAAGGGTAGATGGACAACCTGCTGGATACATCTGAATCATGTAAAGGACTAACTAGAGGGAGATTGATTCTCAGGGCTCTAAATTATTTTCATTGAGAAGTGGTAACAGCAGTTAGCAGTGGCCCCAGCACTTCATGCCAATCAACTAATGAGAGTCAGGAGAGATGCTTTACAAAATGGAAGGGGTGATACAGGAGACACTGAGGTATTGCTTTTTTGCCTCCTTCTTTGAGGTGAAATCCAGCATCAGCTGTTACTCCTCCCTTCTGAGATTAGAGGGGAAACTGGATAGTCATTTTGAAATTGCAATGAATTTAAATCTGTTTGCAAAGGATTTGTTTCTATCCTACAGTCAATACATTTAGTACAGTGAGCAAAACCCCGCCTTCAATGACAAGTTCTGAGCTGTATTATGCAGTTTGGTTTCCAGCTCTACTCAATATAGAGACAGCATGCAGTTCCTCTGTAATTTCCAGATTCTCTGCCTTTGTCCATTAATTGACTTAATAAGATGTTCTTAGGATTGACTATTACTACTATCTGTACAAGGAAACAAGAAGGTGTTATAGCTAAAAGAAACATTGTGTTCTTCTAAGCAAGTCTTTATCTAGCAATGCATTTCTCAGCACAGACATGACCCATCTTAATGAATAAACAGAAGAAGCCTTCTAAGTTTCCACAAAAGAACATATAGTTGACTAACTAGCTCTCAATAAGGAAAATTAAACATGTAACTCAAAAATGATGACAAAATGCCAGATCTTAGCATCAGAAATCTGTTTTGAATGTTCAATGCCATCACAGATTCCATTTTTCCACTACATAATATGGAAAAATCATAATCCATAGCATATGTCTATGTGTATACACATATATACATATATACAAACACTATATATGTATATATGTATATAGTGTTTGTATATATGTATATATATATATATATATATATATCACTACATCAAACCATCAAATTTAAATTTTTATTCAGAAAAAACTATCAACAATGTAATGGAAATCTTTCAAGCAAAAGAAAATATTTGTAATATCTAAAAAAAGTAAATATTCAGAATACATAAAGAATGCTCTTCATTCAACAAAAAATACAAGTTATTAAGAAATGTTCACAGGACTTAAACAGAAATCTTCCTAAAATACTATACAAATAACTGACTAACATATTAATTTTATCCAACTCAAAAAACCTTAAGGAAATGCAGGACAAAAAAAAATATACAAAGATAAATTCCCATTAAAATAGTCATTTTTAAAAAGAAAAATAGAAAACACTTTATCCCCTGTGCTTCATTTTCTGGCCCACAACTCTGTTTTCCCAGAGGTCAATCAGCACCAGGTATACCAGGTAAAATTCTATCCAAACCCTTTACCCACAAAATCCCCTTAAAGGATACTCAACAGCTGTAAACAGATGCAAATCCACTGGGTTCCATTTTCTGGTCTACAACTCTGCCTGCTTTTCTGGAGGTTCACAGGCAGCAGGTGTAGCAGGTAAACATATCCCCAAGCCCTTGCCCACCAAATACCCAACATAAGCATAACCAACAGCTGAAAACTGCACCCTTTCCCTTGGGTTCCATTTTCTGGCCAACTCTGCCAGTTTGATCAGAGGCTAGCCAGCACCAGAGACACCAGGATGACACGCTGCCACCAGGGACTCAAGGCCATATTGGCATAGGGGACTCCAGGGGCAAGGTTAGCACCCAAAACCTCAGAGACCACACAGGCCACAAAAATCCAGTGGAAACATCCTACTGGACCTGAAGAATCACTAGTCACCAGAATCCCACTCCACTCAGGCCTGAAAACTGAGAGGAAAGAGAATCCAAGGGGAAAAAATACAAAAAACAAACAAACAAACCACCTATCCAACAAAAATAAACTGAGAAATTGGCATCTAAACCACAACATTGAGATAATTAGAGGCCAGCATAAGAATAAAATCAACAATAACCAAGACAATATGGCACCACCAGAGCCAAGCTATCCTAATACAGCAATCCCTGAATATTCTAGCATAACTGAAGCACAAAAAAAATTATCTTAAAACCAATGTTATGAAGATGATAGTGGCCTTTAAAAACGAAATGGGTAAATCCCTTAAAGAAATACAGGAAAATACAAACAAGTGAAGGAAATGCATAAAACTGTTCAAGACCTAAAAATGAAAATAGAAGCAATAAAGAAAACACAATCGGAGGAAATCGTGGTGATGGAAAACCTAGGTAAGAGAATAGAAACTACAGATGCAAGCATCACCAGCAGAATACAATAGATGGAAGAGGGAATCTCAGGCATAGAAGATATGATAGAAGAAATTAATACATTGGTCAAAGAAATGTTATATCTGAAAAGTTTCTGACACAAAACATCCAGGAAATCTGGGAGACTATGAAAAGACCAAACCTAAAAATAATAATAGAAAGAAAAATTTCAAAAATATCATAGAAGAAAATCTACCTAACATACTGAGAGAGATGCAAATAAACCTACAAGAAGCTACAGAACACCAAGTAGATTGGCCCAAAACAGGAAATCCTCTTACAAGGGATAAAGGCCAAGTAACATTTGAAGGCAGACTTATTAGACTTATAAGCCAAAAAGAGCTTGGACAGACAGGTGTCTTGCAGTCTCTAAGAGACCATAGATGTCAGCAGACTACTATACTCAGCAAAATTTTCAATCACCATAGATGGAGAAAACAATATATTCCATCCATGATAAAACCAAATTTAAATTATATCTTCTCAAAAACCAGCCCTACAGAAATTACTAGAAGAAAACTCCAACCAGAAATGTTAACTATACCCAAGGGGGAAAAAAAAACAGGAAATAAATAAATTTACACTAGAAAAGCCAAAAGAATGGAAACACACACACACCCTGCCACCAACAACATCAAAATAAAAGGATTTAACAATTATTGGTCATTAAAATCTTTCAACATCAGTAGATACAAGAACAGGATCCATCATTCTGCTACACACAAGAAAGACATTAAGAAAATCATTAAGAGGCATTAAGAGGTATCACCTTGGGCAGGAAAAAGATTTCCCAAGCAAATGGACCAAAAATCAAGCTGGAGTGGCTATTCTAGTATCTGATAAAATAGGCTTTTAACCAAAATTAATTAAAAGCGGTACAGAAGGACACTTCATATTCATCAAAAAAATTGAGACACTATGATGTCTCAATTCTGAATATCTATGCCACAGATGCAAAGGAACACACATTTGTAAAAGAAATACTACTAAAGCTTAAATCATACAAAGAACACCACATTAATGGTGGAAGTCTTTAAGACCCCACTCTCACCAATGGACAGTTCATCCAGACAGACATCAAACAGAAATAATGAAACCAGCCAGCGCTATGAATCAAATAAACCTAATAGATATCTACAGAACTTTTCACCCAAATAAAAGCAAAAGCACCTTATGCAATTTTCTCAAAAAAAAACCTAACCTTATACTCAATCACAAAATCAGTCTCAACAGATAGAATAAAATTGAAATAATCCCCTGTATCTTATCAGACCACCATGGATTAATACTGGACTTCAACAGTGACAGAAACAACAGAAAGCCTACAAACTCATGGAAACTGAACAAGTCTCTACTCAATGACCACTGGCTCAATAAAGAAATAAAGAAAATGAAGACTTTATAGAACTCAATGAAAATGAATGTGCAACATTTCCAAACCTATGAGACACAATGAAAGCACTGCTGAGAGGAAAGTTCGTAGCATTAAGTGTGTTTATAAAGAAATTAGTGAGATCTCATGCTAGTTACTAAACAGAATACCCAAAAGCTCTAGAACAAAAAGAAACAAACATAACCAAGAGGAATAAATGGCAGGAAATAATCATACTCAGAGCTGAAATCAATAAAATAGAAACAAAGAAAAGATTGCAAAGAATTAATAAAACAAAGAACTGAATATTTGAAAAAATAAAAATAGGGAAACTTAAATAAATTTTCAACCTCCTTAATCATCAAGAAAATGCAAATCAAAAGGATGCTGAGAGTCTATATTACACCTACCAGAATGGCCAAGATCAAAACCTCACATGATGGCATATGCAGGCAAGGACGTGGAGCAAGGGGAATACTACTCTATTGCTGGTAGGAGTGAAAACTTGTACAACCATTTTGGAAATCAATATGAAGATTTTTCATGCTGGGAATAGTTCTACCCAAGTCCCAGCAATACCACTCCTTGTCATATACCCAAAAGATGACCCACTATACCACAGGTACATTTGCTCAACTATGTTCACAGCAGCTTTATTCATAAAAGTCATAAACTAGAAACAACATAGATGTCTCTCAACTGAAGAATGCATAAAGAAAATGTAGTGTATCTAAGCAGTAGCAGACTATTCGGTCATTAAAAACAAAGACGTCACAAATTTTGCAGGCAAATGGACAGAACTAGAGAATATCATCCTAAGTAAGGTAACCCAGACCCAAAAGAACATGCATAGTATGTACTCATTGATAAGTGGATATTAGCAATAAAGTACAGAACACCCAGGCTACACTCCACAGTCCCAAAGAAGGTAAACAAGAAGGTAGCATAATAGAAGACACTTGAATCTCACTTAGAAAGGGGAATAAAATAGTCATAGAATGCAGATGTGGGAAGGGACATTGGTGGGAGAGGGGATGAATAAAGGAATGAGGGGGTCAAGAAAGGGCCAGGAGAATGAATGGAAATCTGCAGCTGGCAGGGGTAGAGAGTTGGGGGGTGGGGGGAGCTTAAGAACATGCCAGGAGAATGAATGGAAATCTGCAGCTGGCAGGGGTAGAGAGTTGGTGGGGGGAGGGGCTTAAGAACATGCCAGAGACCTGTAATGGTAGTTCTCTGGGGTAAATAGGAGTGACTACCTGAGACTTACAGCAGTAAAGATGTGGAACCTGAAGTGTTGACCTCCTGTGGCCTGGCAGGAATCCCAGTGGAGCAATAAGAATACCAAAACCCACCCACAAAACTTTCAGCCCAAAATTTATCCTTTATATAAGAAATACAGGGAAGGGAGATGAATCAGAGACCTAAGGAATGGCCAATCAATAACCAGCCCAACTTGAGAACCATCCCATGAGAAAGCAATAATCCCTGATACTCTGTTATGCTTGAAGACAGGAGCCTAGCATAACTGTCCTCTGAGAGGCTCTACCCATCAGCTGACTGTAGCAGATGTATCAACCCACAGCCAAACATCGGATGGAGCTCAAGGACTCTTATGGAAGAGTTGTGGGAAGAATTGAGGACCCTTAAGGGGATAGGAACTCCACAGAAGACCAACACAGTCAACTAAACTAGAAGAATAAATATGGTCTTAGGCCCCTTTGCACATATGTAGCAGAAGTGTAGCTTGGTCTTCATGTGCTTCCCCCCAACAACTGGAGCAGGGCCTATCCCTAAAGCTTTGTCTGTGGAACACATTCCTCTAACTGGTCTGCCTTGTCTGGCCTCAGTGGGTGAGAATGTGCCTAGCCCTAAAGAGACTTGACATGCCAGGATTGGGGGATACCCAGAGGGAACCTCCACCCTTTCAGAGGGGAAGGGGAGGGGGAGGCATTATGTGAGGTGGGATAGGAGGGCAGCAATTAAGATGTCAAGTAAATAAAAAATTAAAAACTGCTAAAAAGATCAACAATTAATAAATGGGACTTCATGAAACTGGAAAGCTTCAGTAAGGTAAATAACACCGTCAAAATTACAAAACAGCAAACTTCAGAATAGGAAAATATTTTTAACAACTCCACATTTGACAGACGGCTGACATCCAAATATATATATATATATATATATATATATATATATATATATATATATATATATTTAAAAACTCATGAAACTAGACATTAACAAATGTCTAAAAGTGGATATTAGTCAAAACGTACAGGATAGCCATACTACAACCCACAGACCCAAAGAAGCTAAAAACAAGGAGAGCCCAAAGAGGGACTCTTGAATCTTACTGAGAAGAGGAAACAGATTAGCTATCAGGAGATGGAGACATGGAGGGAGGGAAGGGACTTGGTTGGGGAAGGGGTAGGAATGGGAACAGGAGGGATCAGGTTTGAGGAGGAAAGGGAGAGACAACTGGAAGGGGGACTCATCTCTAGGATGAACTAGAAACCTAGGGCAATGGAAACCCCCAGGAATCTATAAGGGTAACCCTAAGTCACTTAGCAACTGGGGATACAGAGCCCAAAATGTCAATCTCCTGTAACTAGGCAAGACTTCCAAAAACGGGATTGGGACACCAACCCAACCATGAAACCTTATACCCACAATTTGTCCTGCCTACAAGAGGTGCTGGTGGGAAAGACTGAACAGAAATTGAGTGAAGAGTCAACCAAGGACAGTCACAGCTTGAAACCAATGCTCTGAGAGGGAGGCCACCCCTGAAACTGTTAATAATATTCTGCTGTACCTGCAGACAGGAAGCTAGCATAACTGTCATCAGAAAGGCTTCATCAAGCAATAGATGGAAACAGAAGCAGAGACCCAAGCCTAACATTAGGCAGAGCTTGGGGAATCCTGTGGAAGGGAAGGAGGAAGGATTGAAGGAGCCAGAGGAGTCAAAGACACCACAAGAAAACATAAAGAATCAATTAAGCTGGGCCCATAGAGGCTTAGAGACAATGAAATGCCAACCAAAGAGCATGCACGGGACAGACCTGGGCCTTCTGCACATATGGAACAGTTGTGTAGCTAGGTCTTCATGTGGGATTCCTAACAGGGGAGAAAAGGCTCTTTCCCCCCCAGAGCGCCTGTGTGTCTGCCAGAGAGGAGGGAGTGGATCGTGGAACCAGGGGAATCTGGTCTGATTGGGAGTGAGGGCCAAGTGTATGGAAGAGAGAAAGCCTTCCTTGGGAGTCATAGGCAAAGCTCTTTAGTTGAAGGCCTTCCCCGTGGTAATCATTAATGAAGCAGCAATCTGAAATGATCCCTATTTGTTCATATTGTTTTATTTTATGGTAGATGTACATGTATGCGCTTTATTCAGGGGACACTAGAGATTATATATCTTTGGGCGGTGGGGAGGAATACCCAGGAATGGAAGCTCGTTGGCTGAAGGCTCAAGGCTATCTAGGTATCACATTAGCATGGAGAAGAACTCCAGGTATAAACCTTTCTAGTTCTCCATTCATGTTGTCACAAATGCTAACTTATTCGGTGTGTGTGTGTGTGTGTGTGTGTGTGTGTGTGTGTGTGTGTGTGTATGTGTGTATGTGTGTGTGTGATATCATTTATCCATGCACCAATTCATCTAGGTTGTTTCTATATCTTGGTAATTGGCGATAGCTCTGGAGTGGGCATGATAGTGGAGATGTCTCCTTAACATCTTGACATTTCTTTGTGATATATATTCAGAAATAAGACAGGCAATACAGCAGTTCAAGTTTCAACTTTTTGAGACTTATCCATTGATATGTTAGTAAATTAGGCTGCGGTGATGTATATTCCCATTTCTCCACACCTTGAGCAGCACTTAAACTTAGCTGATATTGTTACTGTAATAGCTGTTCCTACTCAGAAGACAGATCTCCTGATGTTCGGCTTACATTTCCCTGATGATTAAGTGAAACTAAACATTTTTACATGCATATTAATTATTTGTATGCCTTCTTTAAAAAATGCCTATCATTGCCCATTTTTAATTGGGTTGTTATTCATTTAGAGGAATTTATACCCTGAATGTCAACTCTGTCAAATCCATGACTAGTAGGTTTTTTATGACTCCTAATTTATTTGAGTTTAGTGATGAGCAACGTCTACTTAAGAATTCTTACTAAAATCCTAATATCATATCCTATCATAGACTCATTCAAGAACCTCAATTATTGTAGATTCTTTCTTTGCAATTTTTTTTGTTTTTATTATTTTTGCTTTACTTTCTTTTTTCCTCTTACCAACCTTATCATGTCATCTCTGCCTTCATTTGACTTATTTATAGAAATTTCATACCATTTACCAGATTGATCATTTTAATACTAATGATGTCTCTCTCCATCTCTACAGACTCTCATTAACATACTCTTGATCCCTTTTATTTGTCTTCTATGTCTTAAAATAATTTTATCACTGAATTTTGTACTTTGAAGAAGTGATCCATGCCTTCTCAAGTTTTGTTTTCTTTGTTTATTTTTGCTTGTTTGTTTTTAAGGAATCTCTGCCAGTATACTAATTAATTATTCTGTGTTGATTTATATTTTACCCTAGCTCTTCTATGGAAGCTAGTCAAAAAAAAATTTTTTTTACTAATATTGAATTTAGCTCAAAAATGTTTTAAATGTTGATTATTAATATCAATATTAATATATTCCCCCTTAAAAGCAGCTACCAGCACTGAAAAAAATCACTAGAAAGTATTAGTGACTGTCAAAGACTGTCAAGTGACTCACTAAGGACTAATCTGTAGAAAATAAAGTAACATCAAGCATTGTGCAGTCTCAATCTTGTCATTCATCCTTACTGTTATTATTTTTAATTTGGTTATATGTATACCCTTAATTTTATGCTATTTTGCAAATGTTCCCATCAATATATACACAAACACATGTATGTCTGATAGATAATAAAGTGAGAGAAAGTTAAGACTGGTTTTATAGAAATGAGTCAGATTCCCATACCTGAAAATAAAATGCATAGCTCAATTCATATGCCGAGTCAAGTTAATCAATTTAAAATTCAATTGCCCACAAGTAACTGATTAGGGAACTAACAATCAATAAATTTTTTTTGGACTAACACTCATACAGTATTTGTTCTAAGAATATTAGACCAAAGTTGTTAGATGTATAGATCAAAGATTCTAGATGTGGGTAAGTACATGTACCATTTACCCATGAAGTTATATGGTATAAATTTATCTCCAAAACAACATTTCACCTTATATAAGGGTTGATACGAATACAGTCAATAAGAATTTGGTAAGCTGGAAATGATTATTATTATTATTAATGTTTATTAATTATTGTTATTATTATAGAAGAAGATACTCTGCGTTTAGAGTTCCAGAATGGAATGGTCCCCGATGGCAGAGTCAAGGCAGCAGGTTCTTCTTATTCTTTCATTTCGTATTTTCTTGGAAGTTTCATTGATAACCTCTATTAATTGTGGAAAATATTTTGGTATACTGGATGTCAATAAGCATGCCAGATAGAGAAACAAGTATTATGGACAACATATCCCAAGTGTCTTAGTCACTGTTCTATTGCTGTGAACAGACACCATGACTAAGACAAATCCTTTAAAATAAAGCATTTAATTGGTCTACAGTTTCTGAGGTGTAGCCCATTATCATCATGCTGGATGAACATGGCAGCTGTCACCACAGACATGGTGTTAGAAAAGCAGTTGAGTTACAACCTCCTAGATGAGAGAGAGAGAGAGAGAGAGAGAGAGAGAGAGAGAGAGAGAGAGAGAATCAGTTGAATTATAACCTCCTGGATGAGAGAGAGAGAGAGAGAGAGAGAGAGAGAGAGAGAGAGAGAGAGAGAGAGAGAGAGAGATTGGCATGGGCTATTGAAACCTCAAGGCCCACTCACAGTGACATACTTGCTCCAACAAGGCCACACCTCCTAATTCTTCTAATGCTATCAAAGAGTTCCTCTTGGTGATGACTAAGCATTTAAAAATATGAGCCTGTGGGCCATTCTTATCCAAACCACTAGACCCCTAGGCAAAGATTTCTATGCAGATATAAAGAGTGTTTACGTGAAGCCTACAAAATAACCACAGCATCAATGAAAGCTGAAGTTGGAGCTGTTCCATTCATATACTGAACCCATTATGTGCAATGAAATGCAGCTTATAGTGATGTCATGGAGAGAGATGTGAAGAAATAAAGAAAATTACCACAAAAAAGCAAAAATATTGTATATATGCATATGGAACACTGAAGTTCTCTCAGTCCTTCTGGCACATACTTGCTTTAACCTTGCAACTAAGATGAGGCTGACAGGACAGCACCATTACCTTGGAGCTTCTGGAAACACACATCACAGACTTTACTCAATGACCTTACTGTAATGAGTCAGAGTCTCCGTATTGACTCTGATTCATACTTTAAAGTGCTTACTGGGAAAAGCTCTACATTTTATAAGATACCATAATACACTAGTAGCAAATAATCCTAGGTAGGACTTAGGATCAGACCATTGTTGCTGGAAGCAGAACAGTGTTCTCTTTATGCATCAACACTAGTAGCATAACAGGATACTTTATTCTTGCTTTGATTCATATTGACAACATTATGAACACAGGCAAAGATGAGAAACTCAGAACTCTATTGGGTTTGCAAAATATTCCTCGGGGTACACTTCAGCTCTCAACAGCTGTGCACGCAGATCTCCATGCTAGTGTTCAAAATGTGTGAAAGAGGATCCGTGAGTCAGAAGAGAAAATGCTATTACCTTCAATGCTATCACTCAAAAGTTTGGTCTCTACCCAGGAAAATATCACTGCTGATACTAGGTTAAAATTAGAAGCACATCCAGCTTCCCATACAGTACTGAATATTGTAGCACAGATAGGGAAACATGAGATTAATTTGAGAAATTAACTGTAATCCTGTTTAGTTCTATTTTAGAAATAAAATAAAAGTATGCTCATTTAAAATCCAGCTTTCAGAGCTGATTAACCTTTTTCTCTTGAAAAACAGCAATGGTGTTTGAAGCCTCCAGAGCATAATCATTTAACTCCCCACAAAGGTTACTATTCTAAACCTCATGGTCTGCCCAGATCTATGGGATTATGTAGAACACAAAGAGTCATAATGATACCTGACCTGGCTCCATGGGTCATGGCAGAACACACTGAATTAATGAACTTTCTTGGGGTACCAGTCCCTGTAACCTACATCAGTGACCCATAAGAACAGGGCTAAATCTTCTTGGGAAAAAAATCAGAATAGAAGCAATAACCAGAGGCCTATTTTGGGCTGAGTATGGAAAGTCTTACCTTCTGTGCTAAATTATATGCTTAGCTAGGTAGTGAAAATGTGTTTCTTTAAGACCCAGTGTCTCAGTAGGCTTGGACTTCACTTTGCCTTGATGCCTGGTCATGGTCAGAAAGAAGCTGCAGTTGTTTATTATGGATTATGTGTACACATCAGCAAGGTAGTATCCATCTCTGTCCTTCCTATCAGACATCACAAGGTTAACGTGGACGATGCTACCTGAGTACTAATAATGTATGGAAGCTGCTGCTAAGCAGAGCAGGGTAGAGAGGTATATGAGTAGCTGAGAAAGTGCGTTCCCTTGCTGGAATATGCATGCAAAGAGGATCGATAGACTGAGATGCATATCCTTGTAATTTCAGGTACAAGAGGTTGACAGCTTGTATCCTTCTTGGGACACAATCAGTATTCACACTACTCTCATCTCATATATTCTTGTGCTCCAGGCACTTTTAACCACCTATGATCTAGGGGCATGGCATTTCTGTTCTCTAAAAACAAGAGCTTGAAGAGTAATGTTTTCCCATTCTTTGGGTTTGCCCATGTAAAGGAAGAGAGATTACCACGCATGGAGAGCATGCTTTTGCTTTTATCCCAATTACTGGTGACACAGTAAGAAGATGAGAAATTTTGAAAGGAAAATACTCATAACTAAAGTTTAAATCTCTTATATATTCCACTTTGCTTTTTCGTGTAAACCCCTTTAAGTGAAACGCTTTTTGAGATTTGTTATATAATCAGAGTACAAAAAAATTATAATGTTCTTCACTTCTCGATAACTAAGGACCCTCACCTCATTTTCCTTCTAGGAAAACATACAGTGTCTTCAGAGCAACTATTCAGTGCTCTCACACACGCTCACACTTTCCTTCTCACAGGGTACATTTTGGGCTGCAGACAGACATACAGAGAAGAAATACATGCCATATCATGTACTGACTACCACTTTGCATACATTTATGGAGCACCATGTGATGTGATGAAACCTACATATTATAGAATGATTACATCAAACTACGGAGTGTGTCTAGTACCTCACATGTGTCTCTTACTGCCTTTTATCATCATTATGGCTCCCAGCCTTAGCTTAAGGTCAGGCAGGACCATATCCATTGCTTCCCGATGTGAGGAATTATGTTGGTTGTGTAGGTACATCTTAGCCATTTCAAGGGAGGTTAGAATAAGTATGGCCAAGGAAGTCCCTCTGGTTGTTCATTATACTAAATGAACAACTCTGAGAGGCTTATAGTCTTGAAATGCCCACTGAGTATTTCCATTTTGTCATTCTGCTAACCTATGGGGCATATAATTTACCTAAGAGTCTCATAATATTTCTATTTTACATTCTGGGGAAAATGCACTGCTACCCAGTGCCTTTAATTCACCTGATGTACCAATGGCTATGCCTGCAAAAAGGTTTTCTGTAATCAGAGGAACTGAGCCTTTCTTAGGGACTTCAGTCATGACTGTGAAACCAGTGCTTACTTCATCCGGAACACATCTCACCACAGCTACTATGGTGCACATATTGTGTTTTCCATCTCTCGTGCTTCAGGGCTTGTTATGTAAAGTCATGTTTTGGGAAATCCATGAAACAAATCTGTTTTTGTGATGTCCCTGGCTCTTTCAGCTGAAAGCTGAAACTTTCTTTTAACTTCCCATCATTAACTTTATTAATTTTTCTCAAAAATTTTTAAAATTTTGTTTAATGTCATTTCCTCCCCTTTCTTTTCTCCCTCCAACTCTTTCCATGTCCTCTTCCATCAACTTTTCAAAGTGGTCCCCCTTAATTCCTCTATAATTCATGGCCTCTCTTCTCCTTTGATTAATGATATAAATAAATGCATGCACATATAAACAATTAAATACAACCTTTATAGTCGGTATATTATTGATTTGAAGCTTTTCTGTTTAGTACTGAATAACCTTCATCCCTGGGAAAGACTAACTCTTCCTTTCTCAGACTTGGCTGTATTTCTTTGTCTTTAGGACCCCTTGGGATTTCCCATTCCACATTAGGGTGTCTATTGGGAGTATCATTGTTTGAATCTCCTTTAGGCAGCCATATTGTTGCAATAGTGTAGGTATAGCTTCTCTATACGTGTCATTCTGTAGGTGACATTCTGTAGGTGTCATTCTGTAGGTGTCATTCTATAGGTGTCATTCAGGAAGAGAAAATCTCAAATCAGACTCCACAGTCCTTTGGAATGTTCCTTGAGCCTTAGGTACAGAAGTTGATGTATCTGTTGGCAACTTACCATCAGTTGTTTTCCGTATTTTGACCAATTATAGTCTTCATCTGTTGTTGCTTTTTTGATGAAGGGTGAGAGCCACATTTATCTGTGGGATAAGGATAAATATTTATAATGCAGGTGGAAACTATACAGGTCTAGTAAAGGGGTAATAGTAGGTTGTCTTCTAAGATTCATGACCTCACTATACCCTGACTTCTAGTACCAGATTTCCCTCCTGTTGAATGGGCCTTAAATCTAGTTAGATAGCTATTGGTTACTAACACTTTATAAGAGCCATTATAGCACCTTTAAGAATATCTTGCCATGGTGGTAAGACTATTGATTGCTTCTCCCTTTGGCATCTTTTATGGCACCTTCTGGTACTACAAAAGCTAGTCCTCAAAAACCATGCTTTCAGCTCAGATTCAGCCCAAACTGAATCTGGTGTATACAGCATCCATTACCTTCAGCACTAGGGATTTGATTTAACCCCTGGGAAGCAACCAAGGGCAACAGCAATGGCCTACATGGTTTTGGGATTCCCTTGAACTATCTTGACCTACAACTCAAAGGGAAGTTTCTCATACCTGGTCCTGGATTTTTGTTAAGTGGTTTATGGCTCTTGAAGGGATTATTGTTAGCCAAAGTATGGATATATATACACACACTTAGATGTGTTACATGTAATTTTAGGTAAATATAAAATCATATACTTATGGCTTTTTTCAAACATCCTTGAAAAGCATCCTCCTACCGTCTCTTTAGTTAATCTTTTTTCTCCCTGCTTCCCAATTAAAGTGGCCCTTCTCATTTTTCCATGCTCTATGTCCCATTTCATATCACCCTGTATGCTCCTTTTCCCCTCTCTAGAAGCCCCCAATATATTTTTTAACTTTTTGGGTTAAGATTCTTATCTCTGATATAGAGATGGAAAAGTATATGCAATAGCTCAAAGACCATGATTTTTACTTTACTTTTTTTTAGTACTTTATCTTCCATGTATAGCAAAGCAAAATAGACAACATTTACTGCAATTTCAATGATGAAGCAGAAAGAACTTGGGACATACACACTTTAATATCAAAGAATTACACTGATACACATTGCCCCTTCAACTGGCAATGCTAAACACAACTTATACATTTCATTGATATTGTAAGAGCCTTCTTGTCCAGAGTGGCAACTCTTCTCTGCAAATGTCTTTTTGTTCCTTGCCTCTGCTTCCTCCATCAGACTGTCAGCCTTCATTTCTGTTTATGGCCACTTCCAACACTTCCTTTGCCTATTTTCCAGTTTGTAATTTTTTGCCTACTTTCAGTTGAGAAACTGGATAACCATGCTTGTTAAAAATATTATCGTAAGAAAATTCATTAAAGCCCTGGCCCTAGCGGTTAAATACATGCATTTATAACCATGATGTTAACCTTGAAAGATATTTTTTCTTATTTCTGACTGTGGATTGTTTTGTCAAGGTAGGAGTTTGTCAGGAAGTCCACCACTAAATAAGAAGTTTATCAGTATAGCTTAAAACAAAGCATTATCACTCTTCTTTTTCAAAATGACACAATAAAAGCCTTGTAATTTAAACCATGGTAATCATATTTGAGCTTATGATGGAAATCAGAGCCCAGTGGTTTCTTTCCAGACATGTCTACAAAAGGCAAAGCCTCCATCAGGAAGTAGTGGGTTTTCTTACTCTGTGTTTTCTGTGAATAAAGTGTATTTCCACCTCTCTTTCCTGTAAGAACATTGATTTCAGTTACTCAAAGTTTAGAGTGATGATCCTGCTGCTCCTGTGGTGATTCCAACCAAGTACCTTCAGTTGTGAGAGATCTGGACATTAACAGTGTTAAAAAGCCATGGGCTAAAAACCCAGACATTTTCTTGTAGTTGTGTGAAAGGACCTCAGACTAGAAACATGGACAAGAATAAGAGTAAGGCAGGTAGGTGTACCAGAAAATTAACAATCATGGAAATAAGTACCTTTTCCAGTAATTACCCTCATTCAGCATCCTGGTCCCTGAGGGGAGCATCCTCCTTCACAGCTAAGGTCCTTAGCTCTGAGGATGCTCAATCTATCAGTCGTAGAGATACTGCTGGTGATGAGCAACCAGGGATTGGCTATGCAGAGACTATTCAACAACCTTCAGGACATTTTGTATTAGTTCCCGGAATGAGTGCCCACTCTGTCTACCTGTTCTTTAGTTCTTTGTTTCATTTTATTCTCTCTATCTCTCTGTCTCTCTCTGTCTCTCTCTCTATCTCCCTCCCTCCCTCTCTCTGTCTCTCTCTCTCTCTCTCTCTCACTCTCTCATTCACTTCTTATTTGTTAGTAGAAGAAATATTTTTGTTCTAGCATATAAGGGATCAAACTTATGCCTGTTCTACAAATAAAGTCCTCATTAACCTCAGTCTCCACCTCTCCTCAGCCATGCAGTGTTCACATTTGCCACCTCCTCTCTGCATAGCCCATCTTCTGCAAAGAGGATTCATAGGATTTGTCTCTAGTGTTGGATGCCACAAATAAGCTTTTTGCATAACTGGTGTGCAGTGAATAGTCAATTCATTCATTCCTTTATTTTTTCCACTTTTGGAAATAACTTTATATAAATAGGTTCTTTTACAAAGAAGAAATACATTACAGAGCTTCCATGTTATGAGTATGGTGGATTCCACCCTTACTGGGAAATGGGTTCCAGCTCCATTATCCTGTTCATACCTATGCACTCATCCTTCAAAGCAGACGTTCAACTCTACTGCTAGTGCCTTTGCTTGTTTGTTTGTTTGTTTGTTTGTTTGTTTCGTTTGTTTGTTTTGTCATGTAGAAACCAGGCTTTTCAGTACAGCTTAGACTTTGTTTATAACTTTCTGGTCACAACACTGAAGAAGGCTGGTGAGAACAATGACACCTTTGATGATGCTAGATCAGGACTTCAGGATTTTCATGCCAACATGCTTTACAAGATTTTTTTTCTTTTTTACAGAACAACCTTCTCTTCCATTTTGTCATCTTTTTATCTTGCTTTATTAATCATTTGAGAGCTAGATGTCACAGGGGATGCTTGTCAACATGAATCTCTCCATCCTTGCTACCATAATGTAGTTGCTGCTACCAAAATGTTAATGGCATCCATGGCAGGCTGAATGTCTCCAGTAGCAGATCTCACCAGCACATATGCAGAATTTATCAGTACTGCCTCCTGAGCATGTCCTTGGAGGTGGCTCAGCAAAGCTGGGGAGATGGATTCCAAGAGCTCCCATGGTAGACTACAGTGTGTTTCTTACTGTGTGCATCATCATCACCTTTTTGGGGAACCTCCATAATTTCTTGTATAACATAGGATGGGTCTCTGGACTCAATATGTAGGATAGGACATTCCTTCCATGTTTGTCATTTAGTTGTCATTTACTATGTTGGATAAGGAACTGATGATTTCTGATTTAATTATATGTTTCACCAGCTTAGTACCATCAATACAATCAAATGCCACCAGTAAAACTGAATGAGAGTACTGGCTACTAGTCACCTTTTCATCAGACTTCTTCACTGTTCTCACGCCACTTTCCTACTCTTGGGTGTACATGCCACAGGAAGCAGATGACAACAAGCACACCATCATGTTTGGGGACAGGTATAGCACTGCTTGCTGAATGACTTCAATGAGTTCTGATTGAAGTTCTGGGGAAGTGCGTGGGTTAAAAAAAAATGTTCAAGAATCCCTTATGAACCAGAGTGTGCTTAATTTGGGGCCATTGGAGTCAGAGTCTGCTTCATTTCATTCAGAATGAGCTCTAATTTTCTGGATGTACCTCTAGCACCTTGTCCAGAGTTCGGTGATCTGCTGCCTAGTAAAGCTCGCATGTGTTCCCTGAGAGCTCCCTGTCAGCATATTCCTCTAGTCCAAAATGGCTTAGTCATTGTACACATACTACACAATGGCTAGTGTCTCCGAGTGCCTCAGCATCTTCCTCACGTGGCCTTTGAAATTTGATTACCACTGCAGTTTGTGGTTCACTGCTACATGGTAGAAATTTTTAGCAATATTCCTGGAATATTTGATTTTATTCATCCAAATCTCACAACTCTTCAAAAGCCTGCACCCTCTGCTCTTTGTTGTCGTACTGAATGCAGCACAGAATCACACATGTTGAATCATGAGTAAAGGAAAAGTTTTAGTTTCCCCTTGAATCAAATTCTACAAATCACTCATCAACTTCACTCTTTTTTTTTCCTTTGTCACCTTTTCTACCAAATCCATTGCCTGGACCGTGACGCCATAGTCCTGTAGCTGAACACCCTCTGTGTTTCAGTTCTTTCTTCCTCATTTTGAAACTGCCCCATCTGGGTTTCTTGGCTGTTGATTCATCATCTCCATTGTTTAGTGTCTGCCTGGAATTTTCTCTGCTTGTTGAATTCATCTGCCTCCTGTGATTTGTGGCTTGCTCTTGAGCTGCGCCATGCCCTTGTTGGTAGGTTTTGTGGCACCTTTCTCAAAGTTCCTACATAAAATTTTAGACTCATCTTCCTTAACAAAACTGTTAAGGAATGTTGGGTTGTTTTTGAAGAGCAAGAATTAATGTTTATGTGAAATATATTCTCTTCTTGTGATGTCTTTGGACTCTTTCCTCTGACTTTTTTTGCATTTGACTTCCATCTTAGCAACTCATACACATGGGGCAGAGGCACACAGAGCTAATTCATTTATTCCCTTACAAAAAAAGTCTATACACTTAGTACTGGATTAATAAGTTAATACTGTCCTTCTCTGTGTATTATCTATCACTGAGTAAAATAGAAATTAGTTTTAGCAGCTTAAAAAATAAAAATTAATATCAGGAATTTTAATGTCTCTTGTCGATTTATAATCCAATGGATAACATGATTTGGTAAATTCCCAGTTATGTTGTACTGTGATGAGTACTGCCACAGGTAGACCCAGCCAGAGAGGAGTAAGATATGACATGGGCATGTGGGCTGAGTGTTCATAGAATGGCTAGGAGGATATTAGAGGTAGGACGAATAGCCTTGGTGGGAGTGTGGCAGTGGTGAGCATGAGCTTCTCATATTCTGAGAACAGGAAGTGAGATTGACCAAAGCACCAGACCCTTTGGCCTACAAGCTATCACCATGTCTGAACCAAGGCCATGGCTCCTAGGTACTGCTTATCTGGGCAGGAAGGTTATATGAGGAGTACTCCAAGGTGGTGTAGATACCACCGGAAGACAAGTTTGATAAAGACTCCCTGGAATGCCTACCATACTCTTCTTGGGACTAGTTAAAGTCTAACATGCTTCTGCCCAATCCCTGCTTCAGCCTTTCTTTCTTTTATTTGAGATTTGACGTGCATAGTTATCTAGAAGCTCTCTCATTCTCTACCAGCTTTTCCCCCATTTTCTCTCACAGATATATTCTCTGATAAATTCATTACATAGTTAATCTAGATTTGGTGTTGACTTACCAGTGACCCTGGACTAACACAGGGAAAGAAAGGCTCCTACAAAAACCTTTTATTGAAGACAATTTATTGAGAAAAGATGTTAAATCATTTTGCTAAGGATACATTGTTAGAGTAGAAAGTTTTGTGGATGTATCACTACTTACGTGATATATAGTCCTTTACCTGCATCCATGTTTCTCTTGGATAATTCCAGTAGACTATACCCTTTATTTCCCTTATTTATAGCATAACCTGACAGATTTTTCCTAGATAATCAACATCTAAGCAGATGTTTATAATAACTATTTATATAGAATTGGAAGAATTTATAATTTTTGATATATATATATATATATATCAATTGGGAGCATAATTATTATTTTTTATTTATTAGATATTTTATTTACGCTTCAGATGCCATCCCCTTTCCCCATCCCCCCCTTAGAAAATCCCTATCCCATACCCCCTTTTCCTTTTTACATTTATACATTTTTTTAAAAAAAATGTTAATCATAGGCTTTATAAGTTTGGAATTGTTCAATCAGAGGTGTAACCCACTAACCAACCTAGATATAACAACTATCTTTGACTGGTGGAGATACATGAACATCTGCCTCCCTGTCTCCCCCCTCTTTCTCTCTTTCATCATCTAGCTTCTCCTCTCCTTCTTCTCCTCTTCTTACTCCTTTTCTTCCTCTCAGTACTCCTCCCACCTTAGCTTCTCCTACATATCACCCTTCCTGTTAAAATGAAACTTTTCTCACAAAATACAATTAGAGCATAATTATGCCAATTTGTACCAGTGAGGTACAAGATAGTCCTAATACCCAGCCCATCCTTTTGTTGACTAACCAGCACCTCTGTCATCTATCCTAACTAAAACATTTAGTTCTGAACCTGGCTTTAGGATGAATGTCAGCTGACGACCATCCACTCAAATCTTTTCTCTTAAGGTAAATAGAACCAATTTCATAAGGTAAATTCAACCCCGTCAGAAATCCAGAATGACTGAGTTAACTATAATTGTGGGAAGCACAAAGCATAGCTTCTAAAACTTAGCCAATTTATAGAGACCTCTGAACACCTGGACACTCGCTCTACTTCAAAACGTTGGAGCATCTGTTCTTCTGCCTTCTGGCCCAGGATCATCTGACAGACCTTAGTGCTGCAGAATTATTAAGGGCTGATTACTCTGTCTAGGCAGATATAATCAGATGACTATTCTGCAAGTGTGTCCTTTTCTGGACAGTAATTTGTCTGTAGAAGGGAAATGGCAATTCTTGCCTAGTGGCTTTCTCACCACAACTGGAGTAACTCCAAGGATGCTCAATTTCTTCTTAGAATACAATATAGGAAGCTGTCTGGAGCAGACAGGTCTCTAATGAAAATGAACATTAATACTGAAATGTTTGTCATGTCAATTCTAAGGATTTCTGATGTTTTGAAAACCAACTATCCATGTAATCTGGACTGTTGCCTGTTAACTCCACTCAGCTATTTCTAAATAAAACATAGAGAACACCCTTATAATAAACTCCAAGTCATGAATTTGCTATAGTCCCTTAACTCACAGGCTGACCATCTCAAATCAGTTAAAAAAAGTTAAAGAAGGACTGGGTCTAAGCTTTGTATTCCTAAGTGTGTTATACTGGTACAATGCCTATGAGAGTAACAATATTCATCTCACTCTTATATCACTAAGAAGCTCATGCCAATGAAAACCTTAAAATTTGTAAACAAAGTAAATTGGTGCCATTTAAGAATTTATATCTTCATCTTGATATTAATTATACAGATTTCTACTAATAGGTTATGGCTACGCAATTAACCCCTAGGTAATCCTCTCTATTCCCACAAAACCACTACTTTTCCCTAGAAAGACAGTCCAACATTTACCACTTTAGTCCCCAAGCCCAGGGAATAGGGGTGCTGACTCTTCATTAGCTTTTTCAAGCTGATTATGAGCGTTGAGATATTAGAAGAGGAGTGGGGGGGAAGAGCAAATTGACAATCCTCTGATGCTGTGTCTTCACTGCCTCCAGATGGAATTCCCGGACCTCAGAGGTTTGAGCAGGTCTGCCCAGCTTGCTTGTTGAGTAGATACACCAAGGCTGATCATTCTGCAATATACAATTCTCAAAACAAATTTTAGTATCAAGATAGTTTTTTTTAAAGAGGGCTGACATTTTATTAAGAATGTTGGTTCTAACCGCTTTTCTATTTTTCCCCTCTTTTATTGGATATAATATTTACATTTCAAATTTTATCCCCTTACCGCATTTCCCCCACCACCCAGGAACCCCTTATCCCATCCCCCCTCCTCCTGCTTCTTTGAAGGTGTTTACCCACCTACCCCCAGGTCCCTTCCCCACCCTCAAATTCCCCCCCTCAGTGCTCAGCCTTCAGGGTACCAATGACCTTGTCTCCAACCTATGCCCAACAAGGCCATCCTCCCCTACATATCCATCTGGAGTCATGTGTCTCTCCATATGTGGGAGCATAATTATTAAAACAAAAGGTTAAAATATTAGTGTTATAACAAATTAAGTACATACATTGACATATATCAATATAGCCACCCATCATTTAATGGCAAAATATTTTCTAAGAGATACATCATTGAGTGACTTGTCATATGTGTTGGAATTCAGATCAGAGACAAACAGTTGAGGAACATATTTTACAAACCAAAGTGGACCTGGCCTCCAGGTTTTCCCAGTATCCCTCAGTCTCTACCTATTACTGGGCATGGCTGCCATATCCAGCCCTGAACTTTGTAGCTCAAGGACTGGGCTTCCCCTCCCCTAGAACATCATCTGTATATAATCCAGACAGTTTTGGTCTCCTTTCTCTTTCCCCATCCTCCTCTGCCTTTTCTCTGTGTCAGCATGAGCATGCTCTTTCTCTCTTTTTCTTCCTCCTCCACTCTGCTTCCCTCCTCATGATGACTTCCCTGGCCACCTTCCTTGATGCTAGTGAACCAACACGAGATTGGCTTTGGCTTCCCAATAAACTTGCCTTTATATTCTTTAATTTGGCTTGAATTGGCTCATTTCATCAGCGGACAATAACTTATCAATATGTAAATATTATAGAGTGTGCTTACACAAATGTAGACATCTTTGATCAATCACTTAGCATAACCTCTGGTACAGTGAATGGATATGACAGCTAGAAACATTTGAAACAGATTGTGTAATGCAGTTCACTGTTTTAAAGTAAGCTTTTATGATTATTGCCTAATATAATATGATGACTATGTAAACAAGTAACATATTTCTTTTTTTTTTTCACGAAACGTCCATACTATTTTCTATAATGGCTATACTATTTTAAATTCACACTAAGAATTTGCATGCCTTCTCTGAACCCTTGCCAACCTTTACTATTTTTATTGTTTTTATAATCACAATTTGTAGTGCAGGGAAGTAATATCTTTGTGAATATTTGAGTTTCTACTTCAACATTTCTTTTAGCTAGTTTCAAGAAATGTCTGTGCCGATTCCTAAAGTAGGTCACGTGCTCCTTGCTAATGTGTTTCTCTAGTTCCTTCTATGTTGGCTATCAACCCCTTTTTCATTCTATAGATTACTGAGACTGTCTCCCATTTGCTATGACATCTCTTCACTTCATCAATTTTTTTTTTGCTACACAAGAGCCCTTTACCTTGATAAAATATCATTTGTCTACTTTTGCTTTGGTTCCTGTACTTTTTGTGGTTTGTGTCAAAATTCTTGACTTTGCCAACATCCTGAGTCATTTCTCTTATTTTTCTCTAATAGTTTCATGTCTTTCCTAAGTCTTTAATCTACTTTCAGTTGAATTTTGTAACTGATGAAAAAGGGAAGTCTAATTTTACTCTTCTGCAAAAAGATATCTAATACTTGTGCATCACTAAGTGAAAAGACTACTACCCTTTGTTTAATGAATGTTCATAGTACCTTCTGAGCTGTCTATGAAAATACTCAGATGAGTGTTTTAAAGCCCATGCCTTGATGATTTGATCAGTTCCATTTTGAAGTAACATATTTCTTATCAGTATCAAAGATTATGTGCTATTCATATTGGTATCTATTAGACTTTTATACAATTGAGAGAAGAGAATATCACCACACATGTGAGACTAACTTGCATTAGATGTTATGACAGCTATGCTAACACTAGACAATGGAAATATTTCAGCTTCCTTACAGCATTACAGGACCACTATTGTATATGTGACCTCTAGTTGACAGATGCATTGTTATGCAGAACAAGACTCTTTAGTCAAACTGGTAGCATTAGAGCTCATACTAAGTGATTATTCTGTTAGTTCTCTCTGCTTTCTTGTTTTCTTTTGGTGCATGTGTACCACAGGATAAGAAGAGAAGCACTCTATAATTAGTCCCAGTGGATGGCATGAATAGAACTGTCATGGGCACTAACCCTAGCAGACAAAGAATGGGTTTTATCTCCCTATAATGAGGGGGGTGGTAATTTGTTCAGCAATGGCAGAAATGTCACTCCTGTAATGTGGGGGTTCATAGAGTCCATGTGAGGATCAGAGGGCGTGCCTTCTGCTCATTCAGAATCAAGGAAACCTTGACCCTGTTCATAAAGTCATAAAGATACAAGTGAAGAGCTCTAGTCATCTGGGTTCCTGCCCTTCAGGGTCAGCAGGAGCAGAGATGTGACTTAGCAAGTCTTAAGTAAGTAAACTACATCTTCTGTACGTGAAACACAACATATTTCTAGAGACATAAGAACTGAGGCATAAGGCACTGCTACAGAAAACACTGAGTTCCTGTCATGTTGTGATCATGCATGTACATCCGGACCAGGTTTCACAGCAGTGAAGTTTCATCCCACAAATACCTACATGTTATTTTTGGGTTTTTGCCAAATATATTCTTAATCTCCGTGAGCATAACCAATAAATGTGCACACATCTTTGTTTTTTTCAAAATCATTCTTTTCAGTCATTCTTACATGTTCATCATCACACTGTCTTGTCACTGGGTTTGGGTTCACTTGGAAAGGGTAAGAAAAGAAAAGAAAAAAACAACAACAAGCACCCTACATACCACCCCCAACTCCTGTCTCTCTGTCATGGAGGCATCATTTGGAATGGCCACCTCTCCATAATTCAACCTTCTACAGAAGTGACTCTGCCTTATCATGGCCTACCTTAACTTTACTTTTCCAGACAGCTCATTGGCCTTTTAATCCTCCAGGATTAGCAGCTTCCGACTGTTCCTAGCCTCTGAATGATTCCATTATCCCTTGTTCTCTCTATGTAACAAACAGCCTAATGATACATCAACTCTGGCTTAAGTGTCCAAGGTAGATTCTGTTTCCCAAATCAATCCAAACTGAATGAGACAATCTCCTCCAGGTTCTGAAACCTTAATAACTGAATGCCAGAGACATATCTGATGTCATTATACTTACGGACCTTCATATAATGACATGAAAGTTAACCAATCACCTGATGCAGATAATTCATAACTGCATTTTCACCAGCTAATAAAAAACAGGGACACCTAAACTGAGCACCTCTGAGGATTAGTCCTTCCTTTGTTTGACACAAGAGGCACTAGTCAAACAGTAGAAATGACACAGAGGGAATATGACTTTAAGCCACTAAGAGTTTAATCATGGAATCTGTTTTAGTTGCGTTTAATGAACAGAATAATCTCAAACCTTTAAAGAAATCTTCTGTCTCCTTAAAGGAGGTATGCTCTGATTCTGTTCTTTGTGCCTTGCTTGTACTAGAAGCTTGCTCTTTTAGCCAAGGCATATTTTTTGCTTTTGGGCCTGGCACTGTATGGGCCAACCTTCCCTTGTGTTTCCCCTTTTCCTCTTAGACAATCCCAGACAATTGTATATGAGAGTGACCAGCACTTGTCAGGACAGGAGATGGCATTTGGAGGACACTGTCACCACATGCACGCATCATCTCAGCATCATATCCCAAAGCAGAGGTAGGAAAGGGGAAGCTTGAACTATCGACAGGAAGTGACCTACTTAGGGAGACCACAGAGTACAGAACCTAGTTTTTCACAGACAAGCTGCACGACAGATCACATTATTCTACCCTTGGATCCCTGTTTCTTCAGTTATAAAATCAAGAAAATGTACATACGTCATAAACTGTAGGGAGAATCAATGAATTTTTTTTTTTACAAATTATTTTTAAAAGCACTTGGCCTTATAAGAAGGCCTCAACAGAGATATATTCCACATGCGTGGACACACACACACGCGCACACGTGCACACACGCGCGCGCACATACACACACTCATGCACACACACAAGCATGTACGTATGCACATACACACAACTCTTCTGAGAACCATAGGATTTCCTGACAAAGAGAAAAACCCTAAAACAACAAGAGAAACAAAGCCCACCTTCACTTTTAGTGCCATTACACAGAATGCAAACAAAAGATTGTATTTTTATATAATATTTTATAATTTTATATAATTATATTTTATATAATTTTATATAAGTGTATAATATAATAGGATTTTGAAAAACAACTTATGCTTCCACAGAGACCATGAAAGTGGCTTTGCATTTAAATATATAAGCCACATATAAAAAAGTTATAATCTGAAATGTTATCAGTATTCTTTGGAAGAAAAATTGTCCTTGAGGCAGCTGCATCTGCAGACCCCTTGTTAAATGTCAAAACTCCACAGCAATTATGTTATTATAAGGTAGAATGGATGATGTCAAATGTGTTTGCTTCCTGAAGCACTGTTTAATCTACTTCAATAACCTTTTTAAAGATTAAGTTGAAAATCGGTATTTCAGTGCAAGTCTGTTTCAAAAATCTCAGATAATTTAAAGTTGCCACATCATTCCATTAAAGGTTAAATTTCACCAAATATTTTTTTAAATAAACGTTGCCATTACAACCTAGTAAACTTGCATGTTCCAATGTTCTGTTAATTCCCTAAACTATTAAACTTCTCTCTTGAAATACAACATCCAGAGCTGTACTCTCCCCAGAACACATTTTCTGACAAATGACAGCACTCGGGCACTTAGGGTACAGTGAAATGTATCCTCATGCGGGCAACTTCATGCAAGAGAGAATTCTCACTCAGAAGCTTTGGGAGTGCCCCTGAGATTCACATCAGCAGCTCAGCCACTTTGGAAGGTGAGCCTGGGAACAGACATTCTTTACAAGGGCTCTTGCAAGGTTTTGTTGACATTTCTGTGCTATAACCTCTTGTGTTTGTACTTACTGTTCATAATGATCATTTATAGATACAGGCTGTGGCTTTGAGATTAACAGAAGAGTGAGTCACTATAAAAAATAGTATTGAAAATTGATTTACTTTCTTTTTAATGGGCTCTCATGTTGCTTTAGGCTGGCCTTGAACTCACTATGTAGCTTATGTAAACAAGGATGGCATTGAATTTTTGATCCAACACACAACTCTTAAGTGTGTGGTTGGTTTGTATGATGCTGCAACCCAGGCTTTGTGCATGCTAGGCACACACTCCATAAACCGAACATATTCCCAACCCCTCTTTTTATTAGTTTTAACTGAAAGATATTATGGTCAGAAATTTTGGCCCCACTAGATGTGTGGCCTTGAATGAATTGTTCAGTATTTCTGAGCTTTAATTTCCTCCTCTTCTGTAGTGAACAAGGCCAGAATTACATGGAATATAATTTAGGCTTTGGGGAAAATGCCTGACTCATCAAATATTCTCTCTTTGCTTTTTTCTACTCTTAAAAACACCTTTTTGTGGGGCTAGCAAAAAGGCTCCACAGGTAAATGTCCATAATGACAAGCCTGAGGATCAGAGCGTGTTCCTTCGCTCACATGAAAGAAGGAAAGACCCAAAACCACACATGCTCCCTTGATCAATAAATAAACTGTATTAAAACCCTTTAAAGCTACCTATTTCTGTGTTTATCTTTTTTCATTAGCAGCCATCTCTTTCCCCAGACAACTACAACCAAAGAAAAACACTACTGAAGTTATGCATCCAATAAAACTTCATTGACAATCACTATCTTCCAGCAGAATGAATAAGACATTGATTTATTGCATTGCAGTAGTTGCAGGTATGAGTATTACCTAAAATAATAGACACTTTTTTGTGCCCCAACAATATATAAACTAATTCACTAAATGCATTCTGCCACAACAAAGAGCAGTTTTAATCTCAGTTACAACATTTTTAAGGACCATGAAAAGCTTTAGTCTCCACTCTGCCTTCATGGTTCAACTCAAGTTTAAGTTGATTCTAAAGTAAGGTGCCTACAAAAATTATATGGCTATAATTTTTAAAAATTCAGAATTCCTCCCAAATGCAATTTTTATCTACCCCCAAAGCCATAGGAAATTGAGTATATCTCATTTGTATAGCAGCAGACTCCCAGACCTTCCAGAAGATAAAACAAAACAAAATGTAATAATGAAACTGGATCTAAAGCATGAATTGACAATGGTTTTCATTATTATCTGATCAAGTTAAGCTTCTTGGAAGGGTACCTTCATATTTCAATGGTTACTTGGCTTCAAGAGGCTTTTGATAATTGAATGACAACTTAGAAATAGACATATATTACTAATAATCACCCTACATACTCTCTAGGGTCTAAAACCCAGGATCATCTGTGAAATCAAAATTAATCTCTAAGGCTACAGAAAAACAGCAACAAATATGGCCAATACCAAGAGTGAAATGTAGCCAAAAGCACTCTCCAGAAAGAGGATGTTTCAGATTGCTGTTCTAAAATTAAAATACAGATACTGTTTTGAGAAAGAAACTCCTAGACAGAGGAAGGTTCATGGGACAAAGCCTGAAAGTGTAAAAGAAAAAGATGCATTGAAAAACTATATGAGCCGATCTATATAGGATACATCTTGCTTAGTGATAGTCCTGTAATAACTAAATTATTTAAACATATTTGCCCTTGATCCTTCTCACTGGAAGACTACAGGGTTATTTACATGTTTATATGCAGAGATACTGTTCTCACATATAGTTTTCAATCATCAAAAACCATAGGAAGACCAACTAGAAGCAGTCTCAACTAACCTAGACACCTGGAAGTTCCCAGAGACTGAGCCACCAACCAAGAGCATACATAGGCTGGTCTGAGGCCCCTGACACATATATAGCAGAGGACTGCCTGGTCTGGCCTCAGTGGGAGAAGATGCACCTAACTCTTGAAGGACTTGAAGCCCCAGGGAAAAGGAAGTCTTACTGGGGGAGCACTCTCTTGGAGGCAAGGAGAGGAGGAGTGGGACGGAGATGAGGAGGGGGTCAACAGATGGTGTGTAAATAGTAATAAAAAAGTCAAAATTTTTCCCAATGAAAACTATGCAGAACACTGTGCTATACAGTGTCAGTCAATGGCCATTACTGTATCATTATGACATAGTTACTGATTTTTGTTGAATAATCTTTAGGCTAAGTACACTCTACAAAATACATGTATGTTGCTATGGCCTTTCTTTCTTCAGTCAGGGCTATATGCTGACAATAAACATCCATCATGCATGTCAAAAATTAATACCACTGGACCTGAAGGTAAGAAGATTCAGTAAGGTCTCAGGTTCCAGATTCTAGAATTTCAATGTCTTTACTATATAATGTCATATTTTTTGAGAAAAAATGGTACAGTACAGAGGCTATAGCCATTTACCTTAGAGAAAAGTATCAAGGAAACAATGAGAACCACTAGGTCATGTAAAGCCTGTGGCTGGCTAAGGGACCATAAATAAAAGATAAAGTGGACTAACTTTCAAACAAAACCAAAACCAAAACATGTTGCTAAAGAGAATCTGAAGGAAGTATAGGAATGAGGATTAGATTCCAAGGACTTACACCCTGATTTATTTGCCACCAATTTAACTGTAAACTCCATTGTGGCTGAACCACAGTAGTGGGTAAAGCACCAGCAAAGAGGTTTTAAAAAGTCAATCAATGTTCAATCATAAAGGGACTCAATATAAGTTTAAGAGCCTGAATTTATTCTTTTGCATGGATAATAAAAGTATTAAGTATTTGGAACCCATGAGTTAACAGTAAGGATACTTGTGTTTAGGAAATAAAATCGATGGTAGAGCATCACAACTTTTGGAAATGAGACTGGGCATGATCCAGGTGGAGTGGCCAAAGTCAGGTGTTTGTCTCACATTTACTGCGTCTGAGAGAAGACATCAGAGCATGTAAAGGTAAGACTCCCTGGTGTAAGCTAGCTGTCCCTTGACCCTCTGCCCTCAGATATATCTTCCCATCCAGGTCTAAGATACATTTTCTTCAAACTAATTCCATCACTACTCTGAAAATAGGCACAGACCCCATGAGTGGAACAAGAGAACTTAAAATGTCAGGTTCCATGTAAAGGTTACTCAGCAGGGACATATCTTACTCCAGCATGCCCCACCTTGCTTGATAGGAGAATTGAAAAGGTTGCCAATGCCTGTTAGACAATCATACTGGAAAGATCCTTTTATCTCTTTTAGCCACAGGATCACAGGAAGCTGAAGGTCTGGCTTTTCAATAGAAGATGAAGGTCCACTTCATCTTAAGTATAAAATATAGAGGATCATAGTACCACAACAGGAACATACAGATCCATTGCTAGCCATTATATTTCCCAGGGGGAATTTTCCAGACATAATTGTTAGGAGGATCTTTGAGAGGCTCACTTATACTGTCATGGGGGACATTCCTTTGATACTGAAACCACTGGTCCTTTAACTCTCAAGGACAGGAGTCTTAACACATTCGTGTAGTCAAAACAGAGCCATTCAGAGATATCCTGTTAGTGTTACAGGTAAAATCTGTTGAACTTTCAGCCATCACAATGATGGATGTGTGCCTGAAAGATGACACAGCATGTGAGATTCTGTCACAACAAATGCCCTCCAAAAGGACTCCACACCATCCATTTTCAAAATCCTTGCAGGAAGAGTAACTTCAGTGGTCCTGTAGCTGTGGTTGTTTGGCTGATGAGAGTGATGGACGCATCCATTCAGAAAAGTCAGAGGATTCATCAGGTTTATCCAACTCAGTCCTTAGGATCTGCTGTCATTAGCTTGAGTAATGGCCATAGTGTCTGTAAGTGAAAACGGTCTTTTACATGAATAATCACTTCAGTGAACAAGCAAAGGTTAAGGAGAGATATCAGAGATTACATTTCAGAGTGGGAGTTATCCTTGGCTTCTGTTCACTTTAACTAATACATATTAAAGAGGATTTTGCAATTTTTATATGCTGTGAAAACTCGATGTCATTGTCAAGCAAGATTTATGACTGGAAAATGGGAAAATTCTCTAAATAAGGTTTTTTTTTTTTTTTTAAAGAATTGTTCATCGTCATGAATTCTTTCTCTTTAAAGCACTTGAAAATTAATGATTCCACAAATCACAAGGACAAAAAAATTAGATATTTAGCTTAAAGACCAAATCTAAAGGCAAAGGATACCTATCTAGATTTTCAAAGTCTTAAATCGTTCCAAGAAATGTTGAGCATAACTAACAAAAAGAAATTGGATCTGAGAGGCCATCATTTAAACAAGAGGTTTTTTTTTTAATGGCAAATAGCCCTGTCATCATATGTCCTTAGAGTGAGTTTAGAAACTAAAGTATCAGCCTGTACATGGAAGCTAACCATAGCTCATAAATAATGACATAAAGTGGATACATACAGAATAGTTTCCATGTAAATGCTGACTTGCAATTGGCACTAAATTATTTTAAAATGTGTAATATAAATGAATATATGCACATGGCTGATGTAAAAAGCCTTTATCATCGATTGGTTTAATAGTTTCAGTGAGTTCAGAATTATCCCCTTCTTTGGACCACATCCAAGAAATTTACAATGGTGAGAGAGGCAGGTGTAGTTTACATCTGAAAACTAAAGCACGTGGTTTCAATAAGAAGGGAGAATGGTCAAGGCCTTCTTCACTGGGGTAAGATAGTGTAGCCACTGGCCCTTGACACCCATAGCACTTCTGCTTTGAGAGTTTTCCACTTCTTGAAAGAACCACATCTCCAGACACTCGCTGGATATGTTCTTTTCTTGGAGCAGACAGGCATTTCTTTATATGCTTGATTCTCCTTCAAGGAAGCTGTGCCTTGGCTCTGTATATGTACCTATGTAAATATGATTGAGTTCTTCAGCATTTTGAATGCTTACACCTATCAAATAATTTGTTAGAAAATTAAACTTTTATTCATTTGGTCTGCATCACATCTTTATTTTGGAGACTGTATATTAAACAACTTCACATAAAAGTTTAGTCTAATTCCAATATCATTTTAGAATAGATTTGCTATGTTATTAAAAGATTATTATTTAACCAATAAGGCCTTGTTTGTTTTAGAACAATCCCTAGTAAACAAAAGAAATACTGAGCCTTTTGCAAATTAGTTCAGTTACTATTATGAACTATGTCCACTGATTTCACAGTTTTTGTGCCAAAATAATTGGCTGTTATTTTGGTATGTCATCAACTTTAAGGACATTTGAAAACAGCTTAAAAAATAAAATAAAATCCACATACCTTCTAGTTAAATCATCGACTTGGTTTCCCATGTGATTTGTAGCTTAAAGCACATATTACAATAGCATATTTTGAAATTTATCTCAAAAATTAAGAAGACATGATTTATATTTTACCTTCATCCTCAACAAGTATACAGTAGAATAAGGATATGCATTGTTAGGAAATAAAATTTTAAGAGCAGGAGAAATGGCTCAGTGTTTAAGAATGATCTGTTCCATCACCTGTGTAGGACGGCTCACAACTGTCTATAATTCCAGCTCCAAAGGACACAACACCCACTGCTGGCCTCTGTGGACAATTATACTCATGTGTATGTACCCCCACACAGATACACACTGATAATCATAAAACAAAAATAAACATTTTAATTATTTTTTATTTCTGTACTCAGTCACAATGAAATGGCTAGTAGCGAACTTGCTCTTAATAGCCAGTGTACTAAGAAGATAAGTACTCTTCCATTTAAAATAAATAAAGTGTGTATATTGTAACCAGACTATAGCTAGATTGGACAACACAGAGTGGAGGAGCATAGTTTCTGCAAGATTTAGAGCAATGGGCCTGAGAATTACCATGCATTTCCTTAGCTCCATGCATTAAGTGTAAGCAGTATAAGAAAGGAGATCTTAAGCAGAATTTCTCAGCTTTGCTGATTTGAGTAGGCATGGGTAAGTTCAGCAATGATGTGTTGACTACCAGCTGTATCCACTCAAGGGTGACCAATTACCCAGCTACATATAAGTATAGTAGTGTTTCATGAAAAGACAATTACCGGGGAAATGAATGCATATGTCAGAGACATAAACTATATGCACAGCTCCTCTCATCATTGTGACCAGTACATGATAAGAGGCAGCTTAAAGGAAAAATGATTCGTGTTGGTCATGGCAGAGAAGATACAGTGACGAGGGATCAAAGCTCTGTCAATAAGAGCATGCAGCTATATATTCATACTCACACAGAATAGACTGGATTAGAGAGAGGAAAGGGGAAGAAAAGCAGAGGACCAACCTCCATACCTCTCGGTATCATGATTGAGTACACCACATGTCTAGCCTGTCATACTCCTGATACCACACACTCCCTGCCAGGATAAACTACACATACTCTCGAACTGTGAGGACCCTTCCCTCCCTAAGTTGCTGTTGTACATCTTTTGTCACTATAATGAGACGATAACTACCACAGAAGTCAGGATTAAAAAAAAATAATCCATGAAGGTGAAATTATCAATCTCCCAAATATAAAATAATAACACACAGAGAAAAAAATCTGACAAGCTTCTACTATATCAGTATCTATACTAATAGTAAGTGGCCTAACATTTGATTAAAAGGTAGAAGTATAAAGTAAAAGCAATACTATAGTATAGTTATAATATATAAGTATATAATATATAGTTATAAACTATACTTTAATAATTTATTTATTTTAAATATGTATGTCTACTCTCATTTTCTTTATCTGTATTCTTAAATGGAACACTATATGCACACCTGTAAGGTTATGGGTATAATAAAATAATTTCCCAAGTCCCATTTACACACATGAGCTTTAAGATACAAACCTTTTTTCCTCCCTTCCTTCCTTCCTTCCTTCCTTCCTTCCTTCCTTTCTGTTTTATTTTTGAGATTGTAGTTTCGCTTCCCTGTCCTCCCTACAGACCCTTCCATATACTCCCTCCCTACTGTTCTTCAGACTCACAGCTTCTTTTCTCACTGTTATTAAATGCACATGTGTATTTGCATATACATCTATATTCCTAAATATAACACATTCAGTCTGTAGAGTTGTATGTGTCCAGCACTGAGCATTTGACACTAGACAACCAGTTTATGTGATCATCCCTCTCCAGATGCCTGCCTTATTTAGTTGTCTGTAGTTCTTTGTGTCGGGTTGAGACCTTGTGGGCTCTGCTCCATCTGGTTTGCCATGTTCGTTGGTGTCCTCATTGTTCAGCTCTCATTTGGGCAGTCATGTTCAGTGAGACCTTATGGGTGTAGCATCTAATGTTATCAGAAATATGATGTCCCTGATCCTCTGATTCTTAAAATCTATCCTCCTCATCTTATGCACTGTTCCTTTAGGTATGGAGTGTTTAAAATGTAGTTTAAATATAAAGACATAGGTAAACTTAAAAAAAATGGAGTTAAAATGAAATATCACAAAAAGATCATCCAAAGAAATCAAGACAAGCACTAGTAATATTTATGAGGATTGCAAATACAGTTAAAGTTGGAAAAATGATTTTTAAAAAGTAGGTGTGTACATATTGATTATAATTGCTAAAGAGACTGGCACAGTTAAAACTGTGGATGCATTTGAAGTTGGACTAAATATATTTGCATTACAAGATGAGCATGAATCTGTTAGAAGAGAGAGCAGAATAATCATTATTACAGATATGAATCTCCCCTCCCCCCAGACTTAAATATTTTATACTTGCTTAAGTACTTTGTCACTTGCTGGTGACATTCTTTGGAGGAGGTGCTGAAACACTTTGGACATGGGTCTAGCTTGCAAAGTTGGTATGGTAGGGCCACAGGAGCAGGGTTTGTGGATTGTAACTTAGTCTCAGTTCTATCCAGGTTCTATCCTGGCCAGGGACAAAATGATCAGGCTATCTCATGGCACCACTACAAGGGACAGAGTCCATATTACTGTCATACATTCTTACCATTTGTCTTGATAGACATCTACAGCTATGCTAGATCACCAGGACCAAAGCAACTTGAGGAGGAAAGAGTTTGTTTTGTCTTACAACTTTCAGGGCCCAACCCATCACTGGGAGGAAGTCAAGGCAGAAAGCTAGAAGCAAAAACTGAAGCAGAAGCCACAAAAGGGAACTTTCACTCACTTGCTCCTTCTGACTTGTCAGTCTGCTTATTGTTGTTGCTGATGCCACTGCTGTTGTTTAAAAAATTAATTTTAATTAAAACAGAATTTGTTAGACAATACATTCTGATTATGGTTGGAGGTTCTGAAAGGCCTCCAACATTTCCCAGAACCTCCCCAACTCTTTATACACATTCAAAACACCTTTTCTTTCTTATTCTCAGTTAAAAAACAGGAATCTAAAAAGTAATTTTTTAAAAGATAGAGTGAATCAAGCAAACAGAAAGGGATCAAACAAGCAGAAGAAAAAGAGACAAAAAAAAAAAACCCCACATACAGACGAGAGACACATATGTTCACACACACAGAAATCCTACAAAATCACAAAATTGGAAACTAAAATTATATTAGTCAGGGTTCTCTAGAGTCACAGAACTTACAGAATATCTCTATATCTTAAAGGAATTTATTAAAATGATTTACAGTCTTTAGTCCAACTAACCAAACAACGGGCAGTTGTAAACAGGAAGCTCAAGAATCTAGTAATTTCTCAGTTCCACAAGGCTAAGTATTTTAGTTGGCCTTCTGTATAAGCTGGAATCCTGAAGAAGTTAGTTCCAACAGATGTGATAGCAAGTAAGTGCAATTAGACAAAGAAGAAGGAGGATTCCTTCTTCCATTGTCCTTATGTAGGCCTATAGCAGAAGGTATGGCCCGGATTAAAGGTGTGTACCACCATTCCTGGATTTGGAACTTGCTCTGTCCCAGACAGGCCTTGAACTCAGAGATCTACTTGCCTCAATCTCATCAGATTAAAGGTGTGTACTACCTTGCCTGGGTTTAAACTTTTCATGGCTACTATGCCTCAAGACCTGGATCAAAAGTGTTGTGTCATCCCATGATAAGATCCGGGTCAGAAACCTGAGTCTTCCAGCCTCAAGATCTCAATGACAGGTGTGCCCTCCATTTCTGGATTTTAATTCATTCCAGATGTAGTCAAGTTGACAATCAAGGGTAGTCATCACATAATATATCTGCATTCTTACACAGTTCAGGACTACCTGCCCAGGACTGGCCCCATCTATAGTGAGTTGTACCTTTTCCACATCAATTATTAATCAAGGAAATGTCCCCAGCAGACTTGTCTACTGACAAACTGATGGAGTCATTTTGTCAAATAAGGTCCTCTGCCCAGATCATTCTAGCTCATTTCCAGTTGACAGAAAACTAATAAGGACACCATGATAGACTGCACCCTCTCAGAGACTTGGGACATGGCCCAGTGGTTAAGAATGAATACTGCTCTTGCAGAGAAGCTAAGTTTGGGTCCCAACATCCACATTTTCGCTCCCAGTGACCACCATGAACCTCAGCTCCAATGGTACCCAAAGCTTGTAACTTTCACAGGCAATAGAACTGTGATATACATACCCCCACACCTATATAAATAGTTAAAAATAAAATAAATATTAAAATAAAATAAATCTGTCAAGTTGACCTTAAGGCATTTTATCATAGCAAAAGTAATGCAACATATATATGTTTTCATAACTCTCTGATAAATTTCCATGACCACGTATTTATTACTTCACAGCTTCTGTGAATTATAATTCAGAGATGACATAGCTGAGTTCCTCACCCAAGGTTTCAGCATGCCACAATCTAAGTGTCAATGATGGTGTTTCCTTTCTAGAACACAAACTTCCCTTCCAAGATCACGTGGTTTTTCTTACATACTGGCTTTAAAACAGAAACAGGACATATATAAAAATAATTATTCTATTTTCAGACAAAATATTTCCATATTTACTTAATGTTTTTATGGTTTTAAAATAATCTAGCTGTTAACCTTTTAAATGACTGTGAATTTAGAAAAAGATAATTAGTTTTTTTTCTAGATGGCTACCCACTCCACAAAACTATTTATTAAAGCCACTGTTTTTACTAATAATCATAACTTCTATTTTAATGATAACTTAATGATACACTTCTAATTTAATGATACATTTCCACGGTTATTTCCAAATTTTCCTACTATATTCTACTACCTATACATTGAAATACTAACATCCCATTCTATTTAATGATTATGAATTTATTATATGCTTTAATATGTTATATAAGAAGCCATATCCCTGCCCTAAATAGACATGTACACACCCACACGCGCACATACATGCACACACACATGCACACAGGTACACTCTCACACACATGTACACTAATATATATTCACCTAAGGGAGCTAAAAATTTATGAGGCAAAGTTGTTTTCTCCAAGCATATGATGAGTTTCTATATCTTCAAATTTTCTATGTGATTCAGAATTTTACTAAAATAGACCTCGCTTGTTGGTTTTTTTTTTTTTCATACTTGTTGCAAGGTAATTTCTTTCTTTTATTTTTTATCACACATACTGTAATTTTTACCCACTAACATCTCCAAGAGGATGTTCACACACACACACTCACACAGACACCTTTATATCTATGGATCCTCTGCCCATTAATTCAGCAAAACACAGATAAAAACTTAGAATAAGGAAATTTCACTCATACTGAACATACTGAGTTTTTTCTTGTTTTTATTCTCTAGACAATGTAATATGATTCTTATTCACAAACTTTTACATTTTATTTTACATTTATTTAGTATTATAAATCATCCAGAGATGATTTCAAATATATGGAAGGATTACATAGGTCATATGCAAAGACTATGTCTTTTATATGAGAAAAACCTCTCAGGTTTCACTTCCCACAGTGAGTAATATAAAGGAATCCGAAGTTGGTGACAGTTACTCCTACAGCTATGGAGAGAAGAGTGCTGTGCATGTGTGTGTATGTGTGTATGTATGTATGTATGTGTGCATGTGTCTGTGTGTATGTGTGCATGTGTCTGTGTGTATGTGTTTATGTGTGCATGTGTGTATGTGTGTATTTCTGCATGTATATGTGTACGTGTGTATGTATGTATGTGTGCATGTGTCTGTGTGTATGTGTGCATATGTCTGTGTGTATGTGTGTATGTGTGCATGTGTCTGTGTGTATGTGTATGTGTGTATGTGTGCATGTGTTCATTGTATGTGTGTATGTGTATATTTCTGCATGTATATGTGTACATGTGTATGTATGTATGTGTGCATGTGTCTGTGTGTATGTGTGTATGTGTGCATGTGTATGTATGTATGTATGTGTACATGTGTATGTATGTATGTGTGCATGTGTCTGTGTGTATGTATGCATGTGTCTGTGTGTATGTGTGGATGTGTCTGTATGTGTATGTGCGCACATGCTAACCAGTATATTACTTTAAGATCATTTATCTTCTTGCCAAAAGAAACTTAACTAACTGAGAAAAATATTTGCAACAACTAGCACTGAAAATTAATATATAAAAGTGTCACATCTCCTTGGCTAGCCTAAGGTATTCGGATGTTGAATAAATTATGATACACAAGCTTTTAAAAAGTATTTCAAAGTTCAATCAACAGTCTACAAAATCCCCTCAAAGCCAAATGTAAGAGACTGCTAAAAATTATGGGTTAAGACCTCTGCTTCATATAGTGTGACACAAACTGGAATATGAACCCAGTATGCAGAATAATAACTCAAGGATCTAGAGGTCTGGTCGAGCATCTTGTTAAACCACTTATGCAGTGCACCAAGATAGGCTTTGCCCTCTGTGAACTGTTAAGAAATAAACATTTTCTTTGTCCAGCAGGAAAATTACAAGCAAACCTCTCTGCTCCTGCTGCCCATCTGTATATAGAGATCTTTTTTTTAAACAGCAAAAAAAGCCCTTTGCACATGGGCTTATTTTTTATATGTAATAGGCTTTTGAAAACTAGGCTTCTGATAATTCTATTTCCATATACTTCATAAGCAGAACTTCCTATTTGTTTCTAAGTTCTCTTTCAACCCACTGCTGATTATAAGTAGAAATTTCGCTCTCCACTTGCCTTCTTTCCCCTCACTTTCCATTCCCCTCCCCCTCCCCCAGCTCATGTGCACATGGCCGGCCTCTACTCCCCTTTTTTTTCTCTTAATTCGCCTCCCTATGCCCTGAATAAACTCATATATATATATATATATATATATATATATATATATATATATATATAAATTTCAAAGCCTCCTACAGAATTTGAGCCTAAATATATACCTAAATTAAATGAGCATATATAATGTGCACAAAGCTTTTTTAAAATACAAAATTTAAATATGTATATGCAATGTTCTTTTTAAAGATTTATTTATATATATTTTGTATGAATGAGTGTCTGCTTACATGAGTGCACCACATGCATTCAGTGCCCACAGATGCCAGAAGAGTTCATTCTATTCTCTGGAACAAAAGTTACAAATAGTTGTGAACTGCCACGTGCTATGAACTGAACCCAGGTCCTCTGGAAAAACAAAAAGTAATCTTAACTGAGACATATCTCTAGCCCCAATTTTATACATTTTTAAAAGATAGCTTTGATAATGGCTTTCTGATATAGCATTAAATTGAAAGCATTTTTTTATTTTGATGTTAAATCAAACTATGTATGTCTAACTTGAAATTTAGTTATTAAGAATGATAGGGTTTCCTATCTCTTGTTAAAACAAATTGGTATTTTTGAGAAACAAATTATTTTACTCTTAATGTTCTGCTTCTTTGACAATACCTTTCTCTTAACTTTTTTCTCTGTTTTAGCTGTAATCATAGTTCTTATTAAATACTGCAATTAATATTGTCAGCTTTTGCTTTTCTTTTTATTCTTGTTCAAATCTGACAATGTTTTGACTTTTATTACTGTTTTCAGAACATTAACTTTTATTTTAGTTGATTCCACAATTTATTTATTATTATGACTATTATACAATATTTAATATAACTTTCTTCCACTTATTTTCATTATCTCCAGAGTTAAATACTTAGGTAATTAATTTTCACCCCTTTTTCCTATTATTAAAAAATTGTATGTATTTTCATTAAAATTTATTTTAGCTATATCTCTCAAATTCAATTTCTAATATTTTTGTTATCAATATCTAGCATAATATATTTTCCATATCTAGTGGTGTTTTTATTTTTAAAATAAATTTATAATCACTTTTGATTCTAACCTTTGCACATATTTCTTTATTTTTATAACTCTAATAATTTTATTAATTTATTTTTATTAATCATTCTATTTATTTACATCTCAAATGATATCCCAGTTCCTGGTTATCCCTCCACAAATCTCCCATCCCATATCTGCCCTCTCCTCCTTCCCCTTTGACTCTATGAAGGTGCTTCCCCACCCACCCACACCCCACCATTCCAGCATCCCCCTTCGCTGGGGCATCAAACCTCCACTGGACCAAGGGCCTCTCCTCTCAATGATGTCAAACAAAGCCATCCTCTGTTACTCAGATAATTTTATATAAGTGTATTAAGACCTAAAGAACACAGTTCAGTATTAGCTCACTAAATCAATCATCATTAGAGATTATGAAGCTATATTTCTGTAGTTATGAAGCCAATCCATAAAAGGCCATCCTGATTATAGAAAAATGTAAGAAATATGTATTTATTCATTTATAACTTAATGTTAAAGCCTATTTGGCCAACACAGTTTCACAATCACCTGCTTTACTATTCTGCTATTTCATAATACTATATGTAATAGTTAGAAAAATAAGATAGATGATAGATAGATAGATAGATAGATAATGATAGATAGGTAGATAGATAATGATTGATAGATAGATAGATGATAGATAAATAGATGATAGATAGATAGATAGATAGATAGATAGATAATGATAGATAGGTAGATAGATAGATAGATAGATAGATAGATGATAGATAGATAGATAGATAGATAGATAGATAGATAGATAGATAATGATAGGTAGATATGAAGAGATGAGAAAGAGAGAATATATTCCATTCCAAATCCACTCCTTCATTCAAAGTTTTGTCTCCTCTCACCAGATCTTAACTTTCAGGTTGCTCATTCATAGCCAGTTTAGAACTGTACTTCCTGGGTTGGTTTTTCTCTTATTTTTAGCTATTTGAAATGTTCTTACTTTTATGGTTTTTTATGTTTTGTTTTTTTTTTTATGGTGCTTACGAATATTTCCTAACTGGGACTATTTTCTGGTTGGCTATTATCACATTCCTAGAAACTTAACAAAAATGTCAAACATAACTTTTGATTCCAAAAGAATCTGCAGCAAAGACATTTGGCTTGAATGTGGTGAAGGCAAGGCTAATGTGTCTAGTGTTTATTGAAGACATGAGGTATGTAGTTCTGGATCCTTTCTGGTGTGCATGATTCAGTGAAAGGAACCTTCAAAAACCAAGCAGCTAGTCATATATCAATCTCAGTGATAATTACATATGCATCCCATGACCACGGTCTTTGTGCAGAAATCACCATCTTAGAAAAGCATTCTCTTGCATTTCTAATTTATTCTGTCACTTATGAAACTGCTCCACCACCCCCTTTAAACAAGCCTTATTTTAAGAGCTCCCAGGGGAACACAGTGAGAGTGCAATATATTATACATCATCATAATGACACTATCCTGAAACCCTGTCAGGTCCTTAGTATATGTACTCACTATTAATTAAAATGGACACTAATAATATTTCTACTCATTGAATACATATATCCAATTATAGTTCTGTAAATACCTTGTGTTATAAATTGCATCCTTTGTATGCATGTTTTCATTTTTGTAGGGTGTATTTTCCTTGCAACTGTGAAAATTGAATGCAAATGCTCATTAACTGGGACACTTATTTCTATAATCTGGCATAACTTGCAACATTAATTAAGGCAGGACATATTTCAGATATACATGCCCTTTCCAACAATTACTAAATGAGACAGCAAGGGAGTCCACATTTGTTTGGTGCAATAAAAATTGCTATACTCTGTTGCTTTTTAGGGGATGACATGGTCTCACAGATGTGAGACATTCTGCTTAATAAAGGAACATACAATGCATGTATTAGCATATCAACAATTCAAAAAATTTCTAGAAAACAGAAGCTTTGTTTTACAATTCATTGACAACAAAACCTCCCCTTACTTGATGACTAAGCATAATTTAACCTGGAGTGAGATTTTTTTTTAACCCACTTAGTGTAATTATTTAACATTTAAAATAAATAGCAATTATTGATTATAGGACATTTTCTTTGGTTTTTATGTGGTATTATATATCATTCAATGCATGTATTATGTAAAATGAATATTAATTTACTATTAAAATTCAAAACAAATCTGAATTCAGAAATACATTTAGACTAAGATTATTACATAATGGCTCTATGGGCAAACAAAAGCTCAACTATAATCAGAAAGACTTTAAGGGATGATTAAAATATCTATGAATATGAAAACTTTAAACATTAATTTAAGATTATATTCATGAAGAACAATCATACTCTCTCTAAAGTTTAATGATATACATTAGTATTATTATTTCATGCATTTTTCAGATTGAAGTACAAATAAGTATGTCATGTCTAGACACTAAAGGATGTCTGAAAAACTGGGAAAGTAATGTCAGTGGAATTATATAAATGCTTGGCATTTTTTACATTTAACCTGAGGTTTTGCAGCAGCAGCACTGACATTCGGAACCAGACAACTCTGTAGTAGAGGTTATCCTGTTCAGTGCTGGAAACTGAGAGGCCTCCCTGAAGTCCTCCCTGAAGTCCTCCCACTAGATTCCAGCAGCACACATCCCTCACCGCCCTTGGTTGTAAAAATAAAAATGTCTCCTGGCCTGTCAACCATCCTCTACAAGGCAACTCAGTTGAGAAACAGTCTCAATCCAATTCTCACTTTGTATGTCAGTATAGTTTGTGAAAAATCATTTCATGCATACACTACTATCTCATCACAAATAACTCTGTGAGGTATCACAAACATTTACAAAGAAGAAACCAAGGCCCCGAGAAGATTGCCCAAATCACATGAATAGCTATCTAGGACTCAGCACTCCAAGACTGAGGTCTGCCTTCAACACCATTTCTCAGAGAACTGAGCCTAGAAGAATGAAATACATCATCTCTATCTAAATTGCTCTCATATACGCAGGCACATACAGCACACAGTGCAGACAGCTCCTTAGGAAAACGCTTCACCTCTAATTGTAAGCCGTAAATTGACCATGGGTATGCCAAATGAGGCCAGGTGTTTCCCTGTCTTGAGTCTTGGTAGGTAAGAAAGCACAGCAACATGAAAAAAATTCTTGGTACAGTCATCACTCTGCAGGTTCTTACTAATAATCCCTAACCATAAAGTCATTTTAAATGGCTCTAAACTTATGTTTTAAAATGGAATATTACAATGAAGTGTACTAAGAATGATCAGGGTAAATTAGCTTTCAATTCAGGAAATTAGTTCCCAACAGCACTGGTTATATAAAATTCAGCTCAGAAAGCAGGTAGCATCGCCTTGCTTTAAATACATAATAGGAACGCATTTTCAATTGCCGGCTTATCTCTAAGACTTTAAATCCTCAAGGAGTCTATTTGACACAGAGCCAGATAAGGAGCAGTGGTTACTGAAGCAGGCACACGGTGGGCCCCAGCTCTTCTCCAAATCACTATCAGAGATTCCAACAACACCAGAGAAGTCGACACATTATTGATGCGATTTCATTTTCAAATGTCACACTTGTGTCAAATTGTTTATTCCCGAGAGGCTTTGCAATTCACAGTTTAAAGGCATAATTTCCTTATCCATCAGACTGAAAGGATTAAGCAATGTTTTGTATGACTGTTGTATTATACATCGTTTTTCTAAAACACATAAATGCATATACCTAGCCTTCTAGAAGGGTCATCCAAAGTAAAGCACTTTGTTTAAAAATAAAAAGTCAGTTGACTGGATTCCTGTATGTGAGATATGGATATTTAACTGTGGAGTTTACCCTTCGCAGATTTAAAATAAAATAAGTGTAACATCAACATGCAAGTATATTGCTTTTAACTGTTTTGTGAGTCACCCTATAATCTGGCATTTTCCTATATTCAGTTTGAAAGTAAATCAGAACTACCAAAGAGTGGTGGGAATTGAAAACAGAAGAATGTCTGTGTCTTAAGGGAGACTGGAGCATCATGTGATTGAATGCCTGGCTTTCGAGGGTGGGGCATTTTTGGTACATTGTTCATCTCTACTCATGAGTATTTACATGACACAGACATAAACATGAAGCTTAAAATAATTTTTATGTATTTATATAAAAATAATAATATGTTTAACAAAATGAATTTTAAACAGCTATAGCTTTGGGAAATTTTAATTTTCCTTAAAATGAGAATTTTACTTAGTCATAGAGAAGACACATTTTATTGCAATGCAGAAAAAAAAGAAACTCGGCAAATATGTTTGCTTTCAAGTATAATATATATTGTAATTACTAAATAGCCAATTTCTTACAAAGGAATATAACTTTTACCAGCTTGCCAACTTCTTCTATAAGATTCTCAGTTTGTAACCCTGAAAGATTTAACCAACCCAATGCATAGCTGTTGTAGCAATTTTGTTAAAAACCATTAGAATATTTTGTACTCAAAAGGTTCACCCCACTCTGTACTACGCCCGTGCGGAGCGGTAGGAGCACAAATGAACTCAGTGCACAAAAAAAGGATTCATGCATTTAGACTCAGCCCAAGTCCCAGAAGGTCACTTGGAGCAACAATACACTAATCTTAAAAGTGTCTCATCTGCCAATTCCCACAGGAACTCCCTGGGAAAAGCTAGTCAGACCAGTCAGAGAACTAAGTAGACAGTCTTAACCCTCTCCTTCCTCTCTAATTCCAGCCCCCTAATCTTATCCCCAACTTTGTAGTGGAATATCATCTCCAGCCTTCTCAGGGGATCATGTTTCCTTTACCACCTATTCTCTTGTCTTGGCCACCAACTCCCACCGACACTCTCTGAGAACCCACTGGCCATACCAACCAGGAAATCAGGCAATTTTTTTCTCTTCCTCTTCTCTTCTAATTCCAATTCCTGGTCTTAACCTCAGCTTTGTTGCAGACCACCCACTGTGACCTCTCCTTCCTCTCCTCCCTGATTGCCAGGAGCCTGTGCAGATCCTAGTGGCACACCCAGCTTTTCTCCATCCTGTGGTTCTATCAGGCACTCCCTTCTAGCCTACCCCCATTTCTTAATGTCAGCTCCTAGGATCCTGAAACACTTTCTACCTAGGCCCCCTAGTGGCCACATCCGGCATGATCTCAGAAGCATACCAGGAAAAACACAGCTAGCCCACTCTCTTAAGAACCAGAGAGAGCAATACAAACAAAGGAATGAAACACCTACCTAACAAAAAAAGACCAGATTGTCAGCACTTAGAATTACAATCATCCCAGAACCAGACACTCGCATAAAACCACGATCAGTGACAGCCAGGACAGTGTGTTTCACAGAAGCCCAGCAAGTCTACTACAGTAGGCCCTGAGAATTGCATTATAGCTAAAACACAGAACAAAGACTTCAAAATAGCTATCATGAATATCCTCAAGGACCTTAAAGAGTATATGAATAAATTTATTAATAAAATCTATGAAAATAGAATAAACAGTGAATGGAATAATAATATATTCCAGACATGAAAATGAAATCAATAAAGAAAGTACAAACTGAGGGAAACTGGAAATGAAAAATTTACGAAGTCAGACAGGAACCTCAGAGGAAAGTCTCACCAACAGAATGTGAGATGGAGAAGAGAATGTCAGGCATTGAAGACAAAATAGAAGAAATAAATACCTCCCAAAGGAAACGTCTAATCTAAAACACAAGACAAAATCCATGCACAAAATATCCAGGAAATCTAGGACACTATGAAAAGACCAAATCTAAGAATAATAGGAATAAAGGAAGGAGGAGAAACCCAGTTCAAAGGCACAGAAAATATTTTTAACAAAATCATAGATGAAAATTTCCCAAACTTAAGAAGGTGGTACATATCAAGGTACAAGAAGCAAGCATACACAATACCAAATAGACTGGACCAAAAAATAAATTCCTCATGATACACAATAACCAAAACATTAAATGTACAGAGCAATGAAAGAATATTAAAAGCTACACGGGGAAAATACCAAATAACATATAAATTCAGAACTGTTAAAATAACACCTGACTTTTCAGTGGATATCCTAAAATCCTGAGTTCTTTAACATATGTACTACAAACTCTAAGAGAACACAAATGCCAGCCCAGACTACTATACCCAGAAAAACTTTCAACTACCATACACAAAGAAAGCATTTCATGATAAAAAGCATTATCTATTTACAAACCCAGCTCTACATATGGCTGTAGAAGGAAAACTTCAACCTGAAAACATTAACTACACCCAAGAAAACACAAGAAATAAATAATATTAGACACATGAATCAAAAGATGAGAGTAAAGACCCTCACACTACAATAACAAAATAACAGGAATCAATAACACTGCACATTGATAACTCTCAATATCAATGGTCGCAATGCCCCAATAAAAAGACAGAATAATAAAACGGATGGAAAAACAGGATCCATCCTTCTGCTGAAGGCAAGAAACACACCTTAACGTCAAGGATAGATATCACATCAGGGTAAAGAATGCAAAAGATATTCCAAGTAAATGGACCCAAAAAGCAAATCAGTGTAGCTATTTTATTTAGTATTTAATAAAATAGAATTCAAATCAAACCTAATCAGAAGAGATAGATGACACTGAGTCAAAGGAAAAATCCTTAAATTCGATACTGCAATTATCAAAACAGTGAATTGTACCAAACTCAAGGTCAACCAAGTTTACAGAAAAAAAAAAAAAAAAACATGATTAGAGATAAAGTTGCATATTGATCGTCACACTCTAATAGCTGGTGACTTCAATATCCCACTTATGTCATCAGACAGGTCATCCAGACAAAAACTAAACAGAGAAATTCTGGAGCTAACAGACACCATAAAACAATTGATCCAGCAGATATTACAGAGCATTTCATCCAAACACGGAAGAATACACTTTCATCTCATCTGCTCATGGAATTTCCTCTAAAGCTGATCACATACCAGGGCACAGAGAACTCTCAACAGACACAAGAAAATTGAAATAACACTCTGAATCCTATCTGAAAACCACCAGTTAAAGCTGGATGGGGGTACTCAAAAACCTCCCTGAAAAGGAAAAATAGAATACTTTGTGTAGTGTACTAGAAGTGGGTGGAGACAGGAATGGGAAGGTTCAGATGTGGGAGGAGATGGATGGAGAAAGTGTAGGGAGAGACAGTTGGAATTGGAACACAATACCTATTACCCTGTGCAAAACTCATCTCCAAGTGGTATAAAAACCTCAACATTATACCAGATACAGTGAATCTTATAGAAGGGGAAAATGGGGAATAGACTTGAGCTCACTGGAACAGGAAAAGATGTTTTGAACAGAACAACATTAGCACAGTTACTAAGATCAACAACTTTAAAAATGGGACCTAATGAAACTGAAAAGCTTCTGCAGAGCAAAGGACACATCATTCAGACAAAGCAACAGCCTACAGACTGGTGAAAGATTTCTTTACCAACTACACATCTGATAGAAGGCTAATATCTTAAATACATAAAGAACACACAATAAATAGATATCAAGGAGCCTGATTAAAAACTGGGGTTGAGCTGTAACAGAAATTCTCAAGAGAAGAAAATCAAATGGAGAAACACTTAAAGAAATGTTTAATATCTTTAGTGATCAGGAAAATAAAAATCTGATCTATTTTGAGATTTCCTCTTACATCTCTCAAAATGACCAAGATCCATAAGCAGGTCACAGTTTATGCTGGTGAATATGTGGAGTAATGAGAACAATCATTCATTGATGGTGGGAGTGCAAGCTTGTACGGGCCCTACGGAAATCAGTGTGGAGTCTCCTTAGGAACATGAGAATCAATCTACCACAAGAACCAGGGAGGGCATGTAGCCAAAGGATGCTTCATCCTACTAGAGAGACGATAGCTCAACCATGTTCATTACTGCTCTATTAGTAACAGCCAGAAACTGAAAACAGCCTAGGCCTAGTTGTCTATCAACAAATGAATGGATTAAAAGGAACCACATTTACACAATGATATATTACTCTGTAGTTTGAACACACTTAAATTATGGAATTCACAGGAAAATTGATAGAACTAGAAAAAAATCATCTTGAGTGACATAACACAGTCCCAGAAAGTCAATTATGAGGATGTTAGCTGTGAAGTCTTTGATAAGCAAACAACAATCTATATAACCAATTGTTGTGTATAAAAGAGACTTGTTGGAATGACTGGATCTCCCTAGGAAGGGGAAATAGAATGGATAATTATGATGGAGAGCGGGGAGTTACCAATCAATATACCGAGAATACACTCTATCAGATGGAACCCACCCACTACACTGATCAGGTAGCCAAGAACCTGAGACCAGATAGGCCAGGGGCTTAGAAAAAAACCAAATACTACTGTTCTGTGAAATAAAAGTAGCCATAATATGACTTCTAATGACATTTTGCTCTACTCATAGATCAGTGTCCTGCTCAGCCATCACTGGATAAGCTTCTGCTTGCAGTTGGTAAGAATAAGCACAGAAAACCAACCACAGCTGTTCAATATGCAGACATAAGAGATCTTGGAACACTCAGTCCTAAATAGGATGTCTCTATCAAATCCCTCCCCTCAAGGATCAGGGAACCCTGAAGAAGGGGTGTGTGTGTGTGTGTGTGTGTGTGTGTGTGTGTGTGTGTGTGTGTGTGTCTGTGTCTGTGTGTGGCACGCGTGTGTGTGTGTGTGTGTGTGTGTGTCTGTGTGTGTCTGTGTGTGGTGTGTGTTTTTTTGTGTGTGTCTCTGTGTATGTCTGTGTGTGGTGTGTGTGTCTGTGTGGTGTGTGTGTGTGTGTGTGTGTGTCTGTGTGTGTGTGTGTGTGTGTGTCTGTGTGTGTGTTTGTGTGTGTGTCTCTGTGTATGTCTGTGTGTGGTGTGTGTGTCTGTGTGGTGTGTGTGTGTGTGTGTGTGTATGTGTTTGTGTGTGTGTATCTGTGTGTGTCTGTGTGTGGTATGTGTGTCTGTGTGTGTGTGTGTCTGTGTGGTGTGTGTGTGTGTGTGTGTGTGTTTGTGTGTGTGGATCTGTGTGTGTCTGTGTGTGGTGTGTGTGTCTGTGTGGTGTGTGTGTGGGTGGGTGTGTGTGTGTGTGTGTGTGTATTGTAATCCTGGCCAGGCAAGCCGGCACATAGCTGTAAAAACAGCTGTCTGGGATGCTGAGGTAGGACAGTTGAGAGTCTGAGGTTAGCCAGGGCAGCCTAGTGACATTGTCACAGCATAAAAATAACTTTAAGACCTGGAAATGCAGTTCTGATAGGGTGCTTACCTAAAAACCAGACCCTATGTTCAATTATAAACCAAAACCACACATACACAAAGCTCCATAATCTTTAAAATAAAACAAATATTTGTTGATAATTTTAAATGAAAATATGAGTATAGATACCTATAAATCAAAAAATCTTATACTTAATATCTTTATAATGGCATTGTTTATATTTAATAATATTTTAAAGTAAATTATAATAGTTTTTGACATTTGGCTTACAACTATTATCTCCCTCCGTTTACATTACTTCCAACACAGAGACATTAATAAAAAATATGTAACATCTATCAATTTCTGCTCCATGTCACATAGTTGCTCACTAACCTCAAATAACCCATGCCATCAAAAGTAAACTTTTCACTTTTATCAGCAGGGATCTATAATATCTTTATCTACAACAAAGATAAACTTCAATGCTCGTTCTCTCCCCTGTTTCCTTGTCATGCTAGGGATCAAAGCCAGAGTCTTGCACATGCTAGACAAATATTCTCCTACTGAGCAATATCCCAGAACAATTCCTTTTAGATTTTTTTACTCACTTGGCAAGTTAAATCTGTCTCTTTTTTTTCAATACCATCTTCTATTTTGGCCAGAAATATACAGCTTTAATTGTAAGCCCACAAAACATAGCAAAAGGTGAGATTCTGAGAAAGATAACATGATTGGCCAGAGAGATAGCTCAGTGGTTACCAATGTTTGTTACTCCTACAGAGGACCAGAGTTTGGTGGCTCACAATTGCCTGTAACCCATTCTCCAAGGGGTCCAAATGCCCGTCTGGCCTCTGTACATCCACATATACACACAGAGAGTCACATGCATACACATAACAATAAATAACTCTTAAGAAATAATGTTATATGATCTTCCCAAAGGCAGTGTTTCTATTTTCTTCCTAGTTTCCATAGCATAAGGGATTTAACAGCTTTGTTCTAGTGGCTATGCTTCTGTGCTGAAGCTTGACCCCAGTGCAGTGGTGCTAAATGGAAGCCCCTTCAGTAGGCCTAATGGAAGCGGTTAGTCTGTTGGAGGCAATGTTCTCAGAAAGGATTACTGTGATTCTCTCAGAGCCCCATTAGTTCCTAAGGATTTATTTTTAATTTTTTAAAAAAATAGGGACTGTAATTCTGTCCTCTCAATCACTCTAGCTTCCTACCTCATGTTGTCCACACAGTTGAGATGCTGCCTGCCATAAGAACCTCACCAAGCCTTGATAGGACCATCACATCTTGGACTTTCAGCCTCCAACTATAAGCTAAACAACCCTCTTGCCTTTAAAATACACCAACCTTAAACAACAAGCTAAAGATGTAACAAGTCAAAATGGAATCTTTTTTTCCCCTCACACCAAACTCACATCTCTGTTATTGTTGAAGTAGTATTTACTTTTTGAAGATTTTTATTTGTGATCTCTCTCTCTCTCTCTCTCTCTCTCTCTCTCTCTCTCTCTCTCTCTCTCTCTGTGTGTGTGTGTGTATGTGTGTGTGTGTGTGTGTGTCTGTGTGTGTGTGTGTGTCTGTGTGTGTGTCTTTGTGTGTGTGGTGTGTCTGTGTGTATGACTATGTTCATACACATGTGGCATAGCAGTCATGTGGAAACGGAAGAAGAATCTGGGGGAGTTAGTTCTCTCCTTATCCCATGTGAGATGCAGCCATTAACTTCTTCTCGTTGGTCCTGTGATAGCATTTAGAACTGCACATGTCACTACAAATATTCAGCTGTACAAATCAGAGTTATCTTTGACACCTCTGTGGTCTCACATGTGGGAAGTTTGCTGTTACTACTGACTCTTCATCTAAATTCTGCTCAGGTTCATCCTCATGCAGGCCATACTGACAGGTCACGTGACTCTTCAAAAGGCGTTCACATTCTAGTAATGTGAAATGCTTAAATTTATTAGGGAAAAAAATTCTTATTGAATACAAAAATCTATTACAGTGGAAAGTCATTAAACCATAGGTTGATCTTCTCTGGATTCTATAGCAAAAGCCATTATTATGTGTCTCCTTGAAACGGTAAGAAACTCTGAGTAAATAAAACTACATGGAAAGATTTAGCAGCTATTATATCTACCCCATGTAAAACATTCAAATTATTTTCTACCAGAGGCAGATCAAATTCTAAAGATGCCTGTAATTCCTAGCTATAAGTAAAACTCTTAATAGTATCTTTCCCCTATAACAAAAGATACACACCCCAATGCAGTAGAATTTAACAGTGGAATTCAATTCTGTCATTTTATACACTAAAATTAGTTTTAATGCAATGACTTTCATGTAATTGATAAGAATTTGGGGGAGGAATAGAAAGATCTATAAAATTGGCTGTTTCAAATAAATGTTTTCTGGAAACTGGTAAAATTATTTTTAAAATGTCAGTTCTCAAATATAAAAATCTATAATTCTCTATTATAATAAGTTTATGTAAGCTTAATTTTTCTAATTTCCCATCATTGTCTGCATACTGCTCATCACCTCAGGGATCATTTTCTGTAATAAATTGCATTGATATCTTCTAATGTACCTCTCTCCACATTATATTCTCAAGAATTATCCCTCCATGCACACTCCTTCACATGCCACTCACGATCAGCTTGTCTCCATGAACCCTGTGCAGGACTTCCAGTCCAGATGGCTTTTGGTTTCAGCCACTTCCTCTCCTAGAAGAGAGGAAGGAGGGAGATGGGGAGGGCTGGGCATTCAGAGAACAGGAAAGGACTATACTAAGGAGTGAAAAATACCAAAGCACAGGGTTACAATCGCTGCTCTGCCATTCACAGCAGCAGGTGTATTTGGAGAGCTCCCACCAGAAGACTTGTCCAACATCCTTGGAAGAACAGTTATTATCTGCATGAAGAAACAAAATAACAAGGTATTTGTTAATTGCACAGGATCACAGAGACAATAGATGACAATCCTGGAGTTCAAATTCAACCAGTCTGGCTTTATTTATGTTTAATTAGTATATCATTAGCCTCCATTGAACAAATTAAACCTTCTTATCTGTTCTTAATTTGTTTCTTCCAATATTTTAATTTGGCTTATAGGTCTAATACATTTGATTTGTAAGCATTCTACCTATTGAATACTTTGTTAATCACTTTGTCATTATAAATCTAATACATTAAATACTAGATTTTCATTTAGTTGCTACATTTATTTAAATATTACACTTTAAGTAACCGTGATTATTCTCAACTAAGTTAAAAGAAACCATTCATGTCATATGCTTTGTTCCCTATTTTTCTTATTTTTAGAGGGTTATGACATCTGATCATGGGAGTTTGAGGAAGATACAAATTATCGTGTTATGTAGGCTAAGACTGTTGAGTCAATATTCTGTCAATATTCAGAGAACTATAAATAGAAGATTGCAAAGACATCAGGCAATAAAACCGCTCATCATCACTTCCAGCAGATCAATAGCCACTACCTCACTGCCTATTCCTTCAGATAAACAGCAAACCAACAAGAATGAGAGTTTGAGTCTAAGCAGAAGAAGCCTGGGAAACCAGAAGACCTTCACCCATCATAACTGTGAATAATCTTCTCCCTCTCCCCCCACCAGCATCACTGAAAAAGAAAAGGGGAAACTACCTAATGGGATGAGAGAGAAAGTATTTTTCTTTAAGAGTAAAGATTTTAGCTCTATCTGCTGAGAAGAATGAACTTTAGCAGAAACTGTCAAAACAGAACTGGGCAGCTCACTGTTGACTTGTCATAATTCATCCTTCATGATCCAACATCTTCTCTACTGAGAATTAGAAGAAGCTCTCTCCGTGTTTGGCCAGGAGGAGAGAGCTGTTAGTCATTGGCGATGACTGTGGAAAGCTCTCTAGAAAAGGCATCATTGAGTTCTCAGAGAAGCCAGCTGCTTGGAAAACTCTGGACAGATGCAAGAAAGCTTATTACAGCTAATCACATTTTCTCAGCCTCTGATCATGGATCCCATGGGTCAACAAGAAGACAGAGGGAATCTGAGGGAAGCTGGTTATAAAATAAGTAGAGATTTCACACATAATGCAAGCAGCCACCCAGATTTGCATGACCTGGCTCCTCTGAGTGTGATGACGCCATTCATGGAGAAGTACGAGGACCAGGCAGACTGTATCAACAAAGGAGATCAAGAGAAGCTGCTGCTCGTGGACAGGAAGCCATGTTAATGAGGTAATATCGTGGGGTGCTGGGAAACACTTGGGAAAATGAAAGAGCCACAACCGAGAGGGACAAGGACCAAAGGAGACAGGGAAAGAAGGCTGTGAGGAGCAAGTGAAGAGAGAGTCAGAAGCAATGGTATAGCAATGGCAGGAGGAATCCAAAGAAACTTTCTCTGATCTGAGAAAGGAAGAAATACAGACAGGCCTGGATGCAACCTCAGAACTGGCCTCAACAAGTAGAAGCTTTAGCTACGTTGTCCTAATAAAAGGAATCAGACTCATTGGTAAATGTCCCCTACACTCAACCATGTGAATCCTGGAGCAAAATTTGCCCCAAATGTCAATCAATACTAACAAAGTCTCAGTGTCTAGTGTCACACACACACACACACACACACACACACACACACACACACACGGGGGGGGGGGCGGGGGGTGAGAGATGGGGGATGTGGGGAAGACCTCCACCCTTTTTGGACTGGCCAGAATTCTGCCTTGGGAAGATGTTAAGGACTCTTCCCAATAGATGGGTCTTCCTTACCTAAACTGATCTAGGGAGCAAGCTTGGTGGTAAAAGGCAGGAGTGGATTGGTGACTCCTTTAACATCAAGGTCTGCATAGTATGTTGATTAACCAGTCTGTGTGGTGCATTCCTAGAGCATCATGTGATTTTTGAGCGGCTGGGGAGCCATAGCAAAATGGATTAAGTTAGGGCCCTTTTAAGGTTTTCATTCTTCTTTGAGTTGCTTGTTTGTAGCCACTGTGTATTTGCTTTTTCATCCTTATGTCTCTCAGTTCCAGGCATTGCTACATACACTGCAAAGTTAAAACATCCCACAATGCCCTGGCCCAGAGCCTGCCTTCATTCCTCGGTAGAATTCAGACAAACATGCACAGATTAGAGCATACACACAGCCCTGTAAGAGTCCATATTTTACACATTTGTGTTCTATTGAAGAGATTTCCCCTTTGAGACTTCCATTTGCTGTATTTTAAAAATAAATTTCTGTAAGTTTGCCTTCGACCTTTATTTTTTTATTTCATTACTTTTTTTTTTTTTTTTTTTTTTTGCAAAAAAAGATCACCAAAGAATGATGATTTCGTGTCTAAGTTGTTGCTGTTCACAGCATTTCATGGTAGGTACAGGCCAGTCTTTGGGACAGGGATGCTGTGTTCTGAGAGCTCACAGCAGCTTTCCTACTGCCTCTCTCGAGTGGTTCCTCTGTGCGTTTGTTATTGCTGCACTGTGTTTGATTTGTCCCTGTTGCCTTAAGTGTGGAAACTTTCTGAGGGGTAATGCAGTATCAGCATATTAAAATGCATTTTAAACTTAAAAGAATCTAGTAATCACTGTTATTGCTTAGCCGTACAGATTTAAGACTGGATAAGGTATGTAAGGGAAAGAAAGAAGCTTCCAACATGATTTCCTTAATCCTTTTTTGCAGTTGCTACATTAATAAAACCTACATTTATAAGAAGAGATTGGTTTGACTCCCTTATGCATAGGATTAAACAGTTACATCCATATACAATTCTTTTGAACTGCTTTCTATTTTTATTTCCTAATTTATATGGGCAGGAATTTCACCGCTGTGAACGCTGCTCTGACTTCCCTCATGTCTGCTCTCTCTTTGTAGTCTTGTTTGCGAGGGATTTTGTCCACAACTCTGTCCACCATTATAATGACATGTTTTGCCAAACTTTTTCTTTTCATTCATTATAGATTCAGGAGGTAGGCAGAGATATTTTTGAGTTACATCATGACCCAAGGACCTTAAGTTATCCCCAGATCACACTCATTCTTCCCTTGGGGGATGCCCAGGGAAGGTACTTTTACAGAACATCAAGTAAATGGGAATGAAGTCATACTTTTTATTATTTATATGCGAAGGCCTCTCAGGCCAGTACCTGGGTCTTAGAAATGCTAAGTGCATAAACCGTGCACATGGTCACCTCACATCAAACATTCATTCTTTTTCCTTCCTTCCTTCCTTCCTTCCTTCCTTCCTTCCCTCCTTCCTTCCTTCTTTTTCTTTCCATCTCAAATCCCATCTCCCCTCCCAGTCCCACTCCCATAGAGTCCCCACACCCCTTTCTTCTCTGAGAGAGTGGGACTCCCTGGGTATCCCCCACCCTGGCACATCAAGTCTTTGCAAGAATAAGTGAATCCCCTCCTACTGACGCCAGACAAGACAACCCTGTTGGGGAATGTATTCCATAGGCAGGCTCCAGGTTTAGGGACAGCCCTGCTCCAGTCGTCAGGAGACCCTTGTGAAGACTGAGTCTGAGCATCAGATATATGTGCTGTGAGCCTCTGTCTAGCCAGTGTGTGCTCTTTGGTTGGTTATTCCGTCTCTGAGAGCTCCCAGGAGTAGAGGTTAGTTGACTCTGTTGGTTTTCCTGTGGAGTTCCTATCTGCTTCAGGGCCTTCAATCTTTCTCCCAACTCTTTCATAAAAGTCCCCCACCTTCGTCCAATGTTTGGCAGTAAGTATCTGCATCTATTTCAGTAAGTTGCTGGGTAGAGCCTCTCAGAGAACAGTTATGATAGGCTCTTATCTGCAAGCATAACAGTGTCATTAATAGTGTCAGGGGTTGGTGCTTGCCCATGGCACTGATCTCAAATTAGGTCAGTTGTTGGTTAGTCATTCCTTCAATCTTTGTTCCAACTTTGTTTCTGAATTTCTTTTAGACAAGACAAAATTTGGGTCAAAAGCTTTGTAGGTGGATTGGTGCCCTTATCCCTCCGCTGGGGCTCCTGCCTAGCTACAGGAGATGGCCTCTTCAGGATTCTTGTCCCCACTGTTAGAGACCTTGGTTAAGGTCACCCACATTGACTCCTAGGAGCATCTCCTATCCCAGTACTCTAGGACATCCTAGAGATTCCTCCCACCCCACCATTATCCCAACAGCTGCAGATTTCCATTCATTCTTCTGGTGCTCTGAGACTCCTTTCTCTCCCCACACCTACTTCTGCCCCCATTACCCTACATAAACCCAGTTCCTTCTGCCTCCTATGACTATTTTATTCTCTCTTCTTAGTGAGGTTTGACCATCCTCACTTAGACCTATCTTCCTGTTTAACTTCTTTGGGTCTTTGGGGTATATCGTGAGTACTCTATACTTTATGGCTAATATCCACTTATCAGTGAGTATATGCTTCACATGTCCTTCTGGGTCTGGGTTACCTAGCTCAGGATTATATTCTCTAGTTCCATTCATTTGCCTACAAAATTTATGATCTCCTTGCTTTTAATAACTGAACAGTGTTCCATTGTGTAAATGAACCACAATCTCTGTACCCATTCTTTGGTTGAGGAACATCTGGGAACTCAAGTGACAGCACAGGCTGGTGAGGATGTGGAGAAAGGGTCACACTCCTTTCTTGCTGGTGGGATTGAACATTTGTACAGCCACTCTGGAAATCAATCTGGCAGTTTCTCAGAAAATTGAAAATAGTCTACTTGAAGACCCAGCTATACTCCTCCTGGACATATACCCAAAAGATGTGCCACAAAACCACGAGAACACATGCTCCACTATGTCGCTAACAGCCTTATTCATAATAGACAGAAACATCCCCTCTTCTTGAAAGTGGGGCTGAGTCAGCAGATTGACTAATGACAACTCAAAACAGTGATTCACTCTTTCTATGAGCAACAGACTTGCCCTTGAGTCCTTCTTTTAGGAGTTCCTACCTTTCTGGCTTTCATAAAATTACTCCTCTGAACCTCAAATTCACTTTTTTATTTAAAAAAAAAAAAAAAACTCAATTTTACCTCCCCCACAGCAAAGCTAATGTGTTGATAAAATAAGATCATGGACTCACTATAGATATATAATGTTCCCTAAGAGACACTGTTTCCTTCATTCAGAGAGTATGACCCAAGTCTTCAACTTCAACACATCGTTCCTTTGACTAGGTTATAAAATCTGAAGTATAGACTCACCATTTGTAATACTAAGCAATTGCACTTGCCTGTGAATTGTCATGAATCTCTAGTTTCCTACCCCCAATGGTGACTGTGCCACGATCACCTGAGAAACTAAAATCAGTTACTCACTAGCTCCTTAGTCTAGTTTTCAAATAAATAGCATGACACCATCTAGCCTCCAAGACAACTGATATAAGCTGTTCTTATCAGAATTTAAAGCATAATAACCTCTAGCTATACCGCGTCTTTAATAGCTGAGGACTGCTACTGCAAATCTCTGCTAAATGTGCTTTCATTTTGACTAACTACAGCACACTGAACAAAATGGTTTCATAATAATTTTTCCACTGTAAAGTGTAGAATTTTACATAAACAGCATTTTTCTAATGCTCTTTCCTGAAGTTAGACAAATGCTGCATTTATATCCATAGCTTTGTGCTTCAAACGTTTAAAGAAACAAAATTATATCAGTCTAAAAAGAGGCTTTTGTGTAACAAAAATCATTGGAAATAAAGACTGTGCTGCTCAAATCTTTAAGATACACCCACACACACACACACACACACCATTTTACTTCCATGTCTAACCAGAGGAATATTCATTTACCACCAAGCAGGACAGATTTCTCACAGCTGAAAGCACAGTTGACCACAATCATCCACTCCAATGGCTTTACTTCTTCATAGTTTTTTTCAAAACGGAACGAACAACCCTTACAATATTGCCTTCCTCTTTTAAAATGAAAGCCAAATGATTCTAGAAAGCAAAAACATCAATAAAAATATATAGAAAGTATTCTATTTTTATTTAGAAGGAACTCACAGATTCCCCAGCCTCTCTCCCTCATATAGTTAGTAGTCGACAATTACTCCTTAAGTGCAGATTTCCATAGGAGGAGTTGCAGGTCTATACATCTGGCTGCCTCACTCTGGTATTAGAAACGTTGAAAGTAAGTGCAGGAAAGAAAGAATAAAGCGAGCTCACAATTAGGTACTGGAAGCCGTGTTTCCATGGCGACATGATAAGCATAAAATAGTCTTTCAAACTCTTCAGTGCTGTGTGTCAAAGGAAAATCTGCACTCTTTCATCCTTCCCAGGGAGGAAGAAACCTTGCTTCCATCCAAAAGAAGCATCTGTTCCTTTCCTATCCTCACCAAGTGACTTGTAGCTGTTGGGGTAAAGGTATATAAACACATAAAGACATAACTGACAAAGGCAGACTATCCTGAGCACCATGGGGCAGGGCAGGGGGTAATCACCCTTTAATCAAAGACTAAGTCGACACTGTCTCATCCAGACATCCATCCCTTCCTATCTCCACACGATACATACTAGTTTTGTGGTGCATAACAATTACTAACTCCAGTGCTTCATGAACAATCTTGGAACACAGAACTCAAAAAGCTGAAAACTGTTATATATGAAACCATCTTGGGCCTAATGTGAAAATACAGTACAAGATATGAAAGAATGAAAATGTTGCCTTATTGCTGGAATGTGCATGCAATACACTAATTAAAAATCCCTTGCAAACCAATCTTACATGTTAAAAAATAGCACACACCCTAAGAAAGTCAGTAATTGTTTAATATAAGGATATATCCTTAAATTATATTATAATAAATATAATGTAGTTAATATAAAAATAAAAAGCTTTATAATCAAGGCTGTAAATATGACTCAAATTATAGATTATTACAAATTTGGTCTAGAGTCAATAATCATTCAATTTTTTGAGAAATAACCATCTCAATCTTGAAAAGTTATTTGAAAGGATTGCTACTATATCTCTATATAAAAGTAACTCTTTGAAACCAACGCCACAAAAGTGTTCTTGTGAAAAGCAGTGTTAAGTAGAACTTTGCTAAGGCCTTATTGCTATTGTAAGTCCAAATCAGAAATAATGATTTGGCAGCACAGCCAAGGAGTGTGCTAGGACTCCCACACTTCGTCATGTATCCTCTCACCGCAACCCAAGCTGAGACACAGAGGACTTCAAAAAGCATTTTAGAAGAGACTGACCATTCACACCAAGCTACGTGTTTTCTGAGTAGCAGAAATATAAGCTATTCTATCCTCTAGAAGTTCTATCAAAGATCACAGAGAGGAATCTAGCCAAGCAGATATTGATCCTCCTCTGCCTTGTGCTCCACACAAAAGAGTCAGCATTTGAATAATTGCCATGACAAGGAGAAAAAAAAAACAAAAAAACAAAAAAACAAAACCACAAGTGACTTAGAGGGCCTTGTTCTCCAGGCGTCCTCCATCCCCTCTGACTCTTAAACTCTTTCCCCTCCTCTTCTGTGGGCTTCTCAGAGTTCCCTGAGATATGAGGGGAGGAATTTGATGAACACATTCCATTTAAAGCTGAGTGTTCCAAGGTCTCTATCCCTGTCTCTCTGTCTCTCTCTCTGTCTCTCTGTCTCTGTCTCTCTGTCTCTCTCTCTGTCTCTCTCTCTGTCTCTGTCTCTCTCTCTCTCTCTCTCTCTCTCTCTCTCTCTCTCTCGTGTGTGTGTGTGTGTGTGTGTGTGTGTGTGTGTGTGTGTGTGTGTGTGATATCTTGCTTGGGTCCCAGTATTTGTTACCATCTACTTCAGGAGAAAGCTTCTCTGATAAGGGCTGAATAAGGCACTTATCTATGAGCATAGCAGAATATCATCCTATCACCACTTTTATTTTTTTAAAGACCAGTAGTATTTGTTTTTACACCAGGTCTCTTGGCTATCTAGCATGGGGTTCTTAGTCACCCAAGCAGTTTCAGGTAAGGGTTCTATCTCAGACAGTGGGTCTTAGGTCAAATCAGACATCGGCTGGCTACTCTCATAAGTATTGTGCCACCATCACCTTTGTATATTTTGCAGCCAGGACAAAATTGTAACTCAAAGGGTTTGTGGCTCTGTTAGTGATTATGTTTCTCTGTTGGAAGCCGAGTACCATCCTCTACCAAAGTCAGTAGAAAATAGTGGTGAAAACTCTATGTAGGAACTAGATGGACTGCTTCATTTTCAACAAATTGTGTGGGTATTGCCTTCAGCAATGGAACCTTGCTGTCAATCTGTAGATTGTCTTGGCAACAGTATGAGTTGTTTGGAGATTTCCACAGGACCCCTTTGGCTAACAACTGGATATAATCCAGTCCCTGTACTGTAGGCTTTATTTCCTGACAAGAGTCGGCCAGTAGGGACTTCATTTCCTCCATTATTTGGAGACTTCTACAGCAACTGAGAAAAGCTCGTATGAACTCACAGATAATGAAGCAACAAATGCAGGACCTCCATGGGTCTACACCAAATCGTGTGTGTGTGTGTGTGTGTGTGTGTGTGTGTGTGTGTGTACTATAACTTTCAGTTTAGTGTTTTCATGGGACTCCTGGGTATGTGACTAAGTAGGTTTCTGATTCTTGTGCCTTCTCTTAGGTTCTTTTCCTTCTTTTGGTTTGCTTTGTCTGACTTCCATGTGATGGTCTTTGTTTTATTTTACTATATTTTATTTTGTAATGTTTTGTAATCTCTTAGAAGCCTGTTACTTTCCAGGAGAAACAGAAAGAGAATAGCTCTGAATGGAAGGGGATTTAGGAAAGAACTGGGAGAAGTAGAGAGAAGGGAAACTGTAATCAAGATACACTGTGTGAGAAAAGAATCCATTTTCAATAAAAAGGAAAAGAAAACAAACACAAAATCTACAAGTGCCTATTACACCAAGGGAGTGAGATCTTCCTATCTGCACCACTTTTCTCTCTTGGCTCCAAGTCATATTCTGAAGAGGAGAGGAAGGCAGAGGGTAAAAGAAAACTACTGAAGAGATGGTCATACCTGAACATTTAAGTGTATTAAGCATATGAGATGCACTAGTTCTCAGGGATTCTTCCCTATGTACAGGTGACTATTAGACCTATCTCTCCTGCACAACAGGACTTTTCTTGGAAATATGACTGGGGATGTCCGGAGCAGACATCCTGAGTTTTTAATACCACTCTACTGCAACAATATGAGAAAAACTATCCTATGGGAAGAAATGCTATACAATGCTATGACAGTTAGTCTTGATTCTCAGCTTATAGCCTTTTAAAGCAAGACTGTGGCCATTGAGCCTTATGAACAGACGAGCTAATGATAGGGGTATCAGGCACTATAGCATGCAGATAGCCTTTATTGGACTACTCAGACCATGGTATATAAGTGAATCTTCATAGACACACACACACACACACACACACACACACACACACACACGTGAGAGAGAGAGAGAGAGAGAGAGAGCACTGCTCTGTTTCTCTACAGAACTCTGACACATACATATTGGTAGTAGATTTTTATCCGTTGCTTCTGAGTAAGAAAATGTAAGGGACAAAAGTAAGGGACAAAATGCAGGCTGAAGAATATAAAAAGGATGACCCTGAAATAACATCAAATCCAGAATAGGTCAGGATCTCAGAGTATTCTCCATGGTCAATATCCTAACAGCAGTGGGTAAAAGCACATAATTATCAGTCTCACAAATTCTGCCACCACTTTTGTAGATCACATTGTGGGCAGAAATTACATATAGAACAGCTTTTAGACATAAAGGTCACAGGGAATGCTGAGAGGTAAGATCAACTCTCAGTGGAAATAACACTTATGACCAAGACTCTTAATTCTGATATGGAATAATTGTGCTCTTATCCACATAACCCATTGTTGAATCTGTTACTGGCCATATATCTAGACATGATTAAACAACATAAACACAACGAGATATCTTTTGTTGTTGTAAAATTGCACACGTGGAAGAGATCATGAGTTGATTTCTAATTCTGTGAAATTCTAGCAATACAAAAATAAAACGTGAAGATTTGCTTTTTACTTGTTACTTGCTACATTATTGTCTACACACAGTAATATGTCCCTGCCAAGGATAGCAATTCCAGACCAATGAGCTCTCAAGCAGGTTGTGTCATGTCCCCCTACATTTCTAAAGTTCAGGTGACTCCAAATTGCCTGATTAAAAACTGAATGTGGAATAGGAAACATCTCCAATATTTTTCTTCTTATCTTACATTTTAGAGTAAGAAGGAGCCTGGTAGAATAGAACAAAACCGTCCTTCTCGTTATTCTTCTAAGTTCTGAAGGATAATGAGGAAAGTGCCAAAGAGCTATTTTGAACCAAAATTTCTAGTATTTCTTTCCAAAAGAGTATTTTCTCTGAACATTTAATGAGCTCTGGATTGGAGTCTAAGAGGAGTTGCTAAGGGGATGTGAGAAGCTTGGAGCTATCCATGCCATCCAGGAACAAAAGCAGATGGAAGGGAGAATGTAAATAGTACCAGACAGGAACAACCAAGATGGAGTTAACACCATCATCTGGGAGAGGAGGCGTAGCTGATGAAAAACACCCAGGTTAGGGAGTATTAACAAAATATCTCTCTTCCAGCTGACCAAGATACTCAAAGGAAACAAAACCAGGGGGGAAGAAGGTAGACCCCAACCCCTGCTGCCCTGAAAAAACTGGAGACTAAAAAGGTGGTCAATTCTCTGTTTGAGAAAAGGGCTAAGAACGACAGTGAGAGTGGGCAGGACATCTAGCCCAAGGAATCGCATATGCTTAGTCAAATGGTCCCACTATATCAGGCTGCAGAGTCAGAGAGTCATCCTTTGTTAGCAGCTCAAAATACCTCCTGCATTAACCAGTTCAGCCATGCCCTGGATCTGCTAACAGAGACCCAGTTGATTTAGCTTTTGTAAGAGAAGTGAAGGCTGTGAACCATTGCTAAGAAGAAAGCTGCTGGCAAATTGGATGTTCTAAGAGATTTGTCCTTGGAGCGGGAGTCGATACAGTCACCACCTTAGTAGAGAACAAGACTGCCCATGTCTTGACACCATTTGAGCTAGTCCCCTTCTGCATCACCAAGGCCAGACTGAGGCAGCTAGTCAACAGGAAGACTTGAACCAGCTATTGCCTTCACATTGATTAAGTCAGAAGACAAGGGGACTCTGGCTAAGCTGGTGGAAGCTAATAGGACCAATTATGATGACAGAGAAGAGGAAGGCAATGCCCTGGGTTCTAACTCTGGCTCACATTGGCAAGCTGGAAAAGGCAAAAGCAAAAGAATTTGCCATTAAACTGGGTTAAATGTACACTGCTAAGTTTTCTGTACATAAATATAATTACAAAAATTTAAAAAAAACTAATAGAATTTGAGATTGTTTTCACTGCAGCAAAATAAATCTCTCCTCTCCTTCTGGTTAAAATAACACTCCATAGACATGCTTGTAGTAATATGTCTTGTTTGTTCTTTTGTTTTAATTTGTGTTGTTTTATTCGTGAATATTGAGAAAAGGCATTCGGTTCATACTCAATATTCTACATTCTAACATAAAGGCAGCATACAAGACTAATGCAGTCCCTGAACTGAATGAATTCTTTGAACGTGGAAGTTCAGAATAAAATGAGAACATGGAACTATAATCCTTCTTTAAATGTCTTTAAAACCATATTCTATAGAATGGGAGGCTCCATGTAATATTGTCTAAACTTTAGGAGAAGGAAATACTCTGTTAACATGTTGATTATTAAGAAAGCAACATAATTAAATGCATAGAATATTAAATATTTAATTAGCATATTTTGTTGTAGATAAATTTGTAGATAGTAGTAGATTTGATAAACACATTTTGTGTGTCTATTTATTATTTTATCAATTTTTATTATTTATTATTATTTTATTATTTATTATTATTATTATTATTGTGTGTATATCATTTATTTTTACCACATTCACCTTCTATTGTCTTCTATTCCTGCTCCTACCCACTCGTGTTAATAACCCAGCTTCCTCTGCTCTCACTGGTTTTCATGTCTTACATAAATATCATATATACATACATGATATATACAATTTTATTTATCTATTTATCTCCATAAATAAGAAAAAACATTAGATATTTCTCTTTATAAACCTGTCTTATTTCACTTAACATGCTAATATCCAGTTTCTAGCAGGGAAGATAATTTAATTCTTCTTTATAGATGAATAGAACTCTGCTGCACATGGGTATCACAGTTTCTTTATTCACTATTCTGTTGATGGGCAGGTAAACTAAATGAACAGCCTGACAGAAACGAACCACACAGCAATATGATGTGAAATGGTAACACAGATGTCTAAGTCCTTCGTGTATGTGGTGTGTGTGTGTGTGTGTGTGTGTGTGTGTGCGCGCGCGCGCGCGTGCGCGCTCCAGAATTGTGTAGCTGGGTCATATGGTAGCTCTAGCTTTAGTTTCCCCCTAGTGGATAGAACAATTAACTTTTCCACTAGTAGTAAGTGAAGGTCATCCTTCCCCTACAACCTCACCAGCCTTTACTGTTACTTTTGGAATGTGTCTAGGGTGAGATGGAACACCAGCGAAGCTTTAATTTGCACTTTCCAGATGAATGAGAACACAGTACTTTTTTTCCATACTAATTAGCCATCTACACTCCATCTTAGGAGAATTGTTTGTTTAATTTATTGCCCATTTGCTTGCAGTGTTATTTGGTTTTAGCTTTCTAGCATTTTGAGTTTCTTATATATGCTAACTATTAACCCTCTGTCATGGCTTAGCTACCAAAGTCTTCTCTCATGCCCCTTCACTCAGTTGAGTTCTCTTTAAAGCACAGAGGCTTTTTAGTTGCATGCAATCACATTTGTCAGCTCTTGACTTTACTTCCTGGCCTACTGAAGTTTTTTTCAAAAAGTCCTCTTCTTGCCTTTATCTTGAAATGCCTTTTCTATATTTTTTGCTAATAATATCAGAGTTTTGGACTTGCATTAAGCTCTTTGATATATTTGTAATTTATTTTAATTTTGATGTGGGAGATATAGGGATCTAATTTCATTCTTCTACATGCAGAAATTTGTTATTTTTTCCCCTTCATTGTATGTTTAGACACTGCTTCTAAAAGTGCTCTGTTGACTTATCACTGGACCATCCAGTTTATTCCACTGACTTATGTCATTGTTCTTATGACAGTCCCCTGCTGGCTTTGTCACTGTCTCTGTAAAACATGACACTGGGTAATGTGATTCTTCCCTCTTGCTCAGGATTTTTTTGGTTATCTGGGTCTTTTGTGCTTCCACATGAATTTATAGTTTCTCCCACCATCTCTATTTTTTCAATTTCTGAGCCAAGGGAATTTTGATGAGGATTGCATTATATCTGTAATCTCTTATAATATACCCATTATCCTGGCTAGATGTTGTTGTTGTTGTTGTTGTTGTTGTTGTTGTTGCTGTTGTTAATCTGACAGAAGTGGAGGGAAACATCAAGTGAGAAAATGTGTTTATTAGACCAAGCCTAGGAAAGTCTGTGGGACATTTTCTTGATAAATGACTTGTATGAGGGTTACTCTCTGGGTACTAGTATCCCTGAAAAGCCAAAGAGAGAAAGCCAGTAAGCAGTGTTCCTCTAAGGTATCCGCTTCAGTTCCTGCCTTTAGATGCCTGCCCTGAATTTCTGCCTTGACTGCTAATGATGAATTATCTCTAGTCAGCCAAGCAAACCCTTTCCTCCCCAGGTTGCATTTGGTCATGGTGTTTATCACAATAATAGGAGCCTAACTGTCAACCATTTTCCTAATATTAACTCTGCTGACAGATGGGGCAGTGGTGGTGCACGCCTTTAATCCCAGCACTTGGGAGGCAGAGACAAGAGGATTTCTGAGTTCGAGGCTAACCTGGTCTACAGAGTGAGTTCCAGGACAGCCAGGACTACACAGAGAAACCCTGTCTCAAAAACAAAACAAACAAACAAACAAACAAACAAATAAATGAACTCTGCTGACACAGAAGCAGATCCTCCCGACTTCTAATCTCTTCTTCAATTCCTTTCCTTATTGTTCTAAATTTCTCATTGGAAAGGTCTCTCACTTCATTGGTTAGGTTTATTCCTTGTATTTTTCAAGATATTATGAATGGGATTATTTCACCAGTTTCTTTCTCCACATGTTCATTATGAGTAAACAACAAAAGCTACTGATTTGATTGTTGATTTTGTATTCTGCTTGTTTTTTAAAGTGCTTATCCAACAAATCCAAGATTTTTTTATTAAGTCTTTGGGGGTCTCATATAGGCTCACGCAATGCATAAATAAGGGTGATTTTGACTTTTTCATTTTTCATTTGTATCTCCTTTCTTTTTTCTCTTATTGCTATAGCTAGAAATTTAAGAATAAATTATGTTTATTTAATAAACATAAGAAAAGTGAACACCATTATCACATTCTGATTTTAGTAAAATGTATTTTTTCCTATTTAATATAATGTCTGATATTTCTTTGGCATATATACTTTTATTATGGTGAAATATGTTTCTTCTACTCCTCATTTCTTTAGGAATTTCATCATGAAGGAATATTGTGAAAGGATTTTTGTGTATCCATCAAGGTGAACATATTATTTCTGTCCTTGAATCTCTTAGTTATTGCATGTATTGGTTTGTATATTTATCATCTTGCATGTCTGAAACAACCTGATCATGGCCAATAATCTATTAAATGTGCTATGGAATTCAGTTTGATATTTTAAGCACTTATTTTTATTTTATATGTATATGGAAGTATCTGCTTCAATGTACACACACCACGTGTGCCTGGAGCCCTCAAAAGCTGGAAAGAGGTGTTGGATTCCCAGGAACTGGAGATTACAGGTGGTTGTTAGCCACCTGAGCTAGGTGCCAAGAACCAAACACAGGCTTTCTTCAGAAGCACCAAGTGTGCTTATACTCGCTGAGCCAACTCTCCAGCCAGTTTGCAAATTTCTTATTGAAACGTTTTGCACAGAATGTTAATCAGAAGGATTGTTTTTCTGTCTTCATTTTGTTCTTGCCTAGTTTTGACATCAAGATAATAATGGCATCATAAAATAAGCTTGATGGTACATCATCCTTTGGTTTTAGGGAATAACTTGAGGGACATTGGTGTTAGATCTTCCTTAAGTATCAGGCGGCATTCCACATAAATCTATCTGGGCTTGGGTGTTTTCAATAGGACGACTGACAGTTTCAATTCCATTACTTGTTACAGATCTGCTTAAGTTGTTTATACCCTCTTTGCTTAATTTTGTTAGGTCGTATGCTGGCTAGACTTATGTCAACTTGACACCAGCTAGAGTCATCTGAAAGGAGGAAACCTCAATTGAGAAAATGCTTCCATAAGATTATGCTCTAAAACATTTTTTGAATTAGTGGTTGATGAGGGGCTGGTCCATAGTGGGTGGAGCCATGCCTGGTTGAGTGGTCCTGGGTTTTTTAAGAAAGCAGGATGAGCAAGTCATGAGAAGCAAGCCAGAAAGGAGCACTCCTCCATGGCCTCTGCATCATCTTTTGCCTCCAGGTTCCTACTCTGTTTAAGTTGACTTCCTTCAGTGATGAACAATGATGTGGAAGCTACCCACATAAACCTTTTTCTCCCCAATTTGGTTTTTGGTCATGGTATTTCATCACAGCAATAGAAACCTTAACTAAGTCAGGTCATAATTGTCTAGAAGTAAATATATTTTCTTTACATTTTCCAACTTGTTAGATGATAGATTTTCTTGTTTTTTTTTCTTTTTGTTTTTTGTTTTGTTTTTGTTTTTCAAGATAGGGTTTCTCTGTGTAGCCCTGAGATGATAGATTTTCAAACTATATTCTAACATTTCTCTGAATTTCATTATTGCTTGTTGTGACTCCTCCCATTTCATCTCTAATATTATGATTTTAAGCTTTAGATCATTAAAAATGTTTAATTTGACTAATGATTTTTTAATTTTCATTTGATAATTTTATAAATTGTTTTTGACTTTCAGTATTTCTGAAGGGACTTTCAATAAACATAAATGTATGAGTTGATAACAAGAAATCAAAAATACTACCTGAAGTGTGAAGTAATAGAAAAAAAGAGTGTAGAAGTCACAGACTTAGACTGAAGATCAACAGTAACAAACTTCAAATAACTAATTTTAAAAAATATTTTCAAACCAACTTTATCTTTACCAGTTCTACCATCCATCACGGAACACATCTTATGTGGTTTTACTAACTTTGGAGTGAATTCTGGAGTGTACAGTGTTATCCTGACCTCAACCCTGTCTCCAAAATGATTTCAAAGCCCTGTATGATGAAATATGACACCAAAGTCAGCATGAGGTGTTAACATGGACAATATAAAGCCAAACACAGTTCCTGTAACTCACTGCAGCATCATGAAATGTGTAACAAAAAATATACAACAAGAAAGTGATCTTAACCCAGGAGGAATTAATTCACTGCATTCTTAGAGCAAGCATTTTATTTGGACACATGTCAGTTTTAGTTTTCTAGATACAGGAAGCACCAAGGATGAAATCTGAGAGTGGGATATGGAAGTAGAATGACAGATGACAAAAGGCACACAGGTGCATGCATGCAGAATGTCTAGAGATCTAAAGTGCAACATGAGGCCTATTGTTAGAATGCTGTATGGTGGAAATTTACTAAGAATATTTTAGATATTCTTGCCAGAAAACTAAAGAATGACAACAAGATGATAGATGTGTTTTGTCTTCACTATAATGGCCGTTTTCCCACAGATAAGCACATCAAGACATGTTGTATGTCTTCAATATAAACACATAAAAAGAAGTGGATCTTGCATTTTTCTTTTAATAGTCACATATATTTTCACATTTTCTTCTCGCTCAAAGTTCAGTTTTGTTAATTACACACACGTAGTCATTATGATTTCAAAATCATAATTATATCTAAGTGATTTAACAGTGGAACATCCCCATTATGAGAGTGTGAATTCTGAGCTTGTTTTCTGAACTATTAACCATCATTAGATATGAGAAATGGCAGCCAATTTGCACTATGTTATCCAGTGTGTCACTCAGAGATTTAACAAATGCTTAGAATGTGCTCAGATCATAATCCAAACAGCAATTTCTTTGTGAATTTTTATTCTATCAAGGCAAATAGAGGCTTGTGTATGTAAAATGCTTATATTTGCAAGTATGCAACATTTTGATGCTATAATTAATGTCTTTTTAATCATACATTTAACACACAATTTGGATTCTTGAAAACCTAGGCCTCCTAAAGAAGCAGTCTTCACTAAGGAAAATAAGTATACCAGTTAGCTTGTGAAGCTAGTTATTTCTTTATAATTTTGTAATTTCCAGAGCCACAAAAAAATAGTTACAATATACATTTACCCATTAAATAATTTATACATCCAGGCTTTGGAAAAGTTTTAAAATACATCATGTGCAATCATTTCTTTCAAGTAAATAAAATTGCCCTCCCAAAAAACTTGTGACAAATGATACCTAAAGAAGATTCTTTACTTTTCTAACACATTGTACTATATATTTAAATACAAAAGTAAACTTCTCACTGCATGACCTTCAAAAAATTCACAGTCGAATTTTTTTAAATGTAGTAATATTGTGCTTGTATGGACACACTCATTGATATCCAGTATCTCAAAGACTGGAAGACTCATTGGTTTATCCAATAAAATGTAACCACAATGACTTACACTGCCTAGTTCCTCCCCATCCCACCAGGGGAAGAAAAGTTTGTCAGAGCATATTCAGAAAGCATATTCATAGCGTAATCAGAAGTGTGGAGCTGAAAGGCTGCTCAGCCTGTCATACCATGGAACATATTGATCTGTTAAGCTGTTATTGGGGTGAAAGCCAGAACCAGATTTGGGTGCCCTAATCACAAAGGGGCTGCAGGAAGCGAGCACAGGAGCACTCCTCTTTGCTGTCTGAGTGTTCAGTGGGGCTCTTGCTCACTCTTGGGCTTTATATCGTGCCCAGTGAATTTCTGAATGTTGTTTGGGTTTTGCTTCCTTTTCAGTTATTTTCTGTCCTTTGTCTTGTTTGGGTTCTCAAAGGAGTTTTATTGAGAAAAACGTTGAGTGTTGGCTGAGCAGTAATTATTCCTATGGTCCAACAGAAACCCCTGCAGATAGAGACATGTGACTGGCCACCTACTTACAGATTCTATGACAGGCAGCTGGATGCTACTTGAATGTGGACCAACAGTTGAAATTGGAAATGGTGTGCTTAACTTTCTCTTTGTTATTAAAAATAGTTTTTTTTTTCATGAAATATATTCTGGTAATGGTTTCTTCTTCCCCAACTCCTCTCTTCCTCACCCACTCAAATCCACACCCCCACACACTTTCTCCCCCTTCTCTCTCTCTCTCTCTCTCTCTCTCTCTCTCTCTCTCTCTCTCTCTCTCAACTTCCTTGAAGACACTTGTTCTAAGTATGATATACTCCCAACCCTTCCCACCAAGCAGGATGTGATAATGACTGGAATGTTAAAATATAAAATATAATTAGAAATAAGAAATAACACATACACACACATACACACACACTATACACACTAGTGCATGCACACAGGCATATGTGCACACACAAGTGCACACATACATACAATGAGTATTTATATACACATGTGCAAACACACACATAGGCACACACATACACACACAGAGAAAGGAAACTGAGAGGTTCTTCACCCTTTCATACCATGCAAAGCAGATTTCATACCTCTAAGTCTACAGTTCTGAAGGTCTGGCTGAGGAAGGTCCAGATAGAAAATCTAAGCTCAAGCAAGAATTTTCTAGTAGGTAAGCATATCAGAATCTGCTAGCAGTTCTCTACCTGCAAACTATAAGCTTATTTATTTATAAGATAAATAAGAAATTAGAAATTGGAGGAAATGAATGCTTTTGCATTTCCCAGCAAATACTTAGAAATAAGATTGTCACCAGAATGAACCCAGATTTTAAAAATAAAAATAGCTTATGCTTTCAGATGACTGCAGAATAGCTAGCATTAAACAAAAAAGAAAGAAAATTAGACAGCAGAGACTAGAAAACAAATAGATTTGAAAAGTTTAAGAACCATGAACAAAAGAGATCTTAGCTTGTGATTATTTTCACATGGAATTGCTAGACACAAAGAGGCCTAAAGTGTACTGTTGGCATTTAGTCTAGGTTCCACCCCACAGTTACCTGGCAACAGCCAGGTGTGCCTGACTCACTATAAAAGGGGCTGCTCCCCCTCTTCTCCTCCTGCTCCTCTTCCCTTCTCTTCTCCTCCTGCTCCTTACTCTCTTTCCTCTCTCCCCATTTCCCCCTCTCTAGGTGCTCATGGTAGGCCTCTCCACCTCTCCCTCCTTCTTCCTCTCTCTCTCTCTCTCTCTCTCTCTCTCTCTCTCTCTCTCTCTCTCTTTCTCTTTGTCTCTCTCTCTCTCATTCCGCTCCTCGTGCCCTGAATAAACTCTATTCTATTTTATACTATACCATTGTGTGGCTAGTACCTCAGAGGGAAGGGATGGCTCAGCATGGACCCACAGAGGCAACCCCTTCCCCCACATCATACTGTACCTCCACCAAACATATTCCTTCTCTCTTTCTTTTTATAAAACTCAACATGTACTATATCTTTAAAGGAATTCTATTGACAAATGAATGCCAGCTCAAATAGCTAGATTTGCTGAGGCCAATATAGCCAATCACAGTTATCAGTGATTCCTTTTGGGTGATTTGTTCCAAGAACCTCTTGAATAGCAATGTCCAAAGTTACCAAGTATATTTAAGTTCCTTTTACAAAAAAAGTAACATTTGCATATAACACAAGCATAGCCTCTGCTTAGTTTAGATCAGCTCTGTATTACTTGTAATCTTTATTACAATGTAAGCAATATCTGAACAACCATCAAACGATACTATTTACAGAATCATGACAAGAAAAAAAAATCTCTGCATATTTCCTATAGACATGGCTTATTTTAATACTTTCTACCATTGATTGGTTGAACCACTGGATATAAAGTTCACAAATAAAGAAACTGACTATACCACAAAGTTCATAGCTTCAATTAACATAGTGTCTTTCTTTTACAGTTATGCAGTCAAAAACACCCAGTCAAGTGGAGTTAATGTCATCTGGAACCTTAGGGAACCGCCATGTCATGCCTGTCTCTCACCTTCTGCTGTTTCAGTTACCCTTGTACTACTTGGCTTCATGCTGCTATAGTCTTCATTTTCATGTCGACTTCTCATATTCTGTGGGACAATTTCCTTCTCCATTTCTCTCATAATTTTGGGCTAAATTTTGAGCTCACTCACATAACCCAGGATAATAAGTGAAATGTCAAAGGTCTTCAATCATATTTGCAAAGAGTCCTTTTTCTTACATGCATCCATTGGGTTCTAGAGACTAAGAGCCAAGTTTAGCCTCCCATCTGCTTCTTTTATTGGCTTCTTGCTTTACCACTAGAGTAACCATCACACATCTCTGTACTGTTTTAAGAATCTGACTGCAAAATCTGAGCAGTGTCCACAAGAGCACATTCTCCAACAGTTTTTTTTTTTCCTATACTGCCAAAGAAGATAATATAGCAACCCAGAGCACAAAGTCAGTGATCAAGGGAGCAATTCCAGGTCCAGAGGCAGCAGGACCAGTGCACCAAGGAACTATCTTCTTATATACTCAGTGAAGCCTGGCAAAGTCTACTGAAAAAAATCCAATAGCCACTTTCCAGCACTATCTGCAAGATATCCTCATATATTCTGTGTGGGCATCGAAGTTTCATGTTCCTCTTGCTGAAAGTGGAGAAGACACTATGTCTTTCAGCTCACAGTTTGATGAACTCCAAAGAACTACAATCTTGCCTGCTAGAAAGGACAAGACCTTATACCATGTATAGGATAAAGTAACTGGATTGCATTTTGACTGTTTCTCGTAGATGATGGCTACATTTTTATCCAAGCCAGGGTTATCTCAACTGAACACAGAGGTAGATCTTAGGGAAGCTTTCTGCCACCCTTTTTTTTTTCTTAGAATCATAGATCTTATAAAACTCAAGGTGGGCCTTGGCCCACTATCTACATGTTGCATTTTCCAGTCTTCTTTTCGGTGACTGAAGAATTACAACTCATGTGACTCAAAAGACTGCGTGGAAAGGACCGACACTATTCTGCATCTTCTGCTTGAATCTTTCTGCCCATACTATCTTTTCCCTCCACTCCACTAATGAAAACAGTACCAAAAAGACAGCCACCAGGGTGCAGGAGAGTGCTTAGAGAGAGAGAAATGAAAAGAGAAGTGTTGTAATTATATTATAATCTTCAATTTAAAAAATATATGAAAGAAAAACTGTCACTGAACCTTTGGGTAGAATGCCACAGGCATGGATCATTTCAAACAAGAATATCAAATTGAATGTTCCACTCCTTTCTAGTCTCTGTTACAATACTGACCAGTGATGAATACAAGTTTCATGTAACTTCAGAGAATCTTAGCATGAAATAATAATATTTATTGGCTCAAGAAAAGTATATAAAAAGGATGCACATGGTAGGAAGACACAAATATTATAAATGTTCACAGCTAGAAATTCTATCCTTCTCCCTAAAAGTATACCTGCTCACTATCTCATTCACAAGAAAACTGAAAATCTGTCTCATTAATCTAAATTTCTGTATTTGAAACAAAACAGGTGATTGTTGTATTCTCTACCTGAAAGAAAGAATATGGCTGTTTAAAATTAATCAATACTTTGCCAAACTGGCTGTTGACAGGCATCATACAGGGTAGCACTACTGATTGCTTTTCTCCTTTGTCAGTTTGCATAGCTCTTTCTGGTACTAATGAATGTTAGTCCTCAGGTAGAGGGTACTACAGCGTCAGTTCCTGTTCAATGTCTCCATGTATTCTGTCTGAAGTATGTAGTGTCTTACCTTCAGCTTTTGTAGGCAACCAAGGACCATGGCAGCAATAACCTGCATTGTTTTAAGAGACTTAGAATTCTGTGACCAACAGCTCAATAGTTTTCCCATGCCTGGCAGTGTGGTTTTTGTTAGTCTATGGCTTTAGGAGGGAGTATTGCCATCAGAAGAGGCATGACTTTATAGTGTGAGGTTGGTCTGTATGCTTGTTTGTGTGTTTATGTAACTGTAAATAAATACAAAATGATGCCCTGTGGTTTTCTAAAACATCTTTAGGGTTGTTTACTCCTCCATCCTCCATAACTCCATTTTTTAGCCTGTCCCTTTTCACAGCACCTGTGTCCTACTATTCTTCCCTCTAGAGCTCCCCAGGCCCTCAACTCTAATGTTCAATTTTCTTTCCTGATACATTCATTTACTGTTGGCTATTTACTCATATCTAAATATTCATCTAATTAGGAAGAAGAATTAAGAGAATATGCAATATTTTCCTGAGTTACCTCACTCAATACAGTCCTTACTTGCATTTCAGAATTTCATTACTCTGTGCAGCTAAATAGTATTTCCTTATGTATATGTACAACCATTCATTAGCCATTCATCAGATGAAGAACATATAGATAGTTTCCATTTTCTACCTATAGTGAATGGAATGACAGTGAACATGGCTGCTCAACTACCTGTTGATAAGGATGTCAATCCTTTTCTAACAATTCTTCACACTGGTTTCCATATAGTATTCTGGAATTTTCAAACTGACCAACACCCTTCCCCATGTCCTCTCAGGCATTTGTCATCATTGTGTTGCCCCACTCTGACTGGAGCAAAAGAAAATCTCAAAGTGCTTTAAATTTGCATTTCCCTAGCTGCTAAGGAACTTCAACACTTTTTGAGATCTCTTTTTGCCATTATTTATTTATTTTAGTGAGAACTCTATGTTCTCACCAGCCCATTATTGAAATTAGGTCACTTATTCTCCTGACTCTGTTTTTGATTTTTGTTTTGTTTTGTTTTGGGGAAGTGGCAAGTTCTTGACATATTCTAGATATGAATCCTCTATCAGATGTATAATTAACAAGAATTCTTTCCCATTATGTGGGTTTCCTCCTCACTGAGTTGGTTGCTTCCTTTGCTATACAGAAGATTTTTATTTTCATAAGTTTCCACTTGTCAGTTGTTACCCTAATTCCTAGGAGGCAATTCATGCCCGACATGGTAAACCTCACCCACTACTCATGGTTGACAAAGCCATAGACCATAAAGGAGAACTTACTACCATTGCTTTCTTAAAACAGCATCATTTTAAACCACATTCCAACATATAATAAGGGCACATGTTCCACTATGTTCATAGCAGCCTTATTTATAATAATCAGGAGCTAGAAACAGCTCAGTTGTCCCTCAACAGAGGAATGGATACAGAAAACGTGGAACATTTACACAATGGAGTGCTAATCAGCTATTAAAAACAATGATTTAATGAAATTTGCAGACCAATGGATGAAACTTGAAACTATCATCCTGAGTGAGGTAACCCAGTCACAAAAGAACACACATGATATATACTCACTGATAAATGGACATTAACCAGAAGAAGCTCAGAATACGCATGACACAACCCACAGACCATGTGAATCCCAAGAAGAAAGAAGACCAAACCAAATTTTGGATGCTACAGTCCTACTCAGAAGGGGGAAGAAAATAATCTCAACACTTATCTTTATAGCCACAGATAAATGTGGCTTGCAATCTTCTTCAAAGAATCTTCTCTTTATAGCAGACAGAGACCATCACAGAATGATGTCATCTGCAAATTATGTCAAAATGCATAGGATAATTGACAGCAGGGTACCCAACCCTAACTGATATACCTATACCACAACCCCTGCAACTAAGGCTCAGGAAACATTTTGGGGAAGACATTGTGAAAAAGCACTGTGGGAAATTCTAAGAACCAGGTGACTAGGACATTTGCTACAAAATAGTATCATAATACAAAATATATGACAGGAAAGTTGTAGCCATGAAATCTCAACAATGTGGTTGCCTAAACAAGACCTGAAACAACATAAATCAACACACCAATATGGATGGGGAGAAATATAAGAACCTAGATAAAAAGTTCCAGGCAACTGGTGACTCCTGAGAAAGAGAGAATTAATTTTTAAGGCATAGAACTCTAGATAATTGATGTAATCTGAAAAGATCAGACCTAAGCACGTATACATGTAAGCAACACTAGTCATTTAGAACCTAGCAGGCTCTCATGTATGAAATCATCAATAAATAAATAAGACCCAAACCCCTAAATAATACATATTTCTAAAGACAATTAGAAAAATCATAATAAAAAATGTATAATATTGTAAAATAATTCAGTCACACTTCACCTTCTATGTATAATGAAAGGACATATGGATTTACTGCTCTGAGATTACTACCCTGGGTGTGGCACACAATTACAAGTTAGTTTTATTCTCACTCTGTTTAACACTGTCATTATAATAATGATAAATATGACAAATAAAGGTATATCTACAGGATAAACATTAATAAATCTGCTCTTCCTTTCTCGTAAAATTGTACACGAATTTCCAATTTTAAAATTGGAAATAATGAATATACTCAGCTTTTTAAAAAACCTAGAAGCACAAACCAATAATACCCAGGGGTAGTACACTTTATATGAGGCTATATAAAAGTGGTGTGTGTGTGTGTGTGTGTGTGTGTGTGTGTGTGTGTGTGTGTGTGTGTGTAGACAAAAGAGGTTGAAGGCAATATATGAGAATGTTCCTGCAGGAAGATGACAAGGTTATTTTTTACAAAAATGTCAACAATAGATTAAATCCAGACTTCCTCCACTCTTAATATAATAGTTGTCATAAACAAGGAGGCATGAGCTATCAGCTGTTCACATAAGCAGCTTTAGAGATTCATGAAAAAAGATTAAGTGGATATAATTTATAATCTGGACTCTCCACAACCCTACAGCTTTCAGATGGGACGTCTGATGGTGAGAGAGGGATAATGGCTGACCTTCACCACAGTACTGCATGGCACTGAGCTGTCTCTATTATCAAACTGTTACTCTTCAATAGAGGAATATGCAATAATGTAAATTCAAGCCCTTGAATTTTTGAATCTCCATTCTGAGATTTGCAATGCAATAATCAACAGCAAAAGAGAAATGATGAACTTTTTTTTTACTTAACTTTGTAAGTCACAGCAGATAGACCTATCAAACATGGACACTGCATTCAGCTTTTTAATACACAGTAGAAAATTTCTCTATTGAACGTGTGCATTACATGTGCATGTGCCTATGCATACATAAAATACAAAAAAAACAGATATGTTGATTTGATTCTCTTTCTTGTCTGCCATGTGACACAATAAACTAAGGTTTATAAATAACTCAGTGAAAACATTAACACCCTGTTACTATGTTTAGAAGTATTTTCCTTCTCTAGATAATTTGTAAAATAAAAAAGTCATAAGTGGGGACCTCATATTATAGTCTCCGTTCCTAAAGACAGTACATTACTTTTATTTGTTAAGTTATTTATTCTCTGTATATCAATGTTTTCCCTGAATGTTTGTGCACTGCATGCATATGTGGTGCTGGCAGAAGACAAAAGAGAACATCTGATCTCCCGGGACTAGAGTTACAATGTGAGCCACCATGTAAGTGCTGGTAAACCTGGGACCTCAAGAAGAGCAACCAGTGCCTGTAATCACTGAGACATCTTTACATCTTCTATTACATTCTGTTTAATCTTCTGAGAATGAGAGATCTCTACTTATAAGATGTATGTGGATAATACAATAGTAGGAGAAACTACATTGGTCTCAACTTTGAGATAATTATTTTTATTAAGACTGCCAGATCTAGAATCAGGATTCTTGGATTTAAATTCAAGCCTCTCCACCTACTCTGTAATTCTGAACTAGTTACCTAACCTCTCTAAGGTCCACTTTCTCCACCTGAGCAAAGGGCATAGTTTAAAGTTGTAATGTTACTTTTTAGAGCCAAATGAAATTATCATCATGCTTACTCTGTTATTGCTACACTCAGAAAGGAAGATAGACTATTATGGTCACACCGAAATATTTATGTACCACTCTGCAGAGTATCAAAGTATTTGTCACTACTAAATGAGACCAATAAGAGCTAATTACCATACATATACATAATTATATAATGACATGAAATATTCTATTTAATTTTAAAGTGATATCTACTTGGAAAATGTTTGCAGGAATGCACAACTTTCCTACAGGAAGATTTTAATGTAGCTGTGTTTTAGTGTTCTGCAGAGGACTGGAGTAAATTTACTGTTCATGGCTGTGATTTATTCAGTTTGAGTTTTTTATTTTGTGTGTGTGTGTCCAAAAACCTTGTCACCTTTTCTACCCCTGCATGTCAGTTCTTTACTTGATAATACATCTGAAAACCAGCCTTGAAGATTCTCTTCTTCAATAACACTGTCATTCATCATTGGACAAACTTTCTTATCTTCCACTCATGAATCTTCTGCCTCCTTTGGTGTACAGAAAAGTACTTCATGAAACACATCTATCCCCTTTTCACTCCTTGAAAAAGTACTATTAAGAACTTTTTAGTTCTAATTTGATCTTGTTATTTCTTGATATGTGATACTTTCTAATCTGGTCAGAATGCGTGTGTGTGTGTGTGTGTGTGTGTGTGTGTGTGTGTGTGCGTGTGTGTGTCTGATTTCTCCACTATTTTCATTGTCTTATCATGGTTGTTATAAAATACAGAGAGAGGCCTAATTATAATAATTGGACTTAGATACTAATAACTTACTTTCTTTTGTATCATTAAAATGTATTATGAACATGAATGAAATTATATATTTAATAACAACCTCTAATGACTAAACTCTTTTACAACCATTATGTGTCAACTTACAATTGTATGTTAGTAAAGATTCAGCCTGTTTCAAGGCTTATTATCATATGCCATTTTTAAATTACATTAAGTAATGTCAAATGCAAACGTTCATAATTACCATCTTTGCATTTGGATTTTAATTTTATAAGGACAAAGGACACCCAAAACATCCAATGCTCTAGAATGTGTGGCTGTAATATACAAAAATATATATTTATGCACACTGAGACATATACTATTGATACAATATGTGTTAAAGTGGTACAAAGTACAAAATTGTTAGCCTTGTGTTGAAAAGCCCTGAGAACTATGCAAAGCCAGGCACTTTTGTCTAAATAAAGTTGTTGTGTTTATCTTTGGTGAAACTTTGGCTTTCAAGCAATGCTTAATTCTCAGTTACAGGGTTAGAAAGATCATCGTGTGGCCCATGATGTCAGGTGTTGTGCAGTGTTTCACAGCTGGGCAATGAAACTCTCTTGAACACAGTTCACCTCCTCATGTTACAGCATTTATAGCATCTGAAACACATTTGAATTCAGTAGACCTCTTGAACCCCAGAAGGGATTCATTATATAATTTTCTCAAAGTTAATGTCTTTTTATTTGCATAAAAATACAATTCCATCACAGCTTCCAACCAGGGGATGAGAGATCACTGCAGTCCTCTTGTCTGAAGATTTTCATATTGGAATACAGTATAAAGCTGGAGTTACACATTTATTTCTGGCCCTTCGCCTTTTATCACTGAATTATATAACAACACAAAAGAGAACACAAGCTTATAAAATACATTCCTCACAAAGATGCAGATGCTTATCTTGAGGATAAATATTGTGATGTGTTTTCTAACAAAGTATCTCCAATGTGTTCTTCAAAACAGATGAGGAATGTCCTCATGGGTTCCAATGAGGGAAAGTTTTCAAAATGACCTTTTAGATTTCTGTTCTATTATTACTAGAATTCCCTTGTTTGTTATTTGTGTAAAGTTGACAGCCACAATACTTTGAATTTGCCTTTGTTGCCCTCCTGTAAGAAAGATACAGAGTAGATAGACCAATATGCTGTTGATGAACCATTGATACACAGGACCCCATTGCAATATATAATTCAGTCAGAGATCATAAATAGAGAGTGAAGAATATTAATTTAATTGATTCAGTAGAGACATCTTTATTGATTAGAGTTATTGACCATATACCCCAGTTTGCCAGAGACAGTACTTTTTAAAGCCTGTTTGTAGTGGTAGAATTATTAATAGTGTTCTCTCAAGGAAATTGTTTGGGAAATCATATAACCCATACAAAAGAAAGCTACAGTTCCAGGTGTTTTACAGATGTCAGGCAATAGGCAAAAGTTTCCCACTCAATGGAGCAAAGATATGAAACTCTTTCCCTGCTCCAAATCACAGTCAATGGTTAATATAAGAGACATATAATATAGGTGCTCATCTCATCAGTAAGGAGAACACAAGAGCAGCAACATAGAAAAATATTAGACCAATGTTGATCGAGATGCTAGAACAGATTAGGGAAAAATTCAGATAGATCAGGATTGAGAATGGATGCACAAGAAATTACTCAGCAAGATGAGATGTGTCTCATCAGTGCCATGGCCATGTTAGGTTAAAAAAAGATTCATAATGTTACCCTAATTCCTACATGTTAATATAGTGAAAATATGTCTCTCAGAGAAAAGCAAGCCATTCTGTAGCATACCTATTTCATCTATGGTGGTTGCTTTATCCCTGAAATCCGCCCTGTTGATTCTTTTCCTATTAAGATTTCAAGAGCTAAGATCCTTAAGTATAGACCCATGTTTAGGACTGAACCAATAAATTAATCAGATTCAAAAATTATACGGAAGAAAAATGGGAATAAAATCTGGGGACACACAAGGTCATGGATCATTGGGAGCAAGGGTAATCTTTTAGGGGAGCAAAGAGGGTAATTTTATTTCAGATGATTGAAACTGGAGCAGCAGCTATGAAATAGAAAATTCATGGAATTTGCAATCAAAAAATTTGGGTCTGAATCCTGTGTACTAACCAAATGAGCTTAATTCAATTTCTTAGCCTGGAACATCACATTCTCAGACAGGAAATGCAGATATAATCATACTGATTTCATGGGGCTATTTTTAGGATTAAATGAGTTAAAGTGTAATCATGGGATAGGAGATGCTTGCAATAACCCTAAATCTGTGAGCACACCCTCATTCTCTCATCACATTTACAAAACGCCTTTCCAACTGGTCAGACTTCAGATGCATCCGAGATATTACTTTCTTTCCTTGCTCATTTTTTTTTATCACTCTTGGCATACTGACAAAAAGAAAAGTGGGAATGTCAGTACACACATTTTTTTTTCTGTTGCCACATTCAATTCTTTTGTGTTCTTGAAGCCTATGCTGTTGGATTTATTAAGAAAAAGTAAGGGACGTGGTCTATTAGTTTGCTTCTCACCTAATTGTTTTATTGCCATGATGAAAGAACCACACTTTATTTTTATCTTCTTCCTATGAACAAGGATGTTTTTTCAAATAATGAAATGAAGCTTATATATTTCTACAGCTAAGAACATCACATTTTCTTTCCGAGGACTGGTAATTACTGACTGCTCTCATAGTAATGGAGTGATTGCATTGATTTACTCTTCGTGATTATCTGTCCCATATTTCACTTGAAATCATATTTGTACCTGCAAAAATATAGTCCAATGCTCCCTTTGTAAACTCCTTCTTCCTCTGCACGAGAAAATGCTCACAGTTAAGAATATAATTTTTAACTAAAAAAATTAAAATTAAGGTTGAAATTTGAGGAAATCAAAAGTCAGTTTAATTCTCTAGTCAAAGAAATAGTTTGAAGGTGCTGGTCATTTGGAGGCAAAGACAGGACACCATTTCACAGGCTCCCACTCTGCATTGTTATCTAACCCACAGGTGGTAATCAATGACTGGATTATACAGTGATAGTTGGTCAGCGTTCAACTATTCTAATGCCAATCTCTCAGAATTATTTCTGACTGTTCTTCTAACCTCCAAAGCTTTAGATACTCACCATCTCAGTCTTTCATTCCAGTGGAATCTGGAAATAAATGTCAATATTAATATTTCACCAGTTTTATAAAACTATCAATGACACGAACACTAGTGATTAGATCCCAAAGAACCTATGGGAAATTCTGTGTTGTTACATGACTTAGCCACCATGAGTAAATTTATATTAAAAAAAACAACCTTGGGTCTATGAATCATATTCAGGAATATCCAGGAAATAATGTTAAAGTATCAGCACACTTTTGACAAGGGGGGGGGGGAGTTACAGAAAAACTTGAGAGTTACCCTCTAAATATCATATGTTACACATTTTATCTTTTGTCTTTTTTATTCACTAACTTATTAAAGAAATGTTTTTGTGTCAGTCATCACTGGTTAGAAAGATAGATAAGGTAATGTGACCTTTGGCCCTGAAGGACCTTGCAGTATATTAAGTGAAGATAAGCAGCATACAGTACATATAGTAAATAAATACAAAGTACTATAAGAACTTAGATGTTTATAAGTGTAGTGAAACTGAAAATAAAATCTGGGCTTATGCATGAGAAGTGGAAAGACAGTCTTTCTCATTTTTTAGTATATTTTCCTCCCAAAAAAGAGTTCATGCTTAAAAGTCACTAGAATTAATCATTTGCTTCTTTTAAAGGTTTATAAGCTTTTATGGTCAAAATTTCAAAAAAATATCTCTCTCTCTCTCTCTCTCTCTCTCTCTCTCTCTCTCTCTCTCTCTCTCTCTGGCATCTGTCTTAATAATCGTTTCATTGCTGTGAAGGGGCAACATGACCAAGGCAACTCTTACAAAGGAAAACTTTTTATTGAAGCTGGCTTACAGTGTCAGAGGTTCGGTCCATTATCATCATGGCAGAAAGCAGGGCAGTGTGGAGGCAGACATGGTGCTAGAGGAACCCAGAGTTCTTGATCTGTAAGCAGAAGGAAGGGATTGTCTTCCACGGGCAGCCAGGGAGAGGCTCTGATTTCACCCTTGGCAAAGCTTCAGCATAGGAGACATCAAAACGCACCTAAACAGTGATGCACTTCCTCCAACAAGGCCACACCTACTCCAATAAGGCCAGACCTTATAATAGTGCCATTTCATATAGTCAATCACTGAAACACATGAATCTATGCAGGACAAACCTATTCCAATCACCACATGTCACTCCCTGGCCCCCATAGGCTTGTAGCTATAGCATAATGCAAAATGCATTTACTCCAACTACAAAAGTCCCCATAGTCTGTCACAGTCTCAACAATGTTTAAAAGTCTATGGGGACTAAACCTTTTCAAACCACCTCAACATCCTTTAAGTGTATTCATAGTTGAAATAAAATAAACAGTTAAATTGAGTGTAGAAAATGAAAGCATGTCATCTCAAATCTGGCATCTGCTTAGTTCCAAAAGTGATACATGTCCATCATATCAAATAGACTATGTTCTGACACTCTACACTTAAAGCAATATCTATAATTACTCTGGAGAAAGCAGTTGTTGCCTCAAAACAGCTGTCAACCTAACATGGAAACCATTTATTTCAACTGATATAGTAGCTATGATGGGCTCACTAGTGTTCAACATAGCTACACGTTGATGACTGTAGGTCACTATTGCTTTTAACCATAGATGTTCATTATGTGATGCCTGTCTCTAATAATAACTTCATTATTACCCAAAACAATGTTTTAAATGTGTAACATCCAGAAACTTTTAGGTACTACTGCAGTATTCAAAACAGTGAACACATATCTTCAATTATTTCGGAAACTGCATTTGTTCTCATTTATAATGCAACTGAACGAACATTAATTGAATGCCTTCTGAATGTCAAGACTGTTACAATGTAGCCTTAACAAAAGGGTTTCCAACTAGCTATAAAGTTGAAAGATGACTGCAACTGAATCTGCATAATAGATATTTGAACTGCATTATTATTTCACAATTGCAGCTTAGCATCTTCTGGATCTCAGAAATTATGTCACTCAGAGTCGTTGGGGCCTACATTTTTATTTGCCCCTTTCTGCTATTTTAAATCACACTTGCAAATTTGACCAGAACTACGGGAAGGACACTCCAGTGCAGTACAGGCAGGGAGGAAAGATCTTTCTTTGTAAGGAATATTCTAGATAGTGCTGAAAAGTTAATAATTTAAAAAAAAAATTAAAGGAAACAAGAAATAGAAGATGTTAATCTGTGCTATGGAATTCCTCTGCAAATAATGTTTTTAAAGTCATGAAATGAATGATATAAGGAATGCAATGAAGAACACTATCAAAGTTCTAATCATCTTAAAGTAATATATGAGCATCTTTTGTAACACCTTACATCATAAAGGCAGCAGAGGTCCTATCGACATCCGTAATTTTAAAGCAATATACATAATAGGTGATATTTTGTGTTGTCTGCAACAACTCTGACATAACATAAGAACACCTGTTATTTCTATTACATCAAAATTACAGGGGCTGTCCACACTGTCTTGGTGCCTTCATTCATGACTGCAGGATATACTAGGTTTTATATTCGTAACACGAATTACACTTTGCTGATTATAAAGTGCACTGTTCGTGTACAAGGCTATGGAACAGACCTAATTCCTATCAGTGCTTGTGTCATTCGGCAATTTCATTCCCCAAGGCCTCACAAAGCAGCATCTTATCAAGCTCGCACATTTTACACAGAAGCATCCACCTCATTACGCCCTTCCAGCTTCCCTGTCACCGCTACTCCTGGGCTCTTGATAATGTGCACTTGGACTAATGGTTCTATTACTCGGCATTGGGGCTGATAAATGTACCACCATTAACTGTCATTTTCAAAAACCTTACACTAATTGCTACAGCCTGCCAGAAACACATACATACACACACACAGAGAGAGAGAGAGAGAGAGAGAGAGAGAGAGAGAGAGAGAGAGAGAGAGAGAGAGAGAGAGAGGAAATACCACCAAGACAACTCTATTAAGATATATAAACCTTAGCTGGTTTACAAAGTCAAGTTATTGAGGGATCGGTCGGTAAATAACTGACGACGACAACAACTAAAACCACTTAAGCAATGGGAAGCTCCCTGAATTCTATTACTTCAGGAAAAGTGTGTCAGCTCAGGCTGAACTTCTGTTGGAAGGCTGACAGACAGGCTTGCCTCATCAGAGCTCACAGGCAAGCAAGATATAGTTTAGTCTGTGTGTTGGTATGGAATCACACTATATTAAATTTTTAGAATAGTTTGGTCTAAGATACCACAAGAAATATTTATGAAATGACAGCTCCTGTTGAAAAAGGGGGGGGGGGGGAAGCACACAGAGAATGTACATTTGAAGCATGCTAGATACACTCTACATGTTAGCAAGACACAGACTATACAGACACTGCAGCATCAATGCCAACACTCTAGATTCCTTTCAACAACTAGAGATCAATTTCCAGGAGACAAGGACAAGAAAAAGAATGTGGGACATACACATGAAAGGAACCTAGATCCACAGTGCTTAAGGAAAATCAGGGAAGGAGAGGGCAAAATATGCCACATTATATAAGGACCTAAGACCTGTGTCTGTGCCATCCCAGGAAAACAAGCTGCCTTGATGTTAGCAATACTCACGGGGAATAGGCTACAGTACTTCAAATCTGTCCATATCTTTCCAGATTTTATAATAAATATAAGACTCCCAGACTCTGTGGGTTCCTTGAAAGAAGTGAGACTGAATTCTCTAAATTAAAAACAAAACCATCCCAGCAGTTAAAAGCACTGGCAGCTCTTGCACGTGGTTTGATGCCTAGCATCCACATTGTGTCTCAACCATCTGTTATTCCGATCTCAGAACATCTGACATTCTCATCTGATTTCCACTAAAATCAGAAATAATTCATATAGTGCATATACATACGTACATGCAGGCAAGATGCTCATATACATAAAGTAAAAGAAATAGATATAATAATAATCACCACCATCTTCTTTGTCATATAAAACATACATTATTGCTTTTCACCTAATTCCTTAAAACCATTGTCCAACTACTTGATCCAACACTTACACATCAACAGAAAGGAAATGACATAAGGCACAGAAAATGTGAGTGAGAAACCTGAATATTAAAAGATCCATAGTGGGAGACTTTAAAGAAACCTCAAATAACACTTTCAAGTTCACTGTGTGATAGTCACTGATACATGACCCAGACAGACTTTTTGACCTTAAATCAGACTAGTGCTCCATTTTTTTTATTTCAAATACATTTATGTCTGTTCTTTATTTCCTCTTCCCTGAGTCTCAGAGCTAAAATCATTCCCCTCAGAGCCAAACGTCTTCCGGGCCGTGTGCACAGTTATTATGTATCTCAGTATTTCCAAGCTGATATTAATTTTTAATGTATGTGCAATTATGTGAATCATTAAGATTTCAAAGATAATACAAAGAAAGTAAAACAAGAAGAATGAAGAAGTTATGAGCTCATTAACCTCGACAGGGACCAATGAACTCGGTCTTATTTCCTGAGACTGACTCTCACAGAGCCCATGTTCATGCTGCTTGCTTAATAAGCTGTGAGGGCAGACAGACGTGCAACAGAGTCCCCAGCTACTGCACTCTTTGAGTCAGCACCCAGCACCAGCACCCGGATCTAGTCACCATCGGGGTTGTTGACATCTTCCAGGAAATAAGAGCAACCAAGAATGTCCTAGCAAGAGAAACTAGCACACACCACAAATGCCCAAGTCAGTGTGCTTGCAAATTCAACCAAATGGTAAAATCAAATAAAAAAAATCTAACACATAAATATGGATATTACAAATTAGAAAACATAAGAAGAAAAAATGGGAATACCAATTTTAATTTTGAATATAGAAGTCTCTGTAGAGAATGAATTAAGAATAAAAATGTGTCATCTTGGGGACCAGAGGCATATAATATTTTTAAATAACTTCACGTCTCCTTGTGAAAGGATTATGCCTCCATCCTGTTGATGGCATCATTTATTACATGTTTTACTTACAGTAAAGTAGAAGCAGTGACATGAGCCTGCGTTCCGGGAGAAGTTTTAGCTGTCAGTCTCTCAAGCTTTGTCATGAGATCAGCATGCCCCACATGGTGCAGTCTCTTCAGTCCAGATCCTGCAGTGAAGCTGGCAGAGCAGACTCATGGTTGATTAAAGGAAAAGGGAATAGTTTGAGCAAGTAATGAATGTGTGAGGTTGGGGGTGTAGCTCTGTGATAAGGTGTCTATTTAAGGGTCTGGGCTTAAGCCCCTAACACACAAAAAAAGAGACATGGCAGGGAAATGAGAGATGAGGAAAGATAAAACAGTAGGACTTCAGGGTACAATGGTTTGACAGTGATAAACCTAGCTAGCCTTTTTAAATTTTTATTTTATTTTTTATTTATTTTTTGTCCTGTCTGGTTAACATGGAAAAGTATCAGTTTATAAATGCTTCTCAATCTGCTAATGTCACTCCTTCTAGCCTCTTGATGTACCTGGCAGGTCTTCTGTGGCACACTTAAAGGAAACCCTTTGGAAGGCTAGCAACTTGTTTGCCTAGAGACTTTGCAACAGTTCCAGCTCAAAGGCTTTCCAATATCCCCAATTGCCCTGCCTGGAAAGAAAATCCCTCTGCTGTCTTCACTTTTCCTGAGAATCTCTCATCCAGAGAAAGACATGGCTAAGTTGTATTTGAGGGTAACGCATTGTTTTATAGCTGGTAATGCCTACCTTTTATGAGCTTAAGTCACGGAAACAATTGCCAGGAAGAATGCTGGGATATTCCCTGTCTTCCTCCAATCACAGCTCTGCTCTGGGAGATGGCAATCACAACAGTAAGAAAAGCAAGAACACAAAGGCAGAAAGCAAAGTGTAAAGTAAGTTTTTGTCATCTGGAACCCCACATCAATGTTACAAAAGCACTGTAGTTGACAGAATTTTTACAAGTGCACCATCAGCCGAGCCCGCGAACATCACATCATGACTTTACTGGATTGGATAGCAGTCTGCCTTAAAATGAAGGATCATCCAAGTAGGTCTGACCTAATCATAGGAACTTTTAAAAGCAAACAGGATGTGTCTGGCAGTTAGAGAAAAGACAGAGGAGGAAACCTACAGTTGGTAAACATGAGAACGTACAGAGTCGCAGCCCTGTAATAAAAGGAACTCAAGCATTGAGGGCAAAGACAGACAGACAGACAGACAGACAGACAGACAGACAGACAGACAACACAGTAGGAGCACCTGAGTAAATGTGAAGGTAGCTCCTTCCTTAGCACTCTGGATAGGAGCCCAGAGAGCCAGCAGCTTGATCTCATAAGCCAAGAATCCCAAAGGAACCACCAGGGCGTCTGAGCCTCTCCCTGTCCTTACAATGTTAAAGAACTGTTCATTAGCATTTCTGCCTTTCTCCCTATGTGCTCACACTTAATATCCTCATTTGGGCTAAAAATAAAGAATCAAAATAAAGCAATTTAAATCGTTTAACCTAATAACCTATTTTTCAAAGGTAATCTGATTCCTCCAAATACTGGGCAATAGTCTAACTTTATATTTAGACCTTCTTAATCTTTTTAAATCTTCAATTTAGAAATTGAAGATGCAATTTCTTAATAGTTAATAAGGTGGGGATTCTAAAAATAAAACTCAATATATTTAGGACTACCAGATGTGGTAGCACACGTCTTTAACCTTAGCACTCAGGAGGCACAGGCAGGCAGATCTCTGGTCTATATAAGGAATTTCAGAACAGCCAGGGCTAGGAAGAAAGATCTTGTTTTAGTGCACATGCGTGCGCGCACACACACACACAACATTTGATGCTTCTGTGTAAGGTGTACTATATAGTCAGTAATAACTGTTCGTGAAAATTCAAATTAGAAAATTGGATTATTTCTTTATCAGTTTATTCCGATAAATGAAAAATATTCAAAATTTATATATGGTTCAATTCTAAATATAATTAAAGTTTCCTATCTTATTTAATTTTATGTGTTCATTTCCTTTGTCTGTAAATGGATTTAGAAAGACACAAAACTTTTATCAAAAAAAAAAAAGGTTGACTATTGCTATTTTTGGTTTGGACTAATAAAAATATAGGATACTTGGACCAGTTGTTTCCGAGTAAAGTTACTACTGTGCCTTAGAGTTGTGAAGCTCCTTCAAACAAGACCATCAGCTTTCACCTCATGAAAATGATTGGCATTTGAAAAGAACTGTCTCATTCAGAAAAGCTTGAAAAACTAGAAACCCCAAGAACATAACAAAGCCCTTATGAACTGTACAAAAATGTTTAATTCTTCTTCTGATTCTTGAAATGGAGCTTCTGTACAACCTAAATCTCTCCCTCATCACTGATTTTGAGTCCTGGTTTCTTTGTCCTTGACAAATTGATTGTAACAACTTCCTGTTTTTCCTTCGTACTGGACGTGGAAGCACCAAAATACGTAACTGTTATTCTACTTTCCTCTTTGCATCTATTGCATATCAGTTGGAACATGTGCAGGACCCGCGAGCAGGAAAGGCCTGCATATGCCAATTTATTATTTAGCATAATTCCCACCACCATTAGCAACAATAACTGCAACGACAGCGAAAACTGCTTTTCTAAACTTAAGAGCAGCATTAAATGGAAGGAAATCCTGTCATTTACAGTGTGAATGACCCTGAAGGACATTGGGCTACGTTAAATAAGCCAACCACAGTGCCAGATGCCACAAGAACTCACTTATATGTGTAATCCAGAGAGGTGGGACTCACAGAACCAAAGAGCAATCAATACCTGAGGCTGAGAAGCTGGGTGACGTTAGTCCATAAGTACAGGTTACAGTTAGATGTATCTGATAAACTTTGGTATTCTATCTCAGCAAGGGAATCCAAGTGTTAGACACACAATCAATCCAGTTGATTAACTGTAGCAGTATTTCTCTAACAAGTATAACTGGCTTAAAGAAAAGATGCTGTTATAGGGATATTAGCAGCCAATACATACTTTACATTACAAAATACAGTCCCTTTATACTTACCACACCAATCTCTACACTAGGGTGAAGATTTAACTTAGCATACCTTTTAAAATGTTCTTGTTACATTTATTTATTTATTTATTTATTTATTTATTTATTTATTGTAAGAGCACATGTGCCTCACATGTACATACACATGCTCCCATGGCACTGAGTGTACATATCAAGGAACAAATTGTAAGAATTAGTTCTTTCCTAATACGTGAGTCTCAGGGATCTGACTCAGGTCATCAGGCTTGTTGCAGATGCCCTTACCCAGTGATCCATCTCACAGGCCCAATGTAGCATATCAACACAAAAATGTAGAAAAACACAAATTTGTAGAAATCCAAACTATTTGCAGATAAATCCCTGTGGACTGTGAAGATGTACTTTGCTCGTTTATTTTTCCTTTGTGCATTTCTTGAAATGTTAGCATAGAGTTATACAGAGTGATAAACAAATCCATGGGGCAACCACCTTGGAAATAATTGAAATATGCCTTGACGCCTTGGTAAATGCCGACTGAATAAAAGAGAAAGGTACACTGAAGTACAGGAGGAGATAAGGGCACATGTCAGTAAACCAAGGTAGAGTCCTTAGACTTAAACCTAAGAAATAAGACAGAGATAATTAGAACCCTAATTTAGAATTAAAATCAAAGCCAGGCTTTTCATTGACCCCCCCCCCCCATAAGGAAATGTTTCTATCTTCAAAGTTGTCCCAACCAATTTCCATCCTATAAGTCAAAGTTTGATGTAAACCAATTCTCCTCCGGTACAAATATGGTTGTTTGCTTCACAGAGGACCTAAATCATTTTAGCTGTCAACTTCAAGTTTACTTAAAACATTTAAAATGTCCAAAATCACTTGAGAAAAATAATTTCAACGGTAACCATTACCAAACACAACATACTGCAGCTTCCCCCAGATGCACGAATTTTATTTGTGATAAGAATGCACTATAGGCCATTAGAGAAGAAGAAGAAAAAATTAGTGGAACAGCTAAAACAATTATGCAGGGTAATGGTTTCATCATCACCGTTTCACTGACTCACATCTGTGACTATATTGAATCTGTTACTAATTAAATAGGGGCATCATAGGAGATAAAACATCTGGACCACAACCACAGCTGAGGTGCTCATGCAAACATTATCTGTCCCCCATGCTTTTATTTTATTTGACAAGACTTTGGGAAAGGACACATTTTTCTGCTAAGCAAAAATGTCCAAAGTGGGATAATTCCTATAAATATCTATCTCAGCCATCTCCTTTTATAGTGCAATGTAATAATGTAAGGAAATGTCTGTTAAAATATTTTTTCTCTGATAACTGAGTAAGCGAACTTATTTCATATTTACCCCTGAGGATAACATAAGTAATTTTTCATGTTTATAATTTATTTAGCTCTAATCACTATCATTTTTAGGGAAGTTGTTCTCTTTTTCTCACAGCCTAATAATATGAATATATTAAATCATTATCCATAGCAAGTCTGAGTCATCTTTACTTAGCACCAATTTAGAATGTTACTGAAGTCTATGTTACAATTCAAAAACAAAATACACAATAAAGGTAGAGAACTGCTTAATATAAAAACAAACAACCCCCCCCCCCAAAAAAAAACCCACATCCACAGTTCCTGTTAAAGTATGATCTAGAATGTGAGATTAAGACAAGTCACTGAGGGGCAAGAACCAAGCAAGTCATTCAATCGGACTATGAAAAAAATCTTCAAACCATCTCTAGTTCTCCCCCTGACCCCTACATTCATGTGAAAGAGTAGCTCCCCATTGTCTGCACCTGAGTGTCCTGTTTTATCTATGTGCTGAAAATGCAAGGGGACCCCAAAGGGCTGGTCACGTGTGTGACCCTCGAAACACCTGCCCCGAGAGAACAGTCTTCAGCTGAACTGCACAAAGGAAGACTCAAACACACATGGGGTTTAGTGTTTCTTCACGTTTGTGTATAAAGGGCTGACTCACACCGGTTCTCATTCTTCCCCAATGCAGGATTGGCATGTTTTAACAACTCCTAAGATTTTTGTTGGTCATTCTACTTGAGACAATGCAGAACTTCTTCTTGCCAGCTTTCTTTTTTAACCGAGTTCATTTCCCTCCCCACTTAAAGGTGAGTGTCACACATATAATTACATCATTCAAAGAAAGACTGAGAATTAAAAGGAAGGAAACAAGAGAAAAACAGCAAGGCTTTTAAAGGAGAATACAGAATAGAAGTAGCATTGAAAGGAGATAATAGGCCTTCCAAGGAACGGTTTTATCAAGCTATTAATGCACTTTGAATGAATATAAAATATAAAATATATCTAAGAGTAATAATTCTCTTTATTTTAAAATAACTGGGTATAATTTCTCTTCCACCAGGAAATCAGAAAGATCATCTCCATCAGTCCATGGTCCCCTGCTTTCTTCCAAGTTCCTGTGGAGTGTCCAGAGAGATATAGCTATCCTAAAGGATATAGGATGGTCCTTTAGTGATTGCCACCTGGCAATATGTGCTGAGGCTCCATCTTGGGTCATATCTATCTTTCTGAACACCCGTCCTTTACAAATGGCCTTTCCTAGTCCTGCAGATCCTCCACCAAATCTCCATGCTGCTTTGGGGCTGCAATGTCTCCGCTGTTTCCCACGTGTGATAGTGAGGCTTCTGCGGTGTTTAGCCTGGATTTTTAGCTTGATGGAATGTAAATCACCATGGAAACAAACCTGTGGAAGTGGCTATGAGGGAATTTCTAGACTGTGTTACTTGAGGTAGGAAAACTCACTCTAAATATAGAAGGCATCGCTTCATGGCCTGGGCTTTTGAAATGAATAAAAAGAAGAAAGCAAGTTAAACACAAGTATCCATCATCCCCTACTTTCTGACTGTGGACATAAGATAACCTTCAGAGTTCTGCCATCATAACTCCCCCTCCAAGATGGATGGACCAACCCTCAAACTGTAAGACAAAATAAAGTCTCCCTCCCATATGCTGCATTGGTCAGGTGACCTCCACAGTAAGGAGGCAAGTAACTAATCTGCTATCTACTACCTAATAGGGACCAGACATCCCCTGGCATGAACTATGAAGCCCCCAGGGTCCCACACTACAAGAGGAAGGACACTTTGCACTCTGACCCACAGCTCTATCTGAATTTTGCCAGAAAATACCAAGGATGAGAAAATTATGGAATTAAATGAAAGAAAAAGCTGAAAACTTGTCAACTTCTATTGAGTCTTTCTGGGCAAGTAGCTCAAATTAAAGACAGTAACATAAACTGTCTGATTTGAAAACTGCCCCTGTATCATAAAGATTTGAAAAAGTGGCTGCACACAGAGTTAAAAAATAATCACTTTGGATAATTTGGACTTATACTGATATACTTAAGAATTGCTTTTTAAAAATGGGAGTAGACTCAAGACTTAAAAATAACAAATACAAGTAGAAAATCATTAAAAACACAGTTGCTTTGAGAGAAAATGTCAGTTTGACAGCAAGGTCAAAGTGTGTTCTGGAATCCTAGAATCATCACAGACGGCTGGCCCTCAAGCCCAGGCTGCCTTCTAGGCAGCTAAGCCCAGTAGTATGAACTTTTCTCCCTGCTCTCTAACAAGCCCAGCCCTGGCAAGATAAAAAGCAAAACAAACAACCACAGTGATTATGCATATCAGGAAGAGTAATTTACTGGCTGCTCAAATGTTTTTGGAAACACACTGTGGAAGGTGATTAGTGGTTTCAGCAGAAAATGTCTGGCTGCTTTTCACTCACTGGAAATCTGAAGTGGAGTTAAGCACAGTAACATGTACATCATCCCCACCAGCCTCCTAAGATGAGGACTCACAAAGCAAGATTCACCTGACATGAACTTGGTGCAGAGCCGGGCCTCCTTATATTCCCCATAGAAGATAAGACTGGCTAAAGTCTGACTCTGGCTCTCATTCATCACCATGTACAACTATATTAAACCAGGGTCTCTAACACAACTCCACACACAGTTCCAGGTCAGTCCTATAACAGACTGACAAATACCCAGAAAGGAGCATTGCTCTCACTTGCCACTGCTTAAATAATTACCCCACTTTGTTCATTGATCATTGAAGAACTTGAGCCAATTTCTGCTCTCACTCAGGAAACTGACAATGCCCATATAGCCTAAGACTACAGGATGCAGGGCCATTCGGGTTTGCAAAGGCCTAATGAGTCTTCAGTTCTTTTCAAGCAGACTACTTTCTGATTAAAACTTTGAGTTTCCAGTTAAATACTCTGGAAGTGTAATATATCTGGCATCTTTACTGTGTCTGCTCATCAACTCATTGTGGGTAGAGCTCCTCTGGGCTCAGTTAGAAGCCTCTTTTTATTTTCTATACAAATGCTCAAGGCCTACATTGGCACACAGTTAATTTGCATTTTTATGGGGATGAACCCATTTGGTATGCCAAAGAGTCATCTGTGGATTTGCACAGGATACTTCTTTAAAATTCATTTAACATAATGAAGGATAGATTGCCAGATATTAAAGTATAGAAGTTAGTACAAAATATTCAAAAATGTGTTCTATCCAGACATATCAATCCAAGAAACAGTATCTTTTTTTTCCTTGAATACTGAAATCTATGCATTTTGGACAGAATATACACTTATATAAATGTGCAGTGTAGGAAACACACACTTGATTAGCTCTTTTATAAGAGAGTGGCTGTTTTGTAAAATTCAATAAAAAAAATAATGAAGTGATACAGAGTATAAAAAAAAAAGAAATACTGAAGTTTCCAGAATTCTTCAACTGGTGTAGAAACTCCCTCGCTGAAGATATTGAAAACTAACCTCAAAGCACAGTAGACAGATTTAGCAGAGATTAGCATGATTCTCTTGCAGAATCGACAGAGAACTGTGAGCCTAGTAGTGACTGAGTACTGGAGCTGGGACAGTTGTTCCAAGAATCCTGACAGAATTAACTCCAAGGAACACGTACGTGCAGTCCTCTGTCTGAGAGGAAAGGAAAGATCGAGGAGGCAATCTTCTTTCTGGGTATTTGAAAGATTGAAACATTTTTGGGAGATTTAAAAAAAAATTTAAACAGAATAGGATTGTTAATTTTTAAGTTTAATGTTTGTAGCTGTTGTTTTGGTTTCCTTGTTGTTTTCAAGTGGTTTGTATGTGTGTGCATGCGTGTGTGTGCGGGCGGGCACGTGTGTGTATATAGGAACGTGTGCATTTATATCTTCACACTTGACGTTTAACTAAGTCTCATGACATAGATTCCTTGTCACTGAGGCAACAGCCTGAGAATAAGCAGTCTTAAAATCACCTAGAAGGTTGTTAAAAGTTCATAGGATCAAACCCCAGGTCTGCTGAATCAAAATCTGTGTTTTCTAACAAGATCCCTAGGTGATTCGTATGCGTGTGAAGATCTGAAGCACGCTAGTCTAATGCTGTTTGCTGGTATCTTTAACTCTGCAAAAGCTCTATTCAAAACCAATAATTTTCTAAATGGTGTTATATCTCTTTGAAAAACAGACTTGGACTGTGCTTCTTGTTATCAAAATCTCTCAGCACTCTCTCGACATTTTAGACTTGACCCTAAAGGTATCCCAGAACCTAAACTTTAAATGTCTTTACTTCTCTTGGGTTATACAGAAGTGAACACACACACACACACACACACACACACACACACACACACACTCATCATCATCATCATCATCACCACCACCACCACCATCAGTGCGTAGAGGAACAGGTCTTTCCAAGACATAAACATGATCATTACAACCACAATTTCTCTCCAACTTAAAGTTACTTTCTCTCATCATCAGCATCACAGAATAAACTCTGGGGTCTTACCACATTAATTAAAGCCCAGAGTCTAACCTCTGTGGAGACAGATCCAGCTTCCAGCTTCCCTTCTAATGTTCTCCTCCTGAACTTAACCTACTGCTCCAACAAACTTTTTCACTCAGGGTTTCTTTAATACCAAGAACCTCATCCGTGTCTGCCCTTATGTATAATATCTTGATTCCTTGAAGATACTTCCTGACCCTTATCCAAATTATTCAGGGATAAAAGGAAATCTCCTTTCCATTCCAAAGTCAAGTTTAGAGACAGTGCCTCCCAAAACCTTTGTTTACCTCACAAACCATGGCTAACTACCTATCTTCTTTGTTGTTGGTGTTGTTTTGTTTTGCTTTTTGGTTTTTTATTGGATATTTTATTTATTTACATTTCAAATGTTATCCCCTTTCCTGGTTTCCCCTCCACAGCCCCCTATCCCACCCTCTCCCCCTGCTTCTATGAGGGTGTTTCCCCACCCACCCACCCACCCACCCACTCTTACCTCACCACCCTACCATTACCCTACACTGGGGCATCTAGCCTTCACAGGACCAAGGGCCTCCATTCCCATTGATGCCAGATAAAGCCATCCTCTGCTACATATGCAAGTGGAGCCATGGGTCCTCTTTGGTTAGTGGTTTAGTCCCTGGGAGCTCTGGGGAATCTGAATGGTTGATATTGTTGTTCTTCCTATGAGGTTGCAAACCCCTTAAACTCCTCCAGTCCTTGCCCTAACTTCTCCATTGGGGTCCCCAAGTTCAGTCCGATGGTTAGCTGCCAGCATCCACATCTGTATTGGTCAGACTCTGGCAGAGCCTCTCGGGAGACAGGTTCCTGTTAGCAAAACTTCTCAGTATCAGCAATAGTGTCTTAGTTTGGTATCTGCATATGGGATGGATCCCCAGGTAGGATAGTCTCTATACGGCCTTTCCTTCAGTCTCTACTCTACTCTTTGACCCCGTATTTCCTGTATACAGGAGCAATTCTGGGTTAAAATTTTGGAGATGAGTGGGTGGCCACATCTCTCAACCAGGGGCCTTGCCTAACTTCTGGATATGATCTCACAGATTCTCTCTTCCCTTTTTGGGGGTATTTCAGCTAATGTCATCCCCATTGGGTCCTGGGAGCCTCTTGCTTTACTGGCATCTGAGACTTTCTGGTGGCTACCCCAGTTCCCCATCCCTCATTGCTACACACCTTTGTTCAATTTCCTGACACACTGTATATCACCTCAGTCTCCTCTCATACTTTGTCAGCCTCCTTTTCTCCTCCCCTTCTCTCTTCCTCCCAATTCCCTCCCACCCTCTACCTCCCATGAGTATTTTGTTCCCCCTTCTAAGAAGGACTAAAGCATCTATACTTTGCTCTTCCTTCTCCTTGAGCTTCATATGGTCTGTGAATTGTATCCTGGGTGTTCTAAGCTTTTTTCCTAACATCCATAGTGAGTACATACCATGTGTGTTCTTTTGTGACTGGGTTACCTCACTCAGGATGATATTTTTCTAGTTCCATCCCTTTGCCTGAAAATTTCATGAAGTCATTGTTTTTAATAGCTGAGTAGTACTCCACTGTGAAAATGTACCATATTTTCTGTATCCATTCTTCTGTTGAAGGACATCTGGGTTGTTTCCAGCTTCTTGCTATTATAAATAAGGCTGCTATGAACACAGTGGAGCATGTGTCCTTGGTATATGTTGGAGCATCTTTTGGGTATATGCCCAGGAGTAGTATAGCTGGGTCTACCCAGAGAGAGATGGTCTCCCAGGAGTGTTGTCACACCTAAGATGTGACAGGTGAGAGATTCCACTACCTATCTTCTTAATAATTCTACTGCTTGTGTGATTTAGGATACTTTGGTTGATACAAACCAGAGTATTTAAGTGATTGGTTTAAAAGAAGACATTTAATTTTCTCATATATAAAGAACTTCAGATAGTTGTAGGCATCTTGTTACAGATGGGTCCAGCTTTCCCCACTGCCATCCTTATTGTGCCTGTGATATTTCTCCTTATAAACAGCAAGATGGCTTCCATCATGTCACATGGGGCCTGGGTACAGAAATGGGTAGTCTTTCATTTTTTTAAATTCTTTTTCTGACCAAAGCTAGAATATATGCTTATCTTTTGACCAATTTTTATAAGTAGGAACAAAACCACCAATGCCAATCAAAATTTATCACTCAGATCTAGCCAAATTGGAACACAAACCAAACCAAGTTTCTTCATACTGAAAATAAAAGGGTGTCATCATAGGATGTATAACCAACAGTGATATCATATTGGTCTATAGGCCTTTCTCCCTGAAAAAAGGTAGTAGATTTGAAGGCTGACCTCACACCATTTCATGTTCTGCCTATATCCACAGTACAGTATCTAACACTAACCAGATGAAGTTGAATTCTTGAGCTAATCTAGGAAAAAGACAATAGCCTACGAAGCTTAAGAAAAGGCTCTTCATTCCCTTTTGCCTCAGTTTTCCCACCTGTAAAAACAGATAATTCCTCTTCAAACCCTAAAATTGTTATAAAAATCATTAGACTATATCTGATCTTTGCTATAATGTTTAAGATTAGAAAGAGTATGACTCATATGATATATGATATAAACCATGATTTTTTTTATCTAGCAAGGATTATTATATAACTCATATGCCAGTAGTCAGAGTGCTCACCTCTGGCAATTGAGCCTTACATGTGATTGTTTTTTCAAGGATATCATAGCAAATTGCCACACAGAGTGAGTTAAACACAGTAATTTGTCATTTTACAATTTTGGAGGTGAGAAATTTAAACTCAAAGTATCGGTAGAGTTAGTTCCCTCTGAAGGCTAGGAAGTATAGATCTCCCCCAGCTCTGCCTCTTTGGCTTGACAGTCATTATCTCTATGTGGTTCTTCATGTGATCTTCTTATCTGTCTCTACATACCAACTTTCTTTTTCATGAAGACATCAATAATACTAATAAGGGACCATGCTAAAGATTTCATTTAAACTTGATTTTCTCTTTAGAAGTCCCAAGCCCAGATGATACATCATTAGACGCATTAGATGCTAAGACTTAACATGTGAACTTTAGGAGGACATAATTCAACTACATCATCTTGCTGTTACCTTGATTTCACAGAAGATGGTACCATACATTAAGAACGCAAGCGGATGCAAGTATTTCTGAGGAAAATCTCAGTTACTTTATCTGCTAAGTAACTATAGGTTTAAGGCAGTAAGACAACTATATAGTTTCATTTTGAATTATAAAATAATGTAACAAAAACATTTAAAATAGCTATTTGGGGGCAGGAGACTCACTCAATAAAGTATGCTTACCACACAAGTATGAGGATCTGAATTAAGATCCTCAAAATGAACATAAAAGCCTAGGTGCAGTAGCATGCATCTATATACCCAGAGATTGGGGTGACATGAAACAGGCAGAACCCTGGAGTCCAAGATTCAATGAGTCTGGCCAATCAGTGTGCTCTTGTCTGGAAAAATAAGTTGGAAGGTGATGGAGGAAGACACTTAGCATCGATCTATAGACTATACATACATCTATGCAGCCCTATGCATATGCATATATATATATATATATATATATATATATATATATATATATATCTTTTGATTACATTCTGAAGGCAAATTATTGTGCTGAAGAATTATAAAATAGTTTCTTCAGTCTAATCTCTTCACACATAGAGAAACTGAGGCCTAAGTATGTATATCTTATTTTCTAAAGTCACATGACCTATTAGCAAGATGTAGCCAGAAAACAGATCAATTACCCCAATGTACTTTTTACACACTTCCTCTGAGTCTCAAACTATAACACAGATCAGGGTTAAAGGAAGATGTCTTGCACTGGCAATGCAGATTCAGGACAGGGCTTGTGATCACTTTGTCACTGACTTCATGGTGATGATTAATTACATGGTAACTCACCCAATAAATATTTCTGAGAATCTAAGCAAGATTACATGTCATAGTTAAACAAAAATAGGCCTTGGGGTCATACTATTGACAATCTGATTGAATACTAAATGATCTTGAAAATGGAAGAAACATCCTGTCATCTGCACAATGCAGATGATGATAATTCTTTATCACCAGGTCACAATAAAAATTAAATGAGTCAATGGCCATAGAGGACCTGGTAAAGTGCGTTTATCACTTTCAGCAAATGATAGCTCTGAGCTTCTGCTCTGTTCAGTGACTCCAGAGACAGTAGCTGGAGATGCCATAGAAAAATCAGTATACAAGAAGCATACCATGGAAGTCTGTAGAGTACTACAAAGATTCTTTAGACAGCCTGATATAAAGTCTAGCACAGCACATCTATCTCCAGATTAATTTGGTAGATACTTTAAAACTATCTTTGATTATATTCTTGCAGATTCCAAATGCTTTGTAGGGGTTCTCAGAGAGTGCTGCCAGGGGAGCTGTCTTCTGTACTGAGGCTTCAATCTAGGTAAGGAAAAAGAAATATTCCAATTGAAGGGATTAAAACAAGATCATCAAAACATAAAAGTTATTTTGTTAAGGCTAGATTTTAAGGACACTCTGTGTTAGGTACCATGGAGCTGACATGAAAGGTGTACTTTTTACGGGTGAGGGAAAATGTAGAGGACAAGGGGGAGGATTGCTGTGAAAGCAAAGCAGACTCAATAACTGGAATGAGCCGTGATGGTGGGGATTTAACTTGAAAAATAATGGGAAGTCTGAGAATAATTGTAAAGAGAGAGCAACATTATCCCAGTGTTCTGGAACACTGGTCAGCCTCACTTCCTACTTCTATCAAACGACCAAGCTAGCAAAGGCTGTCTTAGTATTATCAGAGAGGTTTGTACTTTCTAGTTCCAACATTTCCTTTATTCTCTAACAAATCTCTGTGTCTCAATAGGAAAAAAACTTCAGTGTAATTTGGAGATAATGCAAGTGGAATGGTTGATGGTACATGCTATGATAATCCATTCCTAGAACAGGCTAATGTAGTAAGGAAAACCCATTTTAATACCAGACACCCAAATTGAAAACTCCTGTCCTAATTACAAAGCAAGGCCTGAGCGATTCACAAGAAGACTACAGATCATCTGCCATGGTCACAGCCATGTGCACTCAGAAATACAACAGCACCAACAGAGCTGGCACAAATTAGTAAAGCTCTTCAGGATGGCACCCAACTAATAAAGTCGAGTTTTATAATGGAATTTGAAAATCTAAGTCAACCTCTTGGTCAAATATGACAAGCCAATGAGTAACCTTAACTTAAGCCTGACACCAGTTCTCCCCTTTCACAATGACACACAATCCATTAGTGTGGGGATAGACACAAATCTTTAAAAGGAAGACTTGTCTAAATATGGAATTTGTTCATCCTTGTGGAAAATTAATAACTTTTAAATTAATAACCCACAATTACCAGTGCTGTGGTAAAGCTGTAGCTTGACTGTTTCAGGTTTGTTTTTCACCTGTTTATATTTATGTGTGTGAGTGTTTGTGTGCATGTGTGTGCACTGTGTACATGACTAGTGCCTATAGAGGCCAGAAGAGGGCAGCAGATCCCCTAGAACTAGAGTTACAAATTTCTGTAAACAACCAGGTGGGTGTTGGGAACAAGATTCAGGTCCTCTCCAAGAGTAGCAAGTCCTCTTAACCTTCAAGTCATCTCTCTAGCCCTATTTTAGATTTGGTGGGTTTAGTTTTTGAATACACACATTCTGAAACATAGCTCTAGTAACAACTTCCCTAATTCATTTGGCACTATTCGAATGATACCCAACTTACCCTCAACGTAATTTAATTATATATGAAGGTCATAAGTTTTCACAGTTAAAACTGCATTTAAATTGAAATCTTCCCTGCTTTCTAAATTGCTTCCTTAATTAACATTTTACTGATGATAACCAGTGTATCCAGTACACAAAATTACACTCTAAATTTAATTTGGTGAGGTTTTAGAAAAGGTAACACCACCCACATTCCTAAATAAAATATCTGCAAGAGCATGGAATGAATTGTATTAAGTTCAAACTTTAGGGAAAAAAAAATAAAAAGTTAATGGCAAACCAGGAACTAGTATCATTTATCTTGCTAACTAATATATACTAATTAGGTAAAATTAACATTCAAGCAGTCAACATGGAAAATCCTTGAGGTTGGATAAAGTAGTTTGTTCCTATAATCACTTCCAGACCAGGAGCGAGAGACCAGTAAGAGTACCTAGAAAACATGTACTAAATTGTTAGCTCTACAAAGACACTGAGGAGAGAACTAGCTACGTGTGCACTGCAGTGTGTTTTCTTCTCAATGCAAATGACTCCCTTAGAGAATAACTGAGCTATTTTTTACAGGTATCTCTTCCCTTCTTCTTTGTGGATCTTCTGATATGTCAGTCCATAAAACCATTATGATTTATCCATAAAACATTAATTTTTATCCCAGAAACCATAATTCTACTCTATTTGATATGTATCCTATCACTGTCCTTCACTATGCTGGATTATATCGCACCGAATGCCAAGGCTCGCATTTTTCTTTGTTTTGTCTTGTTTTCTTCCACTTGTCTTTTTGGGTTTTATGTTGTTGCTGCTACTGCTGTTATTGTTTGTTTGTTTTGTTTTATTTGTTTTGATATACATCTTTTTTAGTCATCCCATGGCACCCAACACTGCAACTTAAAAAGGCAAAGAAATGTCAGGGAAAAGAATAAAAACAAACATCACAATCTGTTAACCTTCTTTGTGTCCATATCTGTCCAGATCATTATTTTACACGAAAGAAGCTTGAAGTTTGGAAAAAGTAACTTAATTGTTCAGGGAGCATTGGGCAACTATTGGCAGTTTCCAAGAGAAGCTGCCTTGCTTGTGCTGCTATTTCTGGAAGAGGAAAATTGTAAAAGAAACAGATGAAGAGAGAAAAGCTTATTGATTCTGAAAGTTGTAAGTGATGTGTTACAGGGAAAAGCCCAGCCATTACAGATGTAACAACAACATGACTTGGTCAAGGCATGGTAACAGACATTCTGCTATCAGCCTTAATCAGCCCCCAGTTCCTATGTCTTGCAGAGTTAACATTTGCCAGACAGTTATTATGCCAGGCACTATAATGTTAAATAGGTGCTTTGCATAGAAGATTTCATTTATTTTTCTAACCAAGACCCAAAAGTTGGCAACACTAATCACATTTTTGATGAATGAAAAATGAAGATTTCAAACCACAGAATGACTGACTCAAGATCACTCAACTAAGAATGGTAGCTCTGAGATTTACACAGAAGTCCATCACTTCCAAAGACGATTCCCTTTTCTTTAAGTATTTTCCTTCTTGCCCACAAAAAGCAAGGAAAATATTTTAAAGAACTTCTAATGCCACTTGAAATGTGGTATGAAATATGTCCTATTTACCAGTGAAATAATATAAAATATTTTTCACATTCATGTTTCTTATAAAACCTACAGCTCCCTGAATGAAAACCTAAATACTTCAAGTAAATGCATAAATGGTTCTTGTTCTCTTGCTACCTATGAATTACAGAGGTGTGACTATGAACTGCATCCCCAGAATCACTTTTCCTACATGGATTTGGGTTATAACTGCTAATTTGGAATACTTGGCACAAAAGCTGGAAGGTAGGAAAGGGGGAACACCACTATTCTTTAGACTCAGTTCTGAGCAGTGGGGCAGGTCCTGTACTGTGGAGGCAGCTGGGCCAGTGGCAGAAAATCCTTGGGAAAACCTTCTTCCATGCTAAACACTGAGATGATAGAAGAAGCTGGCTTGGGTTCCCTGTATTCACAAAATACTAGACACCTGCAGAAGCATGGTTTTGGAAATTACATCAGTGCTGGTATTTCTTGGCTCTTTTTCCCTCTAGCTTGCCCAGGACCTATAAACCTGCAGCGCCCTTAATGAAAACCTAAGTACTTCAAATGCATAAACGGTTCTTGCTATCTTGGCTGATCTCTGGTTAGTACAATTAGCTAAGTCAGTTTTAAAATGTCAAGGCAGAATAAAATAAAACAAACCAGATTGATCATTTTCCCTTCACGGAAATTAGATTTTTCCCTTCATTGAAAATGGATTTTTTTCTCACATAATATATCCTGATTATGTTTTCCCTCCCCTCTACTTGTTCAAGCTCCTCCCTGCCTTGCTTCCCATCCAGATCTCTTCCCTTTCTGTCTATCTTTAGAAAACAAACAGGCTTCTAAGGGATAACAAAATTAAATAAAATATATAAAACAAAAACTGACACATCAGAGCTGTACAAGATAAACAAAAGGAAGAGAGCCCAAGAAAAGGCACAGAGACCTACTTGTTCGCACTCTCAAGAATTCCATAAAAAATACTAAACTGGAAGCCATACACATATATATGACCTGCTGCATATACCAGCAGGTCCTGAGCATGCTGTCTTAGTCTCTGTGTATTCATGTGAGTTTTGAGAGGTTAATGTAGAGGACCTTCATCTCTTGGTGTTTTCTATTCACCCTGATTCATACACTCTTTCTGCTCCTCTTCTATAGGGTTCCCTGAGCTCTGAGGGGAGAGATTTGATGGAGACACCCCAGTTAGGACTGAGTGCTCCAAGTTCTCTCACTTGCTGCATGTTGTGTGCCTGTACTTCTCTCTGTATTTGTTCCCATGTGTTGCAGGAGGAAGCTTCTCTGGTGATGACTGAGCAAGGCTCTGATCTATAGCAGGAAACCATTAGGAGTCATTTTGTTGCAGTGCTCTTTCAACATAGCAGTAGTGTTTGCTTTTACCCTATCCAGAATATAAAACAGATGCCTTTTATCAAAGCATTAACCCTTTTCCTTGACCACTTGTACAAGACAACATTTAAGAAACTGTATGGCAAGTTTTCCCTCCTTACATTTGGCAGTTGCTATTTGTGAGTCCTAATATGAGTTGGCAAATGAAACCTCAGACTCTTCCTCCTTTAGGTTTTTCTAGATTGAGATAACCATCTGCTTTGACTTCTTAGGATATTTCTTTTTCTCTTTGACAGAGGGTTGGCATAAGAGGAGTTTGCTGACATGTCTACTAAGTCTATCACCTCAAATTTTTCTCTGGCTGGTGAAATAAAAGCAACATAACTCTGATTTTATATATATATATTTACATATATATGTAAATATATGTAAATATACATATATATGTAAATATATTTATATGTATATACACATATATATGTATATATAAATATGTATTTACATATATACATATATATTTACATATATATGTAAATATGTAAATAAATATATGTATATATATAGATACATAAAATATATCTATATATTTTAATTGCTAAAAATGCTCTCAGGGGATGACATCTGGTATGCCAATATAAAACATTTTAAATGAATACTATCTGACTGTTCTAACTCCAAATTAAAACTGCCAAACTTTAATTATTTTAAAATTTTAATTATTCCTATTTTTAAATAGAAATTTAAATTATTCCTATTTTTTTCACAAGACCACTAGGTCGTAGTTCTTTTCTTGAACAATATGGAAATTTTCTGTATCGGTATTTCAACATTCTTGGAGTTAACACCATGAAGAGAGAATGTACTTTTAATTGACATAAAGACCCAGTGAAAAGAAGTAAAGGGAGGGTGAGGTTTTTCTGGACCCTGGCAGTGCTTGCACTGCTAAGCACCTTCTGGATCCTAGCCTAACTGATACAGTCCCACCTAGTGGATGCCAAACCCTCCAGACTGTGAGACCTGAAAATTCATAAGAAGACATTTTTACAGAAGTGTGAAACCAGGCTACTCTCAAAAGTAGCATTTGACAAATAGCTATATGCTGGAGCTAAGAGAGATGATTTTGTTGTTGTTGTTGTTTTATTTTTTGGATTTTTCAAGACAGGGCTTCTCTGTGTAGCCCTGGATATCCTGGAACCAGGACATTCTCAGATTTAGAGATCCACCTGCTTCTGCCTCCTGAGTGCCAGGATTAAAGGTATGAGCCACTGCTGCCCACTCAAGAGAGATGATTTTTAAATCCGTTTTGACTATTAGAATTGGAGGTGTCAATGTAAGCCTTAAACAGGATGAAAAACAAAGGATGGGAGGCTCTGAAGAGAAAAGGCATGAAACTGTACATGAAGGGTCTGGCAATTAAAAGACCAGAAGGATTCGTTCATGGACAAGCAGGAAAAGGCCAGGAAAAGCTAACATAAAGGAATCGCATACCACACTGGGAGTTTCAAATGTGCTTGATAGATACAACACAGTCATTGAAAGTTTTAAGAGTGTCAGGGTTAAATTTAAATTTTCGAAGTTCTGAGTGTGTCAATAAATAAAATGACATGATGATAAAGAGCAGAAAGGATGTAGTAATTTCCTTTCTAGTTTCTGTGATGGCTTTTCTTGTCCCATCTCCTATTTCCTCCTGTTATATAGGGCTCTTTTCTCAGCTCCTGCATCCCTTTATATTCTTTAGACAGAGGTTGTAAGGTTATTGTGAGAAGTAAGCAAGAGGGTTGAGGAAGGGTAGGAGATGATGGAAGGGTGGATTCTGCGGGGTGGATTAGCCCCTGTGTCATTTGGGAACCAGAGGAAACAGTACTTTGTAAAGGGCTGAAGTGAAGCAATTTCAGATGAAGGCATGGCTTACAGATGTGCAGGCCTGGTTATGGGAGCCAACAAGAGACCATGGAAGCAACAAGGGACTAGCAATAGCAGGAAAGAAGAAAACACAGTATTATAAGCCAATGAAAACTAGAGCATGGAAAAAGAGCCACCTAGGAAAAGTTATGGCCACAAAAGAATAGTCATTGCTGCCAGACTACCACAAGGTTGAGAGAAGGGATCGGAAAAAATGCCTGTTTTCTCTTTTCTCCTGTTCCCTAATTTACTAGTGTCTCTCTTTGGCCAAATGATATGGGACTAGCAATTATATAGATGACAAAACAGCCCTTTGAAATACATAGTAGGACAGGGACACAAGAAGAATCCATCTGTGAGGCAAATTGAGAATTATAGAGTCTCATCGGTAAAAAATGCAATTTTCTTAGCATATTCACTTTATTTGCTACCAAATTAGAAACCTAACCTACGTAAAATATGAAATGACCAAGCCAATGCATTCAATAAAGGTGAAACTACCTGAGATCAATATTCTGTGTGACATCAGTACTTAAAAAGGGGGTACATGGGCAGTAATCTAATAAGGGACGTTAAAAGAAGCATGGAGGACCAAGCAGTAGGTAGCATTCCTGCTTCTAGGTCCCTTACACAAAGTCTATGCTGAGAAATTTTGTGTTAATAGACCGTGTGATAAAGACATGTACATTCAATAAACCCTTTCCTTCCAAAGTTGCTTTTAGTCATGGTATTATTACAGCAAAGAATACTCACATCTATAAGTGTCTTTACTTTCCTAAAACTCTGATTCAGTTCTGTACGTGAAATGTATTGCAAGTTACTATGACATTATATTCTATAGCAAGGTTTAAGAATCTAGAGAGCATAATGTTATTGGGATATATGTCACTCAAAGGTCAGAGGTCTACTATGCCACAAAAGTAATGAGTTAAATGAATATTGAAATTTTTTTCCACTGTATTTATTAATTTGAAGCCATCAGAGACTTTGGTATAAAAATGTCTTTAAGTTCTAGAATAGATGCTCAGGGAAGATGCACTGGAGTACAAGCTGTGGTTGATTATATAATAAACAAGAGGTATCAGTTCAGGTAACATACAGTATCCTTATAAATACGTTAAATCTGGAAAGGAGCCCAGGATGCCTCTTCTGTTGAGAGAAGGCTTCATCACATTCTAATTAATAATGGAAGTAGGTGAAAAACATGGATTTCTCATAAATCTCAGAGACCTCCAAAATTACCAACTTCACAGTGAAAGCTAAGATTTGTCATAGAGGAAAGTATGAGGGGCTGGAAGGTAGTATGTCTGCTCAAAGGTCAGCTCGTGTGAGTTGGATCTCCATCTGTGTTTCTGAACTGTTGAGTCACTAGTTGCTAACTCTGCCCCTGCAAAGTATGCACTTTGTTCTTTAATAAGTGCAAGAGAGGAAAGTAGGACAATCTGAGGTCAACACAAGCTCCTTCCATGAAAGGTCACAGAAAAGTGTATCAGTCCACGGCAGAGCTGAAGCTGAGCTCAGTCCTGATGGCTCATAATCAGAGCTAACTATTTGGACTTAGTCTTTATAATACCACTGGGATCCACTTAACTTGGATGAGAATGCCAGGAAGAAATATCCTCAAAATGCAGCTGTCTTCACAGCTATCTAATATTTTTCAAAGTTCATGGGAAACATCAAAGCAGAAAAGAGAAAAGCCTGATTTTAGTTTAATTTGGCCACTGATTGACCATGAAACCTTAGACAATACTTTTCTTCCATATTTATTAAGTATTCATTACAAGTCAGACACAATACGAAGCTGTAGGTGCTGAACAGTGAGCCAAAGTCAACATGGAAGTAGCAAGTGAACAACCAGAATCATACAGCATTACAGTGTCCAAAGCTTAAGGATGCAAAAGAGTCAAATGCAGGTGCCATTTCATCCAAGACACTGCATGACACCGTGGAGTCAGTGGGATCACCACAGAGGAAACGGTGATGGCTGAGATTTAAAACAAGTTGAAACTTCCAGAATCTTTACTCCACTAAATTGTGCTTTCTGAAAGAATGAAGCAAGGAATAAGTCGGGAGTTTGTTGGAAGACCGCCCCCCCCCCAGACTCCTTTGCTTGTTATTGTATATAGTATAATTATCCAGGACAGGAGAGAGCTAATAGGAGAAAAGCCATGAACTGTTTTCTAGAAAAAAAAAAGATATGGTATGCTTAAATTTCTGGGAGGAAATTAGAAAAATAATAATAATAATCTGTATGAGAGAAATGGGGCGGATTTCTAGGACAGAAAGGATTCTTTGTTTATTTTTGACATAATACACGAAAACTAAATACAATTATCCCAATTTCTGCCCACTGTTTGCAGCATTGTGCAGCCTTTATTTAATGATACATCAAAACACATTCTCTGCCAATCTTTCTGTTGCTTAGGAACAGGCAGTCAAGAGCCTAAGCTCAGAGACTCCAAAGTCATCATTAAAGGGCTTTGTGCTTCACTATCAGTAAAATGCTAATTCAGTAAGCCTGATTGATACCCTCCTCTTAACAAGTTCCAGGAATGAGGACACACATCCTGCTAATTTGACCAGTTCTCTTCTATTTGGCTCAGTGTGGCTTATGTAAAATATAAATACAGGGCTGAAAGCCAGTGACTAGGGGCACTTGGTTTCTGCAGGGCTGGTTCTCCTTCAACACACTCCATGTTCTTTTGAATTAAGACAGGAAAATGATTTACCTACTTCCTGTATATACTGAGTGTTTTCTGCTCTGCAGGCCAGGTGATTTTTTTAACTGCATAATCGTTCCACATCCTTTGCAGTCACTTCTGTGTTTAATTGTGCTTGACTCATGCTTGGAAAAGGAAGGGAAAGGAGATACTTCTGTTGCTGGCATGAGCACATGTGACAGGTGCCTCTCCACAATCTTGGGAGAGACTCAAAGAGCTGTCTAGCTGAGTCTGTTGCAGTTGGAACCCTGAGTTCCAGTCCCCTCTGTTCCCTGATTCATTTGCAGCGTCCAACCAGAGCCTTCCTCATTCTGAGCCTGCTGACATCAAACAAGCAGTGTCTCCTCATTGTATTTCTAACTCCTACTGCAGCAACCTGGCACTAAACTAAAAATGCTCACAGCTACGAACTGCTCCAGGAATGAAAAGAGAGCATCCTGTCCCACACCCAGTTCTTTAACTCTTTTGTATTGTATTGTGGTCAGTATAGAAAGCTGAAGTTTCCTCTATTACTCTTTCAAAACAGATACTTTGCAGTATCTCTCTTTTACTGGAAAGCTCAGATCCTTTCTGTCATTGTGTTCAAACCTCAAGCAGCTCTCTACTCACTCACTGCCTTCAACACCTCAGTAGAGAACATTTTGCTTGTGTTCCAAGCATTCTCATATTTTGACCACACTGGGTCGGTCTCTCATCGTAGTATCTGTAAGGATGCTTTTAATACATTTTTGCCCAAAAGAAATGCAGTTGGCTCTAGCTGCTCTCAAATCTGATGCCATGTTTCACATCAAATCCCTGTATCAGTGACAAGGATGCTAAGGCAAGCTCTCTCCTTGAAAACTCAGAGACGCTGAACCAGGTGCCTTTGGTTCTGTCTGTCCTCCAAAAATCTGTCTTATCAGAAATGGCCTTGGAAAGATATAGAAAAATACAAATTCCCTTGATTCACTAACTACCTGTAACAGTTTCAGCCAAGCTTCTTCTCCACATCTTCCTCCTAGCCCCATTTCCTCTCCATGTTCTCACACGTGGGGCTGCTCTAACACAACACTGCCACACTGAACCCTACATTGGCTGCATAAATGATACAGACTACCATACTCCTCTCTTAAGTTTCCTTGAATGGTTTGAGTGGCCTCTTCTTTGAGCCATTCCCATGATTATTCACTAGTATTCCCATAGGGCAATAATTAGGAAACTGCTTCCTCATGGTGCTTATATGATCAACTGGCAAACAGTTGACCTCTGACAGGCACGGTGCCTTGTAAACTCACACTATAAGAGTCTCAGAGCTGGGAAAGTGCAGTGATTTTATATCTTCTACCACCAGAACACCTGTTGTTGTCTCATGAATTCCTTGTTTCTCTACAAGTAAGCCCATAGCTCAAGGAGGCTACAGGGGTCATCTATTAATCTGTCTCTTTGGCCAGTGATAAAGCATCTGAGTGGGTAAGTTAAAAAGAAAAGAGGTTTACTATAGCTCATGGATCTGATCCACTAGAGACAGTCCTCTTGATGCCAGAGCCCAGAAGGGGTCCAAAGCATCACATGAGAATAGACAAATTGTAAGCATATGTGGATCACTTTTCTCTCTCCCTCCCATCTAAGTTCTAACCAGGAGTGACCCTGCTCAGCTTCCAACATCAAATGAGATTGGCCATGATCAGAAAGGCATTGCTGTGTAATCTTATTTTCTTCCTATAAAACCATGTAGAAATATCTACTGTGATGACCTTATTTTACTATCCACTCTAAAGCCTGATTTTGACCCCATAGTTAAATTTCTACCATCTTTTTTTTCCCATGGAGTTTTCTATTATTTATTTATTTATTTATTTATTTATTTATTTTTATTGGGTATTTTATTTACATTTCAGATGCCATGCCCTTTCCCCATTTTCCTTCCCTAGAAAACCCGTATCCCACCCCCTCCTCCTTTTTGTTTTATACATTTTTTAATGTTGATCAAAGGCTTTATAAGTTTTGTAATGCTCAATAACAAGATGCCCATACAATCAAGAGTATAACCCAATACCCAACCTAGATATACCAACTATCTTTGACAGGTGGAGACACGCAAAATTCTACCTGCATGTTTCTCCCTCTCCCTCTCCCTCTCCCTCCTCCCTCTCCCTCCTCCCTCTCCCTCTTTCCTCCCCCTCTCTCTCCTCTCTCCCCCTCTTTCTCTCCCCCCTCTCCCTCTCCCTCTCCCTCTCCCTCTCCCTCTCCCTCTCCCTCTCCCTCTCCCTCTCCCTCTCCCTCTCCCTCTCCCTCTCCCTCTCCCTCTCCCCTCCCTTCTCTCTCTCTTGACTCCTAGCTCTTACTCCTCTCACCTTAGCTCCTCCTACATTATCACCATTTCTGTTAAAATAAAACTTTTCTCTCAAAATACAATTACAGCATAACTATATCAATTTGGGTCAGTAAGGTACAAGATAGACCTAATACCCAGTCCATCATTTTGTTGACTAACCAGAACCTCTGTCATCTCTCCTAACTAAAAGACTTAGTTCTGAACCTGGCTTTTATTCTTGGCTTTAGAATGAATGTCAGTTGAAAACCATCCTCTCAAATCTTTTCTCTCAAAGTAAATAGCCAGAATTGGCTATGAGACTATAAGTCTTCAACCCTGTCAGAAATCCAGAATGACTGAGTTAACTGAAATTATGGGAAGCACAAACCATAGCTTCTAAAACTTAGCCAACTTATAGAGACCACTGAACACCAGAAAAGTCCCTATACTGCAAAATATTGGAGCAACTGATCTTCAGCCTTCTGTCCCAGGATCATCTGACAGACCTAGTGATGCAGAATTATTAAGGGCTGATTACTCTGTCTAGGCAGATATAATCAGTTGACTATTCCCAAGTGTGTCCTATTCTGGACAGTAATTTGTCTGTAGATGAAAAGAGGCAATTCTTGCCTAGTGGCTGTCACTGCACAACGGGAGTAACTCCAAAGATGCTCAATTTTTTCTTAGAATCCAAGACAGGAAGCTGTCAGGAGCAGACAGGTCTCTAATCAAAATGAACATTAATATAGAAATGTTTGTAATGTCAATTCTGTGGACTTCTGACATTTTGAAAACTAACTATTGATGTAAGGTAATCTGGACTATTGTCTGTTAACTCCTCTCAGCTATTTCTAAATAAAATATAGAAAACACCCTAACAATAAACTCAGAGCCATGAATTTGCTATAGGCCCTTAACTCACAGGCTAACCATCTCAAATCAGTTTAAAAGGTTAAAGAAGGACTGGGCCTAAGCCTTGGATTCTTAAATGTGTTATATAGGCACAATGCCTATGAGAGTAATGATATTAATCTCACTTTTATATCAATAAGAAACTCATACCAATGAAAACCCTAAATTTGAAATCAAAGTAAGTTTTGTACTATTTAAGAAATTATAACTTCATCTTAATAACAATTATACATATTTCTACCAATAGGTTATGGCTATGCAATAAATCCTAGCTAATTCTCCCTGTTCCAACAAAACCACTACTTTCCCCTAGAAAGACAGCCCAATATTAACCACCTCAGTCCCCAAGCCCAGGGAATAGGGGCGCTGACTCTTCATTAACTTCTTCAAGCTAATTACAGGTGTGGAGATATTAAAAGAGGGGCAGGGGAAAGAGTAAATTGATAAGCCTCTGACAATGTATCTTCAATGCATCCAGCTGGAATTCCAGGACATAAAAGGTTTGAGCAGCTCTGCTCAGCTTGCTCGATGTGAAAATACACCAAGGCTGTGTATTCTTCCATATACAATTCTCAAAACAAATTTTAGTATCAAAAATTTTTTTGTTTGAATTCTGGAATCTAGTCTTCTGGCAGCCTGCCTCTGTCATGTCTAATCCATATAATTCTGGGAGTTTCTATGAGGGCGTGCTCCCACCATCATCCCATTCCCGCCACCCTGCTCTTGAATTCCCCCACACTAGGGAATCCAAATTCATGCACCTAGGCCCTCCACTTCCACTGATGCCTAACCCCTTACCCCATTCCCCCCCTCCAATTACTATGAGGGCGTGCTCCCACCATCCTTCCATTCCCGCCTCCCTGCTCTCAAATTCCCCAACACTAGGGAATCCAAACTTTCAGGCATCAAGGCCATCCACTTCCACTGATGCCTGGCAAGGCCACCCTCAACTACCTATATAGGTGGAGCCATGAGTCCCTCCCTTTGTGTTCTCAGGCTGGAGATTTTAGAATGGCTACTCCAGCTTGTTTCTTAGGATCATTTGCTTGGAATTTTGTTTTCCAGCCTTTTACTCTAAGGTAGAGTCTGTCTTTATCACTGAGGTTGGTTTCCTGTATGCAGCAAAATGCTGGGTCCTGTTTACATATCCAGTTCTTTAGTCTATGTCTTTTAATTGGGGAACTGAGTCCATTGATGTCAGGAGATATTAAGGAACGGTGATTGTTGCTTCCGTTATTTTTGTTATTAAAGGTGGAATTATCTTTGTGTGACTATCTTCTTCTGGATTTGTTGGAAGAGGATTACTTTCTTGTTCTTTCTAGAGTATAATTTCCCTCCTTGTATTGGAGCTTTCCTGCTATTATCCTTTGTAATGCTGGGTTTGTGGAAAGATACTGTGTAAATTTTGTCGTGGAATATCTTGGTTTTTCCATCTATGATAATTGAGAGTTTTGTTGCGTATAGTAGCCTGGGCTGGCATTTGTGATCTCTTAAGGTCTGTACGACATCTGTCCAGTGTCTTCTACCTTTTATAGTATCTGGTGAGAAGTCTAGTGTAATTCTGATAGATCTGTCTTTATATGTTACTTGGCCTTTCTCCCTTACTGCATTTAATATTCTTTCCTTGTTTTGGGCACTTGGTGTTTTGGTTATTATATGACAGGAAGTATTTCTTTTCTGGTCTAGTCTATTTGGCATTCTATAGGCTTCTTGTATGTTTATGGGCATCTCGTTCTTTAGGTTAGGGAAGTTTTCTTCTATAATTTTGTTGAAGATATTTATTGGCCCTTTAAGTTGGGAATCTTCACTCTCATCTATACCTATTATCCTCAGGTTTGATCTTCTCATTGTGTCCTGGATTTCCTGAATGTTTTGTATTAAGAACTTTTTGCATTTTGTGTTTTCTTTGACAGTTGTGTCAATATTTTTTATGGTATCTTCTGCACCTGAGATTCTCTCTTCTATCTCTTGTATTCTGTTGGTGATGCTTGTGTCTATGACTCCTGATTTCTTTCCTAGGTTTCCTATCTCCAGGGTAGTCTCCCTTTGAGATTTCTTTATTGTTTCTACTTTCATTTTTAAATCCTGGATGGTTTTGTTCAATTTCTTCACCTGTTTGGTTGTGTTCTCTTGTAATTCTTTAGGGGATTTTTGTGCTTCCTCTTTAAGGGCTTCTATCTATTTACCTGTGTTCTCCTCAAATTCTTTCAGAGTGTTATTTATGTCCTTCTTGAGGTCTTCTAACATCAACATTAGAAGTGATTTTTAAATCTGAATCTTGCTTTCCTTATGATATGGGGAATTCAGGACTTTCTTGTGTGGGAGAACTAGGTTCTAATGATGCCAAGTATCCTGGGTTGCTGATGCTTATGTTCTTGCATTTGCCTTTTGCCATCTGGATCTCCTTAGATCCACCTGCCCTGTCTCTGACTGGAGCCTGTCTTTCCCATTATCTTGGTTGTATCAGAACTGTGTAGGGTGGGTGTTACTACTGGGGTTAGATCTGGGGCCCAAGATCTGTTCAGTGCTCAGGCACAGACAGGAAGGAACCAGTGCTCCAGGCCAGGAGTGACTTCCTGGTTCCTAATGGGTCCCAGTTACTCTCTGTTTGGGGCTGGTGTTGCTGTCTCCTTACCAAAGATACTACCCGGTTTAGCTCCTGGAAGGCCTGCTTCCTCTGGGTTCTGTGAGATTGGGGACAGAGCTGCCTCACAGGATCTGCTCAGGGCTCGGGCCCAGACCAAAAGGAGCAAATTTCTACCATCTTAATACCTCAAAATGGTATTAAACTTTAACATGAGTTGTAGACATGACAAACCATGTTTAAACTATAGCAACTATGGTCTTGAGTGCTGAATAGCTAAAAAGACTATTTCATACCATAGCTGTCTGGAATGATTTGCCCTAACCCTTCAACCCTTCCCTGATACAAAATGGCAGGTGCCCTCTCAAACTCATCTGAGTTAAGAGCCCATAAAGTGAACTGGAGAGTGTTCAAAAAGATCACACATCGCACACGCTCTCTGCACTCTGTTCTAGAAGGCACTGAAGTACAGATGGCCTGAAGTTGAACTTCTTTGAATGATTTTAAGAGCACAACATACCCAAGAAAGAAATCAGGCCTTAAATGTACATTACTATTAAGACAAAGCAAACAGGCTCTCACACTTGAACATGTAAAGCTGAGAAATTGAAGAAACATTGGAAACATTGAAATGAATTTGGCCATTTTTTTTCTACAGTATCAGAGTTCCACACAATTTCTGGAATATGTAACTCTGTGTGGTTGCTGGTGTGCACATGTGTGTGTGTGTGTGTGTGTGTGTGTACATGTGTGTAATGTGTGTGTATGTGTGTGTACAAGGGTACCTGTGTGTGTACATGTGTGTGTTTGTGTATGTGTACGCAGGTGTGTGTTCTAGCAAGAAATCTCAGAAAGAAAGGGAGTTTGTACCATTTAATGGAGGCTTCAGCCTCTGAGTTGGAAACAATGTCAACATTAGTATACAGAAGATACATAATGAATACATTTCTTCTAATGGCCTTGGTAATGAGAACAATTCATCATTTCATTACCCAGTTCATATGCAGGGGTCCATTGAGCAGAAAGATAGACAGGCAAAATTCATTTATCCCTATCTCATGTATGAGTTAAGAAAGAAGCAATAGTAATGCACATTACTAATACACAGAATATAGGTGACAACAGCTGAGACAGAGTTGAGTCAAAAGTATCTAGGAGAGAATGCTAGGGTATCTACCCAAAGCTATGTGTTGGTCCAATTCTAGGCCAACATACAGCTTTGGGTAGATACCAATTATAGTAAAAAATAAATAAATAAATAAATAAATACACATTTTTCTCTGACAGGGTCTCTACACAACTCCACAATGAACAAAGACAGCAGCACGGGTGTCGAATTTGATAAAGAATGCCCTATTTGAGGAGCCAAGGCCAACTACCTTCATAGCAAAAAGAAGATTCCCCCTTTGAGTTGAGCAGATGTGACCTCGATGTCTCCAATGCATTAATACTTCAGTGTAAATCTGATGACCTCATCTCCCTGCAGTCCATGATTAATTCTATTTATAAAATACAGCTCATCAGATCAAAGTTAATCCTTTTCATGCTAGGCCGATGGTGCTAGTGATGGGTCACTCTGTCAAAGGGTTTGAAACTAAATCAGGCTGTAGTCCTTCATCAGGGATTAGTACACTGGGCCTTTACCTTACTGAGGAGAGATTAAAGGACTCTGAGATACAAGAACATGTAAAGCCTTTTTCTTACATTCTGCTTCAATTTCTGAGTTGCCTTCAAAAAACTAAAATTACTCAAATGCTTTTGATTGTATTTGTATTTGCTGCAACCACTCAATACCACACGCACACACTCATGCACACACTCATACACACACACACACACACACACACACACAATTGCTTATGGATTCTTTGCCTTCAAAAGAACTCCTCCAAAAGGTAAAAATGTAACCATTCACTGAATGTGTATAGAATTTTAAACTTATTACTTCTAGGCCAGCAAGATTGCTCAATAATTAAAGACTTCATCAGCCAAGCTTGAAGACCTGAATTCAACCTCTGAGACCCACGTGGTGGGAGAAAAAAAAATGTCCTCTGAACTCTACACACTCACCATGTGTCTTAAAGTTTCTATTGCTGTAAAGAATCACCATAACCAAGGCAACTCATAAAGGGCAACATTTAATTGGATCTGGCTTACTGGTTCTGAGGTTCAGTCCAGTATCATCATGGCAGGAAGTGCGGCAGCCTCCGGGCAGGCATGGCACTAGAGGAGCTGAGAGTTCTACATCTTGTTCTGAAGGCAAACAGGAGAAGACTGTGTCTAAGTAGCTAGGAGAAGCAGCTCAAACCTCACTCCCACAGTGACACACTTCCTCCAACAAGACCACAGCTACTCCAACAAGGCTATACCTCCTAATAGTGCCACTTCCTGAGCCAAGCATATTCAAACCACCACACCATGGTTGTACCAGTCCTGCCCCTTATCATCCATATGATCTTAAGTAAGTCATTTTAGCCCCCAAAACTTATTTTTTCTTCACTGAGATAGCGTTGAAATAGTGACTCACGGGGTTATTAAAAAGATGAGATAATTTATAATTTAACACATAAATTATTTAGAGTACCAGCCACCCATTTCTATAAGTAAAGTACCTTTCAGCTCAGGGCAAAATGCTATAGCCAGAGTGGACATTATATACATTACAAGAAAAAGAAGTTAATTTCAAGTATTTTCTGCCCTTCAGCACAGTTCTGTTTGACTAGTTCCTCTAATTTTCTTTCACAGTTAGGCCTCAATATGGTTAATATTAGGTCTCCATAGCATTAAACTTTTGCAGCATTAATACCCTTGAACTTAATGACTCTCATGAGTAACTTGTGAACTGAATGGTGATCTAAGGTCTCTAATTTCCCAATGTGTAAACGAGGTCATATTAACAGAAATAGCTCAAATTTCACTGGGTCATGATTCCACTTGTCCACCACATTCCCAGCCTCCCAAAGCATCCCCTCCCCTCACTAAGGACTCAGGAGGTCACAGTGTGAGATCATGAAGTGCTCACAGTAAATCTGTCCCCCTGAGGTATGTTCCCAGAGGCACATTAGTCATGCTAATGACTGCTGTACCTGATCTTGCATCTGACCTAAGCCAGAATTCTAAACTTGCAAAAGAGAATCAGTATCCCACACTCTGGACTATAAATACAATTAAAGGTTTCCCTTAATGAAAATCATAATGTATTACTAACTAAAGGGTTAACTAACCAAAGAACATAGCAGCTGGTAGAAATCCTGTCACAGCACCAGGCTCATTGAAGCTTATCTCACTGGTTATTATAAAAGCACCACTACCTCTTTTCTAGAAAGAACCAGGCAAAGCTGGAAACTCACTGATCTTCAGACAAACAACTTTCAATCATTTTTATATTTTTTTTCTCATAAGTGAAATGTGAAAATGTATTTGGAGGCAGAAAAATGCCGAGAAGGAGTCTTGGTTCTTTACCAGAAGCTTTTTAGATGTAACCGCCTGGAGCCTTTCTGACTGCCACCAACAGATGGGTCACAAAACCCACCAATGAGCCATTACATTATTTGGTCATTATTTTTTCTATAGTTCAGCTGGAACACATTCAGAAAAATAATACACATTTCTGGGTCAGGTTTGCATGATAATTTTAGAGAGGATCTCAAACCTTTTAGTTCTTTTCATTTGTCTATTTCCCATCGAACAGAAAATGAAGCTTCTCTTTAGTTTTATTTGGACTTTGGTGGGAGATGCAACTTGGCAAACTGCAATGACACTGGGCTGCAAATGGTTTATAAAACATCAATGGTCACACATGGGAGTCGGCAAATCTACTATTCTAACTAGATTGCACTGGCTGTGCTGGCAGGAATACGGAAGCATGTATGCGGTTATCACTAAAAGGCTTTTCATACTGTGACAATCGGATCCCTTGGTGTTCAGATGCTGCATTCATTTCCTAACTCATTCATCATGTGGGCAAAATGAGGGAATAATGGGACCCGCTTCTCATAGTTATCTGTCATTTAGTGAGGACACTATGTTTAAATTTGGGGGCCCAGAAAATAAGATAAATAAGAGGCTTGTCAGTCCTAACATCTGACAGTCACAGTTCCTCCTGAGCCCTAATGCCACTCAGACACCATATCACAATAGGCAGATGCTGAAAAGGGGAGGGTGAGTCCAGCCAAGCACACTCAGTAATTCCAGGCAGACATGTCTCCAAAACTATTTTGATTTTTTCCCTTTTTCTATATAAAATTTTAAGCTAAATCCAAAGGGTCTCATGTAGGTTAAATTAAAATTTCATACCTTTTGACTAATCTACCTTCAGGAACTCATTCTGCAAAAAAATCAGAAACATGTATAAATGTAAATATTCAAGAATTTTTTTGCTATGATTCTAAAGTAGTGAAAAATCAGAAACATTCTAAATTTCATTAAATGTAGATTGCTTAATTAATTGTACTATGGAACTCATCATATACAATATTATGAAAACCATTTAATTATAAAGAAATACTCAACTACATTAAGCAAAAAGACAGGTCAAAACTAATAGATATCTTCCATTGCTAATTACAAAAGAAAAGTATTAGTAATTATTCTCTCTACGCAGAATTTTAAATGATTATTTCTTTTCATTTTTATATTTAGGTATTTCAACACTAAATACAAGTAAAAAGCTTTTGCTACAACAAACAACATTTTTAAAAATTCAAGAGTGATAAAGTAGTTTTTTAGCTTATAATTATATTGACTGAGTTTCTTCAATACAAAAGAAAATAAATAAGTTTTTGAATAAAAGAAATTACCAACATCAGGACCCAAGACACAATCCAAAATCACAAATTAACTATGCTAAAATCAAAAGAGGATAAAGGTAGTTAAGTACTTAATAAAAAACTTTCATCTTCAGTCACAATGTGCTTCCTCACACTCCGGCTGCATCCCAACCCTGAACTTCTGCATATGGTTTCCCATTTTCAAATGTCCACCCCTTGGTTCATTTGCTCTTCCTGTCACACTACTTCTTCATTCAAATACAGTGACAACCAAGATCGAGTCCTTGTTGCTTTGTTGGGATTTAACTGTTCAATTATTGCAGTCATACCACAAGATAAATTACTTACTCACTTTTTACCAGTTACAAAACTGAGCTTGAGAGAGCTGATGTTATTTAAAGAGAGTTAAGACTCAATTCGGGACCACTCATTTCCTGTAACCAGGTTTCTTGCTTTGGATTCTACCAGTAGTTTGCAAATATTTTTTTCAACATTGATAATCACTCAAATAAAATCATTTTCTCCTATTTCACCAGTTCTGGTAAATATTGACATTTTAGCATGCCTGAAAACAAGGCACATCCTAAAGTTGCTATCAGCAAAGAAACGGAAACGATGGAGCTCTGGAAGCCTGCACATTTTCGCCCAGCCTTGCAAAGACAGTACCATTATCTTACAAGAAAATGTCAGATGAGGTAGCAGAGTACATGAAATGCTTCCTCTGGCACAACCATACCTCCTAAATCTCTCCCCAAACAGTACTACCAGCTTGGGACCGAGTGTTCAAATATCTGAGCCCATGGGAGACATTTCTCATTCAACTCACCATAAACTCTAACACTTTGGAAAACACTAATGAAAAAGGAGTTTAAGCATTGGTACCTTCAAATTTAAGTAAGAATAGTTCTCCAGAGCAGCTGGCAACACTCTTTTTCATGATCAGAGTCAAATACTCTGGGAATCATTGTAGACTAGATCATTGGAGATTTCTAAGGCATTTGACATTTCATGGACCAAAGCCTCTTGATACTGAAATCTCCCATGTTCATTTAAAACCCCAAATAAGATGGGGTGAGGTCAAGTAACTATACAAGTTTTTTTTAAATCAGACATCTTTGCTTTCTGAATCAGCCACTCATTAGTGAGGAGAACTTCCATTAAATTTATAAGTTCTGTGCCTCTGCTTTCTATGTAAATATTTCACTAATCTCCTAGTATTTAACTAAATAAAAGAAAACCCATGTCAAATATCAAATGGTATATATAAGCCTTCAATAAGTGCTTTCTATTTAATGTGGGGAAGCTAGTAAGTCTAAAATTATAGGTTTCTTTAGGGACTACCTCCCATCCACAAAAAAAAAAAAAAAAAAAAATTGATCTATGATCTGTTGTTATCAGTGACAGGTATTTATTGAGCATTTTTTCTATAGAAGACACCCATAGAAGTTTATCATCCACTAGAAGGCTGAGATGCAGAGAGCAGAAAGGAAAATCACAATACAGGACAGAAAATTAAGTGTTTTGGAAACAGTATGTTGTATTCCTAGAAGAAAGTAAATTGCTTTTATCAAGGAAAAACGTTTTAAAATGTTCCAAAGAAACACGATTTTGGACTTCATGCCAGATGCTACACTGAAAAGTAAATGAGGGGTCACTGGAGTTCGGTGAGCACAAGTGACCTTCTCAGAGTCATGTTTTAGTGGATGTTCCATGTAGGCCAACAGGAATATAGATCAGCATCTCTTTGGAGGAGAGTGACATTTTCCTGAGGATGTGTCAAGTGTATTTAGCAATAGGTCAACTCAGAAGGGAAGTAATATCTTCAAAAGTAAGATTAAAAAGCAGTTAAGGGGGTAAGGAAGGCAAGAGGAATTGGCTACTCAAAAGGAACTCAAAGTGCAACATCAAAACATAGTGATTTAGATTAACTAGTGGAGAGTTAAAGGTTGTATAGACTATTACAGGCTGGGGGATAATTTGATAAATTGAAAATGTTCTATTTTGAGTTAATTCAAGGACAATAGCAAACACAGGAGTAATTAATTTGTGACTTCAGCCTAAGGGAAGAATTAAATAAGCTGAATTAAGTAAACCATATTAACAATAGTGAGAGTTTTAAAAGTCACCATGGCCATTAGTTGTATAGTTTCCAAAGACCTAGAGCAGTTGGATTTTATAGAAAGAATGCATTTGTCACAGAGTTAGAGAGAAATGATTTCAGGAACCTGCTTTGATTTTTTATCATCACTATAATGAAATGGTTGCAGGATTATTAATACTGATGTCTGCTCAGGGATTTCTATATCACCATTTCACACAAAGGGGCTTAAAAGCTGCCTTCCCTTCTGTGAGGTCCACAAAGCCGTTTGCATAACCCTTACGCATGGCATGAGTTCAACCAATTATTGTGATTTCAGACCTAGTTCTTATTAGGCACTCACTAGCATCTAATCACAGCAGTTCATCGGGAACAAAAAAAGGACAAAGGCTTTCAGAAAACAGTTCCCCGGAATGATCTACGTGGACATTTGGTCTCCCAAATCAAATACATCATTACAAACATAAACATAGGGGTTTTATAAACCCATGAAACAACTAAAATTGTATACAGAGGCTTCCAAATGTGTTTGTTAAAACGTTGTGTGGGAGGTTGAAGGATTAGGTCAGACATTGGTGGAAGCTATTTGGGTTCGCCCTTGAACCTTTTAAAGTGATCTTTGGTATTCTTGGTGCCCCCAACCCCTGTCTACATTCCTACCAGACAACATGCCTGTTGTCATCTTCTTCACATTTGGGTTTTTACATCTAGGGTCAATGCATTTCTAAACAAGAGCATTAAAGGAGTAGCACTCCCAGGGAAAATGGCCAAGCAGCTAACCAGAAATATTAAATTTGGACATATCTCACCTGACCTTGAACTCAACTACAAAATAAGACAAAAACAGCCCTGGCCAATAAAGTGATGTGTAGTTTCTACTTTCAGAGAATGAGACAAAAAAAAAAAAAAAAGAAAGAAAACCCTAGAATAAAACAAAGCTATATCTTTACAGTTTACAGACAAAGTCCAGCATCCCAGATAACAGGCATTGGGAATGATTTTGCACACCTACTCACAGTGAGGTCTTTGAATTCCAAGACTGCGGTCAGAGGCCAAGAAGGACCTGAGGATGACTGGTCTCATTTAAAAGAGAGGGCTCATAGTTAGAGGAAGAAGACAGAGCCTGAAAGTGCTAGGAAACAAAGACATCTTCCTAGAATTTAGGATTGACATCTGTTGTCTTTCAGGACCACACAGTTCACAGAATAGATGAAATGAGCTCCAAAATTGCAGACCTCGCTGCACATTAGAGCCACCAGAAGAGCCTTGAATAACACTAATAAATAACCACCACATGGTCCTTTTGTGGGTAGTCTGAAATGCAGACAGCATAGCTGGACGTTTCAGTGACCCCCATGTGAGTCTAATGTAAAACCGAAGCAAAAAGCATAAGCCTGGAATGACATAGCAGGGAATGACAAGTTTATAGGCAGCTAAAAACTGTAACTTATGTTTAATAATTTCTCAGATTCTTCTGCCTTTTTACAGGGTTTTGTTGTTGTTTTGTTGTTGTTTTGTCATTTGTTTATTGGTTTTGTTTTTTGTTTTCACTTTTTATTGAATCTCTGTGACTTTCACTTCATGAACCCCAATTTTACTCATCCCCCCACCCCTACGTATCTGCCCTCTGCCCTTGCAACCTCCTCCCAAAAGAAAACAAACAAAAAACAAAACAAAAAACTCTCACTGTGGAAGCTTCGGTGTGTCATACATTATATCCTTTTGGCCACACATAATTTTTGAAATTATTCATTGCAATAAGTCATTGGTTCAAGGCCTCTGGCTTCTGCTACACTCTCAGTACCATGTCCTCACTGGCACTCCTCTTAGATATCCTCTTTTTGCCCTGTGTCATGGGATCCTGTAGCTTTGGTTCTGAAGGACTGGACTCCTCACACACTCCAGCAGTTCACAGATGAAGTATGATCTGTGTGTCAAATAATCAACTATACTGTCTACAGCCTAGAGATTATAAAGAATCTGCAAAAAAGAAAACCAGAACAAACCCATTCTTGTCTAGTAAATAATGCTGATAAACTAAAAGGAATTGAGAGGGCAATGGTGAAGACTGTGGCATCCTAATTACCTGGGCAGCAAATCTGGGCCAGCTAGCATCTCCACAAAGGAAGTACCAAATAAATATTTTAAATAAATTTAATACATAATTAGTAGTAAAAACCATAATTAGAAACAAAATCCTTCTGACTTTTGCCATTTTGATTATTCTGCATTCTTTGGGAAGTTTGAATTATTGAATGCTGTCTGTGCTCTGGACTGCCTGCTGCCCAACCTTACTTGCCCCTTGGGGGTTGGAATTTAGGTGACAAAGAATCAATGGCACAATGACTCTGGGAGCAGGTGAAAAACACTACAGCAAGCTCTTCTAAACACTGCTGCAAGCTCCTTTAATGCCCTCCACCCCACTGTTCCCAAGAAAGCATCTCTTCTAAACAGCAGTTCCTGATTGGCTGGCATTGTCTGTGTCAGTAATCTTTGGTCTCTCATGCAGTCCTCAGTTATGTCCTCCTGAAGGAGATGCCTTTGTGGCTGCATGGCCCCAGGCATTTATGCAGAGGCAGCCACACCATTCCTCCTTCAATTGGCCATCTTAAAGATAATGTAGTTGAAAGATCTGCCACAGGATACAAGGTTCATCCGAGCCACCCAGCTACCCAGCAACACTGGCTCTCACCTTCCATCAGGTCCCACACCCAAATGACTATGTTGTTTTCACAAGATAATGGCCTTTATACATTATTCAAACTTAGCCCAAGATTCAACCAACTCAGAATAAATAATTAGAACATCTGTCATATAAAATACCATAGGAGAGCAGTTTGATATTTTAACCACATAACAAGTTACTCAAGGAAAAGATGTATAAATGAGTAAAAATCGTAGTTATAGCAGGGAGGGAGAGAAAAACAGTGTATCACGTCTACTACCAAATCACATATAAAACACATGTGGTAGGAGAAGGCACAAGTAGCCTTGAATAGCAAGCCTTTGAGGGAACTTCGTTTGGTTCACATTTCTAGAAATCCCCATATTATTATTTTGGAGGGAGAGAGACTTCATTTCCAATTCATGACTCTGTTATGGACACCCCTGAAACTGTAAGTTGATGCATACTTTTCTTGTCTTTATTGCCATATTATTCCACATAAACATAGGCAGCATAATTTATACAACTTGTATCATATATATATGAAACATATAACATGTTATATATTATGTTATATATATGAAATTTCATATATATGTTATATATATGAAATATATAACATTATGTATTTCAGGCTTCTGCAATTAGCTCTTATTTGAGGGAGAGAAACAGGGAGGGAGGGGGATAAAGAGCTAGGATGTATGACTTATCTTTGTATTCCTAACTTTTGACAAGAGTTTATCTCAAACCAGATGATAAACATAATATTTAAAGGAATGCTTTCAAAAAGGGAAGTAGTTAACATCAATCATGAGAGAAATTCTGGTAACTTACAAGTCTTAGGGAGCCCAATGCAGATTAATCCACATGGTTGGTTCCAGAGCCCACAGAGGAAGTTTAGTTCCATCAGCCTGTAGATTGTTAAGTCTAGTCCTACTATTAAATTTGAAGTATACCAAAAAGCACTGATTTCTGCAGCTATCTAAAACTATTGTTCAATAGTTATAGAATCTTAGGTTTGCTGATGTCAAGAGTAAACATTTACTATTCTATAAATGTTTGTTATTTTAAAATATTGTAGAAATACCACTTCTGATGTTGCAAGTCAATTCCAGAGTTTATCTTTAATGTAATAAATGTAGGCTGATGATCCAAAGGACCCTGAAGGTGGGGACACACACTAACTCCTTAGGCTATAAGATTTAAAAACTCAATTCTAAAAAAAAAATAATAATAATTAAAGTCACTCCTCCCTACCCAGTCAATAGATGTTAGATCAATAGAAGATGATAGATAGATGATAGATAGACAGATGATAGATAGATAGATAGATAGATAGATAGATAGATAGATAGATAGATAGTATTTAGATAGATGATAGATGATAGATAGACAGATGATAGATAGATAGATAGATGATAGATAGATAGATAGATAGATAATAGATGATAGAGATGATAGAGATAGATGGATAGATAGATAGATAATTAGATGATAGATAGATAGATAGATAGATAATAAATGATAGAGATGATAGAGATAGATAGATGGATGGATGGATAGATAGATAGATAGATAGATAGATAGATAGATAGATAGATAGATAGATAGATAGATGTGTGAGCAGAAAAGATATGTCTGTAAGAATTAAATTGCTTCGGAGAGCAGCATTGTAAGCCAAAAGCCAGGGTAAAGCTCACAGATTAAAAACACTTGACCTGTGAAATATCTCTTGCTTACTTTTAATGACTCTCCTCAACTCAGGAGTTTGCCATAATCACTCCTTCTTATTGATGTGAAAGTAAATTAATCCTCACACTTTCATGGGGCAGGGAATGAATGCACCTGAATATACACTTAAGATTATGTCCTGAAAATCATTTTTTTCTTGATGTAAGACCACACATCAGCCTTTAATAATTTCAGGTCTTCAGTGTGAAATTTTATTCAGGAAAGAAAATATTTTTAGAACTTATTTTGATGGAAATAAATGAAATTGTACAGGAAACTTGGTCCTTGTGACAAGTTTACCCCTCACCTCATGTAGAGACTACCAGATGTTCTATGCTCATAAGGGTAGAAGTTGTTGGAGTGGGGAAGGACAAGAGAATGAGGAGAGGAAGGAGAGAGGAAACAGGAGAGAGTCACAGAGACTGTTGAAATAAACTATGGATTTATTTTAGCCTTGAAAATAGACTGTTGAAAGCCATCTTTCAACAAGCCAGGTTCTGACTCTAAGGAAATATTTAAGGAGTTGGAGTTATATCTTTTCATTAAATGGTAAGTGTCTTCCTCTTAGAGAGTACCTAAATATGCACTCTCAAAACACAATGTTCTATCTAAGTCCAAATCTTAACACTGGCCATTCATTCATGCCTTCAAGTTTATCGCTGTTCTTTAGTTTTCTTATCTGTGAACAGGCAATAACTGTATCTCCTTATAAACTTTAAAAGCATTTAATTCCTTGCCTCTCACCAACAGTCTCATCTTAGTTTCCTAGATTACACTAGTATTCAAATTAAATGCACAAATCTAAAAATTTGGTGCTAAGCTCCACATATGAGACCTTAAGGGAACAGGGAAAGCAGAATGTAGGTAATTTGGAAAGAAAAGAAGAAAGGATGAGGAAGTAGTTTAAGTGGGGGAGTGGAGGGCACAAGAGTGTGTAAAGAAACAACTAACTAACACTAAGGATTCTTTTAAAGCCATAAGGAAACCTCCTATATTATAAGCTCCACATTTTTCATATAAAAGGGTTTACTTGGAAATACCATATACAGGGGATTTTATTCCTCTCAGAAACCACAGGTGACAAAAAAAAATCCCAATGTCAGCTGTAAGAACCTCTAACTTTTGGTCAGCAGGGTTCTGGAGACCCAAGAATAATACAGGCTATCACTGTTGCTTTTGCTTACCACCAGAACATAGTAATAAGAGCCTATTGCTGAAGTAACCACACGCATTGGTCATAGAACACAGATAAATAAAGTTGTAACTGACCAGGAAGTATCCTGCCTGATGGTTAGCTTTCATAGTGCCAGCTAGGCAGGTTGTTCTTGTAAAAGAAAGGGAGAGAAGGGGGAGGGAAGAGGGGGACCGGGACAGGGATGGAGACAGAGATGGAGTCCAGTCATCAAGAGTCTTACCTACCTCTGAATCCCATGAACTGCAATAACAACAGGCATAACAAAATATTCTCATGTGCACAGTAATGGCACAATAGTCTTGGGAGTAACCAATTAGTATTTTTATTGGACCTAAGGAGGTGGTATGTCTGGTGCTGTAAATCTGACAAAGAATCTATGTTTAGGTAGCTTACAGGTTCCAAGAGTGAACCTACTACAATTATTCTGCTAAATGGACATAGTATCAAACTGCCTTCTAAATTCTTAGGTAACACAGAAAAGGCAGAGAAAGAATATTAGTAGAGTGTTCACCCATAAAAGAAACATCTATATCACAACAACCCCCAAAGCCCAGGGACCATTGTGAAAGAGGGGGCAGAAAGATTGTAAGAGCCAGAGGTCAGGGAGGACTGTAACAAGATGGAATCTTCTGGACATGACGAGACTCATGAACGATATCTGTGAGTGCCTGAACATGGTCAAGCCAGTCAAGATTCTAGCCCAATGTGAGAAAAGGTACACAATTCTCTACCACTAACCAAGGGTTTATGGATCGTTGATGGTTTCTGGAGGAGGAAAAGTCAATTTTCTTTAAAACTATTGTATCTAGTAGACTGACCATACTCCAATGAATGGCACCACATCCAGAAGTATATGAACATCATAAATTGGAGTCAATGGGTTATAACAATTTTTAAAGGGACAAAGGAGATAGTAGTGAATATTAGAGACATCATGGGGAGAAATAGGAAGTGGATATAATAAAAAACACATTATATTTATACAATTAAATATAATTCAACTAAGAAAAATGAAATTATTAAATTTTTCAGGTAAATGGGTGGAGGTAGAAACAATTCATTGTCCCAAATGAGGTATCTCAGACCCAAAAAGACAAATATCATATATTTTCTCTAATATGTAGATATTATTTTATTTTTTAAGCTTATGATATGTGTGTTTCAATCCAAATACCCACAATTCTGTAACTAGAAAGGGAGATGATCTCCCAAGAAGGGAAATAAAATACAGTGCTTTAAAAATAAACAAAAAACTAGAATATGGGGATTAAATGAGGATATACAGGAGGGACAAGTAGCAGAAAAGGCCCTTCACAAATCCATACGGAAACCTATTACTATAGAAGCTTCCCAAAATATATACACATAGATAGATAGATAGATAGATAGATAGATAGATAGATAGATAGACAGATAGATAGACAGACAGATGATAGATAGATAGATATAGAGATGTACATAGATGATAGAAAGAAAGAAAGAAAGAAAGAAAGAAAGAAAGAAAGAAAGAAAGGAAGGAAGGAAGAAGGAAAGAAAGAAAGAAAGAAAGAAAGAAAGAAAGAAAGAAAAGAAAGAAAGAGAAATAGGGTAAGGAAGAGAGGGAGGGAGGAAGGAAAGAAATCTGATAGGTAGTTAGAAAGATAGATGATAGATATAAATATAGATGATAGATAGATAGATAGACAGACAGACAGATAGACAGGCAGGCAGAGGAAGGAAAGAAATCTGATAGGTAGATAGAAAGATAGATGATAGATATAAATATAGATGATAGATAAATAGATAGATAGATAGATAGACAGACAGACAGATAGACAGACAGGCAGACAGACAGATATGGACATGGACATAGATGAAAGAAAGAAAGAAAGAAAGAAAGAAAGAAAGAAAGAAAGAAAGAAAGAAAGAAAGAAAGAAAGAGAAAGAGGGAAGGAAGAGAGGGAGGAAGGGAGGGAGGGAGGAAGGGAAGGAAAGAAATATGATAGGTAGATAGAAAGATAGATGATAAATATAAATATAGGTGATAGATAGATAGGTAGATAGATAGACAGACAGACAGACAAATAGACAGATTTAAAAGGAAAACAATTAAGAGAGGAAAGAACCAACAATAATTCAACCAACCATAAAAACCCACCAAATCTACAAAAATTAGTAAATTCCTCTCAATAATAAACACAAATAGCCTTGACTAACTATTTAAGAGATGCACCATGACTTAGTGGATTGAAACCAAGATCTACATCTGTCTCTGTAGATCTTAATGGCAATCCCATAGGAAGACCAACAGTGTCAATTAACCTAGACTCCTGGGAGCTCTCAGAGACTGAGCCACCAACCAAAAGAGTGTGCATGGGCTGACCCAAAGCCCTCAGCAAATATGTACCAGAGGCTGCCTTGTCTGGCCTCAGTAGGACAGGATGTGTCTAATACTGTAGAGATTTGATACCCCTGGGATTGGTGGAGACACTCTCAGAGATGAAGGAGAGAGGAAGGGGTAGGGGTAGAATTCCTAGAGGGGGACTAGGAAGGGGGCAACATTTGGTGTGTAAATAAATAGAATAATTAGAAAAAACTGGATAGAAACTTTAATTAGCAAGTGAGGTTATCTGTATTTACCGCTTTACGGTTTCTAGTGTAATCTAATTTTTCCTTTGTGTATTACGTTTACTTTTTCCTCTATTTGCTGTTTGAATGTCATCGATTTGAATTTCCTTGTGCTGATAAAAAGCAAAAAAAGGAAAGGAAAGGAAAACCATGATCCAACTCATTGTTTTCTCCATGAAGCTCCCTTTGCTAACAGAGGCCCCCCACAGACTAAGAGTGGTGTATGGAGCCTGCGTCGGAGTCTCTGGACTTGTCAATCCTAGCTGTTGCTCGTTACTTTCCTCAAGGTGTAGGCACAGCTGAGTGCAATCGCCGAAGTTATGGACACTCCCCGCCCCACTTCATTTGTTTAGTTCCTCCTTTCCCTTCCATTTCTAGGCTTTTGTTGGTGGCACACACAACTCCCATGTGATATACTTGAAAGTCTTTTCTCTTCACTTCCTTACAGTCTAGTTCTATATCCCCCCACTCCACTAAGATATTCCACAAAAGCACTTAATCCTATGTCTTCAGCTATTTAGAGTTCATGCATATGAACTGAATAAAGTGGCACGTTGACTCGTGACATTTTCACACACGCGTATGACACACTTCGATCACACTCCATCTCTCAGTCCCCCTCTCCTTTGCCTCTCCTTGCACACATACATCCCCAACAGTTTCTCTTTAATTATCATCAGTATTTTTTTTTCTTTTTCTGCTGTGGATACATGCTTCAGTGGAGTGTCAGTATGATATACATGATTTTTAGTGTCCCTGATGCACTTTAAACATAGGTAGTTTTCTTCTAATTTTAAGAAAAGATATCCTTTTGTGTCATAGGGCTTTGATACTGGTATGACTTGAGGATATGACGATTTTTGGAGACAATATTGCATTCTTGGGATTTTTGAAGGGAGAAATCACTTTGATATGTTTCAATAGTTATAAAATTTAGAGCTACAATGCTTGCAGGCTTAACTGACAAATGCTATCTAGATTTGACTTTGAACTCTGACCAAACAACATGAAGAAAATCTGAAAACAAGCACTGAGAATGTATGTCTTCTTGATGCTGCATCCATATGATTTTGGCAGATCTCATACTTTCTGCAAGAAAAAGAGAGTGGCACCAGCTAGGTAAGCTGAAAGCCTTTCTCTCAGAAGATTCATGACTCAGCTCTTCATTGCTAGATTTGAGGTAATGAACACTTCCTTTGAAAACTGTGAATTTTCTCTATAGCTGTATTTAATTAAATTCACAAAATCCTGGAGTGGTGCAACCTTTAAGACTGCAAATTTAAACTCATAAAAGTCAGATAATGGAAAACTGAAGGTTGGGATAGCAATGTTAACTCATGCATTACATAAAGGTTGCATTTTGCATGACTAATTAGGCAATTTAAGCAAGGACGATGCCAACGAGGTATTTTCCTTTCCTCACCTCAATCCTGTGACTATTTTTAACTAGCCTTTCTATATGCATCATTTAGTAAGAGCCAAAAATACTTTTAGCATAATTTAGTGTTCTTATTTCTTTCTGTGAAGTTGTATTAGCTCTGGGAATTACCGTGTGGCCTGAGTTGGCACTAAGGTAGCCACTTTCTGGTGTTTTCTCTGGAAAGTATTTTAATTTTAGTATGTGTGTAGACTAAGTACAAGACTACAAAACTAAGTAAGCAAGAGTCACTACAGTAAGACAATTGTGAAATTTCTATATTAACTTAATTGAAAGATTTTCTAAGAGATGGCTTAGTGGTGTTTGGGGAGCTTCAGTAGTGAACTCTCAGAGATCAAGAAGGAGTTGTGGTGAAATAGAGGGGACGAGGGTGTTGGACAGCCTGTCTTAGTTACTTTTCTTGTTGCTGTGATAAAGTATTTTAAATAAGCAACTTATTGGAGGAAGGATCTATTTCAGCTCATGGTTTGGGGGAACATAAAGGATGGAGAAATCATGGAAATAGGTGCAGTTCTGCTACAGTAAAGGAAACTTGATCACATCTGGATAAATCAAAAGTCAAGAAGACTAAAAGCAGGATCAGACTATAAATCTCAACTCATCCTGCAGTGACATATTTCCTGCAGACAAGTTCCAGTCTCAATACTTACACATCGGCCTGTGACCTGCAGTCTACATGTATTCCAGGAGAGCTTTGCATGTTACCAATCCATTGGTAGATGACAAGGTCATGTCACAATATCAAAAACTTGGACACTCCTGAAGGTTTTACAACCTCCTTAAATATTAGCATCAACTGGAGACAAAATCCTCCAAACACATGAGTCTATGTGGGATATTTTTTACTCAAACTACAATAGAGCCATTGACACAGGTTGGATCCTGTTTTGTTGCTTAATATGAATATTGTTTGAACTCACATAACTTACATGATTTTCTTAGATCATCTATAAAATTGAAAATGATAAACTCTACCCTGTAAAATGGTCATGAGGGTCAAAACACTAAATGGTAGTAAATTATTAATTTACAGTTATCTAATAGGGAATTGAGTTATAATGATAATTCTGAATATATGAAATAGTTCCAGCTTTCTATCCAAGTACAATGTACTGCCAAATTAGTTTGACACGTTGTTTGACACATTTTGCAGCTTGTTGGCTGCATATTTTCTTCCTGGTTCTCTCTCTGCTATCGGTGACCTTTTGAAAGATTCACTTCGTTGCTTACAAGGATCTCATCATCTTTGTCATGAATCCTCAAATCCAGCCTGATTTTTTGCTTGGATCCTAACCTTCTACAAGTCTCTGTCTTTCTGCACATACTATTTTTGATTACTCTGCTCTTACCCACATTGTCCTAATGTTGCACACTTCCATTTATTCCTAAATGATCAACTCCACTAATGGGTAGCAGTAGTAGTAGTATTGGGAGCTACAAAGTAATAGTAAAGAAAATGTATACATGTGTGGAGTTATTCTGCCATGAGAAAACTCATAGTAGAAATTAGAATTTCTATTTTATAATTCTATACTTATAATTTCTAGTTTAACATCAAAGAGAATTATTTCTCTCAGTTCTCAAAGAGAATGGACAAAGGCATTCTAATCAGTCTTATGGCAATCTCACATGGGGCAGAATTATATATGTATGTACATATGTTTGAATGTACATAAGTATGTATTCTTTACTTGTTAATAGTATATGTCTATTAATGTGCAATGGCAGCTGTAATCTCTGCATCTGTCTTGATGGTAGAAGTAGCCACGTAAGAGTCACTTACTGACTGACAGGACTTGACATAGGCAGTGGATGCGCTTGCTGAGTACTTACTGTGAGTATTCCTGTGTAGACAGGGATTCTTCAATTATTGGTTGTGTGGCAGAAATTCCCCTGTCCAATCTATTTGCAGCAGGAGGCTTGTGATTGGATAAGAAAAAGGGAGGCGGAGTTAAGGGTGACAGAGACAGGGACCCAGGGAGAAACACAGGGGAACAAGGAAGGTGAAATGGCAGTGGACGTGGACCTTCATGGCTTCAAATAAGTAGGTAGATATGAAAGCTAAAGGTTAGAAAAATTGGGATAACTTTCTAAATTGTTTGGGCATCTTGTGTATTGTGATTTTATTGATATAAATATAAATCCATTGGTTAACTTTAAGCATTTAGAGTTTTGTTTTATTGGTTTACTGGAAGGTAGGACTGCCAACAAAGCGGGGGCAGGCAGTTATGGCTGTGAAGGAACTAGCGGCTCCAGGGACAAGCTGGAAACACAGCAACATGGGGGGGGGTGTCGGGGGGCGGGGGAGAGGGACTAGAGACAGAGGCAGCAGAACCAAGCTGGACCTGATCAGTGCGACAGTAGTGCTGGAACATGGTGGGAGCCAGTCGGACACTCTCTTTTCTATTACCTCTTGCTACAGGTTGTAATACCAAAATACTGTGGGCAAAGTTTCTTAAGTTAGGTCACATGGTGGGCCAAGTAAATACTTTATTCCCACTAGGGAGAGGATATTTTTTGGTGGGACTGTGAGCTGACAAAAAAATCAGCCAAAATGTCAATTTTCAAAAACTGATAGTACTAATCTAGATGAGGGACTATAAAACAATCCATGCTAATTCTTCATTTACTCCGGCATGGAGCAGTGGGATAAGAAAATATCTCTTAATAAGCAGAGACTTCGGTGCTAAAATTGTGAAAAACTAAAAGTGGAACCACCTTCTAAAAAGGGTGATGGGCGAGGATAAGGATGATGGTTTGTAGGGAATCTTCCATTAAAATATCGTGCATGACCTTATTACATAATGTGGTTTTCGGGGCTCACTTCCCCTGAGTACTGCCCTAATTCATTCGTTGCATCAAACTTCTTTTTGTTATATTAAGTGGAGTGAATGCTGTCCTAAAGACAGAAAGTGAGTTTCCTTTATAACATATGGAAGGGCATTCCTGATAAGTGGTTTTAATTTTTAAGAGAAGGCATTATAAATTTTAGATGATCTTTAATACCAAAGAAGAGCTAGAGGTGATCCTGAGAAATTGTGAGTCTATTTTCTTAAGAGTAAAAGGGGGCTTTGGACGCTAATGGTTTTTAGAACAAGTATAAAATACTTCAAGATGTGTAATTTCAATTACATTAACATTTGGCTTTTTAGGGTTTTTCAATAGGTTTTTACTTTTTTTGTTCTTTTTTTTTTTTTTTTTTTTTTCACAAAAAGTCTTACTTTTTGGAAAGCTGAATGCTGAAAACACATTAATCCCTCAGCAGGGTGTGTGGTGAAGATGTGTGGATGGTTTATGCTAACTTACAGCATAAGCTAGCTGTGGGCAATAGGATTAGAGAGAGCTCCAAGGTGGTTGTGACACTGGAGCTGGATTGTAGTGGGTCAGAGAATCGTTGGTAATTGAACGATATCATAGTACAAGCTAAATTTGGAATCCTCAGCACATGCGATGTTCAACCTACTGACCGATGAGAAGTGCAGGTCCAGAACTGAATGACATCACAAACCGGCTTTACTTTATAACTCTACCTGAAAATCCTCCCTTCCTCGAACAGGGTCTCTGGTTTTCCAAGACTTCCAGAAATATGGACAAAGAGAAGCAAGAAGTGAGCCTGGGTTGGGATAAATTCCGTACATACTTGTGATTATTAAATGTTTCAAAAATCATAGAGAACATGTATATATATTTAAGAAAACAGTCACATGGTTTCATAGACAAAGTGGAATCTCCTATGCAATTCATTATCTACTATTTTCTGTCTTCTGGGAAAATTCAAGAAATTCTCCCTACTCGTTCATATGCGAGTGAACTCTAGAATCAGTTCTTCCCAGGTTTGTCTGGAAGCATGCAGTTATCTCATGAATGGAACCAGAGGTTCTCTGAAGACTCTACACAAAGGCTGGACTCATGCTTCTTGAGTGAATGCCTGCAAGTGTCTCTCATAGCTCTTCAGGGTCATGTGCGTCCAGTGTTCGTGGCCAAGATCCTTAACACCTCTACACCATAGGAACAGTTAATTCTCATTGTGTTAACAGCCAGCTTAGCCAGTTGATATTAATGTCAACTGATGTTAATGTTACTTGTTCACTTGGAAGATGTTTTTTGTTGTTGTTGTTTTTGTTGTTGTTGTTGTTGTTGTTTTGGTTTGGGGTTTTTTGACAGATTTTTTTTATCCTTTCTTTATTTTATTGGATATTTGCTTTATTTACATTTCAAATGTTTTCCCCTTTCTAGGTCTCCCTTTCGAAAACCCCCATCCCATACTCTTTCCCCCTGCTTCTGTGAGATTGCTCCCCTACCACCGACCTACGCCTGCCTTCCCTCCCTGGACTTCCCCTACACTGGGGCATTGAACACCCTCAGGCCCAAGGGTTGCTCCTCACACTAATGTTCAACAAGGCTATCCTCTGCCACATATGTGGCTGGAGCCATGGGTCTCTCCATGTATACTCTTTGGTTAGTGGTCCAGTCTCTGGAGACTCCGGGGCATCTAGCCAGATGACACTCTTACTTCCTCCATGGGGCTGCAAACCCCCTCAGCTCCTTCAGTCCCTTCTCCAACTCCTCCATCGGGGACCCTGTGCTCATTCCAATGGTTGGTTGCAAGCATCCTCCTCTGTATTTGTCAGGCTCTGGCAGAGCCTCTCAGGAGACAGCCATTATCAGGCTCCCATCAACAAGCACTTCCCAGCATCCTGAATAGAGTCCAGGTTTGGTGACTTTCTATGGGATGGATCACCAGGTGGGGCAGTCTCTGGATGGCCTTTCCTTCAGTCTCTGCTCCACACTTTGTTTCCATATTTATATCCTATGAATGTTTTGTTGCCCCTTTGAAGCACCCACGTTTTGGTCTTCCTTCTTCTTCAGCGTCATATGGTCTGTGAATTGAATCTTGGGTATTCCAAGCTGTTGGGCCAATATCCACTATCCACATAAACCCTCCCTCACAATGACCTACTTGTGTGCTAGGTGTTCCTGCAACTTTCATCTTTGTCATGTTGCTGGTAATGGTACCCCAAACAAGGAACGGGGAATAAAATATTAAATGGAGGTTTTTAAGCATCTTGTCACTTTCGTTGCTCAAGGCAGAGAACAATAAGAAACAAAGGAGTCTCTGTGCAAGCAAAAACAATGAGCTCTAATTACCAACATCACCTAGTGCTCCTTCTAAAACAGTGACCAGGACAAAGAGCATCTAAAACTCAGGTTCATGACTCATGCTCCAACCAACATTATTGTAAATAGTGATAAGTCAGTCACAAAAACAAACAAAACCCTACTATTGTAGAACAAAGCAACTAGGGATTGGACTTTTTAGAAATGAGATGTAAATTATCCTCCCAGACAAGCAATTCTGTGATCCGAAGTTTTTGTAAAGAATGAAAGAAATCAAGAAGACACTGCAGAAAAGAATATTTGAAAGGCAGCAGTAGGAGTTGTAACCGCAGCTTGTTTTACATTCTTCTTGCCTCCGTGCTAGTTACCATCTTGAAGGGTTTTCATTCTCTGTGCAACTCTGTTATGGAAGAAGTGAAGTCATTATGCTGTCACTGCACTGGAGATCCCACATTATGACAGGAGGCAGGGATTGGGTGTATGAGAGAAGACCACACTGTGTCACCCAGGTGATCATGGCTTCATCTGCCTCTGGTTCCAGTTGTTGCCACATTAATCCAGTTCCAAATAAATACCTACTGACTTCACAATGCTATAGCTAGCATGTCACCTCATGCCCAACTGAAATCCCTTTCCTTTGTTCCCTTGGATATTTATTCAGGAACAAGCAAGGCAGGAGGCAGTAGATAAATTATTCCCCTTTGAAGTCAGAAATCAGAATGTGAGACAGAAATTCATTTTCAAGTGATTTATTGAAGAAACACTCCCAAGAGGGGGGGAAAAAAACCTGAAGCAAGCAGGTTAGAATGGGAGAAGGAAGAAGTAAGATTTACCTCAGGAGGAAACTAGCTTCAACCAGACCCCATGGGATACTCTGCAGCATGAAAGAGGATGGTCTTTTGAAGTTCCTGTCAGGCACTTGCTGGTTGTAGATTTCCCCTGTGCCTGGGGACTTGACTTTGTACTGCAGAGACTCCAGCAATTCTCCAGAGAAGGCAATGATGCCTTACTACGGGCATCCAAGGCAGATGGGAACAGATTTGCCTGCCCAGGAAAAAAATCTGCTGGGCCTCTAAGAATATCCAATATATGCTCTGATAAAGATACTTAACAGAGACACCCCCTCATTCCCATTGTTAGGAGTCCCACTGAACACCAAGCTACACAACCATAAGTTATATGCAGAGGGCCTAGCTCATACCCATACAAGGTCTGAGTTTGTCTGTCGATCAGTTTCTGTGAACCCCTATGAGCCCTGCTTAGTTGATTTCTGCAAGCCATGCACTCAGGTTGTCCTCAACCCCTCTGGCTCCTACAATCCTTTCTTCTTCTCTTCTGCAGGGATTTCGTCCCCTGGTTCCACCTGGTGTCTGGCTACGGGTCGATAGGTTAGCATACCCAGCTGTGATATGAGGACTTGTGCCCAGTCTTATTGTATCTTTTTAGGCCTTGTTCAGTGGCTATTTCTGGGAGGCCTAGGTTTGTTTGTTTATTTGTTTGTTTGTTTAAGGGAAACAGGAGGAGTTGATCTGCTGGAGCAGGGAAGACAGGCTGTATGAGAGAATGAAAGTTAAAAAAAGAAAAAAAAAACTTGACAGGCTGTGAATAGGAATGTTTACAGGACAGCCACTTCTTTGTAGCAACATTTCCATCAGCTGTTCTTCCTCTGCCTTGCTTCCCCTATTCTTTACTCTGGATTCCTGGGAGTGTGGCCCTTAATAAGTAAGAGCAAATTCACCCACCGACCTGTGTTCTGTGTTCTGTGTTCTGTGTTCTGTGTTCTGTGTTCTGTGTTTTGTGGGACTGAAATCACGAATACCGTACATGGAAGAGCCAAGGGATATCTAACCTGAGGGAACGAGTACCAGCTTTTGGTGCCATGGGAGCACTGAAGATTAAGACCTCCATATCAGCTGGTGTTTCTGTGTGTGCCACTGGGTGCTTAGTGAAGGTGGCCTTGAACAGTACTTACAAAATTTTTTGCTAAAAATTATGTTACCTGGGGAAATAGGCAGCTTAAGCCACAGTCCTGCCTGTCACATAGCTGCTATGTGTTTGCTGGATGCTACACAGGCCTTTGAAATGTTATTAATTATTGCTCTGTGAACAACTATCATGTTAGCAGAGAGAAATGAAAATTTTCTTAGGCAGTGTTAAGACTTGCTTCTAGAACACATTAGTTGTTGTGTTCCTTCACACCTAGGGTGCATTCAATAAGCAACCAGTTGTCAAAGTGCTTTAATCCCAATCAACATAAAAAGACGTCACTTACCAGGGCAAGAAATGGGATTATATTGTCTGTCAATACTATAACCATTAATTATATTTGTTAATTGTTTTATGTCCCCAGGTTCAAAACGATTCCCACAGAAGCAGTTCAGAAACAACTGTGGCTTCATCACACTGCTCTAAGAACAAGCCAGAGGTAACTGCCAGTATGGTACTGTGCCCTTTCAGACACAGGTGCAGTTAAGAACCATCAGCTAAAGAGAGCCAGGCTGCAGAGATGCTTCTAGGAGTTGGATCCACTCAGGTGGGAGAGTGGGCCACAGCAGTCCTGGCTGGAGAGAGACCTCGGTGTAAACGCATCAGAGAAAACTGATGCTGAGAATTCCTGAGAGCATTTTGGAGGGACCACAGTGAGAACACACTCAAGATACCACCCCGATGAGGCAAAACAGAGTACACGCAAAAAAGTGCTAATCCTGGTATGGTCTCATTAACAGGGAAACAACTGTCAGACAAATACTGACAGACATCCCCAGCTGAGTGTAGAGCTTAGGGGAGCATTAGCTGAGATCCAACCTGGAAAAGAACACTATGATCAAGCAGTGAAGGTAAACACAACCCAGGCAGACCTCCCTTACCTCCTCTGAGCCTCAAGAACAGCATGTCCTATGTGGAAAGTTGGATTCCACAAAACACTGGTAGGGAACAAGGTTTTCTGGATCAGGGATTCTGGAAGAAAGTGTATAGGGTGTACAAACTGCTCTTAGCAAGGAAGACATAGGCATTAGCTTGCATGGATTACTTACACTAGCAACCTTCTTTCCACCTGCAAAGTCTGCTACCAAACGACAAGATACATGGAAGGGTCTGCATTACATCATCTAGGAAGAACTAGTGACTGATAATACAGTATCTTTTGTTTCATTTTCCTACTTTTATTTTTATTTAAACTCTTTTTCTTCTTGTTTAACTTCTTAGGTTCTGTAAGGTGTATCATGGGTATCCAATACTTTTTGGCTAATATCCACCTATCCTATCAGTAAGTACATACCATGCATGTCTTTTGGGGTCTGAGATACCTCACTCAGGATGATCTTTTCTAGATCCATTCATTTGACTGAAAAATTCATGATGCCCCTGTTTTTAGTAGCTAAATAGTATTTTATTGTGTAAATAAACCACATTTTCTGTATCAATTCTTTGGTTGAAGGACATCTGGCTTACTTCCAGTTTCTGGCTATTTCAAATAAAACTGCTATGAACATAGAGGAGCACACAGTATGGTGAATCATCTTTTGGGTATATATGCACAGGAGTGGTATTGCTGGGTCTTCAGGTAGAACTAGTTTTCTGAGAAACTGCCAGATTGATTTCCAGAGTGGTTGAACCAGTTTACACTTCCACCAGCAATGGAGGAGTGTTCCTCTTTCTCCAAATCCTCACCAGCATCTTCTGTGGCTTCAGTTTTTGATCTTTGTCATTCTGACTGGTGTGAGATGAAATTTCAGGGTTGTTGTGACTTGCATCTCCCTGGTAACTAAGAATGTTGAACATTCTTTAAATGCTTCTTGGCCATTCAAGATTCTTCAGTTGAGAATTCTGCTTAGCTCTGTACCTCATTGTTTAATTGGGTTATTTGGATTATTAATGTCTTGCTTAATGAGTTCATTATAAATTTTGGATATTAGCCTTCTGTCAGGTGTAGGATTAGTGAAGATCTTTTCCCAATCTATAGGTTGTTTTGTCCTATTGACAGTGTCCTTTGCCTTACAGAAGCTTTTCAGTTTTATGAGGTCCTATTTATCAATTGTTGATCTTAAAACCTGAGCCTTTAGTGTTCTGTTCAGGAAATTTTCCCCTTTGTCAATGTGCTCAAGGCTTTTTCCCAGTTTCTCTCCTATTAGGTTTAGTGTATCTGGTTTTATGTTGAGGTTCTTGATCCGCTTGAACTTGAGCTTTGTATAGGGTAATAAATATGAACCAATTTGCATTCTTCTACATGCAGACATCCAGTTAGACCAGCACCATTTGTTGAAGCTGTTTTCTTTTTTTTTTTTTTTAACACTGTATAGTTTTGGCTTCTTTGTCAATGATCAAGTGTCTATAGGTGTGTAAGCTTATTTCTGGGTCTTCTATTCTATTCCATTGATCGACTTGTCTGTCTCTCTACCAATACCATGTGAGTTTTATCACTATTGCTCTGTAGTACAGCTTGAGGTCAGAGATCATGATTCCTCCAGAAGTTCATGTATTGTTCAGTATTGTTTTGGCAATCCTGGATTTTTTTGGTTCTCCATATGAAGTTGAGAATTGTTCTTCCCATGTTTATAGAGAATTGTATTGAAATTTTGATGGAAATTGCATTGAATCTGTAGATTACTTTTGACAACATGGTCATTTTCACTATATTAATCCTACCTATATGTGAGCATGGGAGATCTTTCTAGCTTCCAAAGTCTTCAATTTTTTTCTTCAGGGACTTGAATTTGCTAGAAAGTCCTATGACAAAAGCCAACACTCTTTCATGTTAAAAGTCTTGGAGAGATCAGGAATTCAAGAAAATACCTAAACATAACCAACGCAATATATGGCAGGCCAATAGCAAACATCAAATTAAATGGAGAGAAACTTTAATCGGAGTGATCCTATTAAAATCAGAGACAAGACAAGGCTGCCAATCTCTCCTTATCTATTCAATATAGTACTTAAACTTTTAGCTAGAACAATAAGACAACAAAAGGAGGTCAAGGCGATACAAAATGGAAAGGAAGAAGTCAAGGTATCACTATTTGTGAATGACATAATAGTATACATAACTGACCCCCCCCCCAATTCTACCTGAAACTCTTCCAGATGATAAATAACTTCAGCGTAATGGCTGGATATAAAATTAACTAAAAGAAATCAGTAGCTTTCCTTTATACAAATGATAAATGGGCTGAGAGGGAAATTTAGGAAAACAACACCCTTCCCAATAGTCAGAAATAATATAAAATATCTTGGTGTAACACTAACCAAGCAAGTGCAAGATCTATATGACAAGAACTTAGTTAAATGTTTTTACTTCAATTGTTTAGTTGTTTTATTATAGCTTGCATTTCCTGTGTGTTTGTGTGTGTATGTATGTATGTATGTATGTGTGTATGTATGTGTGTATGTATGTGTATATGTGTGTGCTGGTGTGTCTGTTTGGTATGTGTGTATGTGTGTGTGTGCACACGCATGCCCATGTAAACACATTGATGTGTGTAAATCATAAAGCTGGGAAAGAAAACATGGAAAGAGAAGAGCAGATCCTAAAAGGAAATGCAAAGGGAGTTAATAGAATACATGTGACAAGAAGTAGCCATTGTAGGGTGATCAGGACCAGCGTGAGTGTGGTAAGCAGTTAAGAGAAAACAGTGGGTAGAGAAATGAAGAAAACAGTGCATGTAACAATGCCATGATGAAAACCATTGCATCATATGTTAACTCATAACAATCATGAAAACTCGAAACCAAAACAAAATGTGTTTCCTTATATAGGGGATTAAAACAAGAAGCCAAGAACTGCCTGGCTTTTTGCTCCACCACCATACATTTTATGCTACTTATATAAAAAATAACAATAATAAAGACACCAGTTATGCCCATGACTTCTCCATGTTAATTTGTGGTTAAATAAAGAACAGGAGGAAATGAAAATTGTGTAATAACTTTTCTTGTGTAATCACTTTTCTTACTTAGAAATTCTCCTAAAAACATTAATTACCTCAACCCAGTATCATTATGTAATATTAGCTAATGATATAAAATTAAAATGACCGATATATTAACTCTTCATTCAAAAAAATCAAAAGATTAAGATTTAAAATTATCAACATCACAGAAATTTAATTTATTTCAATATAGTTCTATATGACACCAATCTGTATTTATGGAAACTGATTTATTTGACTAATAATACCAATTAGAAAATTTTAATATTTTAGATATTTGTAAATTAAATGCATGCAAACTAGAACATTGTGTCTTCATTGCTTTTATGTAGTAATAAAGTCAAAGAGAAAAGTAATACTAAACTAAAATTAATGAAAATGCTTCTCAACTACTAGATCACCAAATAAAATGATTACTTATAAAGTTAATGGAAATAAAAGTCACTTTGATGTCACCAAAGATAATGACCAACTTAAAGCCACTCACAGATTCAAGGCAGAACTCCTCTGAGGTTCTGTTTGTTGCATGTTTCTTTCTGTCCCATGTGGAAATAGATAAACCATCTGTGAACATGGGTCTAGACATGTAGTTAAAGGTCTGTAGCCACAGAATCATTTATCAAACTTTAATTCCAGTGCCTTTTCAATGAATTTGAAAGTTTTTTCCCAATAATAAAACTGTGTGTTTATTGATTCCTTAAAATCTTTAATAGACAAACCTAGTTTTAAACCTGCAGAATTAGATCTCTCCTTGTCTGTGAACCAACCTTGACATCTTTCCTGGGTAAATCACTTCTTACCTTTGTTTTATTTCCTCCAAGCCTGGTTTCACCTCACTTCCACCTCACCCCACCTCACCCCCAAGATCTTTCCTTATTTGTGACCCACCTATGCCAACTAAGACACTTCTGCTTTCCACCCTCCATTCTCCCCACCCCGTCTATCCCCTGTCCCTTCTCCATCTCTCTCTTCCCCACTCTGCTGTTGTAATTATGTAATCTCAGTCATGGGCTTCTATACCTCCTTTGATCATTCAGTTTCCAGATAAAAGATATAAAACTTTAGATTTATAATAAGCCTTTAATGCACTAGAACCGGGCAAATATTTACCCTCCAAGTTATTAAAATCTACTTCCCTATCAATAACTCCAAGTTATAACTCTCCATGTTTCATATGGTCAGCTCTTAACTCCAATTGGCAGGCCCTCATGGCCAAGTTTTCATGACTTATGTACTCCATGGTATCTTCTCTCCTTTTTCTCTTTTTCCCTGTGGTCCTCCTCAGACCCCAAGCCTGGAATCAAAATCTCACCTACCTCTCTTCTGCCTCCCTGTCAATATCTTTATTCAACCAATAGTTTTAAATTAATGAGCAAGCTTTACTTTGTGCGCATAAGGATTCTCTCAACACTGGGGGCAACCAGGGCCACTATTTAGCATTACAATGCACAGCAACAGACCCAACCTCAACACGCCTCCATCTCTTCCATTTCCTCTCTATCCCTCCATACCCATACCCTCAGCTATCTATACACTCGCGGGCCAAATTTCATATCAGTTGCCTTTGAACCTGCTTTGAACCACCTTTTACTGCTGAGACACTGCTTCTCACTCCCACCCTTCCCTCTGCCCACTGTCATCTTTACTCATAGTCTCACAGTTTGGTAGCCATCTTTGCCTGTCCCAGTTAAACTGTTCATCTGCCAGCTTTATTTGACCTAACTCAAAGCATACAACTCTTGGACTGGCTCAATATAAGGAAGGCCAGATTAGTACATCAGAAACAAAACCAAACAAAGAAGTTCACATGCCCAGATCAAATGCCTGAAACAAAAACAACACAAATGGCCAAGACAGCATGTCTCCCACAAAATACTCTAATCCTACAAAAGTTTTCTCTGATGAGAACTACCTGGATAAATGCCAATACATAGAGTTTAAAAGAATATTCCCTCTGTCTCTGCTCTATATTTGCCCCTACACATCTTGTCGGCAAGATGCATTTTGGGTTGAAGGTTTTGTGGGTGGGTTGCTGTGTCCTTCCTTATGCCTGGCTACAGGAAATAGCCACTTCAAGATCTGTATCCCCCACTATTAGGAGTCTCAGCTAGAGTGGCACGAATAGACACCCTGGAGCCTCCCCCATCCCAGATCTCTGGCACAGCCTAGAAATTACTCCACACCCCTGCCAATTTCTGTTCTCTCAGAGACATTGATTAATGACTTGCCCAACTTGAGATCCATCCCACAGGCAAGAACCAGTCCCTGACATTATAACTGATACTCTGTTATGTTTGCAGACAGGAACCTAGCATAACTGTCCCCCTGGGAGTCTCCACCCAGCAGCCAATGGAAAGAGATGTAGAGACCCAAATCTAAACATTAGATATATCTCAGAGAGTCATATAGAAGAGATGGAAAAAGCATTGAGGGACTCAAAGAGGGCAGTAACTCTACAGGAAGATCAACAGAGTCAACTAACCTGGACCCTTGTGGGCTCCCAAAGACTGAACCACCAGACAAAGGGTGAGCACAGGCTAGACCTGGGCTCCCTCCACATATATAGCAGATATGCAGCTTAGTCTTCGTGTAGATTCCCCAATAACTAGAGTGGGAACTGTCCCTGAATCTGTTACCTGCCTGCCTGCGGACCTCATTTCCCTAACTGGACTGCCTTGTTTGCCCTCAGTGGGAGAGGATTCATCTAGTCCTTCACTGACTTGATGTGCCAGCGATGTGGCATGGGGGGGTATCCCAGAGGAGGATGTAAAGTGAATAAATAAATATATTTTTATAAAATTTAAAAGAACAATATAAACATCATCAAACAATTCAAGAAATTTAAAGAAAGAAACAAACAATTCATTGAATTCCAAGAGGATAATAGGAATGCTTGAGTGGTACCCAACAAAATACAAATATACACCTGAGAGAGATGACGGAGAAGCTCAGTGAGTGGTACCCAACAAAATACAAATATACACCTGAGAGAAATGATGGAGAAGTTCAGGAACTGAATTCAATAAAGAGATAGAAACACTGAAGTGAACACAAACTAAAATGAAGATGGAATTGAAAAAATCCAGTATCCCAAGAAGAAAATACAGCGGAAAGCCTTACAAGTAGAATGAATGAGTTTAACAGAAGGTAGACTTCTAGGACTTAAAGATGAAGTAGAGGATTTAGAGAAAATAAGCAGAAGCAAATGTGAAATTTTTAAATAAGTGCAGGAAAGTAACATGTAGTTCAAGTGGGACATTGTCAAAAGATCAAATCTTCAAATGATAAGCAAAATATGAGAGAAGAATCCCAGGTGAATGGCATACCCCAAATCATACAAAAAAAAAAAAAAAAAAAAAAAAAAAAAAAAACTTCTCTAAACTGAGAAAAGATATATCCATACAAATAAAACAATCACACAGAACCCTAACCAGACAAGACCAAAAAAGAAACAACTCAGGCATATGTTAGTTAAAACATCAAATATACAAAACAAAGAAAAATCTTGAAATATATAAGAGAAAAATCACATTACGTATTTTAAAAGAATCACCAGAATAACAACTGATTTCTCAACAGAACCTTGGAAAGCTAGAAGAGTCTAGAAGAATGTATTCCAAGTTCTAAAAGATCACAATTGCCAACCTATCCTGCTAAGCCCAGCAAAATTATCTGCCATAGTTGAAGAAAGAAAAAGCTTTCCATAGCACAAACATCTCAAAATAAAATTTATATCAAATGACAACAACAACAACTCCTAAACAGATTGCTGGAAGCAACATTTCAAATAGAAGAAATAAATGAGCATAACTAAGGAAGGGATTAGAGAAAAAGAACACGTGAAGCTATAATCTAACAACGTACAAAGAACAACTGAGAACAAATCAGCAAGAAAACAAAAGAGAACACGTGAAGCTAAAATCTAACAATGTACAAAGAACAACTGAGAACACAAATCAGCAAAAAAAACAAAAGAGAACACGTGAAGCTATAATCTAACAACGTACAAAGAACAACTGAGAACACAAATTATTGCAATGTACAACACACTTTACAATTATAACTCTAAATGTTAATGTCTCAACTCCCCAATCAAAAAACAAAGGCTAGCTGGATGAACTAAGAAACAAATACATATATCTCTAGTCTACAAGAAACTCATCTTAGTTTTAAAGATTACTACCACATATAGAAAGAATGGGGGAGGGGAGTATTTCAAGCAAATGGGACCAGGAAGCAACCAGGCATTGCCATCCTAATATCTGACAAAATAGACTAAACTCTTCAGAACAAAGGTGGAAACTTATTTCTAATAAAGAGATGAGTTGAGCAAGGAGATATTACACCACTAGCATAAGTAATCAAAGCTTTGGTGTACCAAATTTTATAAGATGTACACTGTAGTGAAAATTTTGGTTTCTCAAAAAACACACAAATGTTAGGTAAATATGTTTTTGTTTTAATCCCAAGTGTGGGATATGGGGCTTCTTCAGATTGTCCACAGTAGCAGACTATGATTTGTCTCATGCTCTAGTAGAGGCATGATTTTCCAGCTGAAAATGGTTTATGTTTGAAATTCTGGGGACTTTGAGAGGGTACAAAAATGCCAGAACCCCTAGGGAGGCAGTGGCGGCAGCTGCCTCTGCTGCTGTGTCTGCTTGCTGTTTCCTATTTGTTGTTTGCTATTTGTTGTTTGCTGTTTGCTGGTTTGCTGGTTACTGATTGGACATATCCTAACAAGACAAAGATTAGACTTTCTCCAAGGAACTTGATGCCCCTAATCAGCAGTATGTAGTCTAATGAAATTGATGCCCCCTTTCCCCTCTAATCTTCTCTTTCTCTTCTACCTAATGTTTGGGAGCAGTGTTTAAAATGGATAAGGGTACAGAAAATTAGTAAGGAAAGAGCCCAATAACGTAGCTAAAAGTACAATTACAGAACATTAATGGAATTAAAAACATAAATTAATCCAAACCCCAAAAGAGTGGATAATTTCAATACTCTGCTTTCTCCAACAGAGAGGTTGTCTTGACAAACCATAAGAAAACAAATGATCTAATTTTTAAAAAGGAGTTCATATCCCTGGGGTCATGAGAACAAGAAAGCTATCCCTGCCCCTTACCTGTTGCAGCACTCAGGAGAACACAGAACTGTGCTTAGGTTGCACAGTAGACTGGACTCGGTGGTTGCAGGTGAGCTTCCCTGACCCAGGGAGAAAGGATAGATGCCTTTCTTCCCTTCCTAGCCCCTCAGTACCTATTGCAGGTGGGAGAGCTGGCCCCAGGATCAGGATAGTAGGAAAACTGGCCCTATCCCTCATCAGCCGCAACACTCAGAGAGTGGGCCTTTCACCTCACCTAGGCAGCAGGTCCTGGTTGCTAGGGGGTTCTGGTGAGCCTGCCTGAAGGCATGAGAGTAGGAAAACCCACTGAATGACCTCACCTCAGATAACTCTCAGACCCAGACCCAGGGCTTTGAATCGGCCCACCCAACATCTACCCTATTAATGAACTGCTAAAGTGAAGGGAGCAGTCCTACAGTCTGTACTATTGACTAAAGACCCTTGTATGCCAAACTGAGAAAACAAAAAAATGCTCTGTGGTATTATATATTGTGGTTCTTAGAATTATAAGACTGAAAGATCTTTAAGGACAAAATGCAATCAATACAGGTCTTATAAGTATTATCAGAGTGCTGAAGAGAGACCCAATGTTCAAGTTTTATAGTTTTTTATATAGTAGTGGTGATTACTAACATATAGAAAATGATTTCTATACCCTAAAGTATACTATTTAGTAGCACAAAAATATAGATAAACTCTTGTAGTTAGCGAAACTCAGTGGTTGAGAGCACAGCTTTTCTTCCAGAGGTCCTGAGTTCATTTCCCAGCACCCACATGGTAGCTTACAGTGTCTATAACTGCAGTCCCATAAGATCAAATGTCCTCCTCTGGTGTGAAGATATACATGCAGACAAAACACTCCTACGTGAAATACACAAATAACTAAATCTTTGGGAAAAAAGAAAAAAGATTACCACATGTCAATGGATAGCTAACCAGAAGGAGGCCATTCTAAATCCATAAATTACCTCAACTGCTTGCAACCACTGCTTGCCTGACCCATGGATACAGGAAGTCCCACAATGCCTTGCAAAGGACTTCTCCACAGCTCGTCCAGCTTACCAACCTGAATTTATCAAACACAGTTGCACTTTCAGTTTTCTTGCACTCGCTGCTCTTTGAGTAGGTATCAGACTGCATTTTGTCATTCGACTTATTATTTATATCTCAGTTATTTCCCAAAAGGATTTAGGATGGCTTAAAATATTAAAATATGATAGACCACTGGAAATCTAGATGGTCCTCACAAACCAGACCAGAGTAATGAATAAACATGAATAAACAATCTTTATTAAAAATGAGTTTCTGTGAGAGGACACTAAATTTAGCTTCAAGGGAGTTTATATGTTTCAATTCTTTCAGAAACTCAAAGACTATAAATATCTGTTGCATAAACTAGTAGGTAGGTATCTACCAATACCTGCTTTGTTTCTTCTATGGGAATGGAATACTAACTGAATTACGAATACGGAGTGTGTTCTTTAAAGACTTGTTTTATTGTTAGTTATGTGCACGAATGTCTCTATTGGGAGATTTGTACATGGCAATGTAAGTACCTGTGGAGGACAAAGGAGGAGTCTAGAGCTGGAGTTACAGACATGTGTGAGCTACCAGTGTGGATGCTGGGAACCAAACTTGGGTCCTCTGAAAGAACAGTAAACACTCTTTACTGACGAGCCATCTCTCCAGCCCAGGAACTGAATATTATTTACTCCCTTGCAATGCAGACAGTTAATGTAACTATCCTCCCACAAAACATGTGTGAGTAGAAATGGTGTGTAATTTTCCAGATTCATATGCTTTAGAGGAATTCTATCATCCTAATTTCAGTTTTTCTCCTCCCTGCTATTTAGTATGGTAAGGACAAGAGTGGTATAGAGTCATATGTTAACATAGAGGAACTTCCCTTGACCCAGATTCCTGGTGGACGACAAAGAAAATGTCACCTTTCTCTTCTGAGATTCAGAGCACCCAACCTGATACTTTTCAAACACTTCAAAAAGCTCAGCTAAAATAGGTATGTTTGAGGAAAGTCAATTATCTCAAACAAATGTAAGTGGATATTGGGAAAGATGAAATCTGAGAACACAGCTGGTATTTAAGATAAGTCCACTTTCAATTGGGAACCTGTCACCTAGGATAGCACAACTGGAAGCTGCCCTAGTAGGCTGGTATCACTTCCTGCATGGCTTTCCAGAGTACTACTCATAAGATTCCTGTGGGTCAGAGTGAGTGACCAGTGATTTTCACATCAGATCAACTTGATCCTAGATAAATGTAAAATTGGTCAGGATCCATATGTCCTTCTCTTTTCTCTTTCATATTCCTACCCCCGTATGTTCTTGATCCCTGGGTGAATCCTGCTGCAGTAGACAAACTACCTCTCAAATCAGAGCCATGTAGCACCGTCCCTTAGTTCCCACAAAAATTTACTGCTCTTAAACTACCATGTATTTATACCCTGACTATGGAATAATTTCTCATTAAGTGATAATCCAACATCAAATAATGTTGCTATAACTTTTGTGAATGTGTCTTCCTATCCAATATTCTATTTAAATTGTAAATTGATTTAAATTTCACATAATACACATACACACAGATTCAAATACAGTACAGCTAGCACTTGGAAGTTAGAGTATGTTGGCCAGTGTAGTGAACATTTGGATTCAAGGGAAGGAGGAAAGACTAGTAAAACCAGACCATTATTATTATTGGTTTCAAGATCCCATTATGGCATTTTAAAGTATATGGCAACTTTAGATAAGCCTTGTTCATTTATGGGAATCTTGGGAGATTTTATTGAAGCTCTGAATGGCCCTTAATGCTGTATAACTGTCTTGGCTAGCTTCTGACAGTCTAAAAAAATGCAAGTAAAAAATAATAATATTCCATTTCTCTATTCCATTTTACTAAGCAATGTAGACTTAATCTTTTTAAAATAAAATCTTTATTGATAAATATTTCACATTGCATATCGATTTCCCCATTCACACAATTCATTGATTTTAGTGCAGCTATTCATAGGACCATGAAGCCTTTGCCACTTTGTATTTTAGTACACATTTTCACAATTTCATATATGTATTCAAAGTATTGTGATCATATTTGCCCCAACATCCTCTTGCCCCCTCCATCTCCCACTGGTACCAATATTCTTAGGATTAGTGCCCCCTTTTACTTTCATGTGTGGTTTGGAAGAAGGGTACATTGCCACATTCTTCCACAGCTTGGGTCCCAGAATCCTGACCTTGGGTTACCAGAAAATGAAGAAAGGACATACATATAGATACAGGGCAATTGGGATTGGGTGACCTGTGCTTTCTGATGGAGAACCATACTTCTACCTTCTTCACCCCATACCCTGCCATCCCCATACCACCCCCAAAAACAGAGCATATTTATCATTTGCAGCTGAACAAGAAGGTAAAGTTATTAAATACAGATAATCAAGAAGGTGATTTTTTATATACAGTTAAATTAAGGAGGAAGGCAAGCTTAGCTAAGCTCAGTAGAAGCAGTCTCTATAGGGGAAGAATATTCACAGTGTAAACATCCAGAAAGAGAAAGCTACTGTGGACATTTTCTACCCACTGTCAATATTCAGACCCAAGGAAGACTTTTTTTAACTCTCTGAAACTCATTCAAAAACTTTGTCTCTTTCAAAAGGCATTAGGGTCCTTGATGTGATTGTACCAGTGTTTGCATTCACTGAGGACTTTATTTACAAGATGACCTGTGCAGGAAGCCACAGCTGATGTCTATGTGCTCATGGTTGCAGCAATCATATCCAGAAGACAGCATTTCAAAGTACTCCTTACCATCCTCTGGGTCTTACAATCTTTCCATACCCTCTTCTGAGGCATTCTCTGGACTGTGGAAGGGGTAATATAGATATTATATTTAGACTTAAGAACTCAACAGTCATTTATTCTCAAGGGTTTGACCAGTTAAGAATCTGCATTAGCTGTTGCATACAATAAAAAAAGGTTCTATCATCAAGGCTATTCTATCAAGAGTAGAACTAGTCCATGAGTAGAAACAAAAAAATTGTAGGAGGCAATTTGACACATATTCATTTAATAAAGCATCAGTAATATGGTCCTTCCTAGGGCCTGTGACCTCCCAAGCCACAGACTTTTTATCATCTTTGCAGTACTGAACATGGATTCTCTCTCACTGAACCAGACTTCAAGTCGAATATGAAAGCAGTTGGTTACCCCACCAACACCAAATACTTACGTCACTATTGCACCAGTGGGCATATTCTTCCTTGTAGGTCAAGATACAGCACACAAAATCCACATCTGTGTAAGACCATTGGTTGATTTTTCTCCCACAGATGCCTGCATAGCATCTTCCAACAGTAAGTATATAAGCTGAAGAGAGAGAAGTTGACATGATTACAGCTTGTTTTCTCTATGTCCTGAAATCTAAGTATGCAATATCTTCAACAGTCTTACCATCTAGTTCTGGTGGGAAACCAAGAGCAATGGTGATAGCCTATATTGTTTGGGGGACCTCTAGGACCTTTCTACACAATAACTAAAAAGAAAGTATCTCACATGTGGAATGGGAATTTTCAATTAGTAACCTTTGACTCTGGGGACAACATTGTCTACTCAAGTAAAATATTCTATCCAAATGCTGTCTGCCATATCCACACAGGGATAGTCTCTTTCTAAAGCAATAGTTCTCAACCAGTGGGTCAAGACCCCCAGAAGACCATCAGAAAATACAGGTATTTACATTATAATTCATAACTGTAACAAAATTACAGTATGAAGTAGCAACAAAAATAATTTTAGGATTGGTGTCATCACAGCAAGGATTGAAGGTAAGAACCACTAAAGGTTAAAGAAAGATTAAAATGGATTCAGAGCAACAAAACCAAGAGATGTACATTATATCACCTCCAAACATGTTGCAATCCCTTTACATAAATATGAAATTATTTCTCTTGTTATGTGAAGGTATTCATATACGACCAATACCACATAAATCCTGCCTTATAGACACAATCCAAACTCTCAGACTTATAAAGAGCATTCATCAGGTTTGGATATGGTTCTTTAAGACCCTGAAAATGATGACCAATCATGTAATTTCAGCTTCATTTGCAAGTATAGAAAGAAAATAAGCCCTTTTGTGAATAAGGAAAAGAGAAAACAACATTTAATGGTTAGCCTTCCAATGCATTGCCAATTCTGCTAGGGAGAGGTGTCACAGTAAGGACTCATTGCCTTCCAGGTAAAATGACACCTTCAGCAGTGAGCCATTCAACTGTAGTTGCCTATAGGGATTCTGATGTTCGTGGACCTCCACAGAAACTACTGAGAACATGATGGAGGAAAGTTTCAGGCTATATTTGTTGCAATGGTTCCAAAGACTTAGAAAATCACATGCCATATGCTAGGGCTGGCTTCTTTTAGTGCACTCTCCTTAATAGCCTTAGAGCATCTTGTGACTCGTGGGACTACCCAGGCATCTCTACTTGAGTTCTCATCTGAACCCCTATCAATAACACAATCACAGGTGTTTTGCTTCATCCACTTTTTTCCCTCATCCCTTGTTCTTCCTCTCTTCCTCATCACTGTTCCCTTCAATGTTTTGCATGCTGGTGATGAAGATCATAAAGAAAACCTAAGATCTAAAATCTCCCAAGTACTTTAAACAACACTTTTTAAAATCAGCTGGGAATTGTTGGATTAAATTTACCTTGCTCCTGGTAAATGAAGCCTAGATTTTAGTTTGAAGGCCAGGTCTCCACAATCACAAAGACAATGGAAACTCAACAATTCCCAAAAGGGAAGACCAATATAACTTCAGTCAGGGTTTGTCTGTAAATAACACCCCTTTCCAAATAACCTGACTTCTAATTCTATAAAATAGAGACAATTTTGCTTGCGTTTGTTTTCTTTTCTAAGCTAAGCTCACTGGAATGATCTCCAGCATTTGGCTTGTAAAGCACTGTTTTGCCAGTGAGTTAATAGTGCCTCTACTCATTCCAATGAACACTGTCTGCTACACAAACCCAGCAAACATACTCCACCTTGTTTCCATCCTTGGAAGCAGAATCTTTATACCCCCAGCTTATTTCCGCTCTAACTTGTTGAGTTGCTTCATTTAGGAGAACTGCTTGGCAAAGTTGCAATTTTCCTTTTGCACGATAACAGAAACTTTCATTATATACTGCTACACTGGGAGCTGCTAAAAAAAAAAAAAAGTGCTATCTCAGGAAAGGGGAAGCCATCTAAGCATCCAGAAATCTTTAACTATGTGCCCTGCAATCACAGTCTTCCCTTAGAGACACACATCAACTTTCCATGGAAAGAATGTGTTTGGCACTCCATTATTTACATTATATTTACCACATCCCAATAATGAAAAAATATCCTTAGAATTATCTGTCTCTTCTTGTGGGTTGGTTATAATTAAAATAAAGTAACCATTATTTCAGTGTTACAGAGAAGACTGGAAAGAAAGGCAAACTTGATTTGAAGGAGGATTGAAGAAGGATGAGAAGAAAAGATACTGTTGGGTATGGAGAAGAGTGGGGATAACTAAACCCTGGACCCAATTCTGACCTTAATCTTTCATGGAGTTCCATTCCACTGTGATTGGTTTGGGGTTAGTATGTGACTATAGCTTCGTAGAAATTTCAGGTTGGAAATTGTGCAAAAAGGGGTTCATTTGTCAGGCCCTGAACAGTTCAGGCTCTATACATTCTAAGAAGTTTCTGTTTGGAAAAACTGGATCTTGATTCATGCCAGGAATAAACCTCTTGGAATATCTTGCCTTAAAGCATTGTCTGCATTCCTGAGGCCTTATGCCACCTTACTTAAGCTGATATCTTATACACCATGTTGTGACTTACAGGAACTCCATCAGTAAACACTTATTTTTCTTTTCTTCTTCTTTTTTAATTAATTTTTTATTGGTGATTTTATTTACATTTCAGATGTTATCCACTTTCCCATTCTCCCACACCCAGAAACCCCCTATTCCATCTTCCCTCCCTCCTGCGTCTATGAGAATGTGCCCCCACCCACCCACTCCCTCCTCCCCACCCTCAAATTCTCCCATACTGGGGCTTCCAGCCTTCACAGGACCAAGGATCTCCTCTCCCACCTATGCCTGACAAGGCCATCCTCCCCTACATATACAGCTGGAGTCATGGGTCCCTCCCTATGTGCTCCCAAACTGGTGGTTTAGACCCTGGGAACTCTGGTTGGTTGGTATTGTTGATGCTATAGTATCACTCCAATTATTTTCCAACGCAATTAACACACAACTAATACACAAAATAATCATGTCCTAAAGTTGATAAGAAATTATTAATATAGAAGAAAAGTTAAAGTAAGAGAGGGTCAACTTTTGGTATATTAGAATTCTAATATCTGAAGCTTTCAGGTTCTGTTTTGTTGTTGTTGTTTTGTGGTTGTTGTTCTTTTGTTTGCTTGCTTGCTTATTTTGGTTAGTTGGTTGTTTGTTGGCAAAATAGCTACACTAGGAACTACTGCACTTGAAGTTGTTAAAATATCTAAACATTTCTACTGTTTCCAAAAAAAAAAAAAAAATCTTAGAAATTACAATGCCATTTAGCTTTTATATTAAATCTTCCTATTCCTGCCCACCAGTCTCGGATTTCCATCTGTTTCTTAGCCCTAAAATTCCTTAAGATGGTTTTTGTAAAATGCACATTTTAAAAATCTCTAAATCACCTAGTATAGAATCCACCATCATCTCCCAATTGGGACAAAGTATAAAAACCCCATCTGGTGTAGCACATCTCACAAACCCTGTTACTTTAGCTTAAGCAGCCCAGTTCCACAGGTGGGAGCACAGGCAGGCCAACCCCATGCCAAGAGCAGTCTGTTAACACTGGTCTCATGCCAGTCACAAGCAGGACGAGTGGTTCACACAAAAAAATTATAATTCCTTCCCAAATGGAAAGGTGAATTTGAATTTATTATGAGTAAAGGACTCAATAAAGAACCATCAAAACTTCACAAACTTTCTTCCAAATTTGTCTATGAAAGTTTAATATTAGCTAATCATTTCTGAGCCTTGAAATTCTGGCAGCATCGCCCCAACCAAGCCAGGCATAGAAGCAACAAACACCATGTGGGCTTGGGAAGCCTGTGAGCTTGTTTTATGAACTCAATAAGAATCAGCAGCTAAGCCAATCTATAGGCCCATTACCACTTAATAAACTTACATTTAAAAAGCAATAAACCTGATGCTAGGAAAGAAACTGCCTCTTTCTGTGAAGCAGTTTCTGAAGATGCACAGGTGTAGAACGTCATCAGCTAATTTGCCTATAATCGGTTGAAGCAAGACTTCCCTTGAATAAAAATGGAAAAGTTAAGGTTCCTTCAAGATGCAACTCTCAATTCTTTAAGCTGAAGGTACAGGAAAAAAGTTTGGATTTTTTTTAATGATGCTTGGTTTTGTTCTTGTTGTTTGTTTTGTTTTGTTTTTAACATTTTTAAGATTGCATTATCATTACAGTATTTCTTCTTCCCCTTTCCTCCCTTCAAACTCTCCCATACATTGCTCCTTGCTCTTTAAAAACCACATTCTCCTTTTCATTAATTGATATTGCAAGCATATATATACATGTATGTGGATGTATATGTATGTATATGAAGTATATGTGTGTATGATGTATATGTATGTGTATGTATATGAAGTATATGTGTGTATATGATATAGATATATATGTAATCATATACGTAAGAGTGTGTGTGTGTGTGTGTGTGTGTGTGTGTATGTGTGTATTCTTAAATGTAAACTGCTCAGTCTGCACAATGTTACTCATGTGAATGTTTCCAGGACTGACCATTAGGTATTCGATAACCAAGTAGTGTGTTTTTCCCTAGGGAAGATTATTTCTCCCACTCTCAGTATTTCATAGTTGCCTTAGTTCTTTGCCTATGGTTGAGATTTTCCTGCATCCACATTGATATTGTGTGTCTGTTGGTGTTGTCCATGCTCAGCTCACGTTTGGATGATGATACTTTATAGGTAAAGCTTCTGACATTACTAGGAGACACAATGCCGCAGCAAACTCCCTTGTTTTCTGCCTTTTACAATTCTTTCACTCTTTCTTCTACAATATCCCCTAAGCCTTAAGTGCAGGAGTGTTTTATAGATGTATCCATTGGAACAGGACTCCACAATCCTCTATCTGATTGCCTGTGGTTTTCTGTAGTGGTCTTCATCTGTTGCAAAAAGATGTTTCTTTGGTGGGGATTAAGGACTACACTTATTTATGGGTATAAGGACAAATGTTTAAATTGTTAGGGTTTATGTTGGTTTTGTAAAGTAGTGATTGTAGCTTTTCAGGCATGGTCCCCTCTTGTTGAGCAGGTCTTAAATCCAATTAGAGATCTGCTGGTTACAGCCAAGGTGTGCATGCCTCTATTACACCCATAGGGTTATCATGCCATGTGGTAGTTGATGTGGGTTTACAGACATCATAGCTTGTTAGGACTATTGATTGTCTCTCTCCTCTGAAAACTTGCATGGTACCTTCTGGTACATTGAAAGCTAGTTCTCAGAGAATGAGATTTCAAGTCAGTTTCAGCTCAGAGATCTCTGGGCCCTGTTTCATGGTGCCTTCAGAAGCAGGAGGGACTTACTTCACACATCTGAGGGGCAACTAAAGACAACAGAAATAGGCTGTATGTTCTGGGAGTCCATTGGGCAGCCTGGCCAACAACTCAAAAAAAAGAAAGAAAAAGACTTTCTCATGTCTGGAGTATCAGAGTTTTGTTAGATAGTCTCTTGGGGGAACATTGTCCACCCAGATGATAAAATTTCATTAAAACTTTATTATGTATATTATACACAGAATTACGTGTATTATATATAGGCTTTTTAAAGTGAATAGTTAACTATATCATTTCTTATGGCTTTTCTTCCTTATTCTGTGTCTAGCCCCTCCCCCTTCCTCCCTAAAGAACCTCCTTCTCTTTTTGAATTTTAGGGATATTTAAAAAAAGCATGTGCAACCGATAATTAATGTTTAGAATGGCAATAGCAGGGCCATCACAGAGGCATTGTTGAGAAGGAAAGGTGTTGCTACAAAGCCTTTGAAATCATAGTACAGCTCAACCTTCAGACACTAATGTGTACAATAAATACCAGAAGAATTTTCAGTATGTTCACTCTGATTCCTAATGACTTGAAATCATGTCCTGGTGTGAGATAGCCCTCAACATTCATGTATTTGGGTTGTCTAGTCGGTGTTGATAGAAATCCTTAGAACATTGAAGGAGAATAAAGTATCTGCATGAGATAAAAATTCAGCCTATGTTTGTTGCCAGGAGTGTGAGAAAGGATGAACTGGACAGAGAGAGGAAAGATAAATTTAAAGCTTAGAACAATATGGTAAGAATGGGAGAAGTAACTATGCTCAGGTAATAGGAATTGCAAATTTGCCAGAACACGAATTCAACCCTAAACTACCTATAGAATCAGTGTTAAAATCCCTTGGGCTATTTTGAAGATAAAGATCAGATAATCCTAAAACTTTTGGGAAAACTCAAAAGAATTTTCATCAAATAAGATCCTATATTATTCGGTTCTCCAAAGTAAAATAGGAACGTGTGCTCATGTATGTGCATGTGTTTGTGTGTGTCAGTGTATGTGTGTATATGTATGTACACAAATGTATATGGCATGTGTGTATATGTGTGATATGTATCAAATTCCAACAAGTTTATTATAACTTAGTCACATAATTATAGAAGCCAAGAAGTTCTACCATTTCCCATCTAAACCTTTACTCAATTAAAATGCCTAATATATAGTAGTGAAAGAATAAAATGTTTAGGTAACTGTCCACTATCTCAAGGGCACTAAGGCAGATCATAACATATCCAATTGATTAAATATTATACAATAAATATTATGATTTTAATTATGAGTGTAATTACAGAAATTTACACAGAAAAAACCTATAGTATGCTCAAATAGTATTTAATATATGTAGCATATTCATATGCAAATATTAGTAAATATATCAAATAATAGTAAATTATGTTTGGTGGAGAGGTTATAAATTTGAGAGCATATGATGATTAATCTCATTTGTTAATCTGGTTAAATTGAAAGTCAATTAAAAGTCACACCTCTGGGAAAATCTGTTTATTTCCTGGGAAAAAGAGGGGAAAGACCCTCCCCCAGAAACAGCAGCCCCTTCTAAAAGCTTCCTAGATGGAATGAGGTCTGAGAAGACAGCAGTATATTTTTTTTGTCTGTCCATCATCCTGGGTTCTTAGACTTCCCAGCAAGCACACAGTCATTGTTTTAATACCCAATCCAAAAAGTGACTAAGACAATTTAATGTCTTCCTCGTATATTTCTTTGTATATATCATTCTATAAGTTATATACCTCTAAAGAGCCTTAACTGACTTGGGCAGTGACGTTTTGCTATTCTTTGCCTTTGTTTTAGTTAGGGTTTTATTGCTGTAGAGAAACACCATGATCACAGCAACTGTTATAAAGGTAACATTTAATAGGGGCTGGTTTACAGTTCAGAGGTTCAGTCCAATATCATCATGATGGGAAACATAGCGGCATGCAGGCAGATATGGTGCTGGAGAGGTAGCTGAGAGAGAGAGAGAGAGAGAGAGAGAGAGAGAGAGAGAGAGACAGAGACAGAGACAGAGACAGAGAGACAGAGAGAGAGACAGAGAGAGAGAGAGAGAGAGAGAGAAGAAGAAGAAGAAGAAGAAGAAGAAGAAGAAGAAGAAGAAGAAGAAGAAGAAGAAGAAGAAGAAGAAGGAGTAGGAGGAGGAGTAGGAGGAGGAGGAAGGAGGAGAGAGAGAGAGAGAGAGAGAGAGAAGAAGAAGAAGAAGAAGAAGAAGAAGAAGAAGAAGAAGAAGAAGAAGAAGAAGAAGAAGAAGGAAGGAGGAGGAGGAGGAGGAGGAGGAAGAAGAAGAAGAAGAAGAAGAAGAAGAAGAAGAAGAAGAAGAAGAAGAAGAAGAAGAAGAAGAAGAAGAGAGAGAGAGAGAGAGAGAGAGAGAGAGAGAGAGAGAGAGAGAGAGAGACTGGGCCTGGCCTGAGCTTGTAAAACCCTAAAGCCCATCCCCAGTGACACACTTCCTACAACAAGGCCACACCTACTCCAACAGAGCCACACTCCCTAATAGTGCCACTCCCTATGGGTCTATGAGTCCCATTTTCATTCACACCACCACAGCATTCTAATCCTAACAATATAAAAAATAAGTCTAAATTTTAATGTGTATTCCAGTTTGATTGGTTTTTTTTTTTTTTATTCTATGACTAAAATTTTGAGACAGAGTTCCTGAAATAGACGCTGATGACATTGTTGTTGCATGACAATAAAACACTGACCAATGCAACTTTGTGAGGCCACTGTTCTGGTGTCACCAGAGAAATTGGAGTTCTCTCTTTGGGGCTCCTAGTATTGTTAATAAGAGAATTTGATACATATTTGTAAATAAATTTAAGAATAGTTTTCTTAGCATTTAAGAGAAAAACAACAAGGGCAGGCAAGCTGTATATTTGAGTGGCTGCCTAGATCAGGGAAATTGAGAAGAGCAGAGAAAGCCATGCCCTAAAAAAAAAAAAAATAGAGAATGTGGGTGGGTAGGGGAGCACTCTCATATAGACAAAAAGGGTGGAGGAGGGCAGATGTGGGATGGGGGGTGGCAAAAGGGTAACCAGGAATTAGGATATCATGGGATGGGGGATTGGTGGAGGGAGTAACTGGGAAGTGGGATGTCATTTGAGATATAAATGAATGGAATGATTAATAATAATAAAAGAAGAAAATTTAAAAATTAGAGATAATTTTTCAGAGAAAGAATGAGAAAGCCCAAATTCTCAAGGAAAGCAGGTTTAGCTTTGGCCAGTATCCACAAGAAAAAGGGGAAAGTATGGTAAGGGGAAAGTTATGCTTTTCTGATCAAGCAAGCAGGATGCACAGTGCCATATAATGGAAGCTCTGTAAGCCACTACATCAAAGGAGGGGCTTGTGTGAAGGGTATGTGCATTATGTCTTTTAGGAGATAATTATCTCTCCTCTCTCCTTAGTATATCTTTAGATAAATAAGATTTCCTAGAGGGTGGACTCCCACCCATGCGATTGACAGGCCCAGCTGGATTAACTCTTAAGGAAGGAGACAATAATATGTAATGTTCTAACCTGTGGAGAACATCAAAATGTCATGTCTCCACCAAGGGCCAAAGGCATTTGTTCTTCTGACTGGAGGTCTAAAGAGTAGTGAAGCTGATGCTTACCTTTCTAGTGTTACCAGGGAAATGAGAGGTGGAATCCAAAGCAGTGAGGGAGAAGTCTATGCTCTCCAAGGCTTCTAATCTCTGTAATACTGGTGGAGATGTGAGGGCATGAGCATATATGCAGATCCACAAAAAAACCAACAGAGGTATGAGAAATAGTACACAAGCAGGACTGGGTACAGCCCAGGGATTCCTTGTGAAACAGTAGGAGATAAAAATAATAAGGCAGCTATGGAAGTTTTGGCCTCCTCCTCCTCCTCCTCCTCCTCCTCCTCCTCCTCCTCCTCCTCCTCCTCCTCCTCCTCCTCCTCTTCCTGTTTCCTTTTGTTTCTGTTCTTATTCTGTAGCCTAGGCTTGCTTTAATTTCATGGCTACCTTCTCACGCCAGCTTTCTGGGAGATAAAACTGCAAGCAGGAGCTGCCATGTCTCCTGACATTTCTAGCTAGTGTTCTCAATTATGCCTGCATGCAAGAATCACCTGAGAAACTTCTTGGAAATTTAGACCTAGACTCTGTCCAGACCATCAGCATCTGAATCCTCATAGATGGGACTGGATGGTTCTCATGCACCTCTGCGTTGAAAAATTCTGTTCTGAAAGGTGGCTACAGCAAGGTCAAACATTCCATTCAACCCCAACCTTGCACTGGAGGCTTACATCGCCTCTGAAACAGCTCCTCTAGTCCTCATTCTGTCACTGACAAGATTCCTCTGGTAATAGCCTATCTCCAAGGACCCTTCATGCCAATCTTGAGAGACTACCTCTGAGAGTATGTGCAGCTATACAGGTTAATGTCTATATGCCATAAATCTGTCCTGTCTGACAGTTTTCTGAAGCCACATAAAACAAACTGAAACCATTTTCCACATAGTGACTCTGAAATATCTACAGTCAAAAGATAGTCCCATGACTATTTGGTACTTTAAGCCAAAGTGAGAACATATTGGGAAGTAGAGACCCAAAGGAAATAAACACAAGCAATTTGGCCTGGTGGACATCAACAGGAGATAACAAGGACATTTTTATTCATTAATTTCATAGATACTGTCCTAGCCTATTTCTGTTGTTGTAACTAAATTCCACAGATGGGCTATTTGTAAGGGACAGGGAGTTATTTGCCTTGTAATTTTGGTGGCTACCTGCTAATATTAAGGTGTATCATCTGATAAAATAAGTGACTTCCTGCTACATCATAACATTGCAGATGGTGACACATGGTAAGCAGAAATGTGTCAGCTGACTTTTCATCTCAGATAATCACTAACATGGTCATGAGGGCCTCATTCTTGTGACTTCACACAATCTTAATTATACTGTTTGGGATTTGACCACAGTCACAAAAACCATGTCTATTTGGGCATTAGGTTTTTAACACATGATGTTCTTGGGTCATAGTCAAGCCATCACTGTTACCAATTATCTGTGACATGGCAGACACTTCTAGATGCCAGGGACATAGCATCAAAGGGGGACAGTAAAAACATTTCCTCTTCTTGAATGCTACAGAGTTTTACTGCATTACCTTGGGCTGTTATTCAAGCCATAGTTCCTACTCATAAGACCTTGGTTGCATATCTTTGTCAAGGTCCATGGAGTCTTACAATTAAGGCATCAATTGTCTCAAACCTATGACTTTTTTTATTTTATACCTTTTACTACTATTGATCTTCTGAGATTGCCAGGAACTCCAATTTAAAGTGTGTGGGCTTAGTCTGATGTCATCTTTCTCTATTTTAACACTAGTTGTGTCTCATATGGGTATTTGCTGTAAAGTATGTTATTGGTACAAAGGTACACTCAGGTAAACAAGCTACATAAGACAAATCGAAAGCAATTCCCAGCCCCATAGGTGTTGATAGTCCCATTTATCAGCCTGATTCTTTACTCCAGGGAGCCAACTCAATGTCCTCTTATCTACTCTGGCACATCCCAGTAGTCCAAGAGAAATACTTTTGAAAAAGATACACAAATATTCAAAGGTACTTTGCAAAACAGGATGGAAGAAAACAAGATGAGGTAGACAGAAAAATTCTCTCTCCATCTCAATTCTGAAGATGTGCCTAATGCCAGATGAGCTGTAAAACAGTTCAATGCAGTAGAAAGTATTCATAGAGTCAATATATGAATGTACATCATGGGGAACAGTGGTCAACCACAATGATAAAGACAGGCTGTAACTACTTGGCTACATATAGAAAGGCTAAATTATAATTGGAATCTAATAGTAAAACGTTACCATTTTATATTAATCACAAGTTGCAGTAAGAAATTGTACGGTTGCGTGCATTTTGCCCAATTTCCCACCATCATGACAAAAAGAAAAAAATACCAGTGTGCAATGCTTGACCCAATTTTCCTAGCAGAGTGAGGGCATTTACAAGTATCCCTTGAAAGACTGTGACTTATGCAGCCTTAACCACAGCTGTGATCAAAGAGTAGCCCTCTGGTAAAACCGAGCCAGGCACAAAAGTCTACACTGAACCATCCCATGGTAAATCTTCCCTGGAGTCATATCTTGCCTCAAGCCCTTTCTTCAGCCATTCCCCAAGTTCAGACGATGAGTCTTAGGTTGACAGAGAGCTCCTGAAAATTTAGGGAAGAATAATAAAACTTGAAATGCACAGAAGTCCTGTTTCCACCTTTCAAAAGAAAACATGATGTGCTGTCAATTTCAGGAGGGACAGAAGACCCTCCAGTAATCCAGTATTCTACCTGTATTCAAACCAGCTCTTTCCATCACGTCAGAATTTATTTCTATTCCTGCCCCTCCTCCTCAGCATACCTAAGCTTTCAATATGGAGCAATTACATAGCTGTCACCCTAGAAGTCTGAAGAGCAGGTTCTTGAACACACTTCTGTTGCTCTCAGATTCAGGCTGTCTGCTGTGTCATGAGCCTGTGGCATTAGTCTTGTCTTTATTTGACTGGGATTATGAGTTTTTGAAGAACAAGGAGTATGTTAACGAGCATGTTAAATCTACAGTAAATGAAACTTTAACTCCAAGTACAAGTAGTAGTATTTGCTGAACCATAGACATTAGCTTTCTGTGACCGCACTCGGAGTTATTAATATTATATTGCCCAACTGTGGTTTTAGGATTACCATTGCAATGTAATTTCACTGTGTGTGATGATGTAATTGCTGCAAACCCATGTGGTTGGCAATTACACAATGCAATGCATGGAACTGAGCTAATGGCCTGAAATTGATTTCTCATTTGATTATTTTTTCCTTTTTATTATTTCAACTTTCAACTGCCTTATTTCAACTTTTAGTTTAAATACAATAAGCAGTATCATACGTGGCTCTGTTAAGTGAAAGACTGTGAGTACATATAAAGATACAGTTGACTTTATTATTCTGAGTTATAGCAGAAAGCACAGTACAGGTCTATCACACTGAGTCCTTTTTATTATTCATCCCTGCTGCTGCTGAATTGGTGGTTAACACTAAGTTTACCTACCAGTGAACTGTGCTGAATGTGTGTAGATAAATAGATGGTAGATAGATTGTAGGTAAGTAGATAGATAGATAGATAGATAGATAGGCAGACAGACAGACAGACAGATGAGAGGTATATAGATAAGTTGTTACAGTCTATCAGATCCTACATATACTCCCATAATTCATGTAAAAGTCAACTAGAAATGTTTTTTAATAATTTACAAAAAGCTATAATAGACAATCATTAATTACTCTGTTATCCCTTTACTCCATATGCAAATTAAGATATATTTCCACACACTGAAAGAATCATAGTTGTAAAATCAGTGCAGTACTTTGGTTTCTCTTGGCATCAGACCATGCTTCTTGCCAAGCAGCGACCTACATCACTGAGTCAGTCATCTATGTTTGCATGTCAGATGTTGAGTAGACCGAGGTAAAGTCTGGACTGGCAGCCAGTATGCCTGGGCCTACACCCTGGTCCAGTCATTTACCACGTGATTTGGTGAATATCACATAGGATTATAAATTAGATACAGTGCTACGCATCTGTAACCCCAGAATTCAAGCAGCTGAGGCAGGAAGATCTTGAGCTTAAAATTAGCCTGGAGTATAGAATAATAACAATAAAATGACAGTGTAGTAATTTTCTCAGCATTTTTTATGAACTAAATGAGTTTTTGTCTATACCATGCTTAGGACATTGTAAAGGGATAGCAGAAGCTCATTCAACTCTTGTTTGTTTCTTGCTATAAGCAATAAGATAATCTCTGGATCACTTAGAAAATCAATATACTGAAAGTAAATCACAAAGCATGTATAATTAAAAGCTGGAACACATAAATCATGTAGAGAAGACACAAACACACACACATAGGACAAAGACAAACAGATGTACACACACACACACACACACACACACACACACTTCATTCATTTCAGCTGGTCTAGTCTCTACTATATGTCATGCTCTTATAAGACAGTATTCTGTTCCTAAACGGGCTCTGTCCTCCTCAGCAGGATTCAGAACTGTGGAGAGCTTCTAAATCAGAAAGAGACTTTGTACACAGAGTATAAAAATGCAAAGTTAAGCCAAGCAGAAGTTTACTGTGTTGAGTTGCCTGGAAGAGCGTTTTCTGGGTTGTAGAAAACCAAGAATGAGTGAGGTCAAAAAAAGCAAAGTCAGCTGCATCCTGAGAGCTCAGGCCTGGAGCACAGAAGAGTTAGAGGGACATTAGCTAAGAGCCAACAGAGTTGCAAGAAGACAGCAAACCTGGAAAGCAGCAGAAGATTGCCCAGGATCAAAGGCAGAGAGCCTCATCTCTAAGCCTCAGATATTTTGGTCAGAAGGTCTTTATATCCTCACGAGGCACTGAATATTTCTAATGTCTTTGATTTAGGTGGGTTATATCTATGGAGTCTCACCATATTGGAAATTAAATTATAATAATTCATTTCAAAAAATCCATTTCATACTAAGGTGAAGGACAGACTTTTAAATTTTGTGTATGTGTGCTGTGTTAGGGGTATATGATCTTGTGTGTGTTCATGTGTGTTTGTGTGCATAAGTGAAAGCATATATAGGCCACAGTATACATGTGAAGGCCAGAAGACAAACTCATGTGTCCTTCCTCGCCTTCCACCTTGTTTGAGACAAACTCTTTCTTGTTTACCACTGCTTAAAACAAACTAGCTAGCCCATGAGCTTCCACAGATTTTTCTGTTCCTGCCTACTAACTTCATGTAGGAGCAATAGGATACTGCATCCACATTTATGTGTGTTCTGAGGATCACAGCTCAGACTATTAGCTTTATGCAGCAAGGTCTTTAACCACTGAGTCAGCTCCTCATCTCAGTGACAGATTTTCATATTATCATTGTCTTCCCCTAAAGACATACAAGGTGGTAGGCTTGACTGTAATGGAGACTTGCCTATCTGAGTTGTGGGAAACCATACATCTGCCTCTGTATACAGTGTGTTATAATAACACAACTCATGCAGATTAAAGAAAACTCCAGATGTTAGAGAACAAGTGACATGAAAAATAACACATTAGTATCATCATAAAAAAGAATTTTAGCCTTGCAGACCCTCGGAAAGCTTATTGGAGTACTAATAACATAAACCAAGGATATTAGCCATTAGGGTTTAAAAAAAAAAAACAAATAGAGACTTCACGAAGAACTCCAAATGACAACCTATGATTATAACTATAACAATATACCCTCACACTTTGTTGTTGGCAAATAGTGTGTGTGTGTGTGTGTGTGTGTGTGTGTGTGTGTGTGTGTGTGTGTGTGTGCATTGCTTGCTACAGTCCTGTGAGGCATTTTTTTTTTCTATTTTTATAAACAAGAACTCTAAAATTCTTTAACATACTTAGTGCCACACAGCTTTTGAGTAGAGAGCTTACTACATTCCTTTCACTGCCCCATATTGAAAATCAGTTTTTTCATCAGGAAATATAGAAACTGCCATAACATTCTCTATTTGCTATTTGCAAGGTCCAGAGTTTGCCAAATGATTTGCCTTGGATCTGTAAACAGAAGTAAGGTAGGTCTTGATCCAGACTTGTTGGTTCTAGATTGGCACCAGCAACTAAGGAAGTCTAGGTTAAAGTTGGAAACATCAATGTAATTTTTTAAATAGAGACTAAGATTCTGAAACTATATAGCAGGTGAGTAGATACAGGCAAAGGATTGGTTTATTCATCATCCCTTAATCATTTTAGCACATTCAGAGTTTTTTTTTTACAGGCATCAACATCTGAATTAAAAGAAAACTATGAGTAAGGCCTTCCAACTAGCTCCTGGGCAGCAGCTTCCTGTAATCTGGTCCCAAGGACATTTGTTGATGAAGCCACACCCTGGGTGGTTGTGGGAGTGGAAGGAAAAAGGAAAGGAAGGGTAGGGATGACTGAATGAAATTAAAGAATGAAATTAAATAAAATTCTTACCTCAGGTGTTAAGGTATATTGAGGGGGACATCTCCAGGAAAGGCTGATCCAGATATGGCTTCCTATCCTCTTTTCAGTCTGCCACATCCAGAATGAGAATTCTCCTGCTGGCCTTAAAATGGCTATTGAGTTTCAGCTGTCACATATAGACATTCCTTTAAAGACTGCTTCCTCTGTTGCCTCTGTATAACATAGGTCAAGCCTAGACGCATCAACTTTTTGAGAGTATAGTAGAATTGTAACATTTTCCCCTCACTTTCCCCCTCCTTTTTCCCTATGTATCCCTCCCCATTCTCCTTCAATCACATGCATATATGTAATCTATATAAATATATATTCCTAAGTATAACCTGCACAGTTTGTGTAGTGTCACATGTAAATATACAGATTTCATTTTATTTTTCTGAAGTTTACCTGTAGACTTGACACATCCCTCTGTTCTCTCCTAACTTATATATGACTAGTAATGAAAGATGACTGACCCAAAGATGAACAGATATTTAAGATCTCCCTCTGGAAGCACTAACAGATCAGCTGTTACTGAGACTCCTAAGAAGCAGTCATTACATTTTTTAATTTTAATATTTATTCTACATATTTTAATTTTGGGGGGAGAAAATGTGAGATTGATTGCAAGCAGTTCCATACGGAAAGAAAGAGTACCAAAGCCTGTATGACAGCCATGCTTTGTGCATACAGTACTAACAAATGCACATGACTGGTTTGATATAATGGAGCTAAGTAATTGTTAATTTACTAAATGTAACATGTTAATTTTTTCAGTGTCTTCCATATAAAAGTTGTCACTGAACAACACTCCAGAGTCCCATTAAAATCACTGAATGTAAGCAAATTCAATTAGTGCTCACTTTCAAGGCTAAGCATGCTATTCATATTAGGTCTGTAGATGTGGTAATGCAAGCATTAAGGAGTGCCCAAAAGCAATTTGGAGAATAAATGACCAGACATGGGACAACTAAGAATGGGGAGAGAAATTAGATGAATTATTATGAAAGGAAAACCATCAAAACAAAGAAAGCTAATGGTGGCATTCTAGAGCCAGCCCCTCAGAGGATCATAAGCCACTCGGATCCTCAAGTAGAGCAGTAGCCATCATCTTGACTATAAATCATAAACAGCTATAAACAGCTTTCAGTAAAAGCCTCCTTGTTCCTGAGGCCAGTGAATTTAGTGTCTTTGATTGAAACTAATTACCTCTACTTTTAATACATATGTATATTTGTTTTTTTTCAAAAGATGTTAGCTCATGCAGCAATGGATACATCTGAAGAGATCTTTGTAGATCAGCTCTTCTCAGTAACTGAGTAAGAACTGTACCACATGCTGGCACACCAAAGTCACTTTGATATAATTCAAAAGAACACCTATTATCCTTCCATTGAAAAAATCTCAAAAAAATGGAAGTAGTCCAGGGCAGATTTTAGTTCATTATGATTTTCTCACTCAAAAAAACACTCTGAAGGTAAACACAGCAATTGACACTGAAAAAGTCAGGTATAAGGACAACAAAATGTCTGAAGGATGTGACCTCCTTTCCTGCCTGGCAGACTGCAGAGAGACACCCACTGCCTTGGCCAATACCTTAACTATAGCATTATATAGAAGACCCCTTGGTCTTGTTTGCCCTCCTACTCCACAGAAGGCATGAGGCAGTAAACAGCCTCTGCCCAGTAGTAATTTGTTACCCAGAAATACAAGAGTAAAGCACTATTTACACTTGAAGAAAGCAAGACTTTAGGTTACAAAGAATGCCAAATGTGAACAGTCAGAACCACATGGAAACCCACGGTCTTCTACCCCATTTCCTCTTTCTCAGAGTCTCCCTTTGTGACTTCCTTCTGTATTGCCTTCCTCCTCTCACAAGCCACCACTCATTTTGGCTAATGGGAAACCATTTCATGCAATCAAACAAAATTTATTAAACTGTGTCCAAATGGCTTGATAGAATTTATGCACCATCAAAGTGAAGCAATTTATTTCTCATTCAGACACATCATTTTCATTGTCCTTACATCCATTAATATGGCATCCATCACTGATGTTTCAATCCGCTCTAAACTGTACCATTCCTCTATGATATTTTATGATGTTCGAATGCTGAGAGAACACCACAGATGACTTCCAATAAATTTTTCTGTCTTTTTGTTTTAAATATATAACTATAGAACCATTAACAAAAGCTCTATTACAGATGTGGTAAAATGTTGGCTTTTATACTATGTGTGCTTTTTTTATTCAAAACACCTTTGGCAAGTGATAAATGAGGTTGACTTCTAGGTTCAAAAATTAGAATTGGATGTGGAGATTTAAAAAAAATATGGATATCTTGTGTCTCACTCTGCAAATAAAATAGTATGTGAATAAATTTAAGTTAGAAGGACAAACAGAGATCCATGAATAGGAATGGGGAGATAGATATTTATGAAAAGCAAGAATCATGTTTAAATAACCTACAAATTGTGAATCTACCCAATTTGTTATGTAAAAAGACTAAGGCAAAGTTTACAACAAATCAATGCAGCATCTTAATTGATCTGTGATGGACCACAGTACAGTTCATTCCGTTAATATAACTCTATTGCAAGAACTCACAGAACAGGGACAAAACTAAAAAGACCCAAGGACACTCTAACAAACAGCAATGTTGCAGAGCTGCAAACTCATCAATCCTTACAAGCTCAGAGTGACCAGAAGAAGGGGAACTTAGCTTGCAAAATGCAAGAAACACTAAGAAAATGCTATATAAAGCAAAACTGCTCCATGCCATCAAAATGTGATTTTTTTCTCTATAAACTTTGACTCTAATTCATAGGTTACCAGTTGAACCAGCATACACATAAAAATCCAAATATGCATTAATAAGTAATTGCACACACTTGTTAATGCTTGGTCTCTCTTCTCTGACTTCTAGGATGCCCCGTTCAGCCATTGCTTCCCTTTCCTATAATTCTCATTATGTTTAGAATGAGTTTCCAATCCCTGTAAGAAGCCTGTTTTCAAGACCAAGAACTATAAAAATAAGAAGGAAAAGAAAAATATCATAAAAGCTCAGATGATTACATTTTACACAATAGAGACCCAGGCTAGATCCTTTCAGAAGTCACTTTTCTCCACCCTTTTTCTAACTATGAATAGCAGGGGTAATTGAAGAACTTCCTACAGTGGGACAAGAGGTAGGCCAATGGCTGGGAAGGAAGAAAGTTAGAGTCTTTCTTCTGGTGTGTTTGCCTACACCTTAGAATTCACACAAATATTAAGAAGCATCCATTTGAATGTTGAGAATGAACAAAGAACAGGATTGCAATCCAAAATTCATATTCAAAAGCCCTTGGTATGTCCAAGGAACAAAGAAAACTTTGTGGTTTTTATCAGAAAAACAAAATCTATACACTGTAGCTTTTGTTTGTTTGTTTTGCTTTTGGTTTTAAATCTTACTGGCAGCCACAGCATTTCCCAAGAATTAGGAAACTCTGATTTTTAAGGTGAAACTTGTCTACGTTGCTGCTTTGTGGAACTCAATTGGCAAGATGGGTGCCAGTCAATGCCCTGCATGAGCAGATTTGGGTAAATAGTACATTGAAGCCTAGGAAACTTTTTTAAGATAATCCCTGTGATCAGAAAATTATTCCTGGGAGCCTCCCCTTTGGGTCCTTCCACAGCTCCATTTTGTCACAGTTCAACATAGACAACTCCATTCTGAACCTACCAACTTTCACAAGACTTCTATATACCAGGTAGTATCAAATATCCCCAACACATAACCTCAGTTCCCTCAGATTACCTGAAAACAAGCCATGAGGCCTGGGTCATTTTAACACCTGTTTAGAAGACACCATAATCTTTGAAATGTGGGTACATTACTCTCCTATTTTCTCACTGGCCATGGGAGTTCATTATAACTTAACTTTTCCTCAGTGCTGTACACACCTCCTCATCAATCTCTTCATCAAACAGAAGCTGACAGAAGAAGGACATCTATTCTCTCAACGCTTCTCTGGAATTCTGCCATAGAAGTACAAGGTTTTAAATAATGCATTGCTGTCATAAGATGCACTTGTGAAAGATAAAGCCAGAGATGAGCAGGGTGGCACATGTCCATAATACTAGAGACCAGAAGAGTCCTGAGTTTGAGGCCAGCCAGGATTACATCATGGAGCCGGATCTGAATATATATATATATATATATATATATATATATATATATATATATATGAAAATAAATGACTAAAATAAGAAAGATGCATATCAGTATTTCTGTTCAAAGTGATGCATTGTTCAGCAATAAAAAATTCTTTTACCTGGGGGAGCTGATACAAACAAGTTCTAAATACAATAACAAAACCTTGGGCCCAGCCCTAAACAAATCCTATGATAAATAATAAAAATATTGGGAACAAAAGCTGCCACTAAAGGCACACTAAAGATTCTTAGGGTAATAAGCACCAAATATGAGGTAAAAGGAAAACATTGGATTCGGTAACACCTTGTGCTCACTGAATGACATTCCTGCTTCTGGGAAAATGTGACATTTTTGTAAGTAGGAACAAGACAGTTAAAGCTGTAGCTTCACCACTTCTGCTCCATGGAGCTGAGTATATCACCTCAGCCCCATCCGGAGAATGTACCCACATATGTTTTTAGGGATCAGCAGTAGAATATACAAAGCGGTGTTAAATGACAAGCACTTGAACTGTGCTTTATAGAGTATTATTTTTTTAAAAGTCCATCCTTCTGTTTCACCAGATAGAGAATAATAGTATTATTCTTGCTTCACAGTAAGTAAACTGAGGCTCAGGGGGGCATTCACCTGCTTCTGATGAAAAGCCAAGCTTTGCCTCAGGCAGTCTAGGTCAGAGTTAGTGCCGGTTACAAGTGCTAACCCAGGCTACCTCGAAAAGAGTCTATGACAGAATCATGGATAACCGACCTGAACGAGCACTTGGAGCCAGGCGCTATGCTAAGCATCCCCCTTTCATTATCTTATTCCACCTCAACAGCAAACCCTTGAAGTGGGTATAGCCTGTATCACCTCTAAACTCCTATCAGGTAATTCCTCATGTGGTGCCTGGCACCACACAGCAGCTCCGTAGAGGGCAGTTACCGTTACACCGCTCGTATCAATTTGTCTTCAGGCACGAAGCAATGAACGGTCCTGGGCCATCCAGTCAATGCTGGATACAAACTGACATTGTAGAATAATGCTTTCTCAGCATGCTAGAATGCACACAAACCCAGGCCTCCCACTGTGACAGCCTGCTTTGTAACAAGGCAGGCTTTTTCCTTTCTAGTCCCTAAAATAAGTATGGCTGTTTTCGGCCAGGACTGTTTGCTGCCACTGTTTAGAAAATGAAATCTCTCACTTCTGTTCAATGTATTGAACTTTGTAACCATAGTGTCCACGTCTCACATACCTCTCAATCTCCATTTATTGTGTTTTAAAAAACACAAAGAGATTGAGAAACAGTGCAGCAGGGGAGGTAAATGATGAATAAAACGAAAATTTCTCTACTTGGCTCAAAAAAAAAAATAAAAAAACAAAAACAAACAAACAAAAAACAAAAACAAAACAAAAAAACCCCGAAACTCCCTTTCTAATGTTTAGCCTTGTGCTACTGCACTCACCAAAAGCTAGTGGTTCACATTCAGCAATGTAGCTTCCTGTCCCTCCCTGTTCCTGTCCCTGAAACACACCTGAAACAATATGAAGCATCTGACAAGAGATGCAAGAGGTCAGGGAGATCACAGCAGTGACAGCTGCCAGGGCCCTGAAACTATCTCCATAGAGCCAGACTGTCAACTCAGGTACTGAGGGAGCATCATCTAGCCCTCCATGGTGCTAAAGGAGACAGAGATACTGAGAAGCAGTACTCACATCTCCTGGTGGGCAAAAGATATTGCACAGAAACAGACTCCTGGCAAGAGAGTGGATTTGTGTACAGTTGTTGACAGCACAGTAACTTAATTACCTTGGGCTGACTTCAGAATTGATATACATGTCTTTAATTTGTGTGTGTGTGTGTGTGTGTGTGTGTGTGTTTCATGTTTGAGGGATGAATATCCATGTAGAGGCCACAGATCATTCAGTCTGGATGCCATTTCTCAGGTACAATCCATATTACCTTTTTTTTTTTTTTTTTGAAAAGGCCTCTCACTGGCCTGGATTCACCAGATATGTTTGTTAGGCTGTCCAGTGAGCCTCAGGGATCTATGTCCATGCCCCCTGCCCCACAATAATGGGGTTACAAGAATGGACCATGTGCCACTGAATCTAGATTGCTTTTTAACATTGGTTCCACCAATGGAACTCAGCCTCCTGCTTCCAAAGCAAAGCAAGCACCTTACAAACTCAAGTCTCTCCCTGGCTAATTATTCACATGGGTTTTTTGGGTTGGTTTGGCTTGGTTTTTTGTTTTTGTTAGTGGTTTACTTTCATTTAGTTTGAATTTTTGTTTTTTGGGGGTTTTTTTTCCCAAATACAAATGTCTACTATCAATTAAAAAATGGTATGTTTAGAAGAAACAAAGTGAGACTGGCATCTAGCCATAGATGGCTGGTTCACCTTAGTAACTTTCCTTTTAAAAAAATAAAGTATGAATGGGAGCTTCTGGTCTGTGCCGGTGCCCTGAGCAGTCCTAAGGTGCTAGTTTAGCACACAATCCCCCAAACCCAGAGGAGACTGGATACCGAGGAGCTCCAAAACTCCCAAGAACATAAGATAATAGGATCACAGGATCCCAGGAGCTTTGTCACACCAGGATTTCAGGATCCCAGAAGTAGCCTGAATCCAAGGAGCTTTTACACCCAGGATCTCAGAATCATAGGATCACAGAGACACTTGGACTCTGAGGAGTTCTGACACAACCAAGATAACAGGACTGACAGGCTCCAGTCAGAGACAGTGAGTGAAGGTAGCACTAGAGATAACCAGATGGCAAAAGGCAAGCACAAGAACATAAGCAACAGAAACCAAGGTTACTTGGCACCATGAGAACCTAGTTCTCCCACCATAGCAAGTCCTGAATATACCATGACACCGGAAAAGCAAGATTCAGATTTAAAATCACTTCTCATGTTGATGATAGAGGACTTTGAGAAGGACATAAATAACACTCTCAAAGAATTTGAGGAGAACACAGGTAAACAGGTAGAAGCCCTGAAAGAGAAAGAAAAATCCCTTAAAGAATTACAAGAAAATACGACCAAACAGGTGAAGGAATTGAACAAAACCATCCAGGACATACAAACAAAAGTAGAAACAATAAAGAAATCACAAAGGAAGACTACCTGGGAGATAGAAAACCTAGGAAAGAGTTCAGGAGTCAGGGATGCAAGCATCACCAAGAGAATACAAGAGATAGAAGATAGAATCTCAAATGCAGAAGATACCATAGAAAACATTGAGACAAATGTCAAAGAAAATGCAAAAAGTTCCTAGCCCAAAACATCCAGGAGATCTAGGACACAATGAGAAGACCAAATCTAAGCATAATAGGTACAGAAGAGAACACAGATTCCCAACTTAAAGGACCAGTAAATATCTTCAACAAAATTATAGAAAAAAAACTTCACTAACCTAAAGAAAGAGATGCCTATGAACATACAAGAAGCCTACAGAACCCCAAATAGACTAGACCAGAAAAGAAAGTCTTCCCATCACATAATAATCAAAATACCAAATGCACAAAACAAAGAACAAATATTAAAAGCTGTAAGGGAAAAAAGTCAAGTAACTTATAAAGAGAGCCCTATCAGAATTACACCAGACTTCTCACCAGAGACTATAGAAGCCAGAAGATCCTGGACAAGTGTCATACAAACCCTAAGAGACTATACCCAGCCCAGGCGACTATACCCAGCAAAACTCTCAATTACCATAGATGGAAAAACCAAGATATTCTATGACAAGACCAAATTTACAAATATCTTTCTACAAATCCAGACCTAGAAAGGATAATAGAGGGAAAACTCCAAGTAGGAAAAACTACACCCTTCAAAAGGCAAGAAAGTAATCTTCTTCCAACAAATCCAAAAGAAGATAGCAACACAAACATAACTCCACCTCTAATGACAAAAGTCATTAGACATGACAAGAAGCAACAATCACTTTTCCTTAATATCTCTTAACATCAATGGACTCAATTCCCCAATAAAAAGACATAGACTATCAGACTGGATATGTAAACAGGACTTAACATTTTGCTGCATACAGGACACACACCTCAATGACAAAAATAGACACTACCTCAGAATAAAAGACTGGAAAACAATAAACAAATGGTCCCAAGAAACAAGCTGAAGTAGCCATTCTAATATCTAATAAAATTGACTTTCAACCAAAAGTAATCAAATAATATAAGGAAGGACACTTCATACTCATCAAAGGAAAAATCAACCAAGATGAAATCTCAATTCTGAACATCTATGCTCCAAATGCTAAGGCACATACATTCATAAATGAAAGTTTACTAAAGGTTAACACACACATTGCACCTCAAACAATAATAACAGGAGATTCAACACCCCACTCTCATCAATGGACAGATCATGGAAACAGAAACTAAACAGAGACACAATGAAACTAAGAGAAGTTATGAACCAAATGGATTTAGCAGATATCTATAAAAGATTTCATCCTAAAACAAAAGTATATACCTTTTAATCAGCACCTCATGGTACCTTCTCCAAAATCAACCATATACTTGGTCCCAAAACAGGCCTCAAAAGATCCAAGAACATTGAAATAATTCCATGCATCCTATCAGATCACCATGGACTAAGGCTGCTCTTCAATAACAATAAAATCACTGGAAAGCACACATACACATGGAAAATGACAATGCTCTACTCAATGATATCTTGATCAGGAGATAAATAAAGAAAGAAATTAAAGATGTTTTATAATTTAATGAAAATGAATACACATCATACCAAAACTTGTGGGACACAATGAAAGCAGTGCTAAACTCTTTCTTAAAAGCAGAGGAAAACTCGTAGCTCTAAGTGCCTACAAAAAGAAACTGGAGAAGGCATACACTAGCACCTTGACAGCACACCTGAAAGCACTAGAACAAAAAGAAGCAAATACACCCAAGAGGAGTAGATGGCAGGAATTAATCAAACTTAGGGCTGAAATCAACCACATAGAAACAAAAAAAACTATACAAAGAATCAACAAAACCAGGAGCTGGTTTTGTTGAGAAAATCAGCAAGATAGATAAACCCTTAGCCAGACTAACCAGAGGGCACAGAGTATCCAAATTAATAAAATCAGAACTGACAAGGAACACATAACAACTGGAACTGAGGAAATTCAAAAAGTCATCAGATCCTACTACAAAAGCCTATACTCAACAAAACTGGGAAATCTGGATAAAATGGACAATTTTCTAGACAGATACCAGGTACCAAAGTTAAATCAGGATCAGATAAACTATCGAAATAGTCTTATAACCCCTAAAAAAAAAAAAAAAAAAAAGTAGCAGCAGTCATTAAAAGTCTTCCCCCCCAAAAAAGCCCAGGACCAGATGGCTTTAATGTACAATTTTATCAGACCTTCCAAGAAGACCTAATACCAATTCTCTATAAACTATTTCACAAAATAGAAACAGAAGGAACACTATACAATTCTTTCTATGAAGCCACAGTTATACTCATACCTAAACCACACAAAGACCCAACAAAGAAGGAGAACTTCAGACCAATCTCCCTTATAAATATGAATGCAAAAATTCTCAATAAAATTCTTGGAAACCAAATCCAAAAAAAATCAAAACAATTACTCATCATGATCAAGTAGGCTTTATCCCAGGAATGCAGGAATAGTTTAATATTTGGAAATCCATCAACGTAATCCACTACATAAACAAACTCAAAGAAAAAGAAAACACAGCAACATCTCACTAAATGCTGAGAAAGAATTTGACAAAATTCAACACCCCTTCATGATAAAAGTCTTGGAAATATCAGGAATTCAAGGCTGATAACTGAACATAGTAAAATCAATATACAGCAAACCAGTGGCCAACATCAAACTAAATAGAAATTTGAAGCAATCCCACTAAAAGCAGGGATTAGACAAGGCTGCCCACTTTCTCCCTACCTATGCAATATAGTAATAGAAGTCCTAGCCAAAGCAATTAGACAACAAAAAGAGGTCAAAGGGATACAAATTGGAAAGGAAGAAGTCAAAATATCACTATTTGCAGATGATATGTGATCCCAAAGTCACATATCAATGTGACCCTTAAGTGACCTCAAAGCTTCCATCAGAAAACTCCTAAACATGATCAACAACTTTAGCAAAGAGGCTGGATATAAAATTAACTCAAACAAATCAGTAGCCTTCCTCTACTTAAAGGATAAACAGGCTGAGAAAGAAATTAGGGAAACCACACCCTTCACAATAGTCACAAATAATATAAAATACCTTGGTGTGATTCTCACCAAGCAAGTGAAAGATCTGTATGACAAGAACTTCCAAGTCTCTGAAGAAAGAAATCGAAGAAGATCTCATTAGATGGAAAGATCTCCCATGCTCATGGATTGGCAGGATTAATATACTAAAAATGTCCATCTTGGCAAAAGCAATCTACAGGTTCAATGCAATCCCCATCAAAATTTCAACTCAATTCTTCACCGAGTTAGAAGAAGCAATTCTCAAATTCATTTGGAATAACAAAAAACTCACACTAGCGAAAACTATTCTCAACAATAAAAGATCTTCTGGGGGAATCAACATCCCTGACCTCAAGCTGTACTACAGAGCAATAGTGATAACAACTGCATGGTATTGGTACAGAGATAGGCAAAGAGATCAATGGAATAGAATTTAAAACCCAGAACTGAACCTACAAGCCTATGGTCACTTGATCTTTGAAAAAGGTGCTAAAACCATTCAGTGGAAAAAAGGCAGCATTTTCATCAAATGGTGCTGGTTGAACTGGAAGTCGGCATGTAGAAGGATGAAAATCAATCCATTCTTATCTCCTTGTACAAAACTCAAGTCCAAGTGGGTCAAGGACCTCCACTAAAACCAGATACACTGAAATTAACAGAAGAGAAAGTGGAGAAGAGCCTTAAAAACATGGGCACAGGGGAAAGTTCTTGAACAGATACCATTGGCTTATGCTCTAAGATCAAATATTGACAAATGGGACCTCATAAAACTGTAAAGCTTCTGCAAGGCAAAGGGCACTGTCAATAGGACAAAATGGCAAACAAAAGATTGGGAGAGACTTTTACCAATCCCACATCCAATGGAGGGCTAATATCCAATGTATACAAAGAACTCAAGAAATTAGACTCCAGACAATCAAATAACCCTATTAAAAATGGGGTGCAGAGCTCAACAAAGAATTTTCAACTGAGCAATATCGAATGGCCAAGAAGCATCTAAAGAAATGTTCAACATCTTTAGTCATCAGGGAAATGCAAATCAAAACAACCCTGAGATTCCACCTCACACCAGTCACAATGGCTAAGATTAAAAACTCAGATGACAACAGATTCTGGTAAGGATGATGTGGAAAAAGAGGAACACTCCTCTATTGGTGGCATATACAGCTTGATCATGCTAGTCCTTTTTGTCCTAGGAATACTTTTATTCCTGCCCATAATGGTAAAGCTTGTCTTTAATAACATCAACATGTTGGTAGCCAAAGTACATCTCTTGAAACTGAAAATAAATCCCCATATAGAGTTATTAATTTAACAGGCTGGCAAGCCAAGGACGGGTAAGATTCTGCACAGCCTTACCAACCTAAGTGCATTGCTTATGAAAATGCATATTCCATGATGGGTAAGGAAGGCATTCTTATCAGAATGACCTAAGACAGGCTCAGTCTTGTTTATAAAATAAAAAAGAGGGAGAGGTGGAGAGCCTTTGGGGCTGCTTGGCAAGAAGCTGACATGGGCCAAGGACAAGAAAGGGCTGCTTGGCAAGAATATGACATTGGTCAAGGACAAGGAAGTGGGTTTGCAGGAATCTGACATTAGGCTAGAACAAAGAAATAATTTCATGCAGGAATCTAAATATTAGACTAGAACAAAAAAGTAATTTCATTCAGGAATCTAAATATTGGACTAGAACAAATTAGTAATTTCATTCAGGAATCTAAATATTAGGCTAGAACAAAGAAATAATTTCAGGAAGTAATCTAAAGAAATCTAAATCTTAGGCTAGAACAAAGAAGTAGGCTTCAAACATGAAAATGACTTTGGACTAGGACAGAGAAATAGGCTCAGATATTTTGGTCATCCTGATAAGCCCTTAAAAACGGTGATCATGGGAGTGTTCACAGAACTTTGTTTTTTGCCTTGCTTGTTCTTTGACTATTTGTGTTTATTGTCTTGCTTGTTCCTTGACTATTTGCATCTATTGTATTGCTAGTTCCTCAACCTAGAACTGACCTTAATACTTGCATGTAATTAAAATGGTATGAAAGCAAAAATGAGAAGGGGGAATGGAATAAGGGGTTCCTAGGAAGGAGAAATGGGAAAAGGGGATGGCATCTGAAATGTAAATAAATAATCCAGTGTGTGTGTGTGTGTGTGTGTGTGTGTGTGTGTGTGTGTACATACTCATTGGATTATTTATTTATTTATAATTATATATATACAAGATAAAATAAAGTATGAATGAATGAAATGTGTAGGACAATCACCTAGACAAGTTTCCATAGGGTAAAAAAAAAAATCTAAGTCCCACTGCTAATGATTCTGATTCCTTTGGCCAGACAGCTTCTCCTAGACAATGCAAAAGAATTGTATCTGTGGCCAGTTACTGAGATGTACTAAGGTTGCTGAGCTCTGGGGACAGTGAATGGTGAGCTTTCATCATGTACTTCCCTGAACCCCTGGGTCTAAAAATACTACAGAGAGAAGCACAAGGGTCTCCCCTCAAGGCTTCCAAACTCCATTCTACTTACTGATGTTTCCTTAAAAACTTCTCTAGGCTATTAATACTAACCCCTATATTACCAAAGCAAACAAGGTAGAATTGGCTAGAATCATGGACATTTGCCATGCTTGCATAAAGTATACCATAATAGGAATTGAACTCATGGTCAGTAGCTGTCTCCTGGTCTTTACAACAGGTACAGCCCTCCACTGCTTGATCTAGGATGTCTAATAACTCCTCATTTACTGAGCCTCTTCCTATATTGTACACTGAATACATTCTGCAGAGTCTTGTATTCAGTTTCAGTAAATATTAATGAAAATTAGGAGGCTATCTATTAGTAGGAAAGGATTTGAAACACTTTCATAATAACCCTAATATTATAACAAACATTTAGAATGCTCCTCAAAATTATGCAAAACCATCCAGGATCTAAAAATGGAAGTAGAAACAATAAAGAAATCTCAAAGGGAGACTACCCTGGAGATAGAAAACCTAGGAAAAAGATCAGGAGTCATAAATGCAAGCATCACCAAGAGAATATAAGAGATAGAAGAGAGAATCTCATGTGCAGAAGATACCATGAAAAACATAGACACAACAGTCAAAGAAAATGTGAAATGCAAAAAGCTCCTAACACAAAACATCCAGGAAATCCAGGACACAATGAGAAGACCAAACCTAAGGATAATAGGTATACATGAGAGTGAAGATTCCCAACTTAAAGTGCCAGTAAATATCTTCAACAAAATTATAGAGGAAAACTTCCCTAACCTAAAGAAAGAGATGTCCTTAAATATGCAAGAAGCCTACAGAACCCCAAATGGACTAGACCAAAAAAGAAATACCTCCAGTCACATAATAATCAAAACATCAAATAGACAAAACAAAGAAAAGATACTAAAAAGAGTAAGGGAAAAAAGGCAAAGAAACATATAAAGGCAAACCCATAAGAATGACACCAGACTTCTCACCAGAGACCAGGGCACCCACATACATAAAAAAAAAAACTTTACTAAAGCTCAAAGCATACATTACATCTAACATAATAATAGTGGGGGATTTCAACAACCCACTCTCAGCAATGGACATATCATGGAAACAAAAACTAAACCAAGACACAATAAAACTAACAGAAGTTATGAACCAAATGGATTTAACTGATATCTATAGAAAATTTTATTCTAAAACAAAAGAATATACCTTTTTCTCAGCACCTCATGGTACCTTCTCTAAAATAGACCATATAATTGGTCACAAAATAGGCCTCAACAGATACAAAAAGATTGAAATAATCCCATGTACCCTATCAGACCACCATGGTTTAGGCTGGTCTTTAATAACAACAAAAACAACAGAAAGCCCACATACACGTAGAAACTGAACAATGCTGTATTCAATGATGACTTGGTCAAGGAGGAAGTAAAGAAAGAAATTAAAGACTTTTTAGAATTTCATAAAAAGGAAGACACATCATACCAAAACTTGTGGGACTCCACAAAGGCAATACTAAGAGGAAAACTCATAGCTCTAAGCTCTTACAAAAAAAAAAGAAAGAAAGAAAGAAAAAAAAGAAAAAAACTGGATGGAGAGAGCATACACTAACAACGTGACACCACACCTGAAAGCTTTAGAACAAAAATAAGCTAATATTCCCAAGAGGAGTAGACGGCAGGAAATAATCAAACTCAGAGCTGAAATCAACCAAGTAGAAACAAAAAGAACTATACAAAATATCAACAAAACCAAGAGCTGGTTCTTTGAGAAAATCAACAAGATAGATAAACCCTTAGCCAGACTAATCAAAGGGCACAGAGACAGTATCCAAATTAATAAAATCAGAACTAAAAAGGGAGACATAACAACAGAAACTGAAGTCATTAAAAAAAAAAATATCATCAGATCCTACTACAAAGGCCTATACTCAAAATTGGAAAATCTGGTTGAAATTGACAATTTTCTAGGTATATACCAGATACCAAAATTAAATCAGGCACAGATAAACCATCTAAACAGTCCCATAACCCCTAAAGAAATAGAAGCAGTCATTAAAAGTCTCCCCACCAAAGAAAAGTCTGGGACTAGATGGTTTTAGTGCAGAATTCTATCAGACCTTCAAGGAAGACCTAATACCACTTCTCCTCAAATTATTCCACAGAATAGAAACAGAAGGAACACTACCCAATTCATTGAAGCTACAATTACGCTCATACCTAAACCTCACAAACACCCAACAAAGAAAGAGAACTACAGACCAATCTCGCTTATGAATATTGATGCAAAAATACTCAATAAAATTCTCGCAAACCGAATCCAAGAACACATCAAAACAATCATCCATCATGATCAAGTAGGTTTAATCCCAAGAATGCAGAAATGGTTCAATATTTGGAAATCCATCAATGTAATCTATGACATAAATAAACTCAAAGAAAAAAACCACATGGTCATCTCACTAGATGCTGAGAAAGCATTTGACAAGATTCAACATCTTTTCATGATAAAAGTCTTGGAAAGATTAGGAATTCAAGGCACATACCTAAACATAGTAAAAGCAATATACAGCAAACCAGTAGCCAACGTCAAACTAAATGGAGAGAAACTTGAAGCAATCCCACTAAGATCAGGGACTAGACAAGGCTGCCCACTGTCACCGTATCTGTTCAATATAGTACTGGAAGTCCTAGCCAAAGCAATTAGACAACAAAAGGAAGTCAAAGGGATACAAATAGGAAAAGAAGAAGTCAAAATTTCACTATTTGCAGATGATATGGTAGTATAATTAAGTGATCCTAAAACTTCCCCCAGAGAACTCCTAAACCTGATAAAGAACTCCAGCAAAGTGGCTGGATATAAAATCAACTCAAACAAATCAGTAGCCTTCCTCTATTCAAACAATAAACAGGCTGAAAAAGAAATTAGGGAAATGATACCCTTCATAATAGTCACAAATAATATAAACTATCTTGGAGTGAATCTAACCAAGCAAGTGAAAGATCTGTATGACAAGAACTTCAAGTCTCTGAAGAAAGAAATCGAAGATGATCTCAGAGGATGGAAAGATCTCCCATGATCCTGGATTGGCAGGATTAACTTAGTAAAAATGGCCATCTTGCCAAAAGCAATCTACAGGTTCAATGCAATCCCCATCAAAATTCCAAATCAATTCTTCATAGAGATAGAAAGAGCAATTTTCAAATTCATTTGGAATAACAAAAAACCCAGGATAGCGAGAACCATTCTCAACAATAAAAGAACTTCTGGGGGAATCACCATCCCTGACCTCAAACTGTACTACAGAGCAGTAGTGATAAAAACTGCATGGTATTGGTACAGAGACAGACAGGATGACCAATGGAATAGAATTGAAGACCCAGAAATGAGCCCAGATACCTATGGTCACTTGATTTTTGACAAAGGAGCTAAAACCATCCAGTGGAAAAAAGACAGCATTTTCAACAAATGGTGCTGGCTCAACTGGAAGTCAGCATGTAGAAGAATGCAAATCAATCCATTCTTATCCCCTTGTACAAAGCTCAAGTCCAAATGGATAAAGGACCTTCACATAAAACCAGATACACTGAAACTAATAGAAGAGAAGGTGGGGAAGACCCTCAAATACTTAGGCACAGGGGGAAAGTTCCTGAACAGAACACCAATGGCTTATGCTCTAAGATTAAGAATTGACAAATGGGACCTCATAAAATTGCAAAGCTTCTGCAAGGCAAAAGACAATGTCAATAAGAGAAAATGGCAACCAACAGACTGGGAAAAGATCATTACCAATCCTAGATCCAATAGAGGGCTAATATCCAATATGTACAAAGAACTCAAGAAATTATACTCCAGACAACCAAATAACCCTATTAAAAATGGGGTACAGAGCTAAACAATGAATTCTCAACTGAGAAAATTCAAATGGCCAAGAAGCACCTTAAGAAATGCTCAACATCCTTAGTCATCACGGAAATGCAAATAAAAACAACCCTGAGATACCACCTCACACCAGTCAGAATGGCTAAGATAAAAAATTCAAGTGATGGTAGATGCTGGCAAGGATTTGGAGAAAGAGGAACACTCCTCCATTATTGGTGGTATTACAAGCTGCTACAACCACTCTGGAAATCAGTCTGGCAGTTCCTCAAAAAATCGGACATAGCACTACCTGAGGACCCAGCTATACCACTCCTGGGCATATACCCGAAAGATGCTCCAAAATATAACAAGGACATATGCTCCACTATGTTCATAGTAGCCTTATTTATAATAGCCAGAAGCTGGAAAGAACCCAGATGTCCTTCAACAGAGGAATGGATACAAAAAAATGTGGTACATTTACACAATGGAGTACTACTCAGCTATTAAAAATAATGAATTAGAGAAATTCTTAGGTAAATGGATGGAACTAGAAAATATCATCCTGAGTGAGGTAACCCAATCACAAAAGAACACACATGGTATTTACTCACTGATAAGCGGATGTTAGCCCAAAAGCTTGAAATAGCCAAGATTCAACTAACTGACCACATAAAGCTCGGTCCTTCTTGGAAGGAGTGACAGAATGCTCAAGAGGGCAAATAAAGTGACAAAGTGTGGTACAGAAAGTCAAGGAGGGGCCATCGGGAGACCACTCTACCTTGATATCCATCCCACGTGCAGTCACCAAAGATAGACACCAATATAGATGTCAGGAAGTGCATGCTGACAGGAGCCTGATGCAGCTGTCTCCTTGAATGTTGCAACCGGCTCTGCTCTACCTGGCTTGAGACAAAAGACTTAACAAGCCTGAATGGTTACTATGTTTCGGCCTGCTCTGCTCTGCCTGGCTTCAAACTGCCACTCCGGTCTTAGGGTCAGGGTCTAGAGAGAGAGAGAGTGAGGATAAGGAGAAAAGATGTAAGGAATGGAGACAAGACAGAGGTTCTGATCAAGTCTCTTTATTTGAAGGGAAATCTAGGGTATTTATACACTTTTACCACACCCCTTGTAGGCGTGTGGATATGACATAAGCCTTGGAGGCGTGGCTAGCATGTGGATAGCTGCTTTCTAGCCTCTTTCTGCTAAAGGTCGGCTCCCAACACTCGAAGGTCTGCTGGAGTCTGACATATCCAGAGGCGGATGCTCGCAGCAACCCATTGATCTAATCAAGGGTTCCCAATGAAGAAGTTAGAGGACTGAAGGATCTGAAAGGGTTGGTGGCCCCAAGAGAAGAGCAACAGTGCCAGCCAACCAGACCTCCCCAGGGTTTAAATCACCAGCCTGGGAGCACAAAGGGAGGCACCCATGACTTCAGCTGTATACTTAGGAGAAGATGGCCTTGTCAGGCATGGGTGGGAGAGGAGATCCCTGGTCCCATGAAGGCTGAACACCGAGTGGGGAGGAATTCGAGGGTGGGGAGAGGGGAGTGGGGGGTAGGTGGGGGCACACCCTCGTGGAGGCAGGAGGGGGGATAGAATAGGGTGTTCCTGGGTAGTGGGGGGAATGGAGTGAGGGGATAAAATCTAAAATGTAAACATAATATCCAATGAAAAAATATGAAAAAAAATGCTCCTCAAGTGAGCTCACAAAGCAACAAAAATCAGCATTAAAGCTTGGTGTCCTGCCTTTTTTTTTTTAACTGTCTATCCCATATACACTGAGTGAGATACTGGCCTGACTTTATATATACATATTAGAATATGCCGAAAAATGCTCTATACAATTTGACAGGCACAAACTGTCAAGCAAGGGCTTTGGATTCTGGAAATAGTAAAGGCTAGAAGGATAGATCCTCACCTCTCAAATGGAAATAATTGCCTATGGTGCAAAGCAGATAGTTTTGTAGAAATCAAGTTATCCCCTTGACACATACTCATAACATCTACAACTTCTTATCTAACCTTGGAGGACATAGGTGACATAATGGCCAATGAGACTACGCTGACCAGGACTGTTACTATGTGCCTCTTGCTTTGACCCAATGGATCCTAAGCTCATGTCAGCATCCTAAAGATGAGCTTGTAGTCACTTTTCCCCTTTATCTGTTCCTTTTTCTCACTGTGGTTTAAATATGCTCTCAGCTTTTCATATGTATATAATGGTGAAAGCTGCTATATTGGGACCTATGGCTGAGCCTAGCCTGTTGGCCAGCCTAGAACACAACTATTTCCTCTAAAACTGGACGGCTGCTGAAGCCAACCTGTCTCTTTAAAATAGAAGAAGAGGAGGAGGAGGAGGGAGAAGTGGAGGAAGAAGAAGAGGAGGAGGAGGAGGAGGAGGAGGAGGAGGAGGAGGGAGAAGTGGAGGAAGAAGAGGAGGAGGAGGAAGTGGTAGAGGAGGAGGAGGAGGAGGAAGAAGAAGAAGAAGAAGAAGAAGAAGAAGAAGAAGAAGAAGAAGAAGAAGAAGAAGAAGAAGAAGAAGAGGAAGAAGAAGAAGAAGAAAGAGGAGGAGGAGGAGAGGAGGAGGAGAGGAGGAGAGGAGGAGAAGAGGAGAGGAGGAGGAGGAGGAAGAGAGGAGGAGAGGAGGAGAGGAGGAGAGGAGGAGGAGAAGGAGGAGGAGGGGGAGGAGGAGGAAGAGGAAGTTGTGGTGGAGGAGGAGGAGGAAGAGAAGGAGAAGGAGAAAGAAAAAAAGAAGAAGAAGAAGAAGAAGAAGAAGAAGAAGAAGAAGAAGAAGAAGAAGAATTTTTTTTATGCATGCTTATTCTCACCAAATGTTTGCAATGCAAGCAGAAGCAGGAGCAGAAGAAGCAGGAGCAGAAGCAGGAACAGGAACAGAAGAAGCAGGAGCAGCAGCAGCAGAAAGAAGAAGAAGGAGGAAGAGGAGGGAGGGAAGAAAGAATTTTTATGCATGCTTATTCTCACCAAATGTTTGCAATGCAAGACCTCCCAAGCATCTTGAGATGTATTTATAACAGGCATTAAGTTGCATAAGGTGATGGCACAGGCACACAGCTTCTGCTCTCACCTCTATGATGTCCTTCTAGGCAATTCTCCCCCAAGATAAATAAAGAAGGGATGGTAGGAGAAATTCAAGACAGGCATTAAGGCTTCAAGGCAACTGGCAGAAGAAAGCTTCTTCTTGACAGCCAACCAAAAAATGCTCAGAAGTGAAACCCAGGGATTTTTACACTTACTATACATGATATTTTCAATTTAGAAATTGAATATTATTTTTTATTTAAACACTTAACTTAAAAAAACAACAACAACAAACCATAAACTGAGCTGTGACAAGTTTCCTCAGAAAAGAAAATTCAACAATATTAGTCTTTAAATTAGTAGCTTGGCACACTGGGGAGTGCCCAGCACAGGTTCTGTTCTTGCTTTTTGTGACAGGGAGTTCTCATAACACCTGGGATGTTTATGTTAATGTCACTGATCACCATTCTCAACCACCACAAAAGAAGGCTGTTTGTCTCTTTGTTAGGAGTTTTTAGTTGGTTGGTTAGTTTTTATTGAGACAGAGTCTCATGTAGTCCAGGCTGACCTCAGACTCACTGTGTAGCCAAAGCTGGCCTTGAACTCCTGATCTCATAGCCACTATCTGTTAAGTGCTGGGATTATAGTCATGAACATTTTCTGCTGAAAAAGTAAAATAAAATAAAATAAGAAAGGTTTTAAAGAAGCGACTCTCAAAATAAAGCTTCCTGCCTACCCAGAAACCTTCCACAAAGGTAAGAGAGAAAGAGGCAAAGTTTCATTACTGAATAGGTGTTGACCCAGAATGTGACATGCATCACAGGCAGTCTGCCTGGAAATTGCAGAGACAGAATAAACACTGCCCCGACACAGACAAGCAGACACAACCCATTCCATACATCTTCTCAGGTATACAATACCAGTCAGGGAGTAAGAAGGCTTGACAGCACCATTTGTCACACAAGTTCATCCCAAGCCCAGTTGATAATTGGGGTGACCATTTGTGTAACACAGTTGGCTTTACCCAAAAGAAAAATAAATTCTCTTCATCTATATGACAAGAAGTAGCTTTGGAACGTGTCACCATCTAAAGTTAAATTTCTATCATCTGCAGACACTAGGGGGGACTGTCCTTCTTGGTAATTATTGTTCAAAGAAATGATTCCAAAGTCCTTGAAAAGACATTGTTGAATAATAAAAATACTCGAGGTCAATTTAATTTTTAAAAGATTCAGGTGCATCTCAAAATGACAGAGAAAGAACTTAAGATTGAATATTTGCTAAAGCCAATCCTCTTTTTAAAGAGGGAAAAGGAAGGGTCTCTCCCCTTTATTTTTGTCAGGGAAATTTAAGCTTCTCAGTTCTAATTTGCATTTGCCTGTAGAAAGGGAGAAATTCCAAAATCACTCTGGTATCCTTCTGTATCAATTATTTTCTAACAATCTTTCTCCCTACCCTTCACCCCTCCCTCCCTCCCTCCCCCCACACACACTACAGAAATTTATTATAAATGTTATTTATACTAAATATTTTAAGTACTGAAAGTGAAATACACATCTATTCTTTAATCAAATCCAAATATAACTATTAACTTAGAAAATAAAAATACTAAGTTGGTCTGATTTTAAAAGATAGTAGTAATGCTTACTAGAGGCCATTTAAAAGATAAGTCCTGATCTCATGGTCATCACAAACTTTTTGAAAAATTTCTAAAAGATGTTAACATGGGTATGCTAGTCAAGTTGTTTAAGTGTATGCTATTGCTTCAGAGTTCAGGCCTGGCCAATTATTGTTACCACCCTGTCCCAAGTGGCTACCAAACTACTATGACTTTATGGGTACTAGTGTCACTCTCCCAGGAAATGCCTGCTTCACAGAGAATAGTCATTCCTGGAAGCATGTGCTTAGAGCATTCTGGGATCCTTCAGGATGAAAGTACCTTGTAAATGTGAGCTATTGCCACCATTATGAATGAGATCTAGCCCTGGACGACATCATAAACTTAATAGTGGGAGTTAAAACACCATCATCTCAAAGACTTCCAACCAGTGTGTATCCCCCTCATAGCTCAAAAGGCTTGGGTTGTCATTATCAGAATATCTGCTTGCAGACTCCAAACTATATTTTTCTGATCATAAAAATCCAGAGCACGCTAAGACAAGCTTATCCCTATCAAGTAGTAGATTTAAAGTATTAACCTTTAGGGAAAAAAACACATGTATATCAAAATGATTTTACAATGCCACTTAAAATGGGCAAGTAAATAGTGCTGAAGCAGTAACATTTTTAACACCGTACTTTGGTTTTTATTAATGCCATGTGTAATAAAGGAGAATTCACTTTCTCTTATTAAGCAACTAAATTTCTTTTATTTATCTTCTTACTTCAGAGAATATACATTTTAAGGTGAGTGAGATGCTGTGCCCAAAATAATTCTGTTCCTAAAATAAAAAAAAAAAATTGTATGTTGTAAGATCATCTTTCTGCACCTTCAGGGTCTGTTGTGACAAGGTGAAAAATGAGACCTCAGTAACCAGAAAACAAAATCTACACATGTAATCTAATAAAGGTATGGCAGAACTACTACCACAGCTAATTGTCTCAAATTTAACAGGCTCTAGCATCACCATGGAAACAAGCCTCTAGACATGTTTGTAAAAAGTAATCTAGATTAGATTAAGATGAGATGATTCCCTAAATGTGGGCATTGCCATTCCATGGGCTGGGATCCTAGGATGCTTTTTAAAAACATAGCTAACACCAGCTTTCATTTCTCCTTGATTCCTGATTGTGGCTGCAATGTAGACAGCTGCCTCTTCAAGTTACTGCAGCTATGACTTTCCTGCCATGGTGGACTGTACCCTCAGTGTCTCTTTCTCTTTCTGCTGCTTTTGGCTCCATATGTAGAACTACTTCTCCAGCATCATGTCTGCCTGTATACTTCCTGCCGTGATGACGATGAACTAAACCTCTGAACTGAAAAAAAAAAAATCCCAATTAAATGTTTTCCTTTATGAGACTTGCCATAGTCATGGTGTCTCCTCACAGCAATAGAAATCCTAGCTAAGACACCCTTCATTCCTTAAGTTGTTTTTATCCTGTATTTTGGCACGCCAATGATAAAAGTAATTAAAATTGCCAAGCTACTTAGTTACCTCTGATACTTACACACCACTGACTTCCCAGATCCCTGTGTCAGTCCTACCAATAGTTAATATTTCAGATGTTGTTTAAAGGTTCTCAGAACTTCTAAGACCAATGAAGTCCCAGTGAACAAAGGAATACTTTGCTTTCTTCTGACTGATGGAATGTGTGAGTCAAGTCAGGGTAGTTGAACAGACATCTCATGGAGAGAGTGTGCTTACAGAAACACAAGCTTGTGCTTCTGGGGCAGACTCTGAGCTCTTCTCTGAGCATCCCTTGCTGACACTTTTCAGCCACAAACACCTAACTGATTTCTCACATCCCACTCTAACACCTGTACCTGTTACTTATGCACGAACCTCCCACTCCAAACCAATTGACAATCCCATCCGTGTATAACTGAAGCCAGCGTATTTAACACTATCCTCAGCTCTTACCCCACATTAACACCAAAGATGGTTTTCTGCTTCCAGGTGCATGTTTTTTTTTTTTTTTTTTTTTTTTTTTGTTGTTGTTGTTGTTGTTAAACAAAACAACGTATCTCAGGGATCGACTAAGTTATATTCAAGTTGAACACAAAGTCTACCTACCTATAGAATAGAAAATAACTCCCTAACAACCAATCAAACTCAGATTTCTACTCCACAAAATCCCAACCTCTCCTAAAATAGTGTAACATTCAGAGTTAAATGGTTATACTGGGGATGTGACAAGGTGGGCTTGAGACACACTCACACAAATAACTGCCATGAGAAAGCCACTGCCCTCCAGCCTCCATCCTCTCATTCCAAAAGATGGGAATAACAAACTGCATCTGCCTCACAGGGTGCACAGGTTCAGGGAAAGCACTTAGCATGGGGCCCTGCATGGCTGCTAGTGCTTTCTAAATGTCAGCAGCTAGTACTAACATTACAACCACGAGCTCAGTCAGTGACAAGAAGACAAATGATCTCTCTTGTGAAATTTAACTTATAAAATCTTAAAAGCCAGAAGGCCCCAAGGAATATATATCCCTGATAGAAATACACAGATGACTGAATTATCTTCCCCCAGCTTGTATCTCATTATCGTCAACGGGCAGCTGTAATGACAGCCCCAGTTTCTCACTCAGTGTTATTGCTGAATCCCTGGTGTCAGACCTAAAGAAACCTTCCCTGTTAAAGGCCTTCTGTACATGGATTTCTGCAAGGCATATTCAATTATGACAGGTTACTCTGACCCAGGTAGGAAGGTACATCTATAATCCTCTTTTAAGTTTTTGTTTGCTATAGGTAACTTCAGATACACTCCAGTGGGCCACCACTTTGATTGTAAGAATCTTGAGACCTTCTTTTGGGCTATGGGCTCATTATTGAGCTCAGATCAAGAGGCACCTAATCTCTGAAAGGGAGTATTTTAGAGCAAACAAACAAACAAACAAACAAACAAAAAAACCCTGCTTTGGCCACAAGCCAATCAAAGTGTAACTCAAGTACCTTACTTTAGTTATGCTGTCAGAGTTAAAGGACTCTCCACAAGCAGCCTCATACCAGGCAGTCAGAGAAACAAGCAGTATCATCCAATAGACTATCCTCCCCAAATTCCTAACAAGATGAGGGATTATGAAGACCAAAGGCAAGTGTACTAGTCCCTCTCACACACACTATTACAAAATACCTGAGAAAAACAAAGGAGGAAACTTGTAACATCAGAGGTCTCTATCTACTGTCAGCTAACTATGGTGCAAGGTAGTGAATCAGGGAGCACAGATGCAAAGCTGTACAATTCTGGGTGGCCAGGAACTGAGCAGACAAACAGGAAGAAGCCAGTGACAAAGCACAGCCTTCAAAGGCACAAAGACCACTAAACCTACTTCCTCCAAACGGTTCCCACACCCTAAAATATCATAGAACCATGAAATCATCAATCATTTAATTCACTGACTGAATTACAGCCTTAATGATCCAATCATCTTTAAATAGCACTCTCTGCTAGGAAGCATGTCTTCAATACATAAGCCCTTTGCAGGAGGAGGCTTTATAGCTAAATCATGACAGTAGGATAGTACCATTAATTTGACTCTATCCACTGAGCCTTTACCAAGCTGACCATACATTGACTCAGCAGCTCCATCACTACCGATATCTGCTTCACACCCTATAGTTCACCCCTACTGAATTAGTGAGGTACCACCATACCTTTATAACTCCCTCTACCCAAACAACCTTTCCCTATTTAAATTCACCAAATTCATGCTTTCCATTTAAAATGCAACTGAAGCGTCCCTATCCTACATGTTGCCTCTATCAAAATGCTTAATATACCATATTATGATTGTATGATATATTATGATTGTAGGTTTGCATTTTTATCACTCTCATTTGTTGGGCTGTCGTGCATGGGTCCTATGGGTTGAACTGTGGGCCTCACGTCTGCTGTCCCCATGGGGCTGTGGCTCATGGAGGCAGAGGTGTGGGGAGTTGACTGTGTTCACTCCACAACGGCACCAGGCACACATCGGGTTGTGAGAAGCTGCAGGACTCCCAGGGGTGGGGAGAACACAGTCAGGGGTCCCGCGAGGGCCAGAGCTCTTGAGTTGTGGGTCCCCTGGCAAAGAGACAGCTGGGAACCGACTGGTTCTCAGGCCCTTGGGCGCTCAGGTGCTGCTGAGAGGCTGCAGAAGGGCCAAGATGGGGGTGTTCGGGCTGTGTCCGTGGAGATGAGACTATTGGTTGAGGCAACTCGCTTGGCTGAGTCATGGCTGGCTAGGTTCACTTGCTTGAGTTGGTGGCCTCCTTGGCTGGAAGCGTAGAGAAGTCGTCAGCGGAAATTAGATGACAACTCGGTAGTTGAAGACTTTCTCCACAGTTCCCCACTGCAGGCCCCAAAGAAGATAGTCTATGGTCATAGACTATGGTCTTAAGATACTTATTGTCATGGTGGAAAATGGATGAAGCTATACCCCGTACTCTCATGGTGGGACTGAGGTTAAATATCTTTTGCAAGGAGGAGGGTCTAGGAAGGAATGCTTAATTGGCTACTCCCTCTGTCCTTTAAGTATCTCATCAATATGGAGATCTGTCTTGAGGTTCTATGGCCTGTAGTCACGCCCTCTACCTGTGGAAGAGCTGGTGGGAGTGTTGTCCTACGTGACCAATGGCCACAGATCTCTCTGTGGGGTGCTGTATCTATGTGAAAGGAGACAGGGGCACAGGAGCAAGGCCAAACTCCTACCATCCTTGAGGGTCTCCCGGGTTCAAAGCCTCCGGGGTTCAACCAGGTACCGAGCCGCCTCTCATAGCCTCACACTCATTCACTAAGGTTTAAGCTCCTGGGTGTTGAGTCCCTAACAGTTTAATGAAGGTACAATAGTGGTCCCTCAAATAAATAAGTAATTTAAAATGGTGTTTCTGTTCTTAGTGATAGCCTTACTCTAATTTGAAAAAATACTTATTTGTATATGTACGTATGGTATGTGAGTGAATGTGTGTGTGTGTGTGTGTGTGTGTGGTGCATTTGTGTTGCTGTTATTGTTGTTGTTTACTAACTTTACATCCCAATATCATGCACTCCTCTCCTTCCAGCATTTATATATAAAAGTGTGCTTTGGTACACTGTGAATCACTGAAAAACTTTGGGTATTGGTCCTCACTTTTGCTTTGTTTTTAAGGTAGGGTGTCTCTTGTTCTTGGTCCCTGTACTCTAGGCAAGCTGTCCCAGGAGCTCCAAGGGTCATACAGACACACCACAACATCTAGCTTTTACATGGGTTCAGGAGATCCAAAGTGAGATTATCAGACTTGTGTGACAAGCATGGATACGCCTGAGCCATCGTCCAAAGCCCCATTACTGTCTACTTTTACCAATTTCATTTAAATTACTTAATTACAAGAAACCTATCACCTATCTTATTTTTTTAATAGTTTCAACTAGTTATCCTAAAATTTTTAGACATAATATGTGTATCACCTAGATAAGATATTTACTTGCTTTTTTAATAATTGATCTGTTACTTCATAGCTGTGTCTTGGAATTCATTGTATTATCCATAAATTCAAGAATAGGATCAACTAATGATGGTCACCTCAAGCTTCTATTTTATATCTGACTTAACAACACCCACTCATATTTTCTTTGCTATGATAAGAGTAGAAAAGGCTACAACAGGAGAAGATGGGGAAGGGGAGGCTAGGACAGGAGAAGCTGAGGCAGGGGAGGCTTGGGAGGCTATGGCAGGCAAGTCCTGCATTGTATTCACACACACACCACTTTCCTCTTGCCCAAACCTCAGTGTATCTCACACTCAAGGAGAAAAAAAGACGGACGAAAACCGGCTACACCTACAATGGTTCCCAATGTGGATTCAATGTTTAATATGGATCCCTCCTACTGTAAGTTCCCACCTATGAGTTAACAACTCGACTCATTTCTCTACTATTTTGAGTGTACCTTTAAGAAACTTTACTAAGAAAGACATCCAGATGGTGAATGTGTTTGTTTATATTTATGATATTTAGACATGTTTTCAAGGGAACATGAAATAAGATGAAATATTTACATAGGAATGGTGAAAATGATGGACAGTAAATTGTAGCTCTAAATACATTGTATAGACACATTAACCCGTGTGAAAGTCCATAGATGTCCAAGAAACCAAAATACAAATTAATCTGAAAACTAAAATATTATTTCTCTGTTTTGGAGGCCTGCCCTGGTTCATCTATCTTATAATTTCGAGTGTTATCTCTATGCACACATGTACATGGTTCAAGATGAAGTTTCTTTTAAAAAATTAAAAATAAACTGTTATGTAACCCATCTAACTCACTGCTGGGCATTCATCCAAACAAGATGAAACGAACACAAGAAAGATCTGCCATGACTCCCGGCCTGGAACACTGGTTCCTTCCAGTCTGGGCCAGAGCACTGAGCAGATCTTGGGTGGCAGCTCTGTCCCCAACCTCCAAGAACCCAGAGGAAGCAGGGATCCCAGGCGCTCTAACTTGGACAGTGTCTTAGAAACTAGTTCCCAGATCTGAGGCCTGGATCAGACCTCTGCCAGGTCTGCTGTTGTGTGGACCCCGGATTCCACCTGAGACATACTAGAAGGTCCACTCAATCCAGAGCCACAGAGGAACAAATGAACTCAGAGCTTCAGACAACATATCCTGAGATATTCTAGAGGAGACACTGCACCCAGAACAGCAGACACCTAGCTGGACTACTACCTTGGAGGCACCATATCCTGAGGCATCCTAGAGGTACCACTATAATCAGTACAGCTAGAAAAGATCACAGAGACATCTGGACCCTAGGAAATCAGACACAAGCTAGATAACTAGAAAGACAGGCTTCAGTCAGAGACAGCAAGTACAGGCAGCACTAGAGTTAACCAGATGGCAAAAGGCAAGAGCAAGAACATAAGCAACAGAAACCAAAGTTACATGGCATCATCAGAACCCAGCTCCCCCATAATTTCTTATTACTTTGATCTCAAATTTAAGGTTTTCATTGGTACGAGCCTCTTATTAATATAAAAATGAGATGAATATTGATACGCTCATGGGCATTGTGCCTGTATAACACATTTAGGAATACAATGCCTAGACCCAGCCCTTTTTTAACTTTTTTAACTGATTTGGGACGGTTAACCTATGAGTTAAGGGACTATAGCAAATTCATATTTTTAGTTTATTGTTAGGGTGTTTCCCATATTTTATTTAGAAATAGCTGAGAGGAGTGAACAGACAACAGTCCAGGTTACTTTACATGGATAGTTGGTTTTCAAAACATCAGAAGTCCATAGAACTGACGCTACAAATATTTATATATTAATGTTCATATTGATTAGAGACCTGTCTGCTCCTGACAGCTTCCTGTCGTGGATTCTAAGAAGAAATTGAGCATCCTTGGAGTTACTCCAGTTGTGTGGTAACAGCCACTAGGCAAGAATTGCCTCTCTCCATCTACAGACAAATTACTGTCCAGAAAAGGACACACATGTAGAATAGTCGACTGATTATATCTGCCTAGACAGAGTAATCAGTCCTTAATAATCCTGCATCACCAAGGTCTGTCAGATGATTCTGGGCCAGAAGGCTGAAGATTTGATGCTCCAACGTTCGGTAGTATAGGGGCTTTTCAGGTGTTCAGAGGTCTCTATAAATTGGCTAAGTTTTAGAAGCTATGCTTTGTGCTTCCCACAATTATAGTTAACTCAGTCATTCTGGATTTCTGATGGGGTTGAAAACTTACAGCTATTTACCATAAGAGAAAAGATTTGAGTGGATGGTCGTCAGCTGACATTCATCCTAAAGCCAGGTTCAGAACTAAATGTTTTAGTTAGGATAAATGACAGAGGTGCTGGTTAGTCAACAAAAGGATGGATGGGGTATTAGGACTATCTTGTACCTCACTGGTACAAATTGGCATAATTATGCTCCAATTGTATTTTGAGAGAAAAGTTTCATTTTAACAGGAAGGGTGATGTGTAGGAGGAGCTAAGGTAGGAGGAGTACTGAGAGGAAGAAAAGGAGTAAGAAGAGGAGAAGGAGGAGAGGAGAAGCTAGGTGATGAAAGAGAGAAAGAGGGGGGAGACAGGGAGGCAGATATTCATGTATCTCCACCAGTCAAAGATAGTTGTTATATCTAGGTTGGTCAGTGGGTTACACCTCTGATTGAACAATTCCAAACTTATAACACTTATGATTAACATTATTTAAAAAAAATGTATAAATGCAAAAAGGAAAAGGGGGCATGGAATAGGGGTTTTCTAAGGGGGGGGGAATGGGGAAAGGGGATGGCATCTGAAGTGTAAATAAAATATCTAATAAAAAATATGATTTAAAAAAAAAAAAAAAAGATCTGCCATGTCTGTGTTTACTGAAGCACTATGGACATAAGCAACTGTGTAGAACCAGCCTCAGTACTCCTCAGATGAATGAGAAAATGTGAGATACATATGTATGTATATATATATATATATATATATATATATATATATATATTCACATAAACATAATCTGATTTAAATTAGTTAATTATAACTAATTTATAATATTTGGATATAATGGACTATTACTTGGCATTAAAAATATCTTGTTTCCTAAAGCAACATATACAACTGGAGAATATCATGTTAGAGCAAATAGGAGACAGAGAGAAAGAAAATTTCCTGCATTCTGTCCATATCTGGAAACCAAAATTTAAAACTCAAGTTAAAGCAAGGAAGTGACTGATTACCAGTTGCTAGCAAGTAGAATGGGAGAGCCAGGGTGGGGGGAGGGTGACTGGACATAGTCTATGTGTATTGGATGCATGTGCGGAAATAATACAGCAAATTCCATGAGCACATGCAATTAATATGTATTAGTCAAAATGTACAGACCATGAATTATATCTTAATTTAATTCTTAGACCAGACTGAGGCCCTTAACATTAATATGAAAATGAAAATTGATTACATTCATAACACAAGTATGTTTTGCACAGGATTAAGAGAAAGAAGTTTAACATCTTTCAACAACCACAATAGTTTATATTCAGTCCCTCAAAATGATTCTTAAAGAGTGAAGAAAAAAAAAAGAGCTAGTTCCTCAATATCAGTGCTTACTTTCCAAGTAAGAGCTAAGGGCACACAGTGTGATTTGTCAAATGTAAAACAAAGACACCACAGGGACCTTAGTCCCTAGTCCTCAGCATAATGTAGACTTAGCTTGGTCACCAGTGATCACACTTAACTGCACTTGTCTCTGTCCCCAACCTGTGGAAAAGGATCAATAATTTAAGCTTACTCCTCTCAGAGAGCAGGTAGCTTAGCCATAACAACAATAAACTAATAGGAAACCCAAATCATGACACTATTTTAGCAGGAGCTGTAAATTTTCATGGCAAGAAATGTAAATTTCTTCTTCCCTAAGACTGTTTGGAAGCATGAGCTAGTAACTTAGGAGAGAGACATACCACAGACTCCCTTGCAGGTTCTGAAGATTTTCTCTCTAAACTGTCTTTTAAAAAAAAATAAATAAATAATAAAAACTTGGCTATTTGGGGTATAAAAAATGACTTTGATCCTATCTCAGCCAGTGACTCAATGGACGACAAGTCAGCCAGAAAGATTTAAGAGCTCTGTCCCCAGCTTATAAAACACCACTGGAAAATACTCATTTAGCAGTTTGAGAGTTACCTTGACCTAGAATTTATGCTAGAAACAACAAGGGCATGAAGATAAAAAGCACGTTATCCCACTAATCAAATGAAGTTTTCCTAGACAAATTTGTTGAGAGAAAGGGGCAGGCCAAATCGATTGTCTCCTCCACAGTTCCGAGAGCATGAATACCACATTATTAAATGTCGGTGCTAAAATAACTGTTTTGTTTCTCCAGAGATTGGAGCATTGAGAAGTCACTGAAATTCATTGTCAAGCATTCATCACAACAGTTAAGTGATCCTGCATTTGGGTTTTCTAGATATGTGCAGCTCCCTAGAGTGCCCACAATGCTCAAATTCTAGAGTGGAGAGCGAGCCGGGCAAGCAATCATTAAAAGAATGTAAAACCATACAAAACATAGTGGTGCTAAACCCTGCCAGACTACAATGTATTAATGCCTCCAGACACATTACTTCTGTTGAAGTCAAACAGCCTGGCAAAGAAATGGATTTTCTATAATCTAGCTACCCAGTTTCCCTTCAATTTTCTAAAGATTACAACTTCTATTTTATGACATGACCACATTTTTTCCACCAGAGGGTAAAAAGATAAATCATGCAGTGGATAACGGGGCTGGATCTCAACACTGGGGACTCATAAATCCTTACTTCCGGAAGGTTGTAAACCCTCCCACCTCAGAATGGACACAGATTTGAGGAACGAGCCTTCTGCTTACCTATCTGCTTACCACACAGCATACGCAAAGAACAGAACATCCAACTAAAGCAGTTAAACATGGTTTCCAAAATTACAAAATAACACTATATTTTACTGGTCTTTTTTTCAACTCAGAGAAAAAGAACTCTCCAATTATAATAAGAGTGCTTCCTTCTGGGGGCATTCCAACCTATTTTGGTGAAAGATTTCCCCATGAGAAGTTAAATTAAAAGAGGGAAATTTTTAGAAAATGAACAAAACAACACAGAGTTTAAGGTTGAACTGTTTATATTTCACATTCTTAAAAAAAAAGAAAGACAGCATTTATTATGTTTAAAATTTTTACCCTTAAATATGTAAAAATAAGGCTTTTTGGTTGTATTACAAAAAAAAAAAAAAAAAAAAAAAAAAAAAAAAAAAAAAAAAAAAAAAAAAAACTGAGGGATTATTCCACCTGGATCTTCTCACTGCTTCTAGAATAGCTAGAGTTGAATTGAGGAAATTTCTTTTAAATTAAAGCAGCATTAATCATGAAATAAAATTATATTCTTGCTATTCCAAGTAGATATTTGAGAATAATGAAAATCTGAAAAGAAGAAGAAATGTTTGGATTAGTTTCTCATAAAATTTAAGGACATAGAGATAAGTCTTTTTAATAAAAGTAGAGCAGGCTTGCTGCTGGTACTCAAACAGAAGCAGATGGTGTGACACTGGTATGAACCGATTTGCTTCCTGCAGTTCAAGGAGGAATGTGACATTCACTGGGAAATTTACATAGTAGGAGAAGATACAGGTAATCCAAGCAGGAAGGAGAGCAGAAAAAGAATGGAAAATTCAAGATGGAACTAGCTAATGTTAGGCTGCCTCTGTGCCTCAGGCTCCCTGTTCTGTTCCCAGCCTAGCTGAACAGTATCCCACCTGAGGTCCCTTCTGCAAGATTGATCAGGAAACTGTATCCTGAATGAAGACCCTTTTACCTTCCCCAGGGGTCTGTTTGACTATAATCTTCCACTATGTAAGTGTGAAAGCGTGTTAGCAAATACAATAAAAATCGCCAATTAGAGCATTATGACCATTTCTTCAGTGTAAAATGAACATAAAAATAACAATTACAGGCCCTAGAATGCTGAAAGTTCACGTATCAGATGTTGCATATTTGGATAGACCTGCAAGCTATGTATCACTTCCTTTACTTAAAGCTGGGCTAAGTGCATCATTAATCTAAATATGTCGGTCACCAATGAATAACCAAAGCCATTCCAGACTCTCAGCAAGGGGTAGTCATGCAAGAACAGTTTAAATTTTTACATTTAGTTCTGATGTGTACTGGGGTTCAAAGTATGCATGAAAACCAGGTTCTGCCAATTGTAAGAGATTAAAATTAACAGTTAATTTGCCAGAGTAGAAACAGACAAGTCTCAATACCTCCTACACTGTCCTAACATGCAGACTTGGTAAATCCAGAAAACTTAACATTCAGAGCTGGAGTCTGATTATCATGTGCTAAACCCTACATCTGAGCTGATGCACCACAAAGCAAATTAACTGAAAGAGGTTTCTTTTCTTTAACTTGGCTTTCAAAAGAAAGCAAGATCTTTTTATACCAAGGATAGATTTGTTATAAATAATAGTGTCTGTTTGTTATAGATACTGCTCCTTGAACAATCTCAACTAAAGGAATTCATAAAAGAAAAAGGTTTAAACGGTATTCATTTTAAGTATTTTCATTGTCTTGCCATTGGTGCAGTGTCACTGCTGCAGAAATTATAACCTTGACTTCAGAATTTGCTCAAACCCTTCAATAATCCATTATTTGTGGATAGTAAACATAAGTATGTATTTGGGTCAGTGAAAACCAGGAAGACTACATTTTCTTCTCCCTCCTTCCTCCTCTGAACAAGTCCACATCCTTCTATAGCACAAAATTGAGAAATGGAACCCACAAATAAATTTTAAGTATCAACTAATTTCTTTAAAATGCTTATGCAAGTTAATATGCTGTTTCTATCATGCAGTTCATGTTGATAGAATAAATTTATATTTATTTTGAACTTTTATAACCTTGTCATTATACTGCAAATCTCTATAAATATGTGTTGATTACCAGCTTCATGGAAGGAAATTATTATTATAGTCCTGTGCACAAACAACTGTTCCTTTCCTTCTGTATTCATTTCACCATCCACCCCTCACACCTTGCAAAGCTGACAGGAAAGACAGCCTTTCCCATTCCTAGACTTAGATATGTCTTCATAAACCAGAAAAGCTTTAGTGGCAGCTTCTATATCTTGAGCACCATAAAGCAATGCTTCTCAACCTTCCTAACGCTGCAACCCTTCTTCATGTGTGGTTTCCGCCAACCATAAAATTATTTCCATTGCTACTTCATAGCTATAATTTTGCTACCATTATGAGTTGCGGTGTAAATATCTGTGTTTTCTAATGGTCTTAGGCGGGCCCTAAAGCCCGATGAAAGGATTGTTCTACCCCCAAAGAGGTCATGACCCACAAGTTAAGATCTGCTGCTACAAAGGATCAGTAGCTACCTTGTGTAATCACACTACCTTTTGCTAGACTGGACCTTATGAGACTGAACAGTATCAAGTATGTAGTTCAAGTTCTAAGATCCCAGGTTTTTGTCCCTCGGAGTCCTCAAGAGACATGGGGAGAGCTTGAGGCAGGTCATCACCTCACATCTGCATTCAGGGAGAAAATAGCGAAGAACACTGATGCTTAGTTAGATTTCTTCTTATTCTGTCTGGTACCCTACTACCCCCATGGCACTACCCACATTTAAGGTAGTCTTTCACCTCAGTTCACTTAATCTAGATAGCTACTCTCAGAAATACCCAGAAGCTCTGCTGCTTAGTAATTCCAGATCCTGTCAAGTTGACAATCGATATTAGCCATACTAATTCTACCTGTGGTTAACTTGACACTTAAACATCACTTTAAAGGCAAAACCTTCTTTCTACCCCTTGACCCCATAGGTACATAGTCATCTTATAACTCAAAATGCATTCAGTTCAACTTGAAAAGTCTCCATACTCTTTAATAATTACAACACTGTTCAAAAATATAAGTGTAAGGACTCTTCTGAGACTTAGAGAACCACTTAACTGTGAGTCCTATAACATCAAAAACAAATTACATATTTCCATTATACAATCATATATTCCTCCAAAAGAGGAGTTTGCCATCTCGAGGAAGGATTGGACCAGATCAAGAGTGAAACAGCAAACATTCAATTCTGCAGCTCTGTGTCCAGCATCAGGGGTTTGTGGTGCAACCACAACCATCTGATGGTTATATCAACAATCTCTATAAACTTAACTAGTCCCATACCTCCAGCTCTACTGCCTGAAGCACATACAGTCTCTCTTTTAGGCTGCCTCCACTTCTTATATGCTAATATGCTGAGCAGATATCCCATGGTCCTAATGTTCTCAACACTCTGAGATCTCTGTTGCAACCTAATGTAAACAAAAATCTCTTGAAAAGCAGCTGTGTATGCAGAGAGTGGTTGACCAATAAGAATGTCAGTGCTGTGGAGAGACCAGAATGTTGCAGGTCAAAGGCTAATTCCCTTAGGTTAGTTCTAGCTCCCCTGAACAGCCATTCCTTGCTCACTTATGTGTCTGAACTAACATGTTGTATCTAATAGATAGAAACCTTTTGGAATCTATTTACGTAGCAGCCTACTAGTTTCCAGTAAACCAAAAACAAGTTTTATCAGATAGCATCCTGAGCCTACAGCAAAGTTTCTTCCATCTTGCTGTACCTGTCTCTCTGGTGTACCTACCAATATACTTTAAATTGGCCTTAATTTATTTTACTTTGTTCTGTAAGACTATACAACTGCATGAAACCTTTTCCACATTGGAACACAGAATCTGTGTTCCAGGGCTGAGATCATGGCTTCAGAATAAACAATTACACCCTTTAAGATGAGAGCCTGGCTTTCACCCATATACTAGGCTTCACCTTCACAGTCTCATATAGTTGAAGAGTGTTATTGCACGCAAGTAAATCAAAAGGACAGGGTTTATAGTTACACAACTGAACCAAGGAGGCAGATTAGCTGATCTTAGTAGGAGTGGTCTCTAGGAAAGCAAACTTTGGGCTATAAATATCTGGAGGAAGAAAGCTACAGTGGCTTCTCTCTACACATACTATCAACATTGGCACTCAGTCCAAAAAAGAAGGCTTTGCCGTTTCTCTGAGCCCATGGAAGGCTTTGCTATTTGCCTTGAATCTAAGGCCCTGAGCTCTTTGACATGGTCATGGCCATGTCAATACTCACTCAGGATTTTCTCCGTTTCCCTCACCCCTAACCCGGAGTGTGAGTGATCCTGGCCTTATAAGCCAAGCCCTTTAAGTAAAGGACTGGTGTCAAGATGAAGAAAGTCAAAAGGTATTCGAAGCTGCACAGTTCTACCTTGAAAGAACAGAAAGGCACACTGGAAAAGTCAGCAAGGCAGGCAGCGCTGAAGTTTATGTGGTCCCAATTCATCACAGGCACTATAATCACCGTCCACGTGGTGAAAGCTCTGAGCAATGCCTTGGCTTCAGTTTTGTAAGACTCAAGCAAAAGACCTAGCTAACTCATGCTTACACTTCTGTCCTTTGGAAATTGTAAGATAATAAATGTTTGCTCCATTGTTGCACAGCTGTTTGTAGTGATTCAGTAATTTACAGTAAATGAAAACAAATGCAGCATCTAATAATAATAATTCTGTTCCATCGTAAACTCTGGATGACACAGCATTCCATTTGTATCCACAGTAATAAGCTATATATTTCTAATCCCATAAAACTGTTGTTATATACTTCAGTGTATAGACACAGAAAGAAGCGGCAATGTTCTAGGTCGGTCCTACAGAAAGACAAGAACATAAGCTGACTGGAGTCTATGCTTTCCCAAAGCCATGTCTATGTTCTCCATCCTCCTCATATGCTGCTTCCACCTGGAGAAGCAAAAAGCCCCCAAGTGTGTGTGTGTACATGTGCGTGTGCGTGTGCACACGTGCACGCATGCCTGCGTGAAGGGAAATTTGATTGTTTCATTCTGACCTATTTTAAGTTTCTGTGTCATGTGCCACATGGATTGGGAAAAACAAACTTAACTACCCTAGAGAAAAATATGAGGATCCAAAGGAGTCAAGCCAATAGGGAAACATGAAGGAAGCCACTGCATTTAAGTGTTTTCACCCAATGGAATTCTCTATGTAAAAGTAGCAAAATATCCAATAGAACTTCCTTGAATAGAATGCAAAGAAACAGTGTCGGGAACAGTTGCTTCAAGATGTGAGCTCTCAGCTGCTGCGCAGCCATGCTTTTGCTCCTCCATCATGGACTCTTAACCCTCTGAAACCGTAAGCCCAACTAAACAGTTTCCCTTAAAAATTGCCTTGGTCATTGTATCTTATCAAAGCAGTAGAAAAGTAACTAAGACAGTCTCTAATTATGAAATTGTTGTTACACATATAAATGCAACCTGCATCATCCATATAAAATTACGTGTGTGTGTGTGTGTGTGTGTGTGTGTGTGTGTGTGTGTGTGTGTGGTTTCAGGTTTCCCTTAATATTGGATAGCCAATATGGGAGTTCATTCTTTAAGAATATTTTCAAGTTAATAGTTTTTTGGAGTTTAGTTAGCAGAGTTAGACTAAACAATGTATTATAAAACAGTGGACAAGAAAAGATTCGAGGGGGTGGATAGCTAACTGTCAGCATTTCATCCAAGGTAGTTATTTTATGAGTGTAGAAGATATGAACCAATCATGTCTTTCAGAAAGCTATCAGTATTAACCTAGCACTATACTGTTGATCAATATTAACCACAGGCACAACACTGCACGTTCATCTGCCACATTGAAAATGTTGAAAATATCTTTTAATTCTTTGAAAATAAGTAATAAAATATATCACATTTATAATTGCAGGACACAAAATTATACAAATGTATGAACTTTATGGGGATCACATCTCATTCTTTCAAATATGAAGGTCAAGAACAGAATTGAGTGTTCTCATACTCTGGGATACAATACATGTGTTTTTAAATCAGTGCTTAGTTTCTTCTGGCTACAGTCCTTCATTCCAAGGTAAAATTCACGTTTATACTATTACTTTTAAAGTTTATTATGTAAATTGATCATGAAATAAACACACTTTAAATAGACTTGAAGAAAAAACCAAATGTGTGAGGGATCGAGAACTTCATAATTATTTTCTTCTGTGCAAATAACAGCTGATTCCAGCTTACTAAATGGAGGTGCTAATACTTTTCTTTAATGGAGTAATTTTGTGTACTTAAAAGAAACCCATCTTTTTTAACTATTTGAGACAGCTAGCCTGGCTTCCCTTGCATTTTATAGTTCAAACTTTTAAAAAGCTTTTCAGTCCTTAAACATTGTCTATATTAGCAAGTTTGTATTGTCTTGAAAACTGATTTCTTAACTTCATTTGAATGAATTATGACTGAGAATATTAAAAAATCTTTGTCTTCCTTAGGCATCTTGATAACTGGCAAGTTGTACAGTTCTGGTTCAATATCCTTTTTCTTTCCTCCAATTCCTGTCACTGTTTCAAAATTAGGTGAACGGCTGGCTAACTCCTTTCATAAATCAAATAACATTCTTCCTGTGGTTTCAATGGAGTAAGTCAAGCTTCGGAAACCAGCGAGGATACTTAGAATAACACTGTCCCAGGGACCCCGAGGAATGAAAGACTATGAAATTGTCTCCCTAAGTCACATCCCACTCAGCATAATCGCAAGCTCTGCTGCAGTTGCAAACAATGAAAGGCTTGAATCCTAAATCAGTCCTTCAATTATCAGAGCTGTCTCTCTTCTCTCTGGCAGCTTTCTTTCTGCCCCAGCAAAGTCCCAGTTGCTTTTGCTACAGGGTTCTCAAATTCTTGCTCCCAATTTTCCTAGAAAACAGAAAGTTTTTATGAAACAGGCAAAACTGTAGGCAAAAACTGAGGCAAGAGAAGGTCTCCCTGCAAAATTGCAAAACTGAGGCAAGAAAAGGTCTCCCTGCAAAATTTCAGCTTTTCATTCCCGCCATGGACTTTCTCCATAGAATTTCAACATTCAGAAATCACTCCAGAGCCAAAAGGAAAAAAAGAAAAGAAAAGGAAAAGAACGAAAGAAAAGGCACATATATAGATCTTTGTCTTAGCATAGATTTTCTAACCAAATTTGTTATATAGATATAGATAGATAGATAGATAGATAGATAGATAGATAGATAGATAGATAGATAGTGCAAATAGAATTCAGAATCCAGAACCTCACATACACTTTAAAAGAGTCCTCTACCACTGAGCTGCGTACCCAGCCTTCCTTCATTTTTTTTTGCATTAGTTAATTTTGGCCCCTTCTTCCACTGTTTTATTTAAATACTATTTGCTAAAATTATCAATAATCTCATTGTTAATACAAAGTATTTTCCTGCCTTTGTGTGGCACGTGCCACAAGATGCATACTGATATCAAAGGACAGCTTGCAAAAGTTGGTTCTCTTCTTCTAGCGCATAGATCCCAGGGATGGGAAGCTTGTTAGTCTTGGCAACAAGAACCTTTACCCACTGAGCCATCCTGCCTACCCTCTTTCTATTTAGTACTTTAAATTTCCTTGTCCTCCGGATAATTTCTAGTTTTTTATTTGTTTGGTATGTATGAGTGTGTGAGTGTGTGTGTGAGTGTGTGTGTGTGTGTGTGTGTGTGTGTGTGTGTGTGTGTGTGTTCCCTTCAGGTGCTTCACTTCATATTAATTTGTAGGTTAATTCTGGTCTACAAGCTATTAAATGTTGACAGAGAAATCCTGGGGATGAACTTTGAGAATCATCTTTGGACTCTCCTCTTCAGATCTGAATAACTTTGCCTCCAGTATCCAAATTAATCAACTTCCTCCCTCAGATGTCGCCACCTCTCACCAAGCAATCACCATCCATTCTTACCATTACTACAGTTAGTTTCTTCCTGTGTCCTTCGTCCCTTTCCAACATGCTCTCCACAATGACAACAAAAAAGTTCTTTAAATATGCAAAGAAGACTGTGTAATCCTGGCATCTTTACGTAAGCTTTTCCAGGGTTACTATGGCATTGAAATAAAGACCTTCAAAGGACTTCTAAAGTCTCTATCTGATTTGCATACATTGCCCGCTGAATATCCACTCATCAGCACTAAGTCTCATTCCCATGATGCCTTGAGAAGCTTATTTCTCATGGCAGAAGCAACAACTGTGTGCTTCAGAAAGAAATGTTCACCTATCAACTCATTCAAAACTACCTTCCCTGAACACTCATTTATGACATAGCCTTTGGTGTGGATCTTTTATCTGTGTGTGTGTGTGTATGTGTGTGTGTGTGTGTGTGTGTGTGTGTGTGTAATTACATATTTTATATGTGTATGTGTAAATATATGTGTGTGTATATAATTATAATATATACATATAATGTATATAATTGCATATTCTATATGTGTACACACACATATGTTGACTATATTTAGATGCACTATTGAGATTGGTGTAAATTTTTTTATTATTTACTAACAGCTTGCCCCCATTTATTAAATTAAATTTCTCCCCAAAAAGAAACTATGACTCTTTGGTACAAAGTTGGAGGATGGAAGATGGCTCAGCAGGTAAAGGTGCTTGCCAAAAGAGCCTGATAACTTAGTTCAATCCTCAGAACTCACAGTAGTAGAAGAGAGATGACTCCCAAAATTTAGCCTCTGACTTCCACAGCCATACCCACACTCATACATACATCACAAACTCACTTACACACACACACATATGCACACACAGAGAAATAGACACACATACAAATATATAATAATAATAAATTAAATAAGTTTTTAGAATAAGGTTATAAGATCTTCTCTTGGCTAAAAAAGTACAGTCTTAATATACTCCTGAAAAAAATGAATGAAAGCCATAGATGGGAAACTGGATAGCTTTGATTCTGTCTCTCCCTTCCTTCTCACTTAAAAAAAGTAATGTTCTACTTACTCAACCATTCATCCAAAGGATTTTTTAAAAGATGTCCCAAAATTTATGTGAAAGTTAATTAGAAAAGGCAGGTCAAGATGCCTGTGTGTAATGTGTAATGTCACTATGTCTTAAGTGTGTCAGCAGTATTGCCATATCCAGTACCAGTCACCTTGGTGTTTATCCTGGGGCCCTGTCCAGAAGATTCTATACCAACCAAATCTCTCCCACAGGATAGAGAGGGCATGAAACTTAGAGGATGAGCCCCACAGAATGTGTCCTCCCACCCAGACATTAACCCTCTTGCCCAAATTTTCCCGAGGTATGAGTAGGCACCTCTTCCTATTTCTATGTTGATGACAAACAGTAGCACTGACCCTGTGCATAATTCTAGCTCATGACCATAGTACACCTGCCTTGGGGTAATGTACAGATGGTTGTCAGAATTTGGGTTTCCATTAGTGGTACCCACAGGCATATTTAAGAGGTCCCCTCTACAAGAGAGGAGTGAGATCAGAGTAAATACAGTGGGTCAAGAGCCTCCCTGTGTGTCAACTGAGTGTAAGGTAATAAAGTTAAAGTGTACTAATGTCAGGCAGGGTCATTAATTAGTTATTTATTCCTATAATAAAGCTGATTTCTGCCTTTCCCCATCTGCTCAAACATCCGGCTAGAACATTCGTCATGCCCCACTCCCTCAACATTCATAATGTGATCTCTCTCTCTCTCTCTCTCTCTCTCTCTCTCTCTCTCTCTCTCTCTCTCTCTCTCTCTCTCCCTGAATAAAAACTGCCCAGTAAGGCCTCAAAGTCCTTCACAGTCTCTGCATTTTCTGGAAACTCTTTCTTCAAAGCTATTTACAAATGTGGGTGCACCAACTCACACATGGTACCAGTTCCATGCTTTCTCTCTATTGTTCTGTCCCCAGCTACAGCTATGTCCTCTCAGTTTACTCAGAACAGAATCCAAATTGGGAGGCCTTACTGACATTTGTCTATCTCATTAAGTACCTGAGATTGCTCAAAGAATATTTAGCTGATCTTTTCCCTGAATTTCCATAGCAGCAGAAATGTCAAGCAATTTCACTTAAGGGCCACACAGTCAGAAATTAACTGTATAGGCCACATACATTTTTTATTACTAGGGCAAGAACTTATCTTATTAGCTATTCAGAAGTAGAGATTTAAAAGCAGCCTCAAGAAAAGTCAAATTTATTTAGATGTAGGTACTGACCTAGGCTTAGCATTAATCATTAATCATTTTTTGTCAAGTGAATGAGCACTGCCATTTAGCAAACTGAACAATCCTTCTAGACAGCAAGATGTAATCAGTCAAGGCACAGCTAAATTCCAACTCCATTTTTTTCTCATTCATGATGCTATTAAATTTCTTTTGCAATAGTCTCACAAAAGAGAAGGTCAAAAAGATAATTTTTTACTTTCTTTTTTGACAGAGATGAAAAATAACATTAGACAGGACTGATAGCCTATCTAGCCATCAGTAGTTGTCCTGATAACAGTGCCAGGTGTGGGGTTCATCTTGTGGGGTGGGACTTAAATTCACTCAGAGAGTGGTTGGTTACCCCCTATTACTCTCGCCACTATTGCATCAGTAAGCATGTCTGGCCAGAACAGTAATTGCTGTAATTCTCAGGGTTCACAGCTGTGTATCATTGATGATTATGTTAGTTTCCATGGAGCCTGGGTAGCACTTTCAAGCACTATGAAAGCTAGTCTGTACAGATGAAGCTTCCAGATCAATACCAGCTTGATTTCTCTGTGTTCCATAACTCAAGGATGAACTCTATTTACACTAGAATCCCACTGTCAAGTTCTAGAGGGTAACTAAGGGAAATGGCAATATCCTATAATATTTGAGAAATCTATATGACCTCACTAGCCAACAAATCCAAAAGAAGTAACGAATTCCTGGCACTTGGTTGTTTTTTCTTTAGTCTCTAATATTTAACAGTTAAATCCGTTTTAGTCCCTTTTAGGTATAAGCCTTAGGGGAAAACCCATTACTGTTATTTTAGTAAATGAACATAGTATTAAACTGACTTCTAATTACTCATTATACCTATGGATCATTTCATTTTTAAACCCTCAACTGAGAAGCTTCTATTTGTAGTAGATGGTGGCTGATACAGAGACAAACAACTGACCAAGATGTACAGAATAAGAGATTGCAGAATGCAATCCTAAATGGAAGAGTCCTAAATGGAACATATATGCCTCAATCCTTGCTCCCAAGGTTCATGAATCACTGCAGAAGAGGGGAAAGAAAGAATTTAAGAGCCAAAGGCAGTGGAAACTACAAGAAAAGTCTCTTCTGGATACAGCAAGGCAGCTACACATATGAACATATGCATTGGTGATAGCATGTACATAACCTGTGAAAGACTGTACAAACATGCAGATGGACACTGGACACACAATTTCGCCCCTAGCTGTGGAGCTATTGGAAATTATTAGCTGCTTCTAGAGCAGGGAGAGAAAGTTTCTCCAATATGTAGCCCTTAGGAAGCCAGTCACTATCCAGTAGGAAGCCACACATCCAGGAATATTTGTGTAGCATGAACTGGTCTTAAGAGAAAAAAAAAAAAGACACAGATTTAGGAGATAGGAAAGTAGGGGTGGATCTGGGAAGAGTTGGAGGAAGGTAAGTGCATATCATCAAACTCTCAAAGAACCAATAATTTTTTTTTTTGAGTTCCAGTAGACTTTTGTTGAGATAAATTAACAAAAAGAAGTAAGCAAGATTATACCAACCATCTTTGCTGAACTATGTATAAATTTCATGAAGAATCTGGTCCACGGACAATGTAACACATCCCAATAAAACATTCTACCTCACACACCCTGGAGCATTTTTCTAACTAAACAGAAAGCCAACTATTAAAAAAATTTAATACAATTTTTTGAAGAATGTACTGAATAGTAAGTAAGGCTTTCCTGGAAAGTACTAAGACTTATGGCCTCATCTCCCAAACTCTCAGAGCATTTCTCAGTAGACACAGCTGGGTTTTGTCTCTTTCAGGTCACTTTAGTCTGGCACTCCTTGCCTTTCTACTTCACACACATGAACTTTTACTAAGGTAAGCCTCCAAAATCTGAGAAGTAATTGCTGCATAATCAAATGAGGCATTTGTGGAGGTATGTCTATGATTCCTGTAATTACAATCATCTACCAAGAAGTAGTACCATAGGCATTCAGCTTTTAATACATTTGCAAATACATAAAGTCAAATCATGAAAATATCTTTGCACCTCCCCACAATAGAATCACTAATAGTCATGGATGGTCTTTTAATCAATGTTTCCTGACACATTATATGATATATTTTCAGCCATAAATACATAAAACAGTCACCCACTGACTAAGACACATAATAATTTGTTCCATGATATCTAGTAAAGAAAATGTAGTAATAAAAAAAAACCACTGGGTAGGGGGATAAATGCCATTAATTTTATCGTAAAAACAAATTCTCCTATTTTTTAATGCATCTGTCACTTCTTGCCTGGCATTTTATATACCTAAATTCTAAACTTGGACTTTAATGATTTTGATTAACTGAGTTACAGCCAAAGAAAGAAACAATAGCAAAGAAAAACTCCCAGTAGAAAACTACAAAAATTTATTTTTTATTTATTATGAAGTAGATGAAAGATATTGAGAATCCATTTAATTTTCCACACATTATTTTGATGAAAAGGCTACCTGGGGTCGACTCTGAATCTAAACCTTTCAACAACATGAAAATGAATTTAATCTTACTCTATTTTTACTCTGACAAGATAGTTTACTACTTTATATTAAACATCCCTAGAGAGCATCTATGCCTTAACATAAAATAATTATATTTATACATAGTTTCTTCCTATTCTATACCCCAAATGGTTGGAAATTCTAAGCTGATGAAGCATTGCTGATATAAAAGGGGGAAGGAGGGAATCCTGCTAGCCAAAAAGGGAAAGGAGGGAAGTAGAAATTGACCAATTTTTTTATTATCTTCTGAATTAAATTAATAAATTAAATTAATAAATTAAAGTTTTCATTACTTGGAAGTTCCTGTTTCAATTATTTTCTTTCTCTTTGTTTTTTCAAGTCTCTTTAAACACTTAAACTAAGAAGAGGCAAGTAAAGTGAAGCCTTAGATAGTGTCTGTGCTTTTTTTTTTAATATAATAATGTGATGAGATGGTTCAAAATAGAAGTTTTTACTCAGAAAGGAGGTGAAAGTCACATGTTTACTGGAGAAGGGGGAGGGGAAACTAACAGTTGGAGCAAATGAAAAAAAAAAACTGAAATCAGTTTAATTATCTGAATAAATATCTTGTTCCACAGAACCAAACAGGATAGTCCATCATTTTAAGGGTGTTTTACAGACTCTGTCATAGTAAGAAAGCATCTCTTTGTATACAATAAAAATGCATGCATATGTTAAATAAAATATATTTTTCATTTTGAGCAATTCAAGTCTTGTCTTACCTTAACATACCTGTAAACACTGTACCACCAATAGACTCAATGTGAGTTAATAACATTACAAAACCAATACACACACAGTTTTCTATTTTAAAAATATACCACAGACAATGTGCTACAGTTTGACATAGAAGGAATATCCTAGAACATGAAAGCAAGTTCATAAAGCTTTCATTCTCTGAGGTGAGAAAAGAAAAATCTACCCTCAAATGTTTGGACAGTCTTCAAATGGAATCAGGTGGTCTGGCTTAACATGAGGCATCAGTGAAAATGTCAGTGGAGCAAGTCAGTGGAGGATTACTGCATTAGACAGTATAAGATCATTTTCAAATATGAAGCAGGAAAAAAATCACAGACACCATAGAGAAGAGAGAGAGGCACTTCACATAAGAATGTATCACAGTTTTTACAAATTCCCAAGACAAGATACTCTTTTAATAAGCACAGATATCCTGGGTATGAACAAGAATTATCCACTATACTGGCCTAGATCAGTGTAAAGGCACCTTAAGATCTGTAGACATTCTTGGTTCAGAATCATTGATTCATCTGTTCATTCTAGAGTTATGTAGCAAGTACTGACTTTGCAGTAAGAACTGTGGTCATGAAGGAGATTCCAGGAGCAAAATGCTCTGAATTTACTCTAGCAAAAGAAATAAGACAAAATACAATTACAGACCAGTTCAATAGCTCTTTGTTAACTGAACCACTTGTCTTTGCTACTGTAGTCCTGGTTCTTCAATAAGACACAGCCTCTACCCTAAATTAATAAGTAGTAGTTAGGTTTATGTGTTAGTCTATTGTAACATTATTAACATGATCTAGGTTATTTATAAGTGAATATGTCCAGTTTAATACCCATATGGGCAAATATGGGGCCTAAAACTGTGAAAATCTCATCCTATGAGGCTCTGATTGAAATAGCTATTTGATCTCTATTTTTGACACTAAATACATGCAAGAAAATCTATTTCTCCAAAACAACCATCTTTAAATGACCAGGCTTATATTGCATGAAACCATTTCCCTAGGCAATTTCTATCACAGGTATACACAAGCTTCCAGCTGATATTATAATGCCAATCTCAAACTTCAATGAGTCTAAGAATCTCGCAGGAAGAATATTTAAAATGCAGATTCCTAGACCACAGCTAAAGATTCATGTTCAAGAAACACAAGGAGAGAATTCAGAAATTGTTACTTTTAAATATCCCATATGATTCTAATATAGTTATATTCAAGACCATATTTTGAAAAAAAAAATTCAAAACACACAACAAATACTCTCAACATTCAAGGGAAATTATACACTACTTAAACACTTAGACACTACTGGTCATAATGTATATTAATCCAGCCTCAATGGAAATCAGTAGCATATGATTCAGCAATATCACCTCTGCATATATACCCAAAAGAATCTAAGCCTTTGCACACCCATGTTTACTTGGTTCTAGTCACAAGGTTCAATTACAGAATTGGCTTAGCCCATAAATAGATCAATGAATAAAGGAAATATGGCATATATATATAAACAAAAGAAGCTTTTATTAGAACATAAAAAATGAAATTATGTCAATTGCAGAAACATGGATAGAACTGAAGAGTATCATGATAAGGAAAATAAGTTAGGTTCAAAAAGACAAATATCACATATTTCTCCCATATGTGGAATCTAGACTAAATTATGTGTACACACATATATATAACATGCACCATAAATATTTGAATGTATATCTTATTCAAAGTATTTGAATACTCTGCAATTATATATTTATGTATATATTTACATGTCTATACAAACAAAGGTTTACATAAACCTTTGAATCTCAATGTATACTAAGTACATGAAAGTAGATGAAGGAATATTTGAGACGAGGAAGGAGAACAGGAGGAAAGAGAGGAGATAATATAGATAAATGGAAAGTGACTAGAAGCACAATATTTGATACAAATACATTAAACTGTCATAATAAACCCATTATTGCATCTAGTAATTATTCCACAACATAGCACTAAAAATGGTTTTTCACACATTTAAGGATTTTACATTACTGTAGAGGTAATAAGTGTCCTCCATAATCTAATCAATAGCAATTGCAGACGCGGCACAATTACACTTTTAAAACTGAGCTTCAGCAGCTTAGTCCCACAATTTTGCTCATGCATTCTGTCATCATGACCAAGAAGTTCCAGTCATCTGGATCCAATGCATCCATCTGCCATTCTATGGCCTTCACTCCTCCAAGAAGTGATCTCTCTCAAACAATCCAAACTCATACAGCCTTTTTCTTGTCCTGACTTCCTCTATGCTGTAGTTAAGTAATTTTTTTTTTTTTTTTTTTTGGTTTTTCAAGACAGGGCTTCTCTGTGTAGTCACTCTGTAGACCAGGCTGGCCTTGAACTCAGAAATCCGCCTGCCTTTGCCTCCCAAGTGCTGGGATTAAAGGCATGCACCACCACTGCCCGGCTGTTCAGTAAATTATTACACACACTATTTCTGCATTCAACACTTTTTCTTGAAATTACATACCAAACTTTATTATATTCTTATTAAATCCAGGTAATGCCTAGACATGGAGTGAAAGCAGTGTCTAAAGACACACCCCCATGGACTCCTCATGAATGTGTCTCCTCCTAAACCAAATTGGCCTTACATAAATTGTACGTTTGCTCTAGCTGTGAACATGGATAAAACTATAAATGACTCATATGTTGGCAGAAGTACATAAGTACATAAGAAACTTCCATATCTAAAGACAGCGGATACAATACTAGTGCTCCAAGTAAGCATTACAACCAAGCTGAGCATTTATGAGGGCGATACGTGGGTATGAAGAGCTGATCATGGAGAGCTTAACTTGCTGCCTCATAAATGGAGGCACAAAATCAAAGCTGATAACAGAGATACCAAAAACTCCACCATCAAATGATATAGCTGCAGAAAACTGAGGCTTTGACTCCTCTAAATCTTAGTATAAGAGAGCAAAAATCAATCCCATGGCCCCCTCATGGATCAGTCTAGTACCAAAGTCAACCAGTCTCCAAGCAACAGACTAACGAGAAGAGAGGAGGATGGAAACGAGATGCCCCATGAAGGAGCAGCTTTCTTTCCAACCTACTTATTGGCAGATTCCCCCGATGCCCTTTGTATACAGCACGATGCTTGGGGATTAGATGTGACCCGAGTGCCAGTAGCTCACTTTCCACAGTCTCCACCATTGCCACTGTAGTATCATAACACCTGGATAATAACTCCTGCAGTCAAAAATACAATTACCTCTTACACTGACTTCGCACCCCTGTGACTGTGAGTCAAACACTTAACAACTATTTTTAGCTTTCATGAATTCATTATTTTACAACCCTCTCCTGACAGTTAAGTCTTAAGAATAAATATACCCTTTGCACTTTGTAAATTAATTTGAAATCTATGCCACTAAATCTGAATGTTGCTTCAGAAATGGGGCATGGCTCCTCTGAGACAAGCCAACTTCTTGACACTAATGTAGTGTGAGCTCTTAGATGAAGTGAAGAAAAGAAGCTGGTGGGGCTGGAGAAACGGCTCAGTGGTTAAGAGCACTCACTGCTCTTCCAGAGGTTCTGAGTTCAATTCCCAGCAACCACATGGAGGCTCACAACCATTTGTAATGGGGGATCGGATGCCCTCCTCTGGTGTATCTGAAGACAGCTATGGTATACTCACATATATAAAAATAAATAAATCTTAAAAAAAAAAAAGAAGAAGAAGAAGAAGAAGAAGAAGAAGAAGAAGAAGAAGAAGAAGAAGAAGAAGAAGAAGAAGAAGAAGAAGAAGAAGAAGAAGCAGCAGCAGCAGCTGGTACTCTTACCAGCCTTTTACCTTGAGATAGTAGACAGAAAAAGAAAATCTCATATTTAGTATTCCATGGCTCCAAGTGGGTCAAGTAATTCAACAACTCATTCTACATCACACAGAAAGCCAAAACCACTCTCAACCTTTAAGACATAAAGCCAGCTGTCACCATCACATTATTCACATGTGCAAAGTTGACAGCCAGCATCCATTTATTTTCAGAAGGTTTTTATTGTTGTGGTTTTGGGCAGGGTCGGGGAGGGTTGGTTGGTTGGTTGGTTGGTTGGTTGGTTGGTTGGTTGGTTGGTTGGTTTTGGCATGTTCTTATGTGAGTGTGTTGGTTAGTGAATACAGCAATTTGTGATTGATTATATTTGTCACAAAAACATAGAACTTCAGGCAACATAAGATAGAGATGACTCTTGGCCGTGAAGTCCAAAGAATGACCATTTCCACGAACATATCCTGTAGTTCTATGATGAATAACCCATTGTAGAGACAGGGGTTTCCATCCCAGCCACAATGTCAGCCATGTTTAACCAAATAGTTCATAAATATACAGCAGCTATGGCAGAGGAGCTCCTCAGCAGGCTTGTGATGATCTAGACTAGGTTCATGGGTGGCCTTGAGCAGGTGCCTTTAAAACCCTCACTGCATCAGTTTACTCACCTAGAAAATGTGTTTACAATATCTTAATTCTTAGAAGTTTTAAGTCAGAACATATTTGTGAAACACATAAAATAGGTGTCAGTGGAGAGATACTCATGATCATTAACCTTCTCGAAACTCTATCAATGATGTTCTCTTTCCCAGCCCTCCTCTGCTTCCTGTTTTAATTGTGACAAAGTCCTCAAACATAAATGAAGTGACCCCCATCACCAGTACAGAAACAAATCCTTGGAGCAGTTTCTTCCCGTCTGACAGTTGGTATGCACATGCTTCGCTGACTTTACTGTTTAGCCATGAAACCTTCATCATAAGTGTCATTTGGCTTTAACTTTGCAATAAGGTAATTATAGTTCCGGGCTTATTAAAAACAGACACCATCACAGGAGACTTTGACAGATGTTGGCTGAAGTTCTAACTTGACAGGCAAGTGGGATGAGCAAGTACACAGCAGAGCTAAAGACATTATATTGCAAATGCTGTTTATTTTCTGTCAACCATAAGCTATGCAGTAAATAACACATTATGAAAGAGATCCAGAAATAACATTAAACCAAAATGGGACCATCAATTATTCTCTCTTCTTTGGCTTTCAAAAGGTTTCCCCCCTTCACTGCTGCTCCTTGTCCCCTTATTCATTAATTGCTTTTTCCCCCTGACTCTCCTGCTCTGTTTCAATGCCTATAAATCACTGTTGGAAAAAAAAGGATAAGATGTTACTATTAAGAAAAGGATGTAAAAATGGTATTTAAATAAATTTCCTTTAGCTATCCAACCACCTCTCTCTAACCTCTAAGCAAGAACTTGAAGCATCTACAGCAAATTTTTTTTTTGGCAGAATGTGTGTATTTTTAGAACTCACACTATTTTAGGCACTGGACAGAGTCCAGCATTAGAGTAATTCCTCCATAGCAACTTGGATGTAAATTCAAGTACATTTGGGAAGGCAGTTCAAAGTTTTACTGAACAAAGCATCTTGGAAACCTTTTCCTATGGTGCTGAGTCACAAAGGATCCAGATTAGCTGGCTCTGGCAGCAGGCTGACAATGAGTGGAGCAAATGCAGAGGAGGAGAGAAAAAAGGCATAGGGAAAATCTACTGTATAACCCAAATCAGCCACATTGGCAGGCACACCGATGCTAATGCCTTAGGGAGACATTTAAATTGTAATGGACATTTTCCCATGATTCTCTCTAAATCTGATTTTAAGAACTATTGATCTGTTGCATGTCCAGCATCATGCTATATACACTCACATAAGAGAATCATTCATTCAAATATTTTGAGTACCTAACATGCATGACATACTGGGAATTTAATTGTGACTAACACAGGAATGTATCCAACATCGCATATCTCTGCGGGTTCTCTAGTTACTAAAGAATAACTTTGAAGACTTTTGGTTTCTCCAGGATAAAGCCCATTTGATATACCTAGTTTGTCAGTTTATCACATGTTTCCTGCAGAGTACACCGCTGTTACAAGTAGACCACAGCCGTAAGAACTTCTGGTTACTTTCACACACTCTCTAAGTTGGTCAAAGCAGAACTGACAGAATTAAATGAAATAAAATCAAGGAATGTTTGATTCCATCAATGAGTAATAGAGTTACTATTTAGTGAGTGACTCTATGCATAGTGAAGACACACAATAACAAATACAGCATAACAAAACCCATTGAATGCAGGCCAGTATTTCAGACTCTCTCAGATACCAGATTTTTACTGAGTATACCACCTGACTGAAGACTTACATTCATGCAAGTTCAATGGGTATTTGAGTGCTGGCCAACGTTATCCATTGATCAAAGCAGTGACAAGATAGGGAAAAAAAGCAACCAGTTGCCTTGTTGAATTTTCTATTGATACCTAGCTAATTGATTCCATGTTATAAACAATAACAAGTTATAATGCATTTTATTAGAGGATTTTAGATTGTTCTTATCCCTGGAGATAAGTAGAAGCCATCTAAAATGCCTAGGATACCAAATCGGCAATAAAAATTTAGGTAGGAAAGTATTAATTAAGCTATAAGGCTTTTGGGAATGTGAACAGAAACACGTGTGGCCCTCCTAGAGCTTTCAGCTAATCTAGAGAACAATGGGAATAATCACAGGAAGCCACTTGAGACCACTGCGCATTACCACAGTCAGTGGGGACACGATGTAAAAATGGACAATAGGGTCTACTCACAAACAGAATCCAATTTTATTGACAAAGTACCACAAGGAAATTCCACTACATCAGCATAGCAAACCAACATATCTTAAACTCTCTGAGCACTAAAATTCTCTAAAACCATTAAAGAAGATAATCGTTTAACTATTCTTCAATGAGGAAGTTAAGCACTGTTATTTCAACTTGACATGGGAAGAAAGAGACATGCCTTAGTGGGATTAAGGCACAAGCAGAAGTCACTGAGGTTCCCATTATTGGGATTAAAGTTGCTGTTTCTCCATAATGTAAACACATCCTGCTTGCTAATTGCATACATACCTTGATATATATGTGTCTTCCTCATCTTAAATTATAATTTTTATATGGCACATATTGGTGCTACTGGAAGAATACATGAACATTCAGTATCTATTAAGTAATAATGCTGTCTATAGTTCCTTGGTTTGTTCAACTGAAAAATGGGGCTAATAAAAGGAAATGAGATCATTTAAGATTAATGTTTGGTCCAGTTTCTAGCATGGAAGTTGCTGTAATAATTATAATTGGTGCCGTTTATGCTCGGTATCTTTACAAATGTTAAAATGACATTTATATCTGAATATGTAACCAAACAGAAATGGAGGTGGAAATTTGATACAGACCATGTAGAAAACGGGGGCTTTCAAGATGAACAGTTCTCAGAAAACTGAAGATTATGTCAAGGTCTAAAATCATTTAAGAATTTTTAAACGAGCACCACTTTCAGATCTCTGGTGTTTAGAACCTCACCATGTGCCCAATACTGCCCTGGCAAGCTCTGCTCCAGCCAGCTTTCAAGAGCTTTGTTCACAGGATCTTTTGGCCTGCCTCTATGAGAGCTGTCTACATAATGCTGACATTTCCCACTACAGAAATCTCCTTCACTAAACTGTCAACTAAGAATTGACTCTGTGCCCTGAAGTCTTCACATAGCACCTTGCTTGCTTCAAAGTTTGAAAGAAAGAGGAAAAAGTATAGGAAAGCAAAAATGAAAAAATAATGATAAAAAGCGGAAAGTGCAGAGTCAGCTCTCCGCATTCCTGGTGTCTGTTCTCAGACGGTTTAGTTACTGATCTCAAGAGACTTCACTGAAGTTCTGTGGCTTCTTTCTTGGAAAAGACTGTGCTCCCGGGGACAGCAAAGGCTCCCAGCTCAATGAGTTAGAGCCATGGAGCCAGACAAGAAATGGTGAAAAAAACCTTCACTTAAACATCCAAATGGTACCTTTCTGTATTTGGAATCATGGCGATTATAAATCCAAGATATTTTAGAAAACTCTGATGATTGTTTCTAAGAGTTGTCATGATTGCTTACTACCTACCTTAACAGAAAATGCTTCATTCATTTGGAAAACACTTTCAAACACCTGGTGCTGTTTATGTTCCCAAGAGCAGAGACAGACAACAAAATCCAATGAACACACTGTCAGTTATGTAGAGGGCAACAGGGATTGACAGTAGAGAGTGGGAGAGATGGGAAGAATGGAGGCATTCAAATGCTATATTCAATTTTAAATAAGCCAATCTGGTGGAAGAGAAAATAACATCTACTCAAAGCACCCACAAGCAGTTAGAGTGCCCATGCAGGAGAACATGCAATATATGTGTGTCCAGGACCTTTGAAAGACATCATGAAGGCAAGTGTGGATCGAGAACAGAACACTGGCATGAGATACAGATGGAAGATGAATGAGGTCACAGGATAGAGGGCTACAGATCACACATATCCTAGTAGCTGCCCAAAGTATTGTTTTCCTTTAAGTTAGTTGTATCATTGCCTGTGTTGCTTGCCTTTATCTCTCTGTACAGTTTCCTAGAGATGCCATTCTGTCCTTCACTAGATGAGCAGGGCCTCTTGCATTTAACCTTCATTAACTTCTTAAGATTTATTTTTTTATTGTTACTGGTATGTGTCTGTGAGTGTGTGGTGTGTGTGTGTGTGTGTGTGTGTGTGTGTGTGTGTGTGTGTGTGAGTGTACTATTGCCTGAGAAGACCAAAAGACTGTATTGGATACCTTGAACTAGAGTTACAGATAGTTGTGAAATACCCCATGTCAGAAAATGAACTCAGGTCCTCTGAAAAGGCCATATATTAGTTACTTCTCTGTGGCTGAGGTAAATCAGCTTGACCAATGCAATTTATAGAAGGAAGCATTTACTTGGACTTATGGTTTCAGAGGGTTGAAAGTCCATCTAGATAGAGAAGCTGAAGGCGTGGCAGCAAGTATAGTCGCAGACATGGTGGCTGGAGAATCAAGCTGAGAGCAAGCTCACATCTTGAACTGCAAGAATGGAGCAGAGAGAGCAACTGGAAATGGGACGTTACACTTTCAAAGTCCATCTCCAGTAACATACTTTCTTCAATGAGACTGTGCCTCCCAAACCTCACCAGCCATCACCACCAACTGGAGACAAATTGTTTAAACATATGAGCATATGAGGGACATTCTCACTCAAATCACCATAAGCAGCATTCACTCCTAACCCCTGAGCCATCTCTCCTACCCTGTCTTTATATAAAGGTCAATGTACATTTGTTATTAAATGTGTCTCCCTTATCCCTGAAACCTGGTCCTCTGTCCTTGGCATCTAACTTAAAAAGTCTTTCTCCACCCTGGCCTTTGTCTGGTTTTACCTCTTCTCATGTTCAAGAGATCAAGGGACTTGTATTCCCAGACTTGTCTCCTTACTTCTAGACACATTCCATCCTAAGATACTTTCCTCCCAGCCAGGGAGATTTCCATCCTCAGACTCTGCACAGTCCCTTCCTCTTATCCATCCTCCCTCAGCCAAAATTCTGTGAGTGTACAAACCTCTAGGCCGAGAATGGCCAGAAGATAGCTATTTTCAAAAGGAAGTTAGTCTTGGATTTCTAGCCTATTGCCAGGGCCAAGAGACAAGGTATGTTACACTGACAGGAGGCCTCTTCAGACATAGGTTGAGCCATAAAGGATGAACTCTGAACCAGGACTCTAGCCCCAACCTGTAAGCTTTAGGCCCTAAAATCAAAGCCCTTTAAACAAGAAACTGGAATAGTAAAACACTCTTGCCAACAGTAAGGACAAAACTCCACCTCGCATGTCTACCAGCAAGCTGTGTTCTCCTACAGACTAACTTTCTCTGTTTCACCAGCTTATCATCTTTTTTCAAAATGGATTTCCAGATCAGGCAGCACTATAGATTCCTGTTGTTACCCAAGCTCATCTCTCGTGGGTTCCCAGTTCCCTCGGCTGCCAGCTTTTTATGAGATAAGAGTCACCCGCTCACCCCTGAGCCTGTCTTTTCAGCCATAGGTCATCAGACACACCATGGAAATTGATTATTCAACTCACTTCATCTGGGAGGCAATAACTGTCCATCCAAATGGCTTCTGCCAGCAGCAATCCCTTTTTAGAGAGACTAAGCACTCCTGAACAATTTTAACTTGAACATAACATATTTTCAACAGTTAAATAGTAGCTTTCTCCATAAGAATTCTTCTTTTCAAAAGTGCTTTCCAGTATATTGTCTCCTTCAACTATCTTAACATCTCTACAAAGCAGGTAAAACTGAAGAAACAGAGTAGCAGAGAGGGTAAAAGAGTTGAGCAAGTCCCCTTTGCCAGGGGGGTTCGACTACTAAGTCTAAGTCTTAGAGTATAGACCAAAATGCTATAACCTCCCCAACATGCCTTGTAAATCTTGACCCTTCACTGTCTTCTGAACCCTTCTTTTCCCAGACATCCTCAATTTCACCAACCATTTTCAGACCTCTTCTATCCCTCTAGTGGTTTTGGATTTGTTACATAAGAGTTACCTGCCTTATGTTCTGATCTCTCCATTCACTCAGCTTACAACAATTGAGTACTGTTCTGTTCTGTTCTGTTCTAGGTACCATGCTGGGGGACGTGATATGATGAGGCAGCATCCCATCTATCTTGGAGCTAACACTAGAGCAGAGGGGCACTCAATAAATCACAAAACATATGAATGAATAAAGGAGCTGTAGACATTGTCTCTGCTAAGCTCACATACACTCTGCATACCCCATTTCCATTCATGCCGATCCTACAGTTTCTTCCTCCAGCACCAGTGGCTTTCTATGTGTTATTTTCTCTGCTGTGCTCTGCCCTCATGTAGGAGAAGCTGAGGTACAGGACATTTGACAGCTCCAGAAAGAACACTCAGTGGATAATAGTGTCAGTGGGTAAACAAGTAACCAGTCCAACGTCCTCACCTTTTAGATTTTAAAACAAAGCCTTCTGTGCCATTCCTCTTAGTCCTGGGGACAATAGGACCCCAATTTCCCAATAGTGCTTCCTCTGCACTAGCTTCTGCTGCTTTCCCTGCATCCTGTAACCTGTACACATAGGGTTACCGCCAAGAAAACTGCTAAAATCCAAATTCTTATCCTGAGGTATTTCCAGATAGTACCACACAGAAAAGTTTGGGGAATTCAGCCACTTCCCTGATAAATCATCTCAAATTAAAAGGAAAAGATATTTTTTTCTAATGGGAGAGAAACGAAGGTCAACATATTTGGCCACCTGACCCCTGATCCCAAAAGATCAGTGATTTTTAAGTACTCAGAGCTATTAATGGTGCTGTTAATGCACATTCTTGAGGGAAGGAAGTGCTTTCCCACTCTGTTATTTAATGCAGATGCTATAGAAGCAAAGGTTAGAGACTTACACCTTTTAGGGCAAGAAGATGAGGCTAGTTAGGCTGACGCTTGACAGGCAGTCAGAATAAATTAGTTTTCCCTCTCTGAAATGTTCCTTTGTCAGCTTCTGGGGGTCAGTCACTATTTCAGCTCAGCTAATGCTGCCAAGAGCAGAATATAAGATGAGATGCAGAAAAGTTTACTTAAAACTCACTGCTTTGAGCTTAAGGATCCTGACTCCAATTCATAAGTTTCTGCTGTCCAGTCCTTTAACCTGCCTGCCCTTGAGGAATCATCATATTGTTCACAGGAGTTATTTACTTCCAGGCATATAATTTCATAGAAGAATATGCTACTGAATTCCCTGTTCCATGTATTCTTTAGAAGAATCACAGAAAGTAAATTATTAAAATAAGAAAAATCAATCACTCAAAATTTTAAAGGGGGAGTTTATTTTAAATTATTTTAAAATACTTATTTTGTTCATTTGTTATTTGTATGTATTCAAAAAATTAGATACCACCAAAATAATGCTATTTACAATTATAGCTGATGTGAGAGGGGAAGTAAGTTTTCTTCAGTGGAGGTACACTAATATATTACCCATACTCCAGGTTTGGCCTTAAGCATATTAGCAGTTGGCCAGCACAAAGCAAACTCCATGGGTTTTTCTGTATGTTTGTTTGTTTGTTTGGGGGAGCTGTTCTGGGTTTTTTGTGTGTATGTATGTGTGTGCATGTGTGTGTGTGTGCTCACACGTGCACACACACTTTTGGTTGGTTGATTCATTTGGTTTGGTTTGGTTTGGTTTGGTTTTTTTTTTTTCTAAGAAAGAGTAAGTACATACAGTTGGGCAGATATAGAGGGAAGGATCTGGGATAAGTTAGAGAAAAGGAAAGAACATGAACAAAGTATATTGTAATAAAAAATGCTATAAAATAAAAATCATGTAGCTTCATCCCAGGGATCCAGGAATGGCTCAACATATGAAAATCTGTCAGTGTAATCCACCTGTAAACAAACTGAAAGAAGAACCACATGATCACCTGACTAGATGCTAAAAAGCCTTTGGCAAAATCCAACACCCTTCATGATAAAAATCATCAGGAGATCAGGTACACAAGGAGCATACTTAAACATAATAAATGCAATTTACAGAAAGCCTATGATCAACGTAAAATTAAATAAAAATTCAAAGCAATTCCACTAAAATCCAGAGCAAGACAAAGCTGTTCACTTTCTCCATATCTATTCAATATAGCACTTAAAGTTTTAGCTAGAGTAATAAAACAACTAGAAGAGATCAAGGGGATCAAATCGGAAAGGAAGAAGTCCAAGTAGAGCTATCTACTATGATATGATAGTATACATAAGCAACTCCAAAAATTCTACTAGGGAATTCACACAGCTGATAAACACCTTTAGAAAAGTGGCTGGATACAAAATTGACTCAAAAAAATCTTATATACAAATTTTTATATACAAATGACAAATAGACTTAGAAAGAAACCAGAGAAATAACACCCTTCACAATACCCACAAATAATATAAACTATCTTGGAGGTAACTCTAATCAAACAAGTGATATCTGTATGATTAAAAACTTAGTGTTTGAAGAAGATATCAGAAGATGGAAAGATCTCACATGTTCATGGATAGGTAGGATAAACATAGTAAAAATGGTCAGCTTACCAAAAGCAATCTACAGATTCAATGCAATCCCCATCACAATTCTAACACAACACTTTACAGACCATGAAAGAATAATACTCAACTTCATATGGAAAACAAAATACACAGGATACCCAAAACAATCCTATACAATTAAAAAAAAAAAAAAAAAAACCACCCTGATATCCCTAATTTCAACTTATACTACAGAGCAATAGGAATAAAATCTGCATGGTATTGGCATAAAAACAAAGAAATTGATCAAAGAAATTGAATCAAAGACCCAGACATAAATCCACATACCTATGAACAACTGGTTTCCAGAAATATACAATGGAAAAAAGAAAGCATCTTCAACAAATGGTGCATATCTAACAGAATGTCTGCATGTAGAAGAATGCAAGTATATCAGTATCCATCACCCTCCACAAAACCCAAGTCCAAGTGGATCAAAGACTTTAACATAAAACCAGATACACTGAATAGAAGAGAAAGTGGAGAATTACCTTGAATGCATTGACACAGAATACATCCTGAGTGAGGTAACCCAATCCCAGAAAGATAAACATGATTGTGTACTAATTTATAAGTCTCTATTAGCTATAAAATAAAGGAAAATCATGCTATAATGTGTCAAGAACAGCTCTGCCCCACACTTGGGGGCCAAAATGTCACGGACTGCCCTATCAATGTTGGAACCTGCACTGCCAAAAGCCTTGGGGGGTAAACTGTTAGAGCCTGCACTGCCCCAAGCTGCTCCAATTCACGGGTCGGGGTTCAGCAAGAGAGAGAGTGAGGACAGAAATGAAGAATGAAGACCAGACAGAGTATGATTCAATCCCGTTTATTCTTCAGTCTCTCTTCTTCTCTCCAAGTCCCTAGTTCCCAGTCCTAAGTTCCAAGTCCTAATTCTCTGTTCTAACTTGCTAGTCTCCCAGTTCCAAGTCCTTTTCCAAGTGTCAAGTCTCAAGTCTCAATCCTAGTTCCTGCTGTAATAAGTCTCAAGTCCTTATCCCTGTTCCAAGTTACCTGCTCCAAGTCTCAAGTACTCTCTTCTGTCTGCCTCTCGCCTTTTATATGTCTCACTTCTAAGTCACGCCTTTAAATCTTGTCTCTAAATCACACCTTTAAGTCTCACACACCCAAGGGAAAATCCTGGATATCTAAAACAAGATGTTATCAGAGTGTACTCAACTGTTGTAGGCTGTTGTAAACAAGTCTCTTGTCAGGGTATATGGCTCAAGATGGCTGCAAGGATGATAGCTGCCTTCTGTGGGCTCCCCACAATAATCCACATACCCAAAGAAGCTCAGTAACAAGGAGGGGTTAAGAAGGGATGCAAGGATTTTCCTACAAAAGAGTAATAGAATAGATTATATAGGTTGATTGGGGTTGTGTGGGCATGTAAATGGGAGAGATGGGAGGGAAATGGGTAGGAAGGAATAGAGGGGAAAACACTGGAAGAGGCAACAGAAATTGAGGGATTTAGGAATTGAGGTAGAAACCTAGTGCAATGGAAACTCCGTGGAATCTAGGAGTGTGATACAAAAAAGACTCCTTATAATGGGGAATACAGAACCTGAACCAGCCATCATCTGTAACCAGACAAAGCCTCAAGTAGAGGGACCAGAACATCAGTACAGACACAAAATCTCTACCTTACAGTTTGTCATTGCTACATAATCTGCAGGGACTGGATCTTAGCATAATCACCATGGAGACCAGAAAGATTTCATCCAGCAACTGATAGACCAGATACAGAGTCCCATAGCCAAATATGAGGCAGAACTTAGGGAGTTCTGAAGAGGAGCAGGAGGAAGGATTGAAGGATCCAGAGAGATCAAGGACACCACAAGAACACAGACCATAGGATCAGTTGACCAGGATTCAAGTGGGCTCACCAAGATCAGGGAGCCTATATGAATCTGACTCAGGCACTCTGCATATGTATTATAGTTTTAGAGGTCAGTGTTCTTGTGCGATTCTCAGCAGTGAGTGCAGGGTCTGGCTCTTGACTCTTTTTCCTGCCTTTGGGGTCCTTTCCTCCTACTGTTCCTTGCCCAGCATCAATGTGAGACTATATAGCTTGTTATGCTATACTTGGTTGATGTCCCTAAAAGGCCTGCTCTTTTCTGAGGGGATATGAAGGGGGAGCAGGGAAGGGGAAAGGGGAGGTTGGAGAAAGAGTCTGGGGTTGGGAGTGGGGAAACTTCAGATGTGATATGTGAGAGAACAAATAAAAAGGAAAAAAAATGAAGAAATTTTTAAAATAAAAGAATGACTTCTTGCCTGAGGAAAAAATGTATGTATAATTTCACCTGCTTTTTGTTTTGTTTTAAAGACTGAAGATTAGCCCTGAAGTGTTGTGGAAGCCTGTTAAGTGTTCTAACCACTGTTTAACTACCGTCCCAGCCTGTGATGCTACTGTAAACAAGATTGCCTAGAATTTTGTTCTTTCTCAAGATTAGGGTTCTTTCTAGTTCCATTCAAAGTTTAGGAATGCTTTTCTTAAAACTGGCACTGGAGTTCTGATAATAATCTTATTGAGTCCCTAGACACATTTGTATAGTCTAAACACTGATGATAATAACTTTTCCAACCATAAGTATGAGCTAACCTACCACTTACTGCTCTTCAGCTTCTTTCTTCAGTGCTATATATATAAGACTCAGAGTGTAGGTTGATCACTTCTATTTAAATTTGTTTTAATCTATTCTAAATACTACCTTTCAGCTGTTGTAAATTAAGTGATCTTACAGATGACTTCTTTTGGGGAAGATTATGACTTGTTCAAAGAAACACAACTGATCTTTACATGTTAATTTTATTTCCTGTGACATTATTAAATTGATTTCTTAGTTTCAATAGCTTTTTCTACTCAAAGCTAGCTGTAGCCTACTCTAAAGCTAGAGTCTTTAGTTCCTGTATGAGAATCATAACATGTACAAGCAGGGACAATTTTACTTCTCCCTCTGTGTCTAGTTGCCTTTTGATTCTTCTACTCTTGTCTGATTGCTCTTGCTGGTCCTTTCTGTACTGTATTGAATGGAGTGGCAAGAGTGACCCTTCTTGCCTTGAACCAGATCAAAACTATAGGAATCAAAGCAGGGCAGTACAAGAACAAAAACAGATGTGTAGACCAATGAGACAGGAGAGAGTATAAAAAAATAAACCTAACTATATCTATTCAGCTAGTTTTTGACACAAAAGAAAAAAGTTATGTCTTCAATAAATGGTACTGGAAAAACTAAATAGTAATAAGAAAAAAATACAATTGAACCCTTATCTTGTACTGAATTAGTAGGTTTCTGTTGCTGTGATAAAATATTGTGACTAAAGTCAACTCAATGAAGAAAGAGTGTATTTTAGCTTACGGTTCCAGAGGAGTAAGAGTTGATAATAGTGGGGCAGAGACATGGCAATAGTAGGTAGATACAAAGGCAGAGCAGGAAGCTGGGGGCTCAGTCTTAAACACCAGAGTATGAAGCAGAGTTGCAGCACTCAGAATGGTGTGGAGCTATGAAATTTCAAAGCCTGTCCTCAGAGGTTTACTTCCTCTAATAATACCTCACATCCTAGACCAGTGGTTCTCAACCTGTGGTTCACAACCATTTTGAGGGTGGAGTGACCCTTTCATAGAGGCCAACTAAGAGCACTGGAAAACACAGGTGTTTGCATCATAATTTATAATAGTAGCAAAATTACAGATAAGAATTAGCAACAAGACTAATTTTCTGATTGAGGGTCACCACAGCATGAGGAACTGTATTAAAGGGTTGCGGCATTAGGAAGGATAAGAACCACAGCCCTAGACCTTCCCAAACAGCACTATCAACTCAAGACTCACTGTGCAAGTGCTAAATCCTATCAGGGTCATTTCTCATTAAACTACTACATATGCCATATATAAAAGACAGCCCAAAATGAATTGGCAATCTGAACTTAATCTGTGAAACCGCAAAACTCCTGAAAGAAAACACAAGGAGAAGCTCAGCAATATCAACTGTGTCAATGCTGTAAGCCATACCAAAATCTCAAAAACAGAAACAAAGAAAGAAAGAAAGGGGAAAGAATGGAAAATGAGGAAGGAGGGAGGAAGAAGAGGGAAGGAAAGATGGAAAAAAGTAAGTCTTCCATACAGCAGAATAAATAATAAAATGAGATAAGAGCCTGTGTATTGGGGAAAAGAACTTGCAAACAATATGTAATAAAGAGTTAACAAGCATATATATATGTATATATATGCATATATATGTATATATATGTATATATACATATATATGTATATATATGCATATATATGTATGTATATATGTATATGTATATATATACATATATATATATATGTATATATATGTGTGTGTGGAATTACCACAATTCAATAACACAATATGTTTTTCAGCTAAATCTCAATGTCAACACAGTAACATACCATCTCACATCTGTCAGAAGAGTTACCATTAAAAAGTCACAAAATCAACTTGTTGGTTACCATAGACAAAAATGTGTTTTGTACACTATCAACAGAAATGTAAATTGACAGTCACTATAAGAAGCAGTGTGACAATTCATCCACAAGTTATAAATCGAACTACACATGTGGCACTCCAGTCCTTGGTGTAGACCCAGTGGGAAATAATCATAAAATCAGCACTTGAACATATCTGTTTCCATGATTACTGAAGCACTGTTAATAATGAGAAACATATGGAAACCATAGATGTACAAATGGAAAACAAAATTGTGATACATACAAATGTGTGTATGTGTACATGCAAATCAAACACAAATGATATTTGCAAAAACATAGAGCATCCTGGAGGATATAATGTCACATAAAATAAGTCATAAATATAAAGAAAAATAATTCTATGATACATTTAATGTGACTGTTTTAAAATCATTTGCATAGAAAAAGATTAGAATAAATTTACCGTGAAGGGGAAGGGTGGTTCATAGTCATGAATCAAAAATTCCAAAGTTGCACTTGTGTGGCATAAATAAACTGACATCTAGCCTACAAAGTCATTATCTTCATTTATTGCACTGTGTTATGTATTAGAAATTGGCAGAGAAGATTTTAGACACACTTGTGAAATACATACCCCAAAAAGGTACATGTGAAGGGACAGATACCCAAGTTAAATGTAGTAATCATTTTGCTTTTTTGTAGATCTTAAATTACATAAGAATTTTTTTAATAAGGAAAAACTAACATTTCCTGAGAGAGAGAGAGAGAGAGAGAGAGAGAGAGAGAGATTATTATTGGGGAGCAGAGAGAGAGAGATTATTGTTGGGGAGCAGAGATATGTTTTTTACGTGATTCTAATTCCATATAAGCCAAATGGAAAGTTAAATTTCAGTTTTTAACTTCTCTTTTTCCATTTTAAGTTGCTCTCAAGTTTGGTTTGCAAGCGAGTGTACTGCTTCACTTTTGTTCTAATATAATTATGATGACATAGAGACTAAAAATGAATTTCATAAAACAAGGTTTCTTAGGAAATATATACAAATTTTATCTAAATTATAGGAAAAGAACAGAATTCAATAAAATTATAAATGAAAGTGAAGACATTACGACGGATAGCCTAGAAACACAAAGGATGATAAAAGACTACTATGGGCAATTATATCCACAAAATTGGATAATCTAGAAAAATGGAGAAGTTCCAAGAAACATGCAGCCTGCCAAGAGTGAGCCACGAAGACACAGAGGATCTGAAAAGAACAGTCATAAATAAGGATGTTGAATCAGTAATCGGCAGCCACTCTACAGAGTCAAGCCCAGGATCTGTTAGCGTCACTAGTCTAGTCAATCAAACATTTAAAGATTTAACATCAATCATTTTTAAGCTCTCCCAAACGATTAAACATAAACATTTCCAAACTCATTTTAGAAGGCCGACATTAAATTGATACGATTTCATCAAGATCTACAGGTCGAAATTAGGAGACATGAATGACTAGGTCTTTGGAGGGCTCAGTCGCTCCCAGGCCGCAGTGGGGAAGGACTGGGGTTGAAATACAGAGCCATTTCAGTATCTTCTGTGTAATACAGGTTAGCTGACTTACAACAAGAACACAGATGAGTGTCTCCCTCTGAGACTCTGGCTCAGCAGGACTGCTTTCAGACAATAGCTAAGGGAGCTTTGTACCAAAGTACAGGACCATTTCAGGGTGTATCACTGGGACCTAAGTTGGTGGACCTGTCACTTAAGGTACAAATGAACACAATCTCCAGGTATCTTGGCAAATGATTCTGAGAACAAGACCAAGAATAATGGGGTTCTGTGGGGCAAATGGGCTGTGCCATCAGACATAAAGAACTGATAAGGTTGAATGAGCCCAAACCTCATGAGTGTCAAAATTGAGAATGGAAGGAGTGGGACCAACTCCCTGCCTAACTCGACCTGCTCTGGAACACATAACCATGACACCCTACTGAAAGAACCATGGCAATCAGATGTGTTGGCTGGAGTTCTCCATGCTAAAAGTATTTAGATAGGCCCTGAGCATTCAGCCAATGAGCTGCTTCCCTTCCTGGGCATCTCTTCCCACAAAGGGTATTTATTTAGTCTTTGGTTTCACCATGAGTAAGGTGTATGCATTCATATCCACCATCAAATAAGGCAGTATGGACAAACCAAGACCATCTCTTCATCAAGCATTGCAGGGGTCTGAGGAGGCCTTTGTCAAGAGAGTTAGTGTCTAAATCTCCCAGAGAAGTCTTTCTTTCCCCCAGCCCCTTGACCTCTCACTCGTAATCAAATCAGGTTCCATCCTACCTCCTCCCCAGAACCAGGCTCTGCCTTCCCCTTCCTGCCTGGTGAATGGACACCCTGAGGGGAAGCACAGACCTGGAACCTCCATTCCCAATTCCCAGTGATACACAGGAGACTGGGAACTACAACAATCACCAAACACTCTGCTCTTTCCCACTGGGGAGAACACAGACTGAGGACCCCCATTACAGAGTGTGTTCTGCCTCCCCTGAGCAGCTTGCTGGCAGCACCAGCCTGGCAGGGTTCTAGCTGGGTCCACAAGACCTGGCTACTTCTAGGTTTTGATTGAACAGGCCTTCCACTTGAATCCAGGTCTGCCCTTTCCAAATGACTTTTCTAGATTCTAGATTTCACAAGCATTTTCCTAAATCTCACCAGTGATACATAGGTCCATTAATCTGTGCATGTCCACAAAATTGTCCTTGCTGTAAGAGTGTGTGAGCAGATGGGAATGATCCAGGTATCATTCCCCCATGGTGTTTTGGTGATAATCAAGACAATGGAAAAAGAGTCACCTACTGTTAAACCACCCACAGTCTAAATACACCACCCTAAAGAAGGGAAGTCAGCCAAAACTCCTATGACTAGCTCTGCAGAAATTTATGACCACAGTAACCCAGACCAACTAGACACCACAGTGTTGTCTTTTCTTCATAGCCAGAACTCAAATAAAATATCCATCACCTAAGGTTTTGTGATTGCAACCTGCCCCCGGTACGTACCCACAAACAGATAGCAAGATCTTCCTGCCATCATATTAGGCATTAGCCAATTGCTTATCTCTAAACTCTGTAGCTTTTACAGGCATGTAAAATATAATGATATTTTGATTGATGATAGACTGCCTAAATGAGAGTGATCCCATCAGACTATGATGAAGCTGAAAAATGCAAATTGCTAGTGATGTTGTATGCCTTGTAATATCAGAACACTTGTGTCTATATGATCCAGTCGCAAATAAACCTGCTGTACTTCAAAAATAAGGTATAGTAGATAATATTACACAAAGTCAGAGTACATGATAATAATCAACTATAATATTGGTTTGAAGGTGAGTTTGGCATTGTTTACTGTAGTCATTGATTGGTTTTTATCCCATTATTGGCTGGATGGATGGATGGATGGATGGATGGATGGATGGATGGATGGTGGGTTAGTTGGTTGGTTTTGCATTTTGAGATAGGAACTCGCTATGCAGGCCATGCTAGCTTCAAACTTATGATTCTTCTTTATTAGCCTTCTAAATGCTAAAATTAAATATGTATGTCATCACTGGACCACCAACCAGGCAATGTACACCAGCTGATATGAGGCCCTCAATACATATACAGCAGAGGACTGCCAGGTCTGGGTTTAGTCAGACAAGATTCACCTAACCCTCAAGAGACTGGAGGCCCCAGGGAGTTTAGAGGTCTGGTGGGGTGGGGTGGGGTAGGGGGTGGAAAATGGGGACATCCTCGTAGAGAGAGGGGGTGGAGAGGAGATATGGGATTTGAAACAGTTGCAGGGTGGACCAGGTGGGGAATAAAATCTAGAATTTAAAATAAATAAATAAATAAATAAATAAATAAATAAATAAATAAATAATTATTTTAAAAATGTATGTCATCATGCCAACATCTGTTATGTTTGTGATATGCTTTATACCTTTAGTGAATTTCCTCTACTTAAGAAAAATTTAATATAAATGATAGTCTCCCGTATTTTGTGCTTACTGGGTCTCTTGTGTGGATCACTTTCTTTGGTAATTGAGTTGATCTCATACTACTTTGTACATCATGGCAGTAATGTGTAAAATATCTACTTCTAATGATGCCGAATAGACGTTACATTGAGTGACTGACCTGGAGACAAAACTCAGCGAGCAACAACTCCAAAAGCGGAAAATCAGTGATGGCCCCTCTCACTTGTCAGTCAAGTCTCACTCTTCCACAACTACAACGTCTAAGAAAAAGAATAGAGTGGCAGAAGCTGTTGAAGAAACTGCTTTGTGGAAAGCAACAAGATGAGTCAAAATTGCAAAAGGGCCTGACATCAAATGTGGAGAAACATCTAATGACCCAGATGGGAAGCTAGACACAGGTGTGCCTCTCTCTCAGCACCTCCACACTAATGGCCGAGGGAATCAGCTTGTCGTGCTGAATGAAAAGACTGTCCTAACTAAACTGTCAAATGGCTTTCAGCTCTGGGCAATGTGTGACTTAAAAAAGTGTAACTAGTGCCCTACTATAAAGGTGAGTTGTGTGTTCACAGCTCCTATTAGGGACAGCTGAAGAACCTTAGTGAGTTCTAGATAAGCCTCTTATGGAGAAAACTTACTTGCCAAAGCCTTGTCAGTACAGATAAAATCTCTTTCTTCTAAAAACAGAGAAGTGAAAGCACTTCCACTCCTAAAGAGGACAAGTAGGGGTCAGGTCCCACTGCTTTTGAGGACAGTACAGTCTTGCCTCAGGTAGGAGAATGTTGCAGGCTACAAATTCCCTTCAGGAATGACAGTGAAGGCCCAGGACCTTCAACGCTTCAGGCAGGCACACCATGTCAGTGCACTACAGGAGTGGTAAGAAGTCACTGATGGGCCAGCCCCTCTCTAATATGTCCTCAACGTTTTTTGGGGGGGAGGGGCTGGCTAGCTAGACTGCAATTATTCCTTTTACTTTAGAGATTTTAATATTATTACACAATTTCTTCCTTCCTATCCTTTTCTCCAAACCCTCTCACATACCCCTCCTTGTTCTCCTTAAAATTCATGGTCTCTTTTTATTTATTAGTTGTTGTTACACATACACACACAAATTACATACATACTATGTATGTATAGATGTATATATGTATACATATATGTGTATATGTATATAAGTCTTTTTAATGTTACTTGCTATGTTTTCAGAGCTAAGCATTGGTATTGAATAACCAGTTGCTTTGTTCTTTCCTAGTGAAGACTGTTTCTCCCAGTCTTCTCATTTTTTAGTTGACTGTTGTTCCTTATGTAGGGGTCAGGCTTCTTTGGCTTTCCTCGTCCATCTTGGCATGACTGTTCCTGTTCGGTTCATGTCTAAGCAGTCATGTTGGTGAGACTTTATTGGTATAACTTTTGGCACTACTAGTGGAGAATCTCACAGCAAACTCCTTAATCCTCTGATTCCTATAGTTGTATGTCTCTTCCTCTATGATATTCCCTGAGCCATCAGTGGAGGGGGTTTTGTAGATGTATTCATTGAGACTGGGCTCCATAACTCTATATTTTTATTGCTTTTGGTTTTGTGTAATGGTATTCGTCTGTTGCAAAGAGAAGTTTCCTTGATGAACTGTGAAAACTATACTTTTCTATGAGTATAAGGACAAAAGTGCATAATACAGTTAGAGTTTATTCTGGTTTAGTAAAGTGGTAGTTGTGGGTTCTTCACCAAAATCCATGACTTCACTAGCTGTGATAGTTAGCTAATTTTCCAGTCTCAGGCATTATTTTCCTCTTGTTGGGTTTAAACCCAATTAAAGAGCTTTTGGCTAATGAATATATATATATATATATATATATATATATATATATATATTCATTATATATATATATATATATTCATAATATATATATATGTGTGTGTGTGTGTGTGTGTGTGTGTGTGTGTACACATATATATTCATTATATATATACATGTATGTATATATACATACATACATACATACATGTATGTATATATAGTCATTATATATATATGAATATATATAATATGGTTTGTTTTGTTTTGGTTTTTTGTTTGTTTTGTTTTGTTTTCTAGAGCTTCTGTATACTCTATTTTTGCTCTTCTTAATCCCAAAACCAACATGGTATTTCTTCCTCTAAATATCACTTCTTTGACCCATCGAGTGGATCAAGAAGTTAAAGCACCCATTAAGACATATTACCTGAGAACAACCTTTGCTCAAACGGTTTCTGTGACTGAGGAAGCACTGATGGAATTTGGAAAGACTTACAACATGTATGACTATATCAAAAAACCTTCTTGGACTTGATCTTAGGCTAATACTACCAAAGAATATAGTCATAACTTCTAAAAGACACCAAGAAGTTCACTCATGAATTTTAAGGATTTTCTAAGGATTTGAAGAAAGCTGCAAACTCAACAGCATCATGATGAGATGACAAGTAACTATGACTCAGACACTTATGGTAACAGCAATGAGGAGGTCCTTTAAGAGGCTCCAGTGGAGCGGACTCATAAGGAGTTGTTAGAATCAAACCAGGAATGCACAGGTGAAGAAGAGGCAAGAAAAAGAAACAACAGTAAGAGACTGAGGGCCTCAAAGAAAAGTCACAGTGAATAACTTGGCAGTAGGTTGTAGACTTCAATAGCGTCTTCAAAGTCAGAAAATGTAAACCCCAACACCAAAAAGACCCCATTACTAAAGAGAAATATTCATGGTGCCTTGTCTGCTTAGAAGCAAACATGATCAAAATAAGAAAACCACTGTGAACACTTGAAAATAGCAACACCTTCTCAAAAAGAGCTGCAAGAGAATCCTTCAACAGCAGACCTGAGAAAGGGTGTGATGATCATGGGAGATGGGAACTTCACTCAGTCGCATCTCAAGAAAACATTCAAAGGGCAAGAAATGCTAGAAGTATCCATAGCTCTCAACCAGTGTGGGCTTAGAATTGTGTGTGTTTGCATTTTAGATTTTAGCTAACAAAGTTTAAAAGTAATAAAAGCAAGATATGTGGGTACTTACTGTAACTCTATCACTTGGGAGGCTAATGGAGGAAGGTCATAGATGCAAGACTATCCTGGACTACACAGCAAGACTCTCTTTCAAAAGATGATGATGATGATGATGATGATGATGATGACGACGACGACCATGATGATAACTATGGTGACAGAGGTGGGGGATGAAAAGAAGGAGAAGCTGGTTGAATAAATATATCTGTGAGTAACACTTAAAGTGCTAGCTAGGATGAGGATCTGAGTTCAAATCCATAGTGTCATGTAAGAAGTCAGGTGTATCTTGGTGGACCTATAACCCTAGCACTGTGGGGGCCAGAGACTAGAGGATCACAGGGGTTTCCTAGTTATTATCCTGGCTCAAGGTTAACACTCAAGCAGTGATACAGTGAAAGAGACTGTATCAAAAAGGAATAAAGTGGAAGGAAGAGAACAATGCCCATCCTCTCTACATAATTTTTGCTATGACTTTTCTGTTTATTTAGATGTTGATATACCAATGTGCTACAAATGCCTATAGTATTCAGAACAGTGTTATGCTGTGTAGATCTGTAGCCTATAGCCACATAATAGAGTTCCATGTGTCCTATGCTATCCTGGTTTGTGTCCTTCCTCTCTATGATCCCAGAGTGAAATAATCTAACATTGCTTTTCTCAGAATACATCCCCATCATTCAGTAAGGCATGGCTGTTTTCTTTGAGGATCTATTCTCCATAACTTCCCTGAGTTTGTGTCTTGTTTCTCTATCTATCTAACTATCTATCTATCTATCTATCTATCTATCTATCTATCTCTCACTGACTCTGAGACAAAAGCATTTTCATGGATGGGAAAAGAAAGGAATCAGGTTGAGATCACTGTGCCTCTCTTCATTCTTAAGAGCAATAAACATCCCCTCCCTAGATACTTCCTCTACCTATCTTGATAGTCAACTTAATAGAAGTAGAAACCATGCCAGTGAGGAAGTTTCTAGATGATATTAATTTGGAAGAGACACATCGTAAATATGGGTGGCACCACTCCACCAGCTGAGGTCCTGAAGAGAATAAAAACCATCAAGGAGCTAGTTTTGGTGACAGCATACGATAAGGCATGAAGATCATAAATTTAAGGCCAGCCTGTGATACACATTTGGCAGCATAGTGGCACATGACTTTAATCCCAGAACTTTCAAGGCAGAGGTAGGAAGATCTCTATTAATTCAAGACCAGGTCTATGTAGTGAGTCTCAGGCCACCTCAAGCTCTATAGTAAGATTCTCTCTCAAAAAAGAGAGAGAAGGAAAGAAGGAGGGAGAAAGGAAGCTGAACAGACAGGTTCCTCTTTCCGCTACCTGAAGACACATAAATGTGTGACCAGTTGTCTCAACTTCCTGCTATCATGACTTCTCCATCACCAAGGGGTCAAAACAGAGCTTAATTTCCTTCAATTGATTTTGGCAGACATTTTTGTCACGACAACATGTCAAGTGACAGATATACATAGACTCAGTGCCTTCATCTATACACAATGACAGAGGTTAATTAATTAACTGCCTCTGGATGGTTGCTCCTGGCAACTGGCTTAAGTTCATAACTAAATTCTAATAAGACATCTTAGAGATTATAACTTACACTAGAAGTGAAAAATGATCAGAATTTAGAACAGAAAATCAACTGTAGGCTTTTCCTATTGATTAAAATCTGAGTCTCTTACCAGCAGAAATGTCCTTATGACTCAAGGTCACAGTAAGAAATACCCTGGTTGTGCATGCTCTATCCAATTAAATAAACACTTGTGACTTTTAAACCATGGAAAAGTCCTTTCCTACAGGGCTTTAATAGTAGTGTGAACTAACACAAAGGATCTGAGATGGGACTGTCAAGGCATTCCCGAATTCTGCAAGCCAGGCCAGGCCAGAACTCAGCATGCTGAAGCATATCCAACCAGCCTTGATCTTCCCCTTATGGAAATCAGTTAGTGTCACTGTAAAACTGTTTGTGCCTTTTTCAGTCCATTAATTTCTCTGTATTTAAGAGGACCAGCACTTCCATCTCTTAGATTAGATTTTGCTCATTAAACCCTCATTTTACTTCCCAACCTGACAAATTTTTATCAGTGGAGAGATCTGGGATTCAGATACCACAACCCATTAAACACAACATCTTGGAATTTACAATTTTGGTTTACAAAGCCCCCCACAGACAATCTATCTTACAATACTAGTCTAGTAAAAGATTAAATACAAATGAATGCTTTCAATAGCATTTCTGGTGTATTACCATTAGTTTTTTGCTTCCCATACAAATCATTTTCAATTTGCAGAACACTTTAATCATGCAGAATATGCAAGGGCTGAAGAGTTCAAATTTTTATTTGTTTGTTTTTAATAACAACAGGCTAATCATTTGGTGTCTGTCAGTTTTGTCTACTAATTGTCAGGGCTGGGGAATTTACATGACAGTTTAGGAGTGTGTTCTTAAAACATTTAAAGAAGAAAGTATTGCTGATTAAATCAGATTGCCCTAAAGATCTCAATGGAGACGCCTATACCCTTGGAGGAGAGCAGTATAGACTCGTTGTTCATTGTGTTTGCTTGGCAAGATCAAAGGAAAGCTGGACATGGAGAAAACTAGTTTCAAGAGTCAGCTAGACACTATTAAGGCTCGCTGTTCAGCTCCAGACATCTTTCTTCTGTGTATGAAATAACACCAGCTGAAGAGCAAGGCCAACATGATCACGTAAGATTCATTGTGGTCAGAGATGCTCAAAATGGAAGATTGACCTGTCCTGTGGAGGGGTGCACAAAAGCATTGAGGATAGAGACTTCCAAGGGGCTGGCAAATAACCCCATAGTGGGAAACGGGGGCGGGGGGCACTCTGCTTCTAAATGTCATGATCTCAACAAGAAAGGGTTTGGCCAGGGGATGATGCGGTTTTGGCAGGTTCACAAACAGTCTAAGCTCAAGAAAGCAGACTGTCCCCTGAACAAAGGTATGTGCTGGTTTAAATATTTGGAGTTTCCACTCTGATATAGATGCTAATCAAGTCAGAGATTTTAAAATATTCACATATAATTTCTCACATTTCCTGATCAGACCATTCTGCAATGTGATTAACACAATGATCACAATAAAAAATGTTTTATTTAGTGGATAATTGTATGAACCGGTACCAACCATTTCCAAATGTCTCTCTTTATTACCATTGCTCAAGAAAGTCTTAATATTTAAGTGATTTACTGATCACTTAAAATGCCAGCCTTGCCATTAGGAGGTACATTCACTATACGTAGCTTAATTTTATAGTACATTATTTCTTTATAAACAGACACATTACTGTAGAACATTAATTAAACCTTTTCCCCATCATGCCCTACATTTCAAAGACAACAGTGTAACCAAGTGTTTCCTGATGGATGTGCCTGTGACTCCATTTCTTGGCTCACAAAGGAAGCCAACTCCCCAAGAAGCGATGCGGCTGGGGTTGCAGGCTTAGGTAACAGACAGCTATGATTTGTGAAAGAGATACTTAATGAATAATGCATGGCAGATGTGCTTCAACAACCCAATTTGCTGAACTATTTAGCATCAATAACCTAGCTGTGATGGAAACAGAAGGCCTTTTAGAGGCAGATTATGAGAGGAGTTTTAATAAAATGATATCACTCTAATCATGTGCATCGCATTTGCATTAAGAGAATCTGGAGTTTAGCCTGCTAGAAAAAGGAAACTTTTACATCCACCTGTTCATAGGCCCGAGCTCAGACATGGGTTGTCATGAGCCACATGAGAATCAGACCCAGAGAAGGATTTGAGAAAGCGCAGGAAAAGCTCTTTTTGCAAATCACAGACTAAAAAGATGAAAATCTGATTCCAGAAAACTATTCTGCTTAGAAAAATAAGTCTGATGGGATCACCAAACTATACGCAAATTTGCTATTTGTCTAAAACTAAATAGCAAAATAAGTAAGGTAACCCAATGAGAAAGGGCTCCTGATACTAAGTCTGAGGACATGGGTTTGATCCCCAGGGCCCACGTGGTGGAAGGAAAGGAAACTGACCCCAGGTGTGCACCATGTTGACACACACAGACCACAGACAAATGTCACAAAAATTAAAGAATAAAAATAATACTATATGGCAAGTATTACATACAAAAATTCCTCAGAAATATAACTTTCTAATATTAATAGAAAAAGAACAGATTAAAAAGTGAACTTTAGGGATAAAGAGATAGCTCAGTGGTTAAAACACTTGTTCTTACTGGCACACAGTCTTGGAGCCTGCATGGATCTGTGCTAGGTCTCTGTACATATGTTATGGTTGTTAGCGTGATATTTTTGTGGGACTCCTAACAGTGGAAATGGAGGTATCTCTGACTCTTTATCTTGCTCTTGCTATCCCTGGAAGGCCTGCTCATTTCCAAAGAGAAATGGAGGGTGGGGAAAAGGGTGGGGGATGAGAGTTAGAGGGGAGAACCTCTTTCATAGTATATTGTATGAGAAAGAAACAAAGTAAAAAAAAAAACAAAACAAAAAACAAACAAACAAAAAAAACCACTTGCTCTTGCTGAAGACCCAGGTTCAGCTTCCAACCCACAATTGGCCACAACCCCTGTTTCAGAAACTTTGAAGTCCTCCTCTGACCTCTATCAGGACCAGACACAGATGTGCTACACATACATCCATGCAAACACATACTCACACATATAAAATAAGTAAATCTAAAAACAACTAAAACAACAAAAAGAAAGGCATCTTCAATGAATCATTTGCTGCATGTGTCGGAATTATTTATTACGTATTTTTCTGCTGACCTCTTACTTTCTAAAACCATGATTCAGTAGCAAAGTCCCAGAACCTAATACCTGGAAAACCATGAAAATAAGAAATGTATATAAGTTATTATTATTTAAATTAAATTTAAATGTAGTGTTTTTCCATTCAGAAGAATGGGAATATTACATTTTATTGATTTTTTTGTTACTAACAATATATTATAAAGCTCTAACCAAATTGACAAGGATGAGATTTTGTTATTGGATCAGAAGAATTTATCATGGCCAGAAATCATTCAACATTGAATTTTTGTCATGACATAAACACCAAGACTTTTTGTACAGCCAAAGATTGGGTGTGGTCATATGAAATTCTTTCTTTTTGTTTGTCTTTTATTTATTTATTTATTTATTTATTTACACTCCAAATTTTATCCCCCACCCTCCTGGTCCACCCTCTGACTGTTTCACATACCATATCTCCTCCCCACCCCCTGTCTCCACAAAGATGTCCCCATCCCCACCCTCAACCCAACCAGACCTCTAAACTTTCTGGGCCTCCAGTCTCTTGAAGGTTAGGTGCATCATTTATGACTGAACCCAGACCAGGAATTCCTCTGCTGTATATATGTTGGGAGCCTCATATCAGCTGGTGTAGTATGCTGCCTGGTTGGTCATCCAGTGTCTGAGAGATCTCAGGATCCAGGTTAATTGAGACTGCTGGTCCCCCTACAGGGTCACCCTTCTCCTCAGCTTCTTTCAGCCTTTCCCTAATTCAACCACAGGGGTCAGCAGCTTCTGTCCACTGGTTGGGTGCAAATATTTGCATCTGACTCTTTCAGCTGCTTGTTGGGTCTTCTGGAGTGCAGTCATGATAAGAGTAAGGAAAATGATTTTTTAAAAAAGGTTAGCCAGGGTGCTATATTCTATAGAAAGGATAGTCAAATCCTAAGTCTCCTAGTACTGTAAAGTACTAGTGCTATGCAAAACTGCGAGGGAAAAAAGTTTATCCCAGACCAAATGAGCTGCAAATCCAGCAATCTACAGTAACAATTAGTCAGGGAAGATACACCCAAGGATGCAATAGTGGCACTAATGTTTGAGTGACCAGCAATTGTCTGATTGGACTTAAGTTCTGCTAAATGGAGTGCAATCCCTCGTACTGTTACCTTGACAAGAGCACGTGGATGCAGGGGGCTGGGGGGGGAGGAGTTCACAGTGCCTAGACGAGTACCTATAGCCATTTTGCTAATTTGATTCAGTATCCAAGCATTTTCTCAACACCTGATAACCACAGATTAGTGCAGCTCTCAGTCATCAGAGATGTTTATTTTTCCCTTTCCTTTCCGTTCCTTTCTGTTCCTTTCCTTATTTTATTTTATTTTATTTTATTTTATTTTATTTTATTTTATTTGGACAAGATCTCACTATGTAGACCAAGCTGGCTTCAAACTTGAACCTTCTATGTAGACTCAGCCAGCCTTGATCTTATAGGGACCCGCCTACATTTGTCCTCACAGTGCTGGGATTAAAGGCATGCACCACCATGTCCAGCTAAAGCAGTTCCGTTTTTCAGTAAATATAAATTATTACAAAGATATAAATTATTATATATAATTATAAATTATTATAAGTAGCCAAAGTGTAGAAAATAGATGACAATAGGTTGCCTACCCTCAAACTGAACAACTATAGTACAACTGCTACTACACTCAGGACTCGGGGACATTATGGGAAGGTATGAAAATATTCAAGAGCCAGAAGACAGGGAGAAAATGATGTCTTCTGAACATGACAGGTTTTTTGCATAATCAATGAACTCTTAATAGCCATGGTTGCTTATACAACCATATCAGATTAGTGAATGTTCCAGCATGAATGAAAGGGTTCACCAGGCTCCAATTCCCACGTGAGGTCCTACAGGCAGGAAGGAGAGTCAGCTTTCTCTATACATGAGCCCCCTGGTAGGTTGTCTATGACCCAATAGTCAGACACACACCCATGTTCATATAGGCAACAAGCATTAAATGAACTTGGTAAAGGATGTATAGACAGACAGACAGACAGACAGACAGTTATCTATTCCCGAAATGGTGTAGAAATCATTCTGGAACTTTCCATTAACCTTGTCCATTGTCAAGTCCTGCCAGTTTTATCATCTAGATAACTATTAAATTGCTCCCTTCTTTGTCTCTTGATGTCACTACTCAGGCTGTCATCACTTCCCTGAACAACTGAGGTACTGTCTTAACCCCTTTCCCAGCCCCTCCTACTCAGCACTTCACAGGCAGAGTACGGAGTTTTCCTGAGTGGTGCAAGGAATTTTATCTCAATACACTAAAAAGAGGGGGTAACAAAACATTCCCAACATAAATAGTTTTATTTAAAATTGCAAACTTGAACAGGTAAGTGGAGAGGATGCTCCACTCCTACCACTGGTCTTTTCCTGCATTTTGAATGTGTGTAAGGTTTCCTGCTGTTGAGGAAAGTTCCTAATTAGAATAAAGACCAAATCCTTAGCATGGTTCCACAGGAGTAGACCCTTACTCTTCCTCAAGATTCAAGCTGTTTTTCTTCTCTGCTTTATGTCTCCAGGTTCTCCGAACACCCCAGGCCTCATGAGACACAAGAACAAGTTTACCACCCCTCCCACTAATTACATCAGTACATCCAACAACTTCAAATACTGTTTCCTTTGAACAACATTCCCTGAACTCGAGTCGTATACCTTCTCCTTGCCGTACATTCACATGGCATCCTGTACCTTCCCCTCCTGCGCTTGCTGGGGTTTCTGATGCTTCGTGGATTTTCAGGATTTGTTCTATCTCTCCTCTTGGCTGTGGGCTCCATAGACACTTCAGCTTACACGCATCTGTGCCTATCTCTGGATCCATAAAGCTAAGCAGCTCCTGACATATAAAGGAATGGTTTGTGAGCAACTGTGGGTAACAGGAGGAACAAACAATTTTAAAAAGAAAGAAACAAAGGAAGAAAGGAAGGAAAATAAAGACTCTACATCCTAAATCTTCAGATTGGCTTAGGTCCTGGACTAATTTAGCCAACCCAGCTGATAAGAGCAGGAAAGGATAACGTGACTGTGAAGGCGGCTAATAACAAGCCAACAAGTCTGCTCCATTCTCCCTGAAGCTGTGCTTGCCCGGCCACCTCTGAGACTGCCCTATATAAAGCAGAATCCCTCTGTTGGCATTTCCTCAAGCATGTGCCCTACTTTTATCTGAGGTAAAATCAGGAAGCAGAGGACATCTGAGAATACATCTATAACTGGCACTGACATAAAACTCTGGCCACATTATGTAAGTTTGTCTGTCCAAGCAAGGTTACTATCAAGTTAGTGTTTTATTGCATTTTATTGCTTGTCCCCAGTCAGTTTTCTCTGCATTAGCCGTCTCCAGGTTTGTACATCAGCAGACTCGGCAAGCAATACTTTTGCCACTTCAGGAGAATTTCTCCCTGAAGTGTCACCTTTGCTTCTCCCTGGGGATTTTCTGTGATCTAAACTCTTCAAGCTCCACTCCCATCTCCTGAGTTTCTTGCTAGTTTCCACTTCTCCCTCTGGGACCCTGGACTCTGCTGATGCGAAGGTGGATTCCCATCAGCTGGCTCACATGCAAGGCATAAGAAGCTGCCAGGGCTGCATGGCTGCACCATATCAATCCTGCTTCCTGCTCAAAGAACTGCTACGACAGGCTTGTTCCAACCCAGAAGATGAAATTCTGTGCTTACAACAGACAAAATAGAAAGTTCTCTCCAAACTTTGGCATCTTCTGCCTCATCACTCTCCTGCCCAATTTGGAGAGGACCACTTAAATACCTATGCCAGAGGCTTCTCTGCCAGTAGAGCTAAGTAGCATTGAATTTTGGATACCCCCCCAAAAAAACCCCTTGCCACTTACACAAAGGATCTTTCTGGGAAACAAAGAGGAAAAGGCTGCAGTGATGCTAGCAGCTGGCACCCATAGCTCTTCACTTATCTGCCGATTACAGAACAAATGGAGGCTTATGAAAGAAGAATGCATGCTTCTGTGTGTTTAATACACTCTTTAGACTGAAAATAAAACTGCTCCACATGGAGCAGACTTTGCACACTGACCCCCTAAGATTACAGCACCAAGCTTCCAAATCCATCAGTTGAGTTTATGGATAGATTAATAGGAATTAGGAAAATACCTTCAAACTGAACTCACATTCCAGGCCATTAATTCAACTGGGCAAGAAATAAACCACAGATGCAGAAGCTAAAAATAGGGTAAATTTTCTCCTAGCTATAAGGCTTGGGTATTTTCATCCAAAAGGACATACATGCTGAGTAAATATACCCACTATATATGACATTTGCCCCATGAGGCTCTAAGACATTGAACTAGCACAGAGGGGAAACACACACACACACACACACACACACACACACACACACACACACACAAAGACAGATCAGAATTTACTGTAAGTAAACAATAAAGAACCTGTAGACAATACTTTCATCTTCCAGTCTTAGTGAGCTGTCTCTAAATAGATAACCAACAAGCACTCACTAATGAAAGAGAAGAAGTCTACAGATCTTGCTAGAGACTGAAGATTTGTGTTATTTCACCCTCCAGACTGATCCATGTGCAGAAGGCAGACTAGTATGTGGGGGTGGAGTCTTTAGGAGATAATTGGGTTTGGCTGATGTCAAGGAAGTGACGACCTGTGATCAGATTAGTATTCTTAAAGTAAGAAAGTAAGTCAGCCTTCTCCAAGACACAAGAGCCCTCATTGAAACCTGCCCAGTATGGGTCCCTGCTTGCAAAACTGCTCAGCCTCTAGAACTGAGAGTAATAAATGTGTTTCAAGCCTAAATTGTTTCTAATTTATATTTTTGTTTTATTTATGTGTGTGTGTGTATAGGTTTGTGTATATTAATACAGTACCCATGGGGGCAGAAGAAAATGTTGGATCCCTTGGAGTTGGAGTTACAGACAGCTATGAGATGCCTGTTGTGGGTACTAGGAACCAAATTCAGGGCCTCTGGAAATGCAGCAGAATATGCTCTCAGCCACTGAGCCACACCTTTCCAAACCTTAAACCTACTATAACCTTTGTTCTTCAGCCTGTATTCGGGTAGTTCCTGAGGTGGCCAGCAGATCAAGACAGAAATTTCACCTAGGACATTCAGAGCTGTAGTTAGAACATTGACTGTAGATTTCATGTCTAAGTTAAATAACCTCTTGTAGAGCCTTACAGTAGGGCTTCAAACATCAGATGGATGATTAGACTGTTGCAGTCTAATATTGCCAAACCTCCAATTTTATGGCATACTTTGTGACTATATATCCATTTGCTCTTTCCTAAGAAGACTTGGTAGCCTTTGTCAGGTTTTGATTGTTTACATAATATTGTTTGTGAAACTTCAAAGCATCTTATTTAAGTCTGCATGCTCAATATCACATGTGAGGATGTTTGGAATTAGTTTGTTATTTTTACTTGCTATAATATATTGGTAAACAGGGGCTGTGGATGTGGTCCACTTTGTGTAGTGTTTACCCAGAAAGTAGGAAGCCCCAGAGCCCAGTGTCCTGCATCACATAAATCAAGTGTTGTAGTGCACACCTGAAATTCTAGAACTCAAAAAGTAGGAGAAAGGACTATCAGAACCTCAAGACCACACTTAACTACTTAGCAAGCTTGAGGATAGCCTAGGCCACCACAAAACCCTGTCCCCAAAAGTAAGTAAGTAAATAAGTAAGTAAGTAAATCTTTGCTCTTTTGGAGTACTGCAAGCTAACCAATGGATAAATGTTATCCTCTTTGTATGTCTGCCCTTCTGGTGGTGTTTGGGTTTGGGAGTTTAAGATCTCTGAAAAGATCAACTATATCCTAATGCTTATGTATAGTGCACATGACTTCCCCCGTGCATTTGCAACCTTCTTTCTTCTTCTGGATACTTTCTCAGTTTTGATTGAGGGCTGACATCCCATTGTCAATGTAATCTAAATGAGATACCCCTCAGCTCTGGAGATAATCTTTCCCCTTCTGGATCTTATGTGAGGCATGAGGATGACTTAATCCAGTTGCTCCTGTTGAGTCTCAAGACAGCTCTTGGGAACACTGGAAAAGCACCCTCACTTTTTTTTGTCCTGAATATAAATTTCTGAGTTGCTGATAAACACCTGGTAACTGTGTAAGATCTCAAAACAAAGCAGATTCAAGTTATAGAGACTAGGATTCCAGTTCTTGGTAATATGGTTAATCCATGAATCAAAGCTTATCGGAGTTTGCATCATGTGTCACTTACACATGCCAATAAAACTCTATACCAGGGACTACCAAAATGGCTCCGCAGTTAAGAGCATACACTGTTCTTCCAGAGGATCCTAGTTCAGATCTCATCATCCATATTGGATGGCTCACAAGTGTCCGTGACTCCATTTCTACATAGATCTGACACCACTGGCCTCCAGAGGCACCTGCACTAACACGTTCATAGCCACACACATATACAAAATTGAAATAAATCTTTTTTTAACTCCATTTCAATTTGAGCTGATTTTTCTGTCACTTGAAACAAAAAGAGTCATAGCTAAAAATGCAACAGTACAGTTTGTCGGTTACAACCTAGGATCCCAATGAAACAAACCTCTGCCAATTAACATGATTTTTCCTGTGCACGCCTGCATGTGTGTCTTTCTGTGGAGAAGCAATCCCTTTGTCTTCCTTCTCTTTGCATGTGTCATGGCTTCCACTTCTGTCTTCTAAAGCACATCCAAAATAACAAAGTCCCTTGAGGAGCCATATTTCCATTTTCAAAATGATCTGAAATGCAATCAGCTCTTGGAATCATTTCACAGAAACCTTAACAAGACAAAGTAGCAATGAGAATGTAAAATGTCCTATGACCACGGTTTCTGAACAGGGGCATTAAGGTATAATGAGGAAACAGACCTCCTTCCAGTTTCATTTGTCTCAGGAAGCTAAAATCAGTGTAAAAGGCAGTATCACCTTTTCCACAGAAATAAATTATTCTTTTCTTTGAGAGAGAGAGAGAGAGAGAGAGAGAGAGAGAGAGAGAGACTTCAGATCCTGAAATGTAATCCTGTGACTATAATTTGTAAAATTATAATTCTTTTTTAATCTACTTTTCTTTTTATTATATTTAATATTTAAATTTTACAGTTCAAATGTTGCCACCCTTCTGGTCTCCCCTCTACAACCCCCTCAAATTCTCTCTCCCGTTTGCCTCTAAGAGGGTGCTCCCTCTCACCCATGTACTCCCACCTTACCCCTCTAGTATCCCCCTATGCTTGGGCAACAAGCCTTCGGAGGACCAAAGGTATCCCATCCCATTGATGATAGACAAGGCCATCCTCTGCTACATATGTAGCTGTAGCCATGGACCCATCCATGTATCATCTTTGGTTGGTGGTTTAGTCCCTGGGAGCTCTGGGGTGTCAGATTAGTTGATATTGTTGTTCTTCCTATGGGCTTGCAATGTAAAATTATAATTCAAGTGGCAATTAGCTAGTGACCAAAAAACAAACTTGGGTCCCAGAAGATTTGAAGGCTATTTATAGCAGAGACAGAAATTACTGTAGGCAAAATTAACAACTCCAAGCTTGATGTGTCCAAATACTCACACACAGTTGATGAACCCTGTTCAGTACAGATCTCTAGTAATTATTTACACCACATACAGTGACATATAGTAAGTTAGACATACAGTCAAAAATTAGACAGTCAATTAAACCCCTAGCCTAAAAGGAAAAGTTTCCGTTGTAAACAATAGAAATAACAGCTGAAATGGCTCCCAAATAAATGCATAAATTTGAATATTTGAAACTAAAAGTTAGAGGGACACAACTCTGCCTGTATTCCCCCAAAGGCCAGCCAGCACCAGGGATGGCCTCTGGTAGGTAGGAACACTGCCTCCAAACTCTTGCCTGCTAGGTCCTCTTGGGGCATAACCAAAAAAAAAAAAAAAACAAAAAAAAAAGAAACAAAAAACAAACAAACAAAAAACCCTAAAAACTGCGCCCTGCCCCCCTGCTCTCCATTTTTTAGCCCAAAACTTTGCCTGCATTCCCTGAGACATGCTTGCACAAAGGACAACCAGGTGCAACCCCTTCCTGCCAATCTCCTGTCTGCCCATTCCCCCTGAGACAGTGGTGAGCTGTGCTCTGGCCCTTGCACTCCATTTTCCTGAACACAAGTCTGCCTGCATTCCCTGGGGCCTTCCAGTACCAGGGACAGCCAGATGGCTAAAGGCCAGCATAAGAACACAATCAACAAGAGCCAGGGAAATATGGTAATACCAGAACTATCCTACTACAGGTAAGCGCCAGATATCCTAACATAAATGAAGCAGAAGAACATGATTATAAATCCAATCTTATGAAGATAATAAGACCTTTAAAGGGGAATTAAATAAACCCCTTCAAGAAATACAGGAAAATACAATCAAACAGGTGAAGGAAATAAATAAAACTATTCAAGACCTGAAAATAGAAATAGAAGCAATAAAAAATTATATATATATATATATATATATATATATATATATATATATATATATATATATATATATCGGTCAATGAAAATGTTAAATCTAAAAAGGTTATGACACAAAATATCCAGGAAATTTAGGATACTATGAAAAAACAAACCTAAGAATAAATTACAAAGGAGATTCCCAGCTTAAAGGCTCAGAAAATATTTTCAACAAAATTATAGAAGAAAAATGTTTCTAACCTAAAGAAAGAGATGCCTATAAATATTCAAAAAGCTTACAGAACATCAAAAAGATTGAACCAAAAAAGAAAATCCTCTCACTACATAGTAATCAAAACATTAAACATACAAACAAAAAAAGAATATTGAGAATCACAAGGGGGAAAATCCAAGTAACATATAAAGGCAGACCTATTAAAATTAGACTAGACTTCTCAACAGAGACTTTAATATTCAGTAAGGCCTGGGCAGAGAAGCCTTGAAGTCTCTAAGAGACCACAGATGTCAGGCCAGACTACAGTATCCAGAAAACCTTTCAAAGATCATAGATGGAAAAAATACTTCATGACAAAACTAAATTTAAATAATATCTATCCACAAAATCAGCCCTATAGAAGATACTGGAAGCAAATCTCTAACCCAAGGAAATTAACTATACACCCAAGAAAACACAGAAAATAAATAATTTTACACCAGCAAAACCAAAAAAAGGGAAGCATGTGTGCACACTCACACACAAGGAGCATACCTAAACATAATAAAAGTAATATACAGCAAGCCAATAACCAACATCAAATTAAATGGAGAGAAACATAAAACAGTTCTATTAAAATCAGGGACAAGACAAGGCTGTCTACTCTCTTTGTATCTTTTCAACATAGTACTTGAAGTTCTAACTAGAACAATAAGACAACTAAAGAAGATGAAGGGAATGCAAATTAGAAAAGAAGATGTATTACTATTCACAGATGATACAATAGTATACATAAGGGACCACAAAATTCTCCCAGATAACTCCTACAGAATATAAACACCTTCAGGGAAGTGGCTAGATACAAAATTAACACAAAAAAAATCAGTAGTACTCCTATATACAAACAATAAATAGGCTGAAAATGAAATTAGAGAAACAGTGCCCTTCACAATAGCCACAAATAATACAAAATATTTTGTTTAACTCTAACCAAGCAAGTATAAGACCATGTGACAAGAAACTAAAATATTTGAAGAAGATATCTGAAGATCTCCCATATTCATGGACCAGTAGGATTAACATAGTAAAACTGGACATCCTACCAAAAGCAATCTACAGATTCAATGCAATTCCCATCAAAATGTCAACACAATTCTTTATAGAACTTGAAAGAATAATACTCAACTTCATATGGAAAAGCAAAAAAGCAGGATGCCCAAAACAATGTTGTGTAACAAAAGAACTTCTGGAGATATCACAAAGGAATCTCTAATGGCCAAGAAACACTGAGAAATGTTTGACATCCTTAGTCACCAGAAAAATGCAATCAAAACAATTCTGAGATTCAATCTTACACCTGTCAGGATAGCTAAGATCAAAAACTCAAGCAACAAATCATGTTGGCAAGGATATGTAGTAAGGGTCCCCCATTACTGGTGGACATGCAAACTTATACAGCCATTTTGAAAATTGATTTTGTAGTTTCTCAAAAAATTGGTAATAGATCTACTTCAAAACCCAGCTATACCACTCCTGGGCATATACCCAAAAGAAGTTTTCCCATACCACAGGGACACTTGCTCAACATATGTTCATAGCAACTTTATTCGTAATTTCCAGAAACTGGAAACAACCTAGTTGTCCCTCAACCCAAGAATAGATAAAGAAAATGAGATGCATTTGCACAATGGAGTATTATGCAGCCAATAAAAACAATGACATCATGAAATTTGCAAGCAAATGGGTGGAACTAGAAAAGTTCATCCTGAATGAGGTAACCCGGATCCAGAAAGACAAACATGGTATGAACTCACTTATAAATGAATATTAGTCATAAAGTACAGGATAACCATGCTATAAACCATGGATCCAAAAAAGCTAAGTAACAAGGAGGGCTCAGCGTGACAAAAACCTTAGATCCACAATCTGTCCTACCTACAAGATGTTAATGGGTAAATTTGAGGGAAGAGCCAACCAATGACTGGTCCAGCTTGAGATCCATGCCATAAGAGGGAGCCCACCCCAAACACTACTAATGGTCTTCTGCAATACTTATAGAGAGGAAACAAACATAATTGTCATCAGAGAAACTTCACACCCCTCAACTGATTAAAACTGATGAATAGGCAGACAGTCAAACATTAAGTGAAAGTTGGGGAATAATGTGGAAGAAGGGAAGGAAGACTGAAGGAGCCAGAGGATTCAAGAACACCACAAGAAAACCTATAGAATCAACTCACCCATAGGGATTCATAGAGAATGAACTTCCAGCCAAAGAGCTTGCATGAAATGAACCTAAGCCCCCATACATATTTAATTAACACTTATGCAGCTAGCTCTTCATATGGGACTCCTAAAGAGGCAGCAGGGCAGTCTCTGACTCTGTTCCCTGCCTTTTGATCCCTTTCTGCTAACTGGGCTGCCTTATCTAGCCTCAGTAGAAGAAGATGTGATGGGACTACTCATATTGCAACTTGATATGCCAAGGTTGATTGATATTCATGGGCGGCCTCCCTTTTTCTGAGATGTGGAAAAGAGGTGAATGGGGGGAAGAGAGGGAAGACAGAGTCACTGGAAGGAAAGGATTGGAGGGAAGCAAAGATAGGGAAGTAAATTAAAAACTCAATTAAAAAATTAGAAGAAAGTTGGAGAGAATAAAGCCCCAGAGCTAACCTTAATATCTGCTGCATTACTTCATATGAAGCTTTAAGGGGTCATTTATGAATTCTTTTTTTTAGTTAAGTTTTAACATAGCCCATGCTGAACTCAAATCAAGGACCCTCCTGATGAAGCCTTCTGAGTACTGAGTCATGATTCTTAAACTCCAACTCCTATCTGACGTCCTTCTAGAACACCAGCACTTCCCCCAAAAGTGGGTGCTAAGAAAGACAACAGCATAGTAAAACACAACATTTTAGAGCCAACAGGGAGGGGGAAGCTTTCTTTCATCACTGTCTGCCTTGCAGAAAGTTCTCATTTGTATGGATTGGTTGGCGTTTCCCATTCATCAACTTAGCAGTACAGAAGAAGCCAAATTCATCATCCAAGTTCTAACATCTACTCTTTCCAAGTATTCAACTATAATGTGATTCTGAGGCTCTCTCAAAAATAAGTAAATGAGAAAACTGGGATGGTTAACTATTTAAACAGGTGATTCACAAAGGTGTTAGCATGAAAAATATTAGTCTAATACAATTACATTCCTGTGTTGTAATTCAGCCAGACACTCTTCTTGAAGAATCTTGCTCAAGATCCTTAGCTCCCTGAGTTCCCATCCACTACAGTCCTAATTTTATCTGAGACACACACATTCTATGGACATCAAACAAGAAGTGTGTGTGTGTGTGTGTGCGTATCTGTATATGTTTGTGTAAGTGTATCTGTGTGAAAGACTATATATGTGCGTATGTCTGTCTATATGTATGTTTTTGTATGTGTCTCTGTGTCTTTTGTGTACGTGTATATATGTTTGTATGTGTGTTTCTGTTTGTGTGTATATATGACTGTGTGTGTTTCTGTGCATATGTGTCTCTGTGTGTGTGTGTGGCTGTGTGTGTGTTTCTGTGTGGTGTTCAGTGCTTTAACGTCTCTGAGTTCTATAAGGAAATAAAAATAAATCAAATATTTAAAGAAACAATATTCAGCTCAATGGTAAGTCAGACAATATCCATTTAGTGTTTACTGTATGTCAGACTATATGGTGAGAAGAGAGATACAGGAACACATGGACTGCAGTCTCAGGTCATTCTCAAACTTTATCTAGGCTGTTCACCTAATCCCAGTGAAGATTCTTTGCTTAGCCTTTCAGCACCCACGAACATCCTCAGCCTCACTTCCTTCATCATTTCTAGGACAAGGTCCCAAAGGCAAGGCATAGCTTGAAAATCAGACAAAAGAAGACAGGAAGAATAGTGTAATTCCACAGACCATTGTCATCATTTCCCCCAGGAAAATCTGTCTTGAACCTCACTCACAGGTGAGAAATAAGTATTCAAGAGTACTAAGCTAGCCTGAGACAAAGCTCCGGGGGGTAATAGGTCTGTTTTCAGAGTCTTATATCCTTCTCTTCCCATTATCTCTTTTTATTCACAGTAATGGTTGGTTCTATCCCAGCACATACCACAGTATCTAAGCCACAGGAGCTACTCATTCAATATGAGTGTCATCAACTAATTCATCCACTCACAGACTGAGTATATTGCTGGATTTCTTGGCCACCACCAGCCAAGTTCTATAGCACCAGTGCAAAATGGCACCTGTCCTTGAAAATACAGTCCATCATATTTTCTCATCCAAAAGAAAAAGTTATCTCATTTTCAATTAATATGCTCACAGCAGGAAGTAGGTATTCAAATTAGAATCTCCCATTATAAACAACAGCTGTTTACCTGAGAATTCCTATAAATACAATTAATCCCTGGGTTTACATTTTTCAAAACAGAATAAAAAATCCACCCAGACTACACAGCATCTGCCCTTATCAATGTGGTCATACTTGGTGTTAAGCTCTTTGCTCTCTTCCGGAAGCTGCCCACACCCCTATAAATAAATCTTTATTTCTGCAGGTTTTTTTACTATACTTCTTACTTCTACCAAATGAATATAACAGATTATACAAAAATCATTTAGAAATATACACAAGAACAATGAAAATACTCTATTTCATTCACTGTTAATATATTCTATTAGGTATAGTCAACCCAATATTCTGGTTTGTAATGGTGTCTCTGGAAATAATCCACTCTGTGGCTTTCCTAGTCTTCTGTAGATGTAAACCAACTTTCTCAAAGAGTTGTCATGAGGAAGAATGAAGCCTGACAGTAAGTGAGCATTTGCTAAGCAATCGTTCCATAACTTAAACTCAAGAAAACCCAGTGGAACTCAAGCATGTAAGTGGCCATATTGATTTTTACGGAATAATTGCAAACTTGTAAATGAAGACAGACACTGGGCATTCAAACACATAGAACACATGGTTGTAGCTTCAAATTAAGGCAACAATTAAGGTAAGGAAGAATTCGCACCTAGAAACTCAAACACATTAAGGTAGCTTGATGTGCTGCTGACCATATTAACTCAGAAGATAATCCAAAACCAAAGGGAATGTAAAAAAAGTAGTTTTCCCCTTATAGCACCCCAAAACTCAACTTTAGAATCATGAAAAATCTCTAGGAAGTTAGAATTAAGAGTCAAAATGTTTAACCCAGCAACAAATAAGTGATCCCAGCTTCACACACAGCACGGCTCTCCTGCCCAGATTCTCTCAGTGAGAGTTCCTTTATAACCCAGCGTCAAAGGCAAATCCCTGGTACAGCCATAGCTAGAGACATCCATAACTTCATTCCAGGGCCACAGCTCATGAGACATACCTGGGATCACTACTTGCTGTGTGTAGAAATGTGTCCCAGAAATACAGACATCAAAACACTAACCTCAAAGATCTCAAACAAGACCTTGTTTGCAAAAGGTTCCTGCAGAAATGCATTGAATTGGAGTTATTAGGGTGGGTTCTAATCTAATACAACAGCATCTGTATCGGAAGGAGGCCTTTGGACATAGGCACATACACACAGGAATAAACACCCTGTAATAATGAAAGCAGATATTAGACTGGAACCTCTATGAGTCAAGGGACACCCAAGATTGCCAGAGAACTATCAGCTATGCAAAGATACCTAGAACAGATTCATTTTCACAGACCTCAAAAAGAAGTCACTGCTGAAACCCTGACTACCTTCACTTCAGACTTCTAGTCTCCAACACTATAAGACACACAAAAAAATTGTTCTTTACCACACCCAGTTTATGGTTCATTGTTACAGTAACCATAGCAAATTAATACACTACTAACTATATCTTTTACAGAAGGTGCTGTCTATCTGTGGGTGTTTTGATAAAATGTAACCCCGGTTTTCTCTATTTGGGAAATGAAGATCAGAAAGAGGAAGAAGATAAAGAAGCAAGAAAATAGGAAGAGACAATTCTAGGTACTATGGGCTCTCAGATCCTGGAATGGACTAGATGTCTGTGAAGGGGAACCAATTTTCCTTAAGTATTACTTTCATCTCTGCCTGCCCTCTAATCCTAGTAACAGCATCTTTCATACCTAAAAGGCAAGAGCTAGTGTCCCAGAAGCCTAAGACTTGTAGGATTCTTTTCCCAGGCAAGCTAGATAGAGGAGAAAAGCTGTGGCTGAAACTCAAACATTTTCATTTTCAGGCTACGAAGCTGATGATGTGAGTGGAGAACATTTGCAGCCAAAATGTCAAGATAACATAAACTGAGTTGATACACTATTTCCCCTGGGTCATGCAGAACAAACATGAGCAGGAAACCAAGAATCATGCAAAGGGAGAAAGAGATCTAGACTCTGGATGCCCTGGCCAGGTCAGTCAATCCATTCAACAGAAAAGCAGTCAGAAAGCACTGAGGAGGATATCCCTAGTAGGAAATACCTGGAGAAGATCAGGCTGAACCCTGAGCAGTCAGAAGTTGGGGGCTTTTTTCTAGATTTGAGACTGCCAACCTAGAAACAATATTCAAAATAATCCAGAGCCAGGAGAAGCTGCATTCAGAGAGACTTGTTAAAAGGCTATTTGGGGGAGTTCAAAAATATATAAAAAGCAGAAAACAATGACTCATTTCAGAAGGGAGCAACACATCTTAGTGGCCAGTTGAACAAAAGGAGACAAAGGTGACTCTGGAGCACAAAGGTTAAAAACAACATGGGGTGGTGTTATTAACTCAGGAAATAAACCCAGGAGACTTGTAGTCCTAGGGGACCTTCCAGATTGCCTTTCACAGTTTCTTTCTGGCACTAGAAGGATCATAAAATTGTTCGGGGTGGACATAAAGTTTTATGACAAAAAAAAAGCCCTACCCGTTGATTTAAGATAAAGAAATGGAACTTTTTAAGGGGTCAGCATCTACAATATACACACATCTCTGTGGCATATCTATTGGAACCTAATTATAGTACAAATAATTACTGTGACCTGGAAAAACATTCTGTGACCTGGAATGGAATCTTTACACAAGAGAAACCTCAAATAGTCACCCTTATAAGACATTATTAGAGGTGTCCATAAATCAAACAAATTAATAAAACATTAATTTTATTAATTAATTAAGGGGTGAGAGAAAACAGGCATGTGCAGAAGAGATAAAGAATGAGGTGTGCCCTTATTGTGACATAGTCTTCTCTCACAAAAATGAGCCCTGTAACACCAGCATTAGTCCAGCTTAACACTACAGTTCATCTCTTGACAATGTAGAGCTAAGATATCCTTGTGTGGCGTAGCATGATATGCACACAGCTGCTGCTATCTTCCAGTCAACCCAGAACCCTCACCATGTCTTTCTTTTCAGATAAATCATACAGATCTCTTCTGCCTTCTCCTCTCAACCTTCAAACTACCACCAAAGCATCACTGTCCATAAAACTATCCAAGTGAATGACATTATTGACAAGAAGGGAAGTCATGTCTTTGTAAATGAGGATAGATACATTTTTCTCTAAGTAAAAAATAAATAACCCTAAGATATTCGTTCACTAAAATATTAATATGCAGATGGGAAAAAAACGTGCCTATGTTCATAGGCTTTAAAGCATTATATTTATGTAGTTCACCCACCGTGTCCCTTCCCAAAGTTATACAGCATAATTTTGATGATACATCAAATAGCTATTAACTCTTGGGGAGTACTGAGGGCATCAGATTCTTCTCTAACATAGGCAGACATCTAAACACTCCTAGGTGCTCTCTTATATAAAATGCAAACACAAGCTTGTTTCTAATGAACTCAAGTTCTGCTAATATGACCCATAACATATATCTTTTAGGTGAAAATGAAAACACGACTCCCCACTCCTTGTGGCCTGAAAACCACAGTGTGTCCATTAGTCTCCCTTATATAGATTCTTCACAAAGAAAGCACACAGAATCTACCAAGGAAATCTTATCCCACATTCAGCATGAATGTGGAAAATGGAGAAGACTTTACATCATCCATGTGCCTCAAAAAATAACAAGAAAGGGACACAATAGACATTCTTCTTAGCAACTCCTTTAGATTCAAAGGAATGATAGAAATGATGGGACAAGCTAACTCTGAGCTTTGAGCAGAAAATACAAACAGCCTATGAAAAGGCATGTTGTGACATGCAGGTAGAGGTCACATTCATTTATCATTTATCAGTTTTTCCCAGTGCTATTCTCAAAAGGGTGGTTTTTAAACAAAAATACCTTCTATCAAATGGGCTAGACTCTTAAAACCTAATAAAAGATTTGGTCAGGTTCCAGACCAGACTGAGAAGCCAAGATTCTTATATAGAGTTTACATTTCCCAGACAGAATGGGCCCAGGCATGTCATCCTGACTCTCTAAGAAGAAACCACTGTCTCTCTTTGTTTTCTGGTTTCAAGAACCCTATGCGGCCAGCTGCCTCCATACTGGCATGCCCGCCATCACCCCATTTCTATGAACTTCTTTAAGGCATTACCTCACTCAACTGACTATAAGGAAAGGTGAAAACAAAAGGTCATGTCTCACCCATCTTCTTACCCATCGAGTCATCCGATGTTCCTTAAGTTCCTGTAGGTAGAAGAAGAGCTGGAACTTTTCAGAAAGAAAGCTAAGGACAGAGGATGAACATCATGCTCCAGGGTCTTCAGTCTGAAGGTCCCTTAAATCCAGGAAGATTTTCTTTGAGTATTTACTCTGCCTCCTGCTTGATGAGATTTTATAGTGGGCTTAGAAGCATGGCTCCAGCTCCTATAATTTATCAACACTCAGAGAACAGCCAAACACAGAAGCATGCAAACACACACACACACACACACACACACACACACACACACGAACTGGAGAAAGAGTGAGAAACAATATAATAAGCTGTTTCTGAGTAAGGAGTCAACTAAAGTTGCCTCAAAGCAGGCACTTGAGCGAGATATTCTGAGGAGCTGTCCTGTTGAGACTCATATACTGTTTTAGCCTCAGGTTTGGATCACATTACAGAAAAACAGCACACATATTCAGGATGCTTAGTTGAGAATTTGCACATTTTAAAAGTTACCCAGATCTTTCATCATAAAAGATTCTCCCCTTGAACTAAGAAAGTGCAGAGACAGAGTAAATGGGAAAAATTAAGAAGATATTATTCTCCCACAGATGGGGGACACTTGACTTCTCCCACATCATTCTCACATCATTTCATTATTTTCTTTATTTTATGTGTGGAGTTTTGCCTGCATGTATGTCTGTGTACCACTTATATACTCAGTGCTCACAAAGGCCAAAAGAAGGCATCAGATCTTCCTGAAACTTGCCTTCCAGTTGTGAGCTACCGTGTAACTGCTGGGAACCAATTATGGGTCTCCAGAAGAACAGCCAGTGCTCACAACTAATGAGCCATCTCACCAGACCCTTATTATATTATTTTAAAAACAGAAATGCTCTCAATGTTTCATCTAGATTTCTTTTCCTATAAACTATCACAAAAAGACAACATCCTCCACATGATTTTAAAATTAAAAAGACTCATTTTTGTTTTCCAATTATATGGAAATAAGATAAATCAGACACCATGGCTTGTATTAAATTGAGCCAGTCAGACGCATGAGAGATCCACAAAGGTACAACCCTCATGCTTTGGACTGTTCAAGTCTCATTATAAGCATAAACTCGTAATTCTCAGTCTAATAGCATTCCTGATTAGGAGTAATGGATGTCAAACCAAAAGCAATACCACATTTTTGGTAATGGGTATCACATTTGTGTTTCCAGGATTAAGAAATGGTTTTGATTAAACAAATCAAACATAAACATAGCAGCAGAGAAAGGTGAAAGGCAGGACTCATGATATAAAAATAGTATAACATTAGTGAAAGAATCTCCATCCTCAATCCCCAGCCTTGCACTGACAGTGAGAATCAAAGGCAGAGATCGAGCAGTGCAGATGAAGTAAATGCTTCTGACAGTCCATTGAAACAGGAACTGTGCTTCTTGGAGAGGCTTTTCTCTACTTCAAATCATTTCAGAGACCTTTGATTAATCTCCTAAATTGATCTTTACTAATCCTGAAGTAGTGAATGGGTAGCCCTCAAGAAGATATTATAGAAGAGCAAAAACAAATTCATTTTGACAATGATCTGTTTCATAAGCCAAGTTTGCTTTCTCAAAAATGGGAGTCAAAGTCTGAAAACGCATCTGTCTCCCTGGAAGGAAAGCTTAGCATTCTTCTCTTGTTGAAAAAAAGAGGTACCATGGCAGGTCTCATTGTTTAAAAAAGATGAATGTTGAGTCTCTTATAAATGTACTTTATATTTAAAATTTTTCAGAAAAAAATACTTAACATAGGAATTAATTTTATAACTAAAGTTTTATGTTAAAAGAGACCCAGCTAATCAGAGAAGGGCTGACTATGAAGGATGGAGTGTGTGATGCTTTGATCCATGTGTGCATTGTGCAGTGCCTACCATAATCCAGTTAATTGTACAAATTTATTGGCTCACACATTTAGGATTTGGGGGTGGCAGCAGGATTATTTCCATCCAGTCCCTCCCTTGCCACCCACCACCAGGTCTGCCAGGCAATCATCATTCTCAGCAAACAGGAGCACCTCATTATTCAATAACTAGTTACCCCACTATAAACAGACACAAAGCTTCAAAATATTGTGGTGTTTGGCTCCAATTATTTTTTCATGCATTTTTACTTGGCAGAAACCTGTGAAAAGCAGATGGAGAAAGAAGGCTGGTTAAAAACAAAAAACAACACACTTACAATCTTTATAAAATCTGAACAGTTTTGCATGCAAATATTTAGTCTGTTTTAGTAGACACAATGAATATTCAATAAGCATAGCCAAGAAAAAAACAAATCTGATACAGAGACAAACATCAAGTGATATCTGTTCCCAAACAAGCTGTTCTCTGAAGATGTAAAACTTCCCCAGCCTCTGAAAGACAGGATTTTGGAAAATAAAACTCATCAAGTATTTTCAGGGTGCACTCACTCATTCATTCATTCCTCCTTGGTGGAAAGATGAGGACAAGGTTTTTAAAGCTTGTAAAATTTCAAACTCTACCTAGAAAGGACAATAAATGTCTACTAAATCTGATAGCTTTTTCTAATAGGATGATATTTTCAAAGATGCTCTTATAAAATAAGATCTTCCCATCAATTTTTGACAATGATGACCCCCTCTCCATGGTTCATCACAGATCTCAAAATTCAGGGTATACAAAAAAATTAATCCAGAAATTAGTTTATTTTCAGAACTATGGTTATTAGTTAAATGAAGCAGAGACATTTCCACTCAATGAAATGAAAAAATTCCACATAATATAAAATGATATTTTTAGAATTATGTTACTTTAACATGCTAAACAAGGTAAAAAATAAATATCAAAAAAGTTAAACTCATTTCAAAATCCTCCCAGACTTCTTGCTAATTGCATGTGACACGTCTTTAATTGTAAGATTTACTACAAATACTTTGATTTATAAAGAGCACTGAATTAATGTATCAGGAAACTTCAGATTGCCTTATTGTAGGTATAACAGGTAAATATTCAACTTTGCCAGCAAAACATTTGAAATGTGTAACCTGCGTGCACATACTCATATGCATTTACTCATATATAATCAAGACTACTGAAAAGTATGAGGTTTTAACCTACTTAAAAGGTGAGTCTACAATACTTCTGTGGATGCTGGAAGAAGAGATGAAGTCCCAAGATCTGAGAAAATGGACTTCATTACTCACAGAACAGCCAGTGTCACCTTTGCATTCACATTGGTCCTTTTGCTTCTGGGTCCTCGAGGGTAATAGGTGGTGGCATGTACACAGTGGGTTTGCCCTATGACCAAAAACATTAAGGAAACCCAATCTTTCAAAATAAGCAGCAAATTAAACTCAACATTTGCCCCCAAAAAAGAAATATTGCCTTTATCATAGCAGATAATAAACTACTGTTATGTCTGTCTTCAAGGCTGCCCAGTTCACAAACATCATTAAAAAGACTATTTGCAATAAAAAACAAAGTCAATGATTTTGACAATAAGCATGCAGAATACAAGCAACTAACAGATAAGTCTCTCAACATGTTATTGTATAGCCTATTGTTTGTACTAAGTCCCATTTTGCTTTAAAAACCTGTCTTTAAATATTCTAATTCAATAAGACTTCAGTGCCATCTCTTTCAATTGTGCAAACATGCTTACTCCCCCAGAATCTGCTGTTTATAATTATGAGAATCCATGGAACCTAGTCAATGCAAAGGCTGGTCCTATTTGTTCTCAAATCTTCTCAGGACCTTGTTAAAAAGAGATAAAGTCATTTTCTTCTGTCTTAGAAGCTAAATGTTCTAGATTACATTGCATGTTAGTTTTCTGTTGTAGATATAACAAATGACTTGAAAAAAAATAAGTTGAAACAAATATGTATTGACCATCTCATAGTTTCAGTGAGTCAAAAATCTGGGCACCAAACAGCTCAATTGGATTTTCTAGATCTCACAAAGACAAAATGGAGGCAAAGGGGTTTCATTTCCTACTGAATGTTCTGGAAAATGATCATCTTCCAAGCTCCTTCATGGAAGTCATGGAAATAGTGCCCTCTCACATGCCATATGGCCCTTCTGTCTTTAGGAATATTATGTTGGATATTATATTGAATCTTTCTTACTCACAAATCTCTAATTTCTGTTCCTATTTCCTCTCATTTTAAATGTTGATGAATCTACTCAAAGAAACTAGGTCAGCATGTCCATTTTAGTATCAGTTGGTTGACGGGTTAAGTTGATTACAGCTGCAAAAGCCACATTGAGATTGTCATGTAAGAAAACATACTCCTAGTCTTAGGATCTCTTAGTTTTGCATTATGCACAGGGTCATCTTGTGAGTCAGAAATACGTCTATACACTCTGCTACACAAAGTATGGTCATTGGGCCAGTAAGACTGACATCATCTATGAATGTATTTGTTAGACATGCAGACTCTTACTCCATAAACAGTGACTGCAACCCTGTGCTTTAACAAGATCCTTGACAATCCAAACACTCACAGAAGCTTGAGAATCACAGGTCATCCTAAGTATACAGTGCATCACTATATTTCAAACAGTCAAAAATTACATACTCAAAACCCTCCTGCCATTTCTCCTAGCTAACAGCACATATGCCCATCTCTACTTGAGAAACTTGAGAGCTGGAATTCAGCCAGGGTGAAGAAATTTGTCCTGCTCATCATCATCTACTGCTGATCTACATATTCCACAACAGTAGGTGCTCTAAGGCTTCAGAAAGAAACCATTCCTCATGAGGTGTTACAATCTTTCACTACACACACACACACACACACACACACACACACACACACACGATTATCTGACTACTGTATTCAGGGTATGTTTGAAGTAAGGTGGATTGGATGGATATAGAGATAGAAATATAGATAGATAGATAGATAGATAGATAGATAGATAGATAGATAGATTATATATATATATATATATATATATATATATATATATATATATTCTCAGTCACATAGCATACTTGAAATCTTTCTTCCTCAACCTCTAAGGATCTGGTATAGATCTCAGGTCTTAGCACAGAGCTTCCTTTACACTGTTGTGAGACCTTGCCCGGGAGCTGGCACTTTCTTGCAACTGATCTTATTTGGGCTCTGTCTATCATCAAAGATATTTTAATCATTAAAGTATCAAAATGTCCATAATCCTTTGGTAATTTTGCAAGACTAGTGCTGACTCCACCAAATTTAGGAATTTTTTCCATTGCTTTTAATATGTCATCATTGCATGTAACGTATCATTCATCATGAAACAATGGGATTAAAAACTAGGACTTAGAGTGAAGGTCCCATGGGACACATCCAACTAGGATAAAATGACTTTGTCGAGAATTTTTCTGGTTTAGTTAGGTAATGGTAGTAGTTTCTTCTCTGAGATCTGTGACTTCACTAGTTCTGAGTAATTGGATATAATTTCCCTCTTGTTGAGTGGCCTTTAAGATCAATTACAGAGCTATTGGTTACCACTGAGGTATGTGTGCCACTATTGCACCCTAAGGATTGCTGTGCTATGTTGGTCTTTGTTGTGGTTCATAAGCATCATTCATACACACACATACACACACACACACACACGTGTGTGTGTGTGTGTGTGTGTGTGTGTGTGTGTGTGTGTGTGTAACAATTTAATCAACAGAGACCATGAATATGAGAGTAAAGGGTGCAAGGGTGCAAAAGTTAAGAGGAAAGTAATGTAATTATATTTTAGTTTTAATAATTAAAAATAAAAATATAATATTTTAGCTAATAATATTATAGTGCCACTACTTTAAAATAAAGAGAGCTAGAAACAATAAATAATGCCACTAATTTAGGTTTGTGTAAATTTTGTCACTTCACAATTATATCCAATATATATTACATATTGCATATAATATCCACATATAAGGCTATATAGATTAAATAATAAAATATACTATGACCCCCATTATATGGATTAGAAAAGCTAGATACAAATATATTAGGTTACTTTCTTTTGTTGAGAAAATACCTAAGAGAAGAAGCAAAGGGTCATGACTCCAAGATTCATGTCATGCAATTTATGGTGAGTTCTGTGATAAAGAAAACAATCTAATTTGCAGATTAATATATTTTTAAACAATAAATTTAAAAAATAAATTATAAACAGGGCATGTTTTTCAAACTTTAAGCTATAGTACAAGAGGGAAGAAAAGATATAGTTAAGAAACAAATAAGGTAGTTAACCTTCCACATAACCTGAGTGTTAAAGAAATGTATAAAGTTCTTTGCATAATAAGAAAGACTCTCCAGAGCAAATGTATCTTTAAAATGTTCTGTAGCTTAAAATATATTATGGTTAAAGAAAAATTATTAGTCTGAAATGTTTCTTCTGTGACACATATAAAATTATACTGTCTATGTAAACAGAATCTGTAGAGAGATTTTCACCAGAAAGTCGGAGAAATGCCATTAACCTTTTAGAGAAAAGCGGGTAGTAAAGAGAAATGAAACAAACGTTGAGCCTTTGTATCAGGGATGCTGGCTTTCTATATCTTCTGAGGTGAATGTGATTTACTAGCCATTAAATTCTCTTTGGTGCTTTGGGAATAAACACTGTATAGCGATATTTCAAGATACCTTCTAAGCAATTCAAAATGTATATCATAAGATTCCTGAGCTTTAACTCAGAGGTTACATTCTGGGATGAGGGGGATATAAACATTTCTAATGATCTGCTAAGATAGAGAAAGAGATAAAGAAAATGATTCATTGATTAGTATCAGAGTTGTCTTCAAATGAACCACCAACTGCTAAGTCTTACTATAGAATACAGAAGATCAACTCTCATTCATATCTTGATGCTTTCCTAGGAGAACAGACATCTTACCAATTCTCTAACCATCATTTTTTAACCTTTTTTCTTATTCACTTTACATCCCACTCACTGCCCCCTCCCAGTCACTCCCTCCCACAATCTTTCCCCCATCTTCCCCTTCCCTTCTCCTCTGAACAGGTGAGAGCTTCTTTAGGTATCCCCTCACCCTGCTACTTCAATTCTTTGTGGTGCTAGGTGCTTCCTCTCCCACTAAGGCCAGACAAGACAGCCCAGCTAGTAGAACAAATCCCCTTATAGGCAACAGCTTTTGGAAAAGCACCCATTCCACTTGTTCTCTTCTCTATCCATCTTAACAACTCTGCTTAAATCAGGTACTTGAACACTGATAGACAACACTTATACTCATGATTTACTCCCATGTCTCCAAATATAAGGGAAAAAATTAATAACCTAAACAATAAGGATGCCTACTATTTGGCATTGGCTTGGGTATTTCATGTAAAACATTATTCTGTGATGACAGTAAAAGATCCACTGAACAAAAATTTAGGAATCTAAACTAGTCATATTGTCAGTTATGGATCTTCTTCCAATGAGATATTCTCTAAGGTCCTCAGTAAAAATACAAGTTATACCTTTTGACTAGTTAAAAGGTGACCTTCAGAGTATGAAGTACTAAATTACTTGGTTTTAATTATCACATTGGAAGCTTATAATAATCCTTCAAGAACATATTCTGCAGATGAGAAAGCTGTGGCAAAAACCCTAAAACCACAACAGGAAATGGTAGGTCAGAATTCCAATCAGCAATGTGCTTCTAAGGCCACAAACTACAATTTCTTTACTCACTAAGTTTGGACTCTAAGGATAGATAGGAAAATATTATATTGCTGATCAATCTCTTGGAATTTGTTAATCTCCTCCTAAAGATTATGCCACTTCACCAGCTCAGTGATTATTGTGCGTGAGTGTGTGGGGGGTGGGGGGGAGGGGAGTGTTTGATCTGTCACTTGCTATGTCAAGCACACTGCCTAAACAGTCCATTTCTTTACAGATTTCCCAATGCTTACTGCAAAGCCACTTTTGTTTAGCTAGAATAAAACCAAATAATGAATTCTAGATTCAGATGATGTTACAACAATCCAAACTGATTGCAGCTTCAATTTTACTTCAATTTTATGCAGGAAGTTAATCACCCAAGTACACATTAAGTGCACCCCATCAGCTCTTCGCTGCTAGCACTTTCTCCCAAGACACAGGCCTCCCTCCTCACCTACTGCTCATGGAACTGCTTGTAATGCCCACCCACATTCCTGACAGTTTTGTAGTTTGGCTTATAGAGCCTCCTGCATGCATACAAAGTACAATGTATTACTACAGTATTGTCTTAATTTCTACAATTTCTCTCACTCCCATTATTGGTAAAATAGATGTTAAGAAAGATCTGACTGTAAAGCTAAATTTCAAACCTATACTAATCATCCCTCATAAACACAGAGTTGATAATCAATTAGTCTTTGGAATTTGTGAAAGTTCCATCCCAGGCATTTCAACTCTTCATCAAATGCAACTCATAATTCCATAATTTCACGCCATGAAGGTCCTGATATACAGAAGCATGATGCAGATCAGTGAGGACAATGATGGGAAACTAAGCTGAGACTAACATATGGAAGATTTTCAGTGAAAAGCTAAGAGAGCTAGCCTAATTTTTCCTACAATAAATATTTTTTTTAGAAATTTGGGATTGTTAAAAAATGTGAGGTGGCAAGATAGCAGTTGAATGACATCCTTCATTGATCTTCTTCATAAAGAAAGTCAAATTGGGTGCCATTTATACTGAAAACCATGTTCATATGAGCTAAGAATACTAGACAAATGAGATCTAAAGAAAGACCATGGCAAGTTTGGGCTTACACCAAAAGAAATAAGCATTAATGTTATTGCATTTTAAGAGTGTGATGGTTTGTATATGCTTGTCCCAGGGAGTGGCACTATTTGAAGGTATAGCCTTGTTGGAACAGATGTGGCCTTGTTGGAGTAGGTTTGTCACTGTGAGCATGGGCTTTAAGACCCTACTCTTAGGTGTCTGGGAGCAAATATTCTGCTAGCAGCCTTCAGATGAAGATGTAGAACTCTCAGTTTCTCCTCACCATGCCTGCATAAATGCCACTGTGTTCTAGCCTTAATGATAATGGACTAAACCTCAGAACCTGTAAATCAGCTCCAAATATATATTGTTCTTTATAAGACTTGCCTTGGTCATGTTGTCTGTTCACAGTAGTAAAACCCTAACTAAGACATAAGAGGGACTTGAAAAGGCCAAAAGAAATGAAAGAAAGAAAGAAAGAAAGAAAGAAAGAAAGAAAGAAAGAAAGAGGAAACCAGAAAGATTATTCAAAGAACTAATAACAGAAAGATAGCAAAAATGCCATTTTATAGATATAAATATTCAATAAAATTACTCCAAGATATTATATTGTCAAATTTAAGTAAGCATGATAGTTACTCAACACATGCAATCAACAAATGCAACACAGCATACAGTCCTAAAGGCAGAAATCAAATGATCTTCTCAGTCGATGCCAAAAAACCTCTGACAAAGTTCAACATCCCTGAAGAAACTAGACATAGAAGGACTGTACTTCAACATAATAGAAGCTATATACTAGAAACCAATAGCCAAAGTTCCACTAAATGGGTAAAAATCTAAAGCTCTTTCTTGTAAAAATCAGAAAGAAGACAATAATAATAGTGTCCACTGACTCTGCACATATTTGTGAACTGAACTAGAAAGCATTATGGTATATGAAATAAGGCAGGACTCAGAAAAATAAATGCTGTTATTTCTTATCTTATATGCAGAATCTAGATTTAAATGTCTGTGAGAGAAAAGACTAGAGAAACGACCATGAGAGTGGAGAAAAAGATTTTAAAGAAGAAAAGAAAGAGCGAGAAGTGGAATACACATGCATCATGAAATAGTGTCTTCCAGACATGATACAGTCATTGCCATTCAGAATTCCCAGCAGCTACACAAAACCTACATATCGCCCCCATTGCATCCATGTTTGCATGGCCATTGTCATGAACATTGTCCAGGTCTTGTTTATGCAGCCAGTTCTAGAAGACGTTGTTTTGCAGCCAACTTCTTGGTATTCTGACTCTCACAGTCTTTCTGCCCCCTGTTCTGCGATATTCCCTGAGTCAGAGATGCATGACTTGTGACATAGACGTATCCACTGGATCTGGGATCCCTACAACTTTTGCCTTATACCCAGCTTTAGATTTCTGTGATGGTCGCCATTTGCTGTAAAGAGAAGCGTCAGAGGATCGCAGGTAGCTAATGATTGCTGTGAAAAAGAATCAGTTCTTCAGGTGATCCAGTACAAAGTGATCAGCCCTAAAACCACCAGCACATAAACACAAAATGGATTCAACAGATTATATTTATATATGCATACACCTAAATATATTTATATATACATACACATAGATGATAGATAGATGGATGGATGGATAGATAGATAGATAGATAGATAGATAGATGATAGAATAAAGAAAAGGAGACTATCAATTTGAGGAGCATTGAAGGGTTTGGAAGAATGGTGTCTTGGAGGAGATGGGAGGGAGGAAAGGGAGAAGATATTGTAATTTTATTTTAATTAAAAGTACATTTTTTAAAAAATGTTAAACCAGTAACAACAAAAAACATGCACAAGGCTAGGGCCCACTAACATTCTATCATGGAGAGGAGGAGAGGGGCGTCGGGGTCTCACAGCTTCTTGAGGCAGATAATGGCTGCTGGCAGAAAGAAAGATACTTTTTTCAGCAGTTAATCCACTCATAAGTTGTCCATGCCCCTGTCAGTAACCCAATTACACTTATTGGTTCACCAAGCTTCATTTTAGTAAACTCGTTTCTTTGGTCTGTTGTTGGTAACCTATCTTGGGTGAAAAAATGCTTGCTCAACTCCCTGGGGAAAGTTCCTATATTAATGTAACACAAAAAGAGAAGAGGAAGAAATGGGGCCAGCAAATGGAAGTCCAGGGAAGGATAGAGAGGGAGAAAGATAAATTAAAACATAATATATAAAGATAGGTATAAGAATGGCATAATGAAAAACATTACTTTGTATGCTAACAAAACTTTGAAGACTATAAAATACATGAAAATTATACAACTCTTCTGACTGACAAATGAATCCAGAAAGCAAGAGGGGAACTTTTAAATGACTGGAAACAAATAAAAATGGAGGCATGGCACACCAAAGTGTATGGGACATCAAAATCAGTATTAGGAGTGAAGTTTACAAAAACTAATTTTGAATGAGAAAATTTTCTAGAAAACAATGCCAATGCTAAGCTGTAGGGTAAAGTCCAATGAGCTTTGATGCAGGTCAAGGAACTAGAAAAACACCTAAAAGCCAAGTCTGAGGTTATAAAGTGGAAATAAATAAAGATTAGAAAAGGCATAAAGGAAATGGAGACTATTAAACAATGCAAACTACAAAGGAAAGAGAGCTGACTGTTCAAAGAAATAGATTCCTAGGTCAACTTAAAAAGGGAGAAAGAAGACTCAATCTTAAGACTCCAAGATGAAAGGGGGCATGTTACAACTGACACCACAGAAATACAATATACCATTAGAAACTACCATGTGCCAACAAGCTTGATAACCTAGAAGAAGCAGACAAATGCACCTCTCTCCTACACTTACATAAAGAAATAGAAAACCTGAACATACCTATAACAAATAATAAAGTACTATCAGTAATTTTTAATTAATTTTTTTAAAACTCTCTGAGAGGAGAGTCACTGTCTTTTCAGAATGTGGCCAGTGGTAAGTTGCACATGCCTAGTGGGTGACGACACATGCACCTATGGGCAACACTAGCTGGACTCAAGGGGTCCAAACAGAGCAAAGAGGATATGAAGTTGGGAGGAACATCCAGTGTGGAGCACTAAGAGGAGCTGGACAAAAGTGATGGTAAATGGAGCTGATCAATATGCACTATAAGAACATATGAACATTTCCAAGAATAAAAATAATTATTTTAAAAGCCCAACCAAATAAAAGGCAAAGATAAAGCAGTCTCATCACTGGACTGGAGAGATGGCTCAGTAGTTTAGAGCACTGACTGCCCTTCCAGAGGACCTGGGTTCAATTCCCAGCAACCACATGGTGGTTCACAACCATCTATAATGGGATCCGATGCTGTCTTCTGCTGTGTCTGAAGATAGTGACAGTGTACTCATATACATAAATATAATAAATAATTCTTTTTAATAAAAACACTCTCACCATTGACTTTAACCAACAATGAAAAAAACTAAACTTAGTCTTCCATAAAATAGGAAAAGGAAAAGATCTGTTCAAACACATTCTACAATGCCAGTAGTACCTCAGTCTTAAATGATCAGATGAGAACACAGCAAAAAATAGCAAACTATGTCTTTGAAAACAAAGATGCAAAAATTCTCAGCAAAATATTATCCATCCAAATCCAACAACAGAGTAAAGCAACATTCACCAGGACCAAGTGGGATTCACTCCAGTGCAGTTGGGATGGTTGAATAAATGCAGTTCAACAATTATAATGCATACACCTTACCAACAGAGTTAATGTTGTTGCTCTGGCGTCACTGAAGGCTGAGAGAGTAATGGGGGGAAGCCAACCAAAAGGTCATATGTTATAGTTGGATAAGACTGGAAAGTTCTGATATACTGCTGCAGAGTCAAATGTCTATAGTAATATAATATACATGTTTAAAAACTGGAACAACAGATTTGGGTGTTTTCATGATGAATAATAAATGAGTGAGGAGATAAATGTATTTAATCTGATTTAAATATTAAGCAATGTATATACATTCATCAAAACATTTTATCATTATGTGTAATTTATATGTTTTAGGCATCAGCAAAAATACATTTAATTATTTTGGAAGAAATGTATATTCCTATAAGGTAAAGGCAAAAGAAATCAGTGGAGGAAAATAAATATTTGGAAAGGGAAAGAGAGGACATAGTTGTCTGTCAGTTGTGAGGTGAAAAGGTTAAAGACTACAAGATGGCCCAGAGAGTAAGAGATCCTAATATGTACAACCTACGTTCAACCCACAGAGCCCACAGAGGTGGGATAGAACCTACTCTCACAAGCTCTCCTGACTTCCACATGCATGGCATGGCATGTGCACAGTTACACTCACACACACTATACATGCAATGGAGGGGATAATAATAAATTTTTTAAAAAAGAAATTTAGAAGGAACATACCTAACAGTTACAAGTGTCTACAGTATACAAGGATACTAGAGCAAAAAAAGTTTTATGCCTCTCCCCTTTTTTTATTCCATTAACAAAACTGAACCTGTCTTAGGTCATTCTTATGAGAATGCCTTCCTTACCCTCCATGGAATATGCATTATCAAAAGCAATGCACATCTGTCTTAAGTTGGTAAGGCTCTGTGCAGAATCTTACCCGTCCTTGGCTTGCCAGCCTGTTAATTTAATAACTCTGTCTCAAAAAAAATCCATTTTCAGGTTCAAGCCATGTACTTTGGCTGTCAACATGTTGATGTTGTTAAAGGTAAGCTTTAACACAATGGGCAGGAATAAAAGTATTCCCAGGACAAAAAGGTCTTCAGGCAGGAATCTGACATTAGGCTAGAACAAAGAAGTGATTTCAGACAGGAATCTAAATTTTAGACTAGAACAAGGAAGTGGGCTTCAGACATGAAAATAACCTTGGGCTAGGACAGGGAAGTAAGCTCAGATACTTTGGTCATCCTGATAAGCCCTTAGAAACAGTGATCACGGGAGTGTTCACGTAATTGAGTTTAATGCCTTGCTTTTTCTTTGACTATTTGTGTTTATTGCCTTGCTTGTTCCTTGACTATTTGCATCTATTTATTGCTAGACCCTCAACCTAGAACTGACCTTAATTCATGCATGTAGTTAAAAAGGTATAAAAGCATTAAAGGAGAAGGGGGGATGGAATAGGGGGTTCTAGGAAGGGGAAATGGGGAAAAGGGATGACATCTGTATTGTAAATAAATAAAATATCCAATAAAAAAACTTTAAAAAAAAAAGAAACGTATTATGCAGTCAAAGCTAGGAAGCTATTGATGACTAGAATGGGAATATTTTTTAACAAAATTATGGGAAAGCTCCATAGTAGTGTCATCAGATTCCTAGATTTTTCCAGAATATTCCAAATTACTACTTATTCAATCCCAATACATACTGTTTTGATTTTCCACTTGAAACTGTGGTAGCATCATAATAAAAAGGTAAAACAATCCACTTAAAGTTTAGGGTGCTTAGTAATGAATAGATCATAAGAAATAGGACACAGAATCAAGACAAGGTGTTCTGGGAGTAGGGGCTCCAGGGCACAGCTATAAGCCATGGGAAAAGAAATAGCCAGTGAATCAGGAGACTGAAAATTTGACAGACAGAAAGGGAATTATTGATGGCACGAGTTCCAGAGAAAGGCAGAAAAAGTTGGGATCAATAGCACAAGTAGATGGGGCAGGGTGAAGGGCTTCTTTTAAATAGCAGTAAGTTTGAAACACAGATAATGATGGAGACATTTTCCTGGAGAGTGGAAACAACACTGCATGTAAGGTCACTAAAGCATGCACAGCAGAGGATTGGAAGTGTTTGATTATTCTGTTTGACTGGCTTTCAGTAAATAGCAGCAGAATGAATTCTACGCACTCAGTCCTACCAGGTGAGGGAGCAGTTATGCTCATCTCATGTAGACAGTGTTAGCAAGCATGGTGCAGGAGCTTAAAGGGAGATTTGGAGACTCTTATGACATGCAATATCAAGTCAAATGAGACTGTGGTAGGGGGTCCTGAAAGCCAGGGAACACAAAAACAGAAAACATCCACATAAGCAGAATGATACCCTTGAATGTAGTAACTTCATCACAGCCATCTGCAACCCCTCTTTAACAAAGAGACTACTATGTGTTTAATCTCCACCAAAGTGCTTACATGAAAGCTTTTTGCATCCTACCCCACACCCAGCATCCTACCCCACCCCAGCATCCTACCCCACCCCAGCATCCTACCCCACCCCAGCATCCTACCCCACCCCCAGCATCCTACCCCACCCCCAGCATCCTACCCCACCCCCAGCATCCTACCCCACCCCAGCATCCTGAGCTCCCGTCCTCTACATCCAGGTCATCTTTAGAATCCTACCATAGGGTTTTTAAAAAAATAACCAGTGAAATTTATATGTTACTATGTATAGGACATAAAGATGCAAAAATCAGACAGAAGCCCTGTTTTACTGTATTCTCATTCACTCTGATGATCAAAAATTTGGCCAAGACTGCAAGCATAATTAAAAGCTATTTTCTTCAGAAAGATTCTGTACCTTGTTTCTCTGACCAGAATCTAGAACAATATGGCCCTTGACCCTCAACTCTGTATTCAAAATGTACATAGCAATGCCCTCTTGGCTACAGTTCGTCTCTAGGTGCTTTTATCTTGTGTGCCTGTTCCACAATTTAATCATTTCCTAAGTACATACTATTGTTGTGCTATATTGTTGACTTTATTTTATTCTTCAGTACAACTCCAACCACAAACACACACACACACACACACACACTATATATATATATATATATATGAAAATTTTTGTCTATTCACCCCTTTCTCTAGGCACTAGACCAATGTTCCTGCATAAATTGTTGTCTCTGTATGCAGACATACTAAAGTTTTTTTTTTTTTTAAGCTTTCTTCCACAACAATGAATTCTTTGTCAAAAGGAGTAAAGAAAGAGCAATTGGAAGAATTCTGAGTGAATTGTGTCTGGAACTCTAGAAAGTTTCTTCAACTCTAACAACTCATGACAAGCAAGGATTAGGTCAACAAGAGAAGAGGATGGAGCTTGGGTAGTGGCCATGGGTCAGGAGCTGCTGATACCAGCTCGTTCTTAAGGTGTGTGTGGCAGAGATGACAAGACAGGGATGTCATGTCACATGATCTATGCTAAGATAGCACTGCCTGCCTGGAGTGGCATGGTTTTTCCCTTGGTATGTTTTGGTCACTGCTGGAATCCACAATCATTGAACTAAAGCAACTTCATCACCTGTCAGTCCATGTCAACTGCTGTGTGACCTGAGGAGAAAAGGACAATGCTGTATGCATCCATCTAGAGCATCTGTACTCACTATGTTTGTCTAAGTCCACCCATCTACCCTTTGAGCCTCCAGCATGATGACCAGTTGGTATCACAGCCAACAACATTTTTTATTTCAAGGACTCATTTTAATCAATAATTTCTTAAAATAGCATACAAAATAATAGGTTTTGTCACGGCATTTTCATGCATATATTTTCCTATTTATACCCTTATCCACTTCCTCCTCTGTCCCCCTGTCCTCTCTCTTACTGGTCCCTTCATCCCCAATGGCTTTCTTTCTACTTTGATGGCATACATTTCATCAGCTCCTCATTTTCTATAACATTTTAAGACTTCTTCACTTCCTACAAGCCTCCTTCTAGTTTCATGACTTGTGTACACGCACACACACAAACACACATAGACACACATACCACATACACACACCACACATAAACACATATATACCACACAAAATCACACCACAACACACACACTACATATACACATACATATACACATGTACAAACAAGTTATTCAGTATTTGTCTTCTTGAACCTAGTCTACTTCATTTATGATTTACTGTTCTATTCATTTTCTTGTAAATGTTATGATTCATTTTTCTTTGTTGCTAAATAACCTTCGTGTGTGTGTGTGTTTTCTCTGTTTGTGTATATGTGTGTGTTGTCTGCCTATGTATTATCTGTGTGTATATTGTTTGTGTGTGTGCCTGTTGTTTCTCTGTGTGTGTGTATGTGTGTGTGTGTGTTGTATCTATATGTATATCTATATGTGTTGTCTCTGTGTGTATGTCTGTGTTGTCTGTGTGTGTGTTATGTGTATGTGTTGTCTGGGTATATGCCTGTTGTTTCTCTGTATATGTGTGTATGTGTGTGTATGTGTTTGTTTGTTTGTGTTTGTGTATGTGTCTGTGTTTGTGTGTATGTCTGTGTTTGTGTGTTTGTATGTGTGTATTTGTGTCTGTGTTTGTGTGTGTGTATGTATGTGTGTGTGTTGTATCTATATGTATATCTATATGTGTTGTCTCTGTGTGTATGTCTGTGTTGTCTGTGTGTGTGTTATGTGTATGTGTTGTCTGGGTATGTGCCTGTTGTTTCTCTGTGTGTGTGTGTATGTATGTGTGTGTTTGTTTGTGTGTTTGTATATGTGTCTATGTTTGTGTGTATGTCTGTATTTGTGTGTGTGTGTTTGTGTGTGTGTATGTGTGTGTGCCTGTATCACACTTTTGTTACTCATCTCTTGGTTCACATCTATTCTGGCTCTATTTCTTAGCTACCTTGAATGGTGAGGCAATAAACACGATGTGCAAGTATCTCTGTGGTAGACTCAGCCCTCTGGGTGGACATCCACACATGGTATTGTTAGGTCATGTAGTTCCATGTTTAGTTTTTTTTAAAAAAAAATAAAGACTTTCATACTCTTTTTTAATGTGTCTATCTAGTATCTAGTAGCCCTATACTGCACACACACACACACACACACACACACACACACACACACACACAGAGCTACCTTTCTGGATCATATGTATCCAGAGTATAAAAACTGTGTGACAAACTCAGACTGGGTTCACAGTTAAACTTGTCTGTCTCACATAGGGTGATAGAACATTTCTGAGCCCCTTTACACCATGTCACTGTTGAAACACTCAGGTAACAACCAGGTCTAATCCCAGCCCACTTAACATTTCTTTATAGCACATTTACAGTGTTGGATTATTTGCCTGTAATGGAAACAGTGTTCTTCCTTTCATTTAGGAGGCACCTAGAAATAGATGATTTTTCCACTTACAGGTCATTTTAAGCCTCACACCCTCTCTGTATAAACTGGCTTCGAATCTATATACATCCTGTCAGCTACAAAACTGCAAGGGTGAGCAAATAGAACAAGATCCATAAGAAAGCCAAGTATCCATGTTACATGTCATTTCGCCACTGTCACAAAACTTTTAAATGCTGAGACCTGAGTTGCTATGAAATTACTGCCCAGGTTCTAGGGAGATGATGTCATTGGTACTTTGCATCTCTAATGAGAGAATTGGATTCTGCTTTAGAAAAGGACTAAACACTCATCCAAAAAAAAAGCTTTCTTCTGACTCATAGCAATGTCTATCATCATTCAGCATTCTGCATTCAAACTCTGAAATGTCTTCTTTATTAAAAATAAACAAACAAAAACTGATTTCTCTACCAAATATTTCTGGCCACAAGCTAATTCTCTTTAAGTGAGGAGCATGTTTTCAACAAAATTTTGAGAATAAATATCAATTTAACTTGAAGCTATTTAACTACTGGTTTTGTACATGTCTTCAAGCTATGTGTGTATAATTTGAGTTTGGAAAGAAGCCATGTAAAGAAACTAGCTGTTGCATGATTCTCTCTCTCTCTCTCTCTCTCTCTCTCTCTCTCTCTCTCTCTCTTTCTCTCTCTCTCTTTGTCTCTGTCTGTGTGTGTGTGTCTCTCTCTCTCTCTCTTCCCCCTTCCTCCCACACTTTTATTCTCCAGGTGTGACATATTGATGTAGAAACTATAAACTCTTATATTATCTTATAACTTTAAAAGAAAATGTAAAACTTGTTATCTTCAGTTAATAACTATTGATGAAATGCAGAATTCTAGGTGTTATAAAAATATAGGCAAGGTATCATAAACTGTAATGGTGTATTCATCTTAAATATATATATATTATATGTGATAAATACATATATATTAGCATCTAAAACATATATCATCTTAAATGTATAATATATGTATATGTGTATATACATATAGTTAGATAGAGATAGACAGAGAGAGAGAGAGAGAGAGAGAGAGAGAGAGAGAGAGAGACTGCTGTAGAAACAGCTGACTACACCTTTATTTTCTTGCCTTCCAAAAGGGTCATATATTAGAAGCTTGGTTGTCAGTGGTGGCAGGAAGTGGCTGACAATAAAGAGATGGAGCCCAGTGGGATGTTCTTAGATCATTTCAGGGAATACTCAAAGAATAGGATGTAGGATTCCAAACTCACTGGCTTTCTGCCCTTCAGGTTTTAATCCTCTCCCTCTATACATGCTCTGCTGACGACATCACCTGCCATAAGGTCTTCACCAGAGTTAAACTGACTCCAGAGCCTTGACCTTGAATTAAATAAACTTTTTTTTCTCTAAAAAGTTGGGCTACTTCAGCTACTTTGTTGGTGGACTAATACACTATTTATGACATTTTTTTTCTTGAGTCTCCCAGATAGTATTTCTAGATGGTACATTCCCCCTGTAGTAGTTAGCTATTACTGCTAAGAAATTGCTCCCAGAGTGAGGAGCTTAAAACACTGAAAATGTATTGCTTTTGTAGATCACAGGTTCAGAAGCACTGCCACTCAGCACGCCTGGCTCAGGAGTCTCTCTGGAGGTTTCACACAAGATATTGGCAGGGGATGGAGTCAGCTGCAAGCTTTTCCAGAGCTGGAGGATCTACTCTTAGCCTCTTTCATGTGTTTGTTGACAGAAGCCTGGGGTTTTTTCCATTGGCTTCCATCCCCTCCCAGTTGGGCCTCCCCAGAGGGCCACCTGGTAATTGCAGCACAGAGAAGTAGTTGGCTCACCTGTTATGAGTAAACAGAGAGTAAGCAAGTGAGCCAGAGCGAATAAAGAAAAGACCAGACCGTGTCTGTTTCAGCCTATGTTCAAGGGACATGGAATGGGGTTCCAATTTTGAAAAGAGAATTAGTTAAGAATTTGTAGTGATTTTCTAAACCACCACCTTCCCTAACACTCCTGGCCTCTGCCCATCCCTCTGTCTTTTCCTGGAACTTTGAAAATACTAGACTTACAGGACCAGTATTAATTTTATTTACATAAACACTCAGTATCTTGATATTTGCTGGGTCAGCACCCTTTTGCACACATAAGTAAATGAAGTCAAAATGTAAAAGGAAACTGAGGGCAGGAACATTTAGAATGTGGCTTGAATGTGCAATGTAAAAATAAAATGGGTAATGAAGCTCAAAAGTTGCAAATATCTAGTCAGAAATACTATAAAGATAACACATATCAAACACTATGGACACATAACTCTTCTTGGTCTTGAAGATCAAGTGATCCCAACCCAAAAAGACCATTACTTTGTCCTTGACCTCATTCTTCTTCATTTCCCATAACATTTTTATGGGAGCCAGCAGCAAGAAATGCTTCTGTGTTTTTCCTCCCTGCATTGCCAGGATTCCAAATGCATTGCCAAAAAAACGAAAAAAGACAGAGACACTCTCAGGTCCTCTTCCACCCGCCATCCCTCCTTCCTTTGCAACTGGCTCTCCTCCATGCAGACTTGGCCTGTACTGCTCGCCTTCTGGAGAGCCCCAGGCTATGCTGAAGCAGGTGTCTGCTGTCTTGTCTGTGCTCCACCTGAGCTACATCAATAACCAAATCCTTCCGCCACCAGGGACAGGGGGAAGCATCTTTCTGCCTGCAGTGCCACTTGACTCTCAGTACCCTTCATCAGTCCATCAACATAAAGTCCTAAAAGTTCACAGTCTGAACTTCAAACATCTCCAAACAATACATAATAATTTTTTTAAAATGTATAAATCTCCCTAATCACCATTTAATATCACTATATCAACATCATGTAAGTTACAGGTGCCATATCACCTACTGGCACATGCCACCATTTGCACTTCTAAAAACTCTTTGTTTCAGTAAACCATGAACTTAGAAAAAATACAAATTTGGAGGAGACTCTAATTTGCAATTGAAGATTGAATTATTGGACAGTAACTGAAATGTAATTTTAAAGACAAGGATAGTTTCCTAAAAAGTTCAAAATCTCTTGCCTGCATTGAATTCATTCAGTTGTTTCTGTTTCTCACTCACCTGTCGTCCAGATGTTTGTTTATCCAGATGTTTGTCTACTTAATATAACCCAAGCGATGGGGTGTTGATGTAGTATGTTCATATAATCAACTAGGTCTCCCTTTTTTCTGCCATATTACTCCAGATGGAAACACATTGGCACATCATATAAGCCTTCCTGGGCCCCTTCTGTTCAGAATTTCTATGCCAGTGAAGAATATGCAAATTGGAACCTTCCACCAAATGCAGACAATATAATTGAATTAGAGTGCTCCAAGTTTTCTGAATGGCATTGGATTGTACTTTGCCATTTCACTTTTTTAAAATAAATCCTTGCCTGAATCTGCCATCTAATTTCTTTTTTTCTGAGATTATAATATAATCACAATTCCCCATTCCCCTTCTTCTCTCCAAATTCTCCCATATTCACCTCCTAGCTCTCTTTCAAATTCATAACTTACTTTTGCATTAATTGACATAATGTGCACATATATATCTAAACATATATATTTCTAAATATAACTACTCGGTCCATATAGTGTCATGTGTGTGTGTGTGTGTGTGTGTGTGTGTGTGTTTCTGGGATGACTATTTGTGCTGGATAATCAGTTGATATACTCTTCCCTAGGGAGGACCATCTCTTCTGCTCTTAGGAGTCCTTAGTTACCTGTAGTTCACTGAGTAAAGCTCCCCTGTCCATGTTGACACGTCTACTTGTGTCATCCTTGTTCAGCTCATGTTTAAGCTGTTATTTTGGTGAGACATCACCAGTGTAGCTCTGTCAATTCTAGAAGAGACAATCTCAGAGAAAAGTGTCTATTCCACTGGTTCTTACACTCTTCCCACACCCTTTTCTGCAGTGATCTTCAAGCCTTAGGAGAAGGAGTAGTGTGGTAGATGTCTCAGTCGAGACTGGGCTCTACAGTCCTGTATTTTGATTAGTTGTGGCTTTCTGCAATTGCCTCTGTCTGTTGCAAAGAGATATCTCCTTGATGAGAGGGTAAGTACTACACTTATCTGTGAGTATAAGGACTAATGTTTACATTGTTGTTAGGGATTATGGTGGTTTAGTAAATTTGTGTTTGTAGGTTCTGCAATATCCATGATTTCACTATGTTCTGATTTCTTTATATATAAAAAATGTATGTGGCACATACCTTATGCCATAAACACAAAAAGGTGCACTTTCTGCATTGCTCACTGATGATTCCTTCTGGAATTTCTTCCTTCAGTTATCTTTTGTGGTATAAGATGAGTTACCATGTTGCTTAAAATAATACAGTAACAAACAAATAACAGAGAGACATAAACATATGCCAATGCCACGTCCAAGTTAACCATTAGAGAAAATTTATAATGGAATCACTACATAAGTCCCCAGACTCCTTTAACACATGTACACACACACACACACACACACACACACACACATACACACACACACCCCTTAAATGTTAACTCAGTCAAGCCCTATTTTTTCACATCACTACTACAACATCAAGTTTAATTAAAAACATTATAGCAGTTATCCCATGTTTCCACACATGACTAGTGCTTTATATCATCTGTGGAAAATGGACTTCAGTTATGTCAAAATAATGACATTTTAAAATAATAAAAAGTAAATGAACAAAGCCCTTCTGCACCAAGTGATCTTGCAGGAGTATTTTTGCCACATACATGCACAAGACTCTTGGTCACACTACAGCCTGAGACCTGACAGCCCACAGTTACTTGGAACTAGTGCTCTCAGTCACCCAAAAATATCAGGAGCACCAAACAGAATGCTGCCATTTCCTGAAGTACAGCATTTATTGAATTATCCTAAGTTTAAACGTTTTAGTATGCCTTCTTATATTGTATGTTCTGAAAAATTATGTTCTAAGAAGAACTACTGGAAAAAGTGGGAAAAAGAAAGAACTTTCTGACACTAAATCCAGAAAAAAATATTATTTGCAAACATCTACAATGATGATAATATTTTGAAATTTATTGATGTGCTTTTACTTCTGCCTCTGAGCCCTGTCATTTTAATTGCATCTGACTGGAGACAGCAAATGATGTTTTTGCTGATGAAATATAAAGAGGAGAATGAGGTGCCACCCAGCTTCTGATATGCAACATAAAATTATGCAGAAAGAAATGTGCTTGCATGCCAGCTCTCATTTTGAAAGAATATGAGCTCCAAGACAACAGCCTTTGGTTTTGTTCACTGCTGCATCCCCTATGCATAGAGACTGGTAACAGTAGACAACAAATATTTTGTGAATGAATGAGTGAATGAATAAATGAGAAGGAGTTGTAAAATTTCTTTTGTCTCCTGAAGCATGTCAGCAACCAAGCCTGAGTTTACAAGTCAGCCTACACTTCTCTCACGAGATAGAAAATATAACCTTCTGTAGTAATAAAGGCATTCAGCTTGCTTTTCTATCAAAGAAACTGTGTGGTGCTAGAGGGCAGAAGAGAGGCTCTATCATCCCCTCCCTAAGGAGACTGCAAGAAGAGAAAAGACAGAATAAAACACTGGAGGTGTGGGCACTGATTTCTGAGCATCAGAAAATCGAGGAGATCAAACAGCTGCCATTGTTCTCCACCCGAAATACCATCTCCCCTACGACTCTCGAACCAACCTGGGGAGTTGCCACATCAATTTGTCAATGCTCTTTGGCAAAATAAAGAGAGAGGGTGATGTTTAGCTTTCTGAGCAGCTCCTTCTGGCTCCCCTGTGGCACAGGAGAAACAAGAGAAGTAGCTGAAGTCAGCCAAGGAGACTGACAGAAGGTATGGGAGGAGTCCTCTAGCAAGGACAAAACACAGGGTCAAATCCCAGTTGAATGAAGGGAGCCTGCTCAGCAGTTGGGGACAGCAGTTGGGGACAGCAGTTAGGGACAGTCCACACAGCATTCCAGCTGTATTAGCAGCTACCTAGTGGATAAATTTAGCTTGTAACTGCATCCATTGTTAGCTACAGTTTAAATGGTCAGGGGTCCAGCACAGCAATCAGGCAAGTTTTGTCTGCTTCACTCTTGCTTGGGGTAGAAAGGGTTTACTGCAGGTTAGAGTTCATCATCAAAGGACACCAGGAAGAACACAAGCAATAACCTGGAGGCAGGAACTAAAGCAGAGACTGAACAGGAACACTCCTTAGTGGCTTGTTTTTCATGGTTTGCTTAGCTTGTTCTAAACAACCCAGGATGTCCTGTCTGAGGATGGTGTCATCCACACAGGCTGCTCCTCCTTTATCAGTCACTCATCAGGAATACCCCAGAGACATGTCCACAGGCCAATCTGACAGAAATAACTCCTTAGTTGAGGAGTCCTCTTTCTAAGTGACTCTAGTTTGTGTCAAACTGACAAAAGTAACCCACATTAACTGGGTTCTGTTTGGAGTCTAACAAGGCTATAGACTAGCTGATTGGCTGCATGCATTCTCATTGGGAGGCTGGAGAATCAGTTTTAGCTCATTTGAGTTCTTGGCATAGTTCATTTCATTGCTGCCATAGAGCAAGGAGCAAGAGGCTCTGAATTTTTGCTGATGGTTCACCTGATATCCTCTAGAGACCAACAGTTTTGTGCTACCTGGGCATCCTCAATATACCTTCTTCTTTCCTCACCTGTACATGGAGACACTCTCCTCTGACCTCAGAAAGGACTCTGTCTTAGTTACTTGTCTATTTCTGAGAAGAAACACCATGACCAAGGCAAGTTATAAAACAAAGCATTTAATCGGGGGCTTGCTTACACTTTTAGAAGATGAGTCTATGACCATCCTGGCAGGAAGCATGGCAACAGGGCAGGCAGGCATGGGGCTGGAGGGGTAGCTGAGAGCTTACATCTCTAATCCACAGTCATATGACAGAGAGAAAGAGACTGAGCCTGGTGTGAGCTTTTGAAACCTCAAAGCTCACCCCCAGTGACACTCTTCCTCCAACAAAGTCACTCTCATTAATTCTTACAAAAGAGTTCCTCCACCTTCTAGGGACCAAGCAGTCAAATGTAGGAGCCTATATGGGGCCCATTCTTATTCAAACCACCACAGAGTCCATACATCGCATGTTTTCACTTGATTAAATCAGGCCCAGTCAGAGTAAACTGACTTGAGACCTTAATTATATCTGTAAAATCACTTCATCTCTGCCATATAATGTCTTTAAAGCATATCATGACACAGACTGTTGAAAAGAAGCAAGACAAGATTCAAGTCTCAGCACACTCAAAGAGAGAGGATAACACTTAGGTATAAACACTAGGACTGCTGCCCCACTGTGATCTCTTCTCCAGGCTGGCAAAGGAGAGGGAGCAAAGAGCAACCCAAATAATGATGGCGAGCTCCATTTCAGAGGCTGTGGGGGCCAGAAAATACCTCTGCCATGGGACTTGGCCTTGGAGTCTTCTCTGGAAACATTCACATCTGTCAAAAGGAGATGAGGAAGGGGAAGCTGACTCAAAATTGATGAAATTGGCCATGGTTACCATGAGAGATTGGATTTTCGCTGAACCCTTTGGGAGCAGACAATTTCAAAGCATCAAACACAGTTAACATTTCCTCTTTTAAATTGTTCTTTTTAATGAAGGGATAATGAAAATAGCAAACTAATTAAAGCAAAGGGCACACAGATGTGTAGCACAGAACCATTTGACCAGTTGCACATATTTTTGTAAAGGAATTTTTTTTTACCTAAGTACTTACAAGGTGTCACTACCCTTAGTAGATATGATTAATGATAAATCATAGAAAACCATAAAAAGGACTATCTTGAATAAACTCAAAATGTATATAATATTCAGAACAAGAAAAAAATCTTATTTTGTGTAGAGTGAAAAATTATAAAGGCCATTTTATGAAATATGTGTAGATTTCTTTGCCCTTAGACCTTGGGCAGAAAAGTGCAGATTCCAGAACGAGGAACTGAAAATAAGATTTCAGGCCTTCATACCCCAGGACACTTGCTGGATGAATTACATTCCTCAAGCCTCAAGCAATAGGCCCACCTATGGGTAGAAGAGGCCCAAGGCAGGAAGACACATTCCTGACCATAAAAAATACAAGCCATCTAGGTGGGGCTGTGACTGGAGGAAGTGAGAAATGTTTTGTAATGACGGTATAGGGGACAGTGACTTGGTAAGACCACATTTTTGAGAAGAATGAGTGTGCAGAGTGATTTTCACATGACTCTAGATCATTTGGGCCAGATTCCTCTAAAATGTTCCACTGTTCTTGGTTACCCCTCCCTCCCTTGGTCTTCCCAGTGCTATGTTCAAAATTTGTAAAACAACCAATCATGTGTAACCACATGAAAATGCAACCAATCATGTATAACCGCGCTAAAATGCCTTCCTTTCCCCACCCCATGCTATAAAAGACCCCTTAGCCCGACATTCAAGGCCAAACCTTGCTCTTGGAGCTAGAGAGCTTGTGGTTTGACCGCCGGCTAACTTCCCTAATAAAGCCTCTGCTAATTGCATCCAGGTATGGTTTCTTGTGATCTTTGGGTGGTTGTGATTTCCTGAGACTTGAGGAAGGGTCTCCCGAGTATGGGGGTCTTCATTTTGAACAAAAAGGAAATATAACTTAAGTGAAAATCAGTTTTCCTTTTAACTATTTGGTGGGTGAATGCTGATTAAGTCCAGAAAGCCCATTAAAACAGATGTCAAAGTAACCCCATCCAAACCACCTACCAGTCTAGTCTTCTACCCACCGAAGGTGAACACAGCTTACATTAGGGGAAGGACTGAAGGAACTGAAAGAGATAGCAACCCCATAGGAAGAAGACCAACAGTGTGAACTCACCTGGACCCCTAGGACCTTCCAGAGACTAAGTCACCAACCAAAGAGCATACAGAGGCTGGTCTACAGGTCATATGTAGCAAAGGGCTGCACTGTCTGGCCTCAGTGGGAGAGGATGTGCCTAATCCTATAGAGATGTGATGCCCCAGAAGGGAGGATGTGGAGGGAGTGGGAGATATCTTCTCAGAGGCAAAGGGGATGGGGACTGGGAGGGAGGGCAACAATTGGGATGTAAATGAACAGAGTAATTAACAAATAAATAAAAAGAAGTCCCCATCATGTCTTTGATAAGATTTAGAATGTGCTATACCACATTCACTTTAACCACTTAATATTCTCCTTAGTGCTTTTTATGTTTAATCTCAGAAAAATCATAGAAACATTAATGAGTAAGATGATGATACCCCCCCTTTAGAGCTGTAGCTCTAGCTCTAAAGGTCAAATAATTCACCCATGGCCATATAATGAGTAAGCAATCTTGCAACTGAAGACCCCCATACTTGGGAGACCCTTCCTCAAGTCTTAGGAAATCACGACCACCCAAAGATCACAAGAAACCATACCTGGATGCAATCAGCAGAGGTTTATTAGGGAAAAGAGCGGGCAGCCAGCGGTCTGACCATGTACTCGCGCAGGAGTAGGGTCCGACCCCAACATCCAGTCCGCGGAACGTTTTAAAGAGAAAAACCACAAACCAGGGGAGTGGGGCGGGGGTGAGGGGTTGCCAAGGATACATAACATAAGAATAGAGAAACATTCCAGAGAAACCCACCCTGAATGGTTTACCATGTCACTGTGTCCCACCCTGTCATTTATCAACTATTTCAGACTAACTATCTTTACTTCTTCCTGCTATAGCCCCACCTAGGTGGCAGCATCTTATCTGTGGTCAGGAATGCCTTCCTGCCTTGGGCCTCTTCCACCCAGAATGTGCCCCAGGGAAAGTGAAGGCCTGAAATCTTATTTTCAGTTCCGCGTTCTGGAATCTGCACTTTTCCTGCTCAGGTCTAAGGCGAAAAATCTACACATATTTCATAAAATGGCCTTTATAATTTTTCACTCTACACAACTTAAGACCTACCCACCAACTTCTGAAGGCCATGCTTGTGGTTTTTATGCTGTGCTTTCAGACTGGTCTCCAATCGTTTATTACACTTCAAATGTGCTGATTTCTTAACTCTGATTGTACCTGTGAGGTTTACAGTGCTGCACTAGGAAGACAGACTCTGTTCCAGAATCTCCTCTGCCACTTCTACAGCCATGCAGGGGATAAGGGCAGCGCCTTTCCCCAGCCATCAAGGTCTCCTCCCTCCAGTACAGGACACTCCTCAAATCCCCAAATTTGCGTTGGTTGGGGTTCTCCCAGGCTGAGGCGGAGCCAGTAATGGATACTGCAAAGGGCTTAGAGTGGGTGATTCTGGGAGAGCCTCTGGGCACATTCGTTCCTGTCTGGAGTGATTGCTTTCACCCTCTTCCTTTTCTTTCTCACATTGCAGGGATTGGTCGTTTTTTATCCTTTCCACTGGCTGTTGTGACAAACCAAGGCTTCTCTCAGCTCTAACCTTCTGCAAAACAGAAGCCAGTCTCCGAATTTTATCCTTCTTATCAGAGAAAAGGCAAATCACAAGTTCCCCATTCATCCCACCCTTCCAACGAAAGGTGGAAGCTCACATTTGCATGTAATTTTCAGTGACCAGACTGAGATATTCAGGTGAAAGGGAGGTGAATATAACCAGTTGCTATGACAACAGCAAGATATAAAATGGCACAGCAATTCTTAGGACAAGCTTTTAAAATTACATAAATTTGAATAATAACAAAGAAACCATTCAAAAGTACGTATATAAAAACAACCCACCAATTGAAAGAATGAAGTACACCACGTAAATATACTACCCTGAATTAATCAGGCAATTAAAGATACATATACACACACATATGTGTGCATGTAATTCTAATCCTCAAGGGACTATGAGGAAAAAACAGGGTTAATCACAACTCTGCTGCCTCGGGAAAGTCACTTGTCAGACTGATGCAACTGTATTTATGGTAAATTTTCTCCATGTACACCACAACACTAAAACTCAGGTCTTGCTCCCTAGATCACGTGGGCAACAGCAGAAGGTGCAAGTGTTCTTATTGACCACCTAACATAGTTAATGACCTCCTGCTTAAAAGTTCCCTAGTTTCCCCGATGCTTCTTGTTCCTTCCTTCCACTCAACAATTATTCTCTCCTAGTTTTCCTAGGGTTCTGTGAATGGTACCCATTCCTCTGATGTCTAACCAGACATCCCTAGTTACCTCTTGAATGGTGACTCCTACATCTACACCCCCACTTCTAAACCATCTCCAGACATACAGCCTCCACCCACACCAGATCCCCACACATTTCCAAGCATGTCTCAAAACCACCATTCCTGTACATAACCTGAAAGACCATCTCTCCCCTTCCTGGATTCTCTGATAAGACCAGTGTCACAAACATCACACAGAACCAGAGAGATCTTTGTCTCTCTGTCCTCTCTCACATTCAGACAAGGACACTTATAGCTTCTACCTCTGTAATAGCTACAGAGCCTGCTTGCTCTGTACAACCAAGATGGATCTTATCAAAACAATCCAAACCTCTACACAAACCACAACAATGGGTCCTCAGTCTTCCTTTCTGCTTTCAGGTTTCCCTTGTTCCTGGTCATAAGAATCACCTTTGTGTTGTTGTTGTTGTTGTTGTTGCTGCTGTTGCTGCTGCTGCTGCTGCTGCTGCTGCTGCTGCTGCTGCTGCTGCTGCTGCTGCTGCTGCTGTTTCAGTAGAGATTTCCAGGTCTTGCTCCAGATCCACTGAGTCAGAACATAGCAACAAACAACTTTGGGACTTTATGACTTTCTAAGGTGTTCTCAGATGGCTCCTGATTTCAGGCCAGTATAGCCTACCTCAGTGCTGCCAGAATGACTTAATAGACAAAAATTTTCTGTATCCTTTACTGGTAAATGACGTCAAAAATTCCTCACTTAACATTAATAACACATATTCTTTGAGCCGTCTTCCCCGACATTACCTCTCACAGACCCCATGCCCCAAATTACCATCCACATATTCTAGAGCTATTTTCCACATTTTCCAACCACAATGCTTTATTTACATAATACCCTTAGTGTGCCAGCACACTGTATCCATGCCTCTGAGTGATCAAACTTCCCCCACCCTTTAAAGCTCATCCTCCCTTTATGAACATATTTGTGACATCACCACAGCAAGTAGACACATTAGGTGCTGTCCAGGGTGTCGTACTAGTGTAAGTCTGGGTACAAGTCTGCTTCTCCTCAATGTCATAAAGGCTCCCTGAGAAAGATAACTCTTTGTATTTTCACAGTGCTATCTACGGTAAATTGTATATGGCTGGTACACAAACATGTTCCCATGAAAGAGTGAAATAACAATAATTAGAACTTACACTTTAGAGAAAAAAATGGACCGGCCCATTACTGTCTTTATTTATGTTACATTTTTAAACTTCCTGATGTGACTCACATGATTTCGAGTCTGAATGCCTACTTTTACTTTTCCCTTTTACTAGCCAAATCCTTGAAGGGAGTGTCTCTAAATATGCCCTACTCCCAGCCACTGGAGAGAAAGAGAGAGAGAGGGAGAGAGAGAGAGAGAGAGAGAGAGAGAGAGAGAGAGAGAGTAGAGAGAGAAAGAGAGATATAGTGAGAGAGAGAGAGAGAGAGAGAACATTCCTAAGTGACTCTGTTCCTTCAGGACACTGAGGATTCTCCAAAGCCCAAGTCCTCCTAGAACCCCAACCATGGGAGTCCTCACCATGAATGTGATGTTACTACTTTGTGACTATTTATGCTTTTGCCTTATTTTTATTTAATTTTGTAAGTGAGAAAATCACTGAGATAAGTGGGAAGCTGTAAATGCCGCCAAGAACTAAGATAGAAGACATATAATGCGAAATACGTTAGACTAGTGGTAAAGACCAGCCTGCCTCTGCTCACATCTCTGCTCAAGCACTTACTAGTTCTGTGCACTTGGTTTAATTGTTTAATCTCTCCCTACTTCCACTTACCCCTCTATAATACAGAATCTCAAAGCCACCTAAGATGATATTGACATCACATGGCATCAATCATGAAGGAAACAAAACCTTCCAAGAAATGCCAGTCACTATTTCTCTGCGTTATCACCATCCTATGATAATGCAGGACTATGAAGGTCCCTTCATTATAGTTGAGAAAATAGGATACAAAGCTAAAGAGGGCTGATCAGAAACTCTTGAGAATGCTGTCTGTTCCATCTCTTTTTCTTCCCAGTACATGAAATGTAGACCAATGTCTGTCTACTTAACTTCTAAAAACAACTTCAAACTGAGGAGGGTCCAACAATGAACTAGAGAAAAAACTCCAACAATGTTTTTATTACTGGAAGCACAGCCTGCCTTAGGGATATATATATATATATATATATATATATATATCCTATGGGGCAATTCCTATCTAGCCCATAACAAATGATGAGAACTGAGACGTCTCTCACATTCAAGGATCTATGGCCAGTCTCCTTCTAGGTTTTATCATTGTCCCAGTGGGAGAATAAGGTCTTGGCTGTGGGTTCAGTGTTAAGATGTATTAACCAAGGCATCTGCTCACAGGTCTTATTCCCACTCTCCTCCCACTGTACAGTTGGGTGTTTTGTTTTGCTTTGTTTTTGTTTTTTTGCCATGTATCATCTCAACTCTTATTCTACTACAGAGAGGGTTCAAGGAGATCTGTTCCTTGAAGACTAAACTGGATGCTTTCATGAATCATTCTGGTGGGTATTGCATATACGTGTGTGTGTGTGTGTGTGTGTGTGTGTGTGTGTGTGTAGTTTCTTCTAGAAAGATTAAAAAAAAGGTGGGTAAATTCCACTACACCCTTTATTAGACCTTCCAATACCGCAGTCTCCTATTTGCCAAGTGGTTTTATGCAAATCGTGATTTACGGATTCAAAGCCATGACCCAATCATTATTTTACATCCATGTAGCTTATGTCCTGGCAAAGATTCTCTAGAGACGGATTGAGTTTTTATGTGCTTAACTGTTAAGAATGCTCTCTACAATGCCTGTTTCAAAAACTTTCATTAAATAAGTTAAATATAAGCAAAAGACAACAAAAACCTCAAATAATATGTTTCTTCTAATTTATTCTCAAATGCTATGTGTTGACTTTTCTGACACCTAAAAGACAGAATTTCTTTCCACAGAGCTATTTTTTAAAATATTTTTATTCTGATAACAGCTTTTTCTGAAGCAAATTAACATATAAAAAAGAAACCCTTCTAAAATATACAAATCAATGTTTCTAATAATTTACAGATATGCAAAAATCACTAGTATGTAATTTTAGAATACTTTCATAACTCAAAAATCAACTTTATGCCAATTAGTTGTCACACCCCATTCCTTACACCACGGGCTGGAAAACATTAATTTCTCTTTTTGTGGTTTTGTCCATTACAGATATTTCATGTAACTTAAAATGAGCAATCTGAGGTATTTGTGGCTAGATTCTTTTTCTTAAAATATTCTCAAATTCCACCCCCTTGCTGTACCACATGTCAGCACTTCATCTCTTTTTATTACTGAAAACTTTGTTGAACAGACAGAATGTTTTATTGATTCATTCATCATATGATGGACATTTAGGCAATTTTAACTTTGGTAGTAGCACCACTGTAAATATCACATACATATTTTGTGTGCTATTAATGCTTTTATATTTCTTTCATATATGGATAGGAGTTACTCAGGTGACCTGATAAATTTATGCTTGAGAATAAAGATGTCCTACATACAATATGTGTTCACTTATCTACAATCCCACCAGCAGCAATCCTGTCAACACTTTTTTCTGTCTCTGTAATGTATGTAAAGAGAATTCTTATCATAGCTTTGATTGAATATGATTACTAATATTTATGCATTACCTTCAAAGGAATACTTGTTCGCTTCTTTGCCAGATTTAACTTGTATTATTTTTACCTTTTTGTTTCTGAGTTGTAAGTGTTCTTAATAGGTAGACAGATGGTTAAGTAAATAGATAGATAAATAGATGACTAGATAGATGATTAGATAGATGATAGATAGATAGATAGACAGACAGACAGATAGACAGATAGATTCTAGATGAAATTGCCTCATCAAGAAAATGATTTACTAATATTTTTCTAGGTCTATGGAACTCTTTACCTTTTTGATGGTGTTCTTTGAAACAAACGAGGTTTGCTTTTATTGAAAATTTTTTGTTTATGTTTTATTTTATGTAAATGGGTATTTCAACAACGTGTGTGTGTGTGTGGTGTGTGTGTGTGTGTGTGTGTGTGTGTGTGTGTGTGTGTGTGTGTGTGTGCTGCTTTCATGTCTGGTGCCTACAGACACCAGAAGAGGGGAATTGGAGTCACATGAGTGTTGTGTTCTAAACTCAGGCCCTCTGCAAAAGCAACAAGTACTCTGAATGACTGTCTCTCCAGCCCAAGGTTTGGTTTTATTTGGTGAAGCTCAAACATGTGCGTGTTTCTTTTGCAGTTTCTAATTTGTAAGAAATCACTGTCCCACTCACATCTTGGAGATTTGTCCCTGTGCTTCCTTCTAAAAGCTTTACAGTTTTAGCAATTATGATTAGGTCTATGCTTCATGTTACCTAGCATTGTGATGCCACCTCATTGTAGAGCCTGTAAAGACGCAGCTGTGCCAGAAACATGTCCCAAAAGGATTATTTAAAAATAGAAGAATCTCATATAGTCCAGGCTGTACTCAAATTCACTTCCAATGCTTTGCCACCACTTCCAGCATGCTGGAAGTGACCAGCACCACCACATCATAGTGATAACTCCTTAGTATAATTTTCAAACTCAATTCACCATAAATAAACAGTTGACCTCTGGATTCTCAGACATATAACTCTGATCATCCATTCTCATGCCAGTGCCATCCTGTTGATGGCAGTTCTATATTGTTTTTATTAGGGAAGCGTGCCGGGCCACTTGCTTTTTATTCAAATGGTGACTGTTTGGAGTATCTTGCAATCTGTATGACCCACCTTGTTCATTCTCACACTAGAAGCAGCTAGTCTTTGAAAAGGACTACATTGAACTTATAATTCATTGTAAGTACTATTTATGTCTTAATTGTTTTAAGGTTTCTAACCTATGAACAAAATATGTCATTCCATTTATTTTTTTTAATTTCTCCTAAAACTGTTCCCAGGTTCTGTGAGTAAATTATCTCATGCCTTTTTGTTACATTTTAACGAAGTATTTATTATTGTTTTTATTAGTCATAAAGGAATAATCTTTACAATTTTGAGAGAGTATAGAAATACTGTTCATTTGTCTGTATTGTTCCTATATTCTACATCTTTGTAGAATTCATTTTTTACTCCTCAATTGTTTCAGGATGCATTTCTTAGACACTACCTTATAGGTCATGTCATCAATGCTATCTATGAATAGAAATAGTTTCTCACTTTCATTTTAATATGGATGTATTTTATTTTACATAAATAAATCTCCTGGGTAAAACCTCTAATATAATGTAAAATAAAGGCACGGCGGGTAAAGATCCTTAAATAGTTCTCCATCTTAGGGCAAACCTGTGAGTTTTTCACAACTTCTTTTGTTAAGAAAATCTCTTCTATTTCTAAGGATTATTACAGGTTTTTTCATAAAAGCTGATTTAGTTTTGTTCAGTGTGTTTTCTGTATCTATCGAGACAAACGTCAGTTTTACTCTTCATTGTATCACTAGCGTCTTTGACATTGATTGAGTCTTTATAACTTGAACAACCTTATGGTGCTGGAATAATCCCATTCGACCATTGCAAGTTATCCATATTACTATGTTGTTAAACTTATTTTGGCGGTGCCTTATTGAGAATATTTTTCCAGGATGCTCATGGAGTATGTTGGTCTACAGTTTTGTTGTTGTTGTTGTTGTTGTTGTTGTTGTTGTTGTTGTTGTTGCACTGGTTTTGGCATCAAGGTAATACTGCCTTTAACTAAGTTGATAGAATCTGTCCATGTTTGCTGTTTGAAAGTTTGCAAAAGATCTGTAGTAATTCTTATTTCTTATTATAGTCTTTTCGAGTAAATCCTTTGAGACTATTGAGATGTTTTTTCATTGCCAAACATACATCCGTTCCTAGAAATATTTCTACACACAAGAATTTGTTTTTAGCCATTTGTGTGTTCTGTATGTTTCCTGGTCTGGGTAATTTATATGATTTATACTTTTCTGATCATTGTGTATCTTATACTTTTTGTTGAAAAATAAGCATTTTTAAAACGAAGTCTTCCTCTCCCCCATCATGTCTTGTTGTAGCTGCTCCTTCTTTATCAGTTCTGCTGTTTATTGGTGGCTTTTCAGGACTTTGGCAGTCTTTATTTTTCACTGGCCTTATTAGCTTAGTGATAAACACATGGTTAACTGTAAGTTTCTTGAATTCCTTGAATTATTAAGTCTCCCGACTTCTACTAAGGGACTCTGTTTTGAGGGAAGGGTACAATTTCAACATTCTACTAGCTTCAAAATCTGACTAACCCTCACTTCTTGCTTGTGTGTCACCTCTAAGTCATCCAGAGGTGAGATATTAAGGTGTTCCTAGGTTGGATGTTTACCTGTTCTGCACCCATAATTAGCCTTCTATAAGAACGGTAGACATCATTTTCCAAAGCCCCCTATGTACATCTCATTCCCTGAAATTTGGCACCAAACTTTTGTTTAATATTTGCTTATTTTAGTCATCTGACTGTGTCAAGCAGATGGACACTGAACAATTGCTGCTGACTTTTGTATCTGATCAATATTCTAGGGCCAGGTTTTGCCTCACTAAATGAGGTCTAAGCTAGATCAACCCCTGCAAAGTGATCTTTTGTTGCGGATTGGTTCTAATACTTGGAATCAATCTGGCCCCCAAAATCAGGAATCTGCATGAACAAACGCTGAAGGTCCTTGTCCCCAGTTGGTTTTTGACCAATCAATAAAGAGCCAACATCCAATGGCTGGGCAGGTAGACTGAGGTAGTACTTTGAGATGTGTGTGGGCTAGGAACCTAGAATGAAGAAGAATCAGAGATCGCCAAGACAGGGAAGAAGAAAGACCAGACCTAGAGGTCCGCGGACATGTGAAAGTCAGGGAAAATGGCCACACCGACCACTTCCCCAATTGTGTTTGGGGTAGCAGAGATGAAATACAGATTTTAAAAGATGTAAACTAGGAGTACCAGAGGGGAGTGTTTGCTAGCAACGGGGAAGGATTAGAAACACCCAGGCATTAAGTTAGTCAAGGTATGTTAAAATTAACTGTAGGCAGGGGGGAGGGGGTTGCACACACACCCTTTTCATTCGCAAATCTAGAGAGCTCCTGGCTCCTGGGCGGGGTGCAGGGTGCCACAAGCGTGCACAGCCTGCGGGAAGCAAAGCAGTTTAGCTAAACTTGCCGCTACAATCTTTTCCAAACAGTTCCAAAACCGACAGCTCTCTGGAGATGGGACCTTACAGGGAGGTAAAAGAAAAACAAAAAACAAAACAACAAAAAGGAAAAGGAAAACTACACCTCTATCCGACTTCAGTGCTGCTGGGCCTCTGGTTTCCCTAACAATACAGTGTGCAAGGGTACGATGCCAAGGTGCTCATGGCTCTTACAGAAATGGGGACATTTCTCTGAAGTGACCTGAAAACTTTTGCAAAAATGTGTTCGTTTTTAAATTTCTAAAAGTTAATTGCTTTACCGCTTTCCCCAGTGTTTCTGAATTTCTTACAAAGAGCACACGTGGCACAAATTGCTTCTTCTTTAGGCTTACTGGACATTGTCCCTGGGACAGAACCTCTCAGTTCATGAAACAGGGGACCAGGTTATATGGGCCCGGGGAGACAAGGTACTAAATGATACAGGTGGTTTTGCTAAGTGACATTGAGGGATCTTTTGTATGTTTTTCAGCAAAGTTAGATGCAATTTATTCAAACAACGTATACCTGCAGACTGACCTTAGCTCTATTCATGTAAGACTGAGCATAGGACTTCCAAAAACCTGATGGAAGCAGTCACTCAGACTTCCTATCCACCATAATGTGTCTGTTAATGAGGTCTCTTTAGGGTGGCCTAGAAACATACAGCTCCATCTGTTATTGGATAATGTTGCTATGACCTCTTTTGTAACCCTTAGAAAAATAAAGCATGTTTGATGTCCCAAGATGCAAAGTGTATCTGGTCATTCTGAACCTTCTGCAAATGACATTTGTTAATTCAGTCAGCTCCCATTTGTTTAAAAAACATAGAAAAGAAAAATGATTTAATGAATCTGTAATATCGTTCACAACAAAATAAAATGAAAATGACAATCTGTTGGCTATTAGGTAGACAGTTCACATTAAATTAAAATAGAGACTTTCTCTTTGATCTACAAATTCCAAGTTCTTTCAAAGATATGCCTCAGGCTTACTACCAGTCTGTTAAGATGCATTAAATTTTTCTACTGTAGAATTTATTAAGTTATATAAAATTTGCTTAATAAAATTACTTCGACTGTACTACACTATCTCTAGAGAAAATGATTTTTAAATAATATTCTTTCTAAGCTATCTTAAAAGCAAAGGGTGGTTTTAAAAGTGGACGTGGAAGGCTGGTTATAAAATAAATGACCAAAAAGCTACTAAAATAAGTTGTGGAACAGAAGGAATGGAAGTTGTAACAACTCCTTCCTTGCTGCCACACTCTGAGCCTTCTTGGTAGAATCAAAGTGTTTTTGTGATTGTTTGAGGTGTGTGTGATGGGGAGGGGGGGTTGATGACACACTAAGTATTGGAAGGATGACTGAACACACAGAGACACCCATATAAAGACATATATACCAAAACAAACACATGAAACCAAATTATAGATGCCAACTCAGTTATATTCCTTGTGAGGCTAAAGAGTGATCAGTTCTACTTAGATAACTAAGAACATGGTATGCAACACTGTCGCATCCGCCTTAGCCAGCAAGAAAGACGCAACAACCGGATTCTTCTCAACAGCCTTTATTGTAGGAAGCGCCTCATCATGATACAGGGACCCCAAGCACCCAGAGAGTGCTGCTTATATACACAGCCTCTCAAGAAGAGGGAACGTGATTCAAGCTGATTGGCTCTAACTGTGATGCCTTATTAACATAACCTGCTAGGGAGGGGTTGGCGCCAAAAGCTGAGCTGGCATAGCGGGGTGCATGTACAGATCACTTGTTTACCAGATGGTCTCACAGGAAACCAGAGCCATCTTGGACTGCCAAGTCGGGTCAGCGTCCCACACAACACTAAATGTGTTGGTCTCAGATCCAGGACCTTGTGCAGGACAGACGTAATTACTTCCTTATCTATGTACCATGATTCACCTTCTGATTGTAGAGAAGTCCTGAGGAAGAGTGAATGTTCTGTACTTGTTGCTCACAGAGCATTAGCAGTCACCATATCCTTCCCTGGTAAGAGCCATTGCATCCCACAATCAACAAGGCAACTCTGGGCTTTGGTTTGCCCAGGCTTTATTGCATACATGTTTTAGCGGTAACGATCATGCACCGTGGGTTTTCAGAATATGCCTCATTTTTCATGCTTCACTGTTACATACGTTGTCTTGCTTTTTAAGCTGAGAAATCGTCTTCCTAACTATAGGGAACATAAAGAGAGACCTGTTGCCAGAAAGGAAGACTGTTGGGGAAAGCCAGAATTGCGTGGTTAAACAGTAGGAGGCAATGAGAAAAAGCTAAAGTTACATAGCACTGCACCAAGAAGCCCTGAAAAATTGCTTCACAACATGCATAATTTAATAGAACCCACCAGCTGCATATATAAGCAGCTTAGCAACTTTAAGCAGGTATAAAGACAGAAAATAGACTTGTATTGATGCAACAGAAATAACATTGTACAGATTCTAATCATATAACCCCTCAGCAGTGCATTTGAAGCGCTCTCCCTCAATTATTTATAATGCTTGAAATGTGCTGTTGCATTGAGCTAGTATAAGTTGAATGAGGTTAACCTCCAATTATAAATTTATATTTTTTTTAATTCTTGAGGTTTTTTCTAATTGTTTTGTGATTGCTTCGTGATGTGAATTGAAGATAAGAGTGTCAGCTTTGAGATGTCCTTATATTCTTTGACTAGATCATTTGCAAATCACTCTGCAATTTTATGAGGCTTATCATTTAAATCTGGATTATAACACATAGACCCCACTTCTTCTTTAATATCCAAGCTGCAAGACAGAGCAACATAGTAACAAACAGGAATGAGGGCACTGAACTGTGGAGCTCCAGAATCTTCTGTCCCATTCACTTCATGCATGTGGTACGTGACATACCAAAGAAATCCTCTCGTTCCAATCTACATACTATATATTAGCAAAGTTTATTTTAGATATCATATATAATATAGTAATAAGAAGCTCTGTATAACTAAAAACCAGGTCACAAGATTATTCAAATCAAAAAACTGAAAATATTCAAGGACATAAGAAACATCTTCATATCATTTCAGTCCAAAGACTCGTCATGCTTAATTAATTAATCTTTATACTTTATAAGACAACATAGAGGAAGCATGGTAATGACATGTGGTACTGCTCTCCATTACAGGTCAATATTTCTTATTTTCCCTCATTACTTCCTATCTTTCCTTTGGTTTTGTCTTCTTCTCAAACAATGGCTATTTAGAAGACCCATCTCTTTGCTAGCATAATCTCAGTTTAGTGCTCCAGGGACAATCTTGGGGTACAAAAGGCTTTGTGTGGTCGAGTTTTCCCAGAACTCTCCATGCAAGTGCTCCATGAGTTCACCCTGTAGGTGTTCGATCTCCTGCTTTAACACAAGGATGCTGTCCAAATCACCAATTACCATCTAAATTTAGCTGCATCAAACTCCTCTGAATCTTCACATTTCTTCAGTCTCTCATACTCTTTCATCTACAGGACATCTCAGCTCGGACACCTCAATTGCTTAAACAAATTCAAAGGGACACAGAAGCCACTCAGCCTTACCTTCACCTCCCTCTGCAGGGCCCTAGGGGCATCACTCCATGCCCTTGGCCTCGGAAAGCATCACTGTCAACACACATTATGCTGTCAAAGGGTGGCTGGAGCCTGCAGCCGCTAACTTAGAAAAGCCTGAACCTGCACCACAGTCACAGCCACTTCTGATATAAGCTATGACACATCCTTAAAATCCCCTTCATCACCATGTTTCTACCAAGGCTTCTAGAAACTTCCTGAGGAGCGTACCCTGGGAGGAAAAAACTGTTATGAATAAATAAAGCACAGCTCCTTCAAAATGCATAATCAACTCCTAGCAATTTTTAAATGCTTGAGTTTATTTTGTATAGCTGAAAACACCAGCATAAAACAAACGTCATTATACACAGTAGAAAAAAAAATGTTCTTTTAATGAGAAACAATCCCCCACCCCACACCCCCAAAAAAAAGTTTATTTTGAAAGCCAACTTAATATGGGACATGAGGCAATTAAGCAGTGACTTTATGGCTGCGCAGGGAAGTCTGTCTAGGGCCTTATAAAAATCACAGAATTGTGTGCAAAGTGGAGCAGATCCGTCTCCAGCCTAGAATCAAGGACAGAAATGTCTCTTCCTACCACCGAGGGTTTTTTAATTATCTTCCTCAGTCCCTCAGCACAGAAAAACTTATTTTCCACAAAGAGAGTAAGGACCCCTGAGATAATGCAGATACAACATACTGAACCCTGGTGAGCCATTTTCGTCAGCAAGTGAAGCAATTGGGATTTCCCAAGCCCTGCTTTGGAGTTTACAACTTTTTTTTTTTTTTTTTTTTTTGGAATCATTTAATTTAAAAGTGATTAATTTGTATTCAAGAAAAATGTGAGATATTATAAAAATTCAGGGCCCATAATCTTTATCTGTGAAGCCCATGGTGAACCATGAAAAAGATGGCCCAGGCACAAGCAATCAAAATCTGAAAATGAGCCAAGCCACAGAATGCAAGCAGTCTTTGTAACTACATTATTCTAGGATATTGTCTTCACTTTATGAAAAGGGGAGTTGGAAATTCATTTCAAAAATACTTCCTAACTTTATACTATGCCACATGTAGCTGTATATAACAGTATGGAATAAAATCTTTATAGATCATATTAATTCACTCAATCTCTACAAAAGTTTTATTATCTGATTTAAAGACCCCCTTACCAATAACTTGATCCTGAAAGTCTTATAGTTCATGGGTTGTTTCTTGCTATTATTTCTCAAAGCTGAACAAGTACAACTAAGATGAACCCTTACTGATTATTGCCTTAGCTTCATGGTACTGTGACAGAATACCTAAGAAAAAGAACATAAAAACAAAGAAATATTTATTTTTGATTCAGAGTTTGAGGGGATTCAGACTATAATCACCTGGCTCCCTTCCTCCTAGGCTTGTAAGCACATCATGAAAGAAGGGTGTGGCATAGGGAATCCTCCCACAGAGTGATGGCCAGGAGGGGTTAGGAGAGAGTAGGGACAAAATCTACTTTTCAATGTTGTCACCCCATCTCCTTCTGACTCTTGAAGTTGCCATCGATGAAATTAGGGCTCTGTGATTCAATCACTTGGAATACCACTCTACTGGAGGCAAAGCCTTCATCACCTGACCCTCTAGGGCCCATTTCACCTCCAAAATACAGTCAGAAGGAATTTGTCTGAATGAACTTCTGTAACAGACCCTCAGACCTGACACCATGTTGGAGGTACCATTCTGACCTTAGAACTCAGCATGTGGGCTCCACCTCCTGCCAAAAAGGGAACAAAGACCTAATCCATCAAAGACCTGGCCCATAGCTCCAGGATCCAGAAAAAGTCCCTAAATGTATTGACCTTGCTTTTTGACTTCTGGAGTTTTGCTTCTCGCTAACTGTTCTTGCTAACGTAAGTGTGTCAACTAGGATAGAGTTTTGTGCATTAAAAAAAAAATGGTGAACTTGGGACTGCACAATTTGGGCAAGTTTCCCTTACAGCCCACAATACAGACTTTCTATTCAGCCTTAAGAGTGCCATGTGTTCTCTGATGGAATTACCTCCCAACATTATAAATTCCACTTGACAGAAACAGCAAACTGAGGGCATAAATAAAAATCTGGTAAAGAAAATCTTTAACTACTTAATTTTTTTTCTAAGTAATTTATTTCATTTTATTTCTGCATACACATATGCATCTTTGTGAGTATATGCCATACATATGTGGGTTCCCAAAAAGAACTAAAACATAGTATCGGATCCCCTGGGGCTAGAGGTACAGGGGGGCTGTGAGCCAGCTGACAGGAGTACTGGGAGCCCAAATTGAGTCCTCTAGAAAAGGGAAAAACAGCCTTGACCTCTGAGTCATCTCTTCAACCCACAGTTTAGTTCTTAAAATTAACAATTTTCCACATCTTTTTAGACCACTTTAATATGGTACAGAACTCTATTCTATTTCTGGTGAAGATCTGAATGCTAACTGTCCCCCACCTCCAGGAAGTGACAACAAAAAATTAGTCTCCTACATTATAAATTATATATTTCTCATCTTGATATCAGTCAAAGTGATAATGTCCACTTCAGTTAAAATAGGGCAGATTTTTAAATTTAAGATCAGGGTCTTTTTGTTTCAAAAGAAATAAAATCAAGAAACAAAGAAAGAATTAATTTTCTCCTAAGTCAGTGCGGGTTCTTAGTCATCCAAAGCAGGAGGCCACATCAGGAGAAGTGATCAATGTTACATGCCAGGTCACGAAGGTAATGAATACAAGATACTTGGATCTAGAAGTACAATCATTTCTGGAACTACCCTTGGCCACAGCAAGACTGACAGTCTCTGCCCTGCCTACACTAAACTGCAAGAGAAGAGTTTAGGAAAATAGAAACTCATTTCAATGAGAAAGATATCAGTCTGAACTCACTTAAATTATTAGACATAAAGTCTTAAAATTGGGTTCTATACAGTTTTCATTTGCTTTTGCTGGTGGTACATATAAGACACTGGGAGATTCAGCTGTGAAGAACACTTGCTCTCTTGCAGAAAACCAGAGAGAGTTCCAATGCCAACTATCACATCAGATTGTTCACAACTGCCTGTAACTCCAGCTCCAGGGGAATCTTACATTTCCTCTTTTGGCTTCCTCCTGCTGTGTGCATACATACCCACAGACAGACAGAAACACACACACACACATACACACACACACACAATTACAAACATAAGATAAGATCCTTTTTTAAAAAGAAAATAAAACTATGCAAGACACTACTGTAGTTTTCAATATTATTATATAATCAGTTCGGAATATAAGTTTTCAAATCTCTATTATCTTCTGAAAATGACTTTATAATCTGTTCATGATTTAGAACTATCTTGATTGCAACAGAAAAAAAAGCAATTCCAACCAGGCTGAGTAGAGCAGCCCACATAACCCAGAATGGCTGTCTAACCAAACAAATGTATGAAGAGGGCAGTAGCTAACAAAATTCTTCTATCTCCACCTTGCCTCAGTGTGTGTGTGTGTGTGTGTGTGTGTGTGTGTGTGTGTGTGTGTGTGTGTTTTCAAATGTCAAATTCTGAAGAGCAACCATAGTTGGCATTTAGTAATATCCACCACAAGATCTCACCACTTCTCAATTTACAAATTTAAAACTCCCAGGAAGGTGTCGAAGGCCAAGTCCAGGTCAGAGGTCAATTCTAGCCAAAGATTTTACACCTCAGAGCTACCATGTGATTCTTCTGGCCTGAGGGAAAAAAAACAGTTTCTCAGAGAATGAAGGAGGGCGACATAAAAACTAGAATTCTATTCTGCCGTGCAGGGAAGATCAAAAGAACTTGGGGGCAGAGTTCAGATTGTTTATCTCAACCCAGTGATATTTTTAATTGCTTTGCTGTAATTTTTCAGCTCTGATTCCAAATCTGATTGACATTTCTTTTTTCTTAGTTTTAGGGGTTTAACCAAATTGGTGACTGACATTTTTTAATAGAGGTTATACTGTTTTGATCTACATGAAATCACAATTGTGGTTTTGTTTGGAATGTTATAAAAACTGCTTTATTAAGCAAAAAGATGATAAATGTATTTCTAAAAACAAACACGTTTTATTCTTTTTAAATAAAGAATCAAAGGAAAAGTAAAATTCGGGGGTGGGGAAGGTCTCTTCTCAAGAGCTAGGCTCTACATGCCTATTGCAATACTTTGAAACTCTCCACCAAGATTCATGGAAATTCAACTTCCATCATGAAGTATTAAGAGAAGGGACTTTGAAGAAGTGGCTAGGGATGGAGGTTTTATTCTCATTCCTAGGTGAATTAAGAGGCTAGTTGCTTATCTTTATAGCAGAATGGGTTTGCTATAAAATACAGTTTAGCCCTCTTTTGAAGGTTCCCCTCTGATCCTGGGATGCCCTAAGCCACCTTGTTAACCTTGTAGAAGGTGATCTGCAGTAAGAAGGTGTTCCCCAAGTGTAATCACTCAAAGTTGGACCTCAAGGTCTTCAGGACTCTGAGCTGAATAAAGTTGTCATTAACTACTCACGTTATGGCATTCCAGTGCAGTACCATAAAATGAACTGTTAACTTCTCAACCCACAGAAATCAACCATAAGGCTCCCTCTATATATGCTTCTATATAACATCACAGCCAGTGAATCCTGACAAGTGCTGCGGAACCATGGGGTGTTTAAATGTCCAGATGGCATTTATTTTCCTGAATTCTCAATAAAAAAGTGTGGCATTTAGTGAAGGACTGCAATATCTTCTTCCAGGTTGCTCTCTATGCCTGGATTGGATAGGAAGGTGTTGAGGTTTGGTCTTTTGCTATGTATTATAATGCTAAATACTGGACCCCAAAGTCTAGTTGCCCCCAGAGACAAGGAGATCCTAATATACAAGTGATGCTATGTAACCTTGCTCCTTAATTTAAAACTATTGGTTGAACAAAGATGCCTACAGCCTATAGCTGGGCAGAAGAGATGTAGGCCGGGTTTTTGTTCCCAGGCTTGGAGTCTGAGGCAGCATCACATGAGAAGAGAGAGAGAAGGTAGAGAGGGAAGATACCATGGGGTAAGGGATCGTGAAAATTGCCCATGAGGGCTGGCCAGTTGGAGTAAGAATGGCACAGGCAGAACATGGCAAGTCATATCTCAGGTTTATTGGCAGGGAAGTAGACATGATAGCTTAGAAGGTAGATATCTGCCCAGCTCTAGTGCTTTAAAGACTTATTATAAATATGAAGGTTGTGTGTGTTTATCTAGTAACTGAATGATCAAAGGCAGAATAGAAACCCCTGATTGAGATTAAATATTTCCAACAACAGGAAGGCCTTGACCCTGACCAATCTGAGTATGACTCAGGAGATATCAGAAGTAATACTCCTCAGAGGATCAGCCCATCCAGACCTAGCGGAACCCACAAAGCTAAAAACCATCCAAAAGTGTTCTCATGAAAATACTTTAAGACACAAAGGAGGGCTGTGAAGAAGTCTTTTTTTTTTTTTAACATCCTGTGGTGCTCAAAAGTCACACTGGGTCTGGTGCTCTGCTAACCTCATGCTTATAATAGTTACAAGAGAGCTGGTTTCCTGTACACTGAAAAAGCGGCTCTCGTAATAGATGGTAATTAGTAGGCACAAAGAACTTTTCTAATGTAGAATGAGAATTCCAATATCAATGCTAAGTCTAATCAAGGTTGCTAGGCACAAACACAAAACCAGCTGAAACTCAACTACTTTCGGTCTGGCTTGTTTTCTTATGTCAAGCGGAACCAGTCCAGCACAGTACATGATGTCAGTGAATTGGCAGTGAAATGATGCTAAGTAGAAATTCCTTAGAGAAAGAGTCAAATGTTTGTTTTTTTTAATTATTATTTAATTGTGTATTTGACTTCCTTGGGGAAAAGACCTCATGTATCCCCAGACTGACTTCAAATTGGCTACATAGCTGAGGATGACCTTGAACTCTTGATCCTCCTACCTTTACCTTCCAAGCGCTGAGACTGCAGGTAGACTGCCACTAGACTCAGAAAAGCACTGAGTTTTTACAGTTAATGGTGCACAGTATTCACATTGTCCAGATACATTAGGTAACATCACTGAGTTAGCCAGCAACTAGAACTGAGATTTGTCTCCGTGATGTTCACATTGAGTTAGTTTGCTGCATGTATGCTATGTGTGTGTATGTATATGTATATGTATATGAATATGTATATGTATATGTAAAATGGTTTTCTAGCATGGATGAAGAGAAGCCAAAACAGAATCTTTTAAAGAAATTTAAAGTATCTAAATAGAGACTTCACTTTTTAAAGGAGAAAAATGGAGAAAATAAAACAGATATTCCCAAATAACTCTTTAAAATCTAAGCAACGATGTGGGTGACTGGGAAGAAGCATTCACGATCCGATACCAAAACTCCTCCTGCAAGGTTGTTTGATGACATGCGCCGGGATTCCAAGAAGGAAATACTTCAAGGACAACCGCTAAATGCTCAGTCCTCATGTACCAATTACATACTTTTTAAATGTGTAAGTACAGAGATTCCTTGACAAGTGAGGACTATCATTCCACCAAGGGCAGCATGTTTTCAGAGTCACTGTTAAGGGGGCTGCCAATTACAGCTTTCTCCAGCACCCTTATGACCCCAGAGAAATTAGCATCTAAGCAGGGAGGTGCAGGAAAGGGAGATTGATGGCCCTGCAGGCATCCTAACTACACACACTAGAGGTTGCAGTATGGACACAGTACACAACGTTTTTAAATGGAGATTTTTAACATTGTGATCTAGGGGAACTTAAAAGCCCTGACATTCCATTTCAGTTTGATGCTAGTGATACTCCATAATAGCACTTCCCAACACAAAAGGTATATGGGAAATTTAAACTTCCTAGATGCAACATTTAAAAAGATAAATGGAAACAGGTGAGATTAATTGTAACACTGGTTTTTTTTTATTTCATCCAATGTACCTAAAATTTCAATGTACAATAAACAGAAAATTTTGCTAGTAAAATATTTTGCACTTTTTCCTACTAAGTCTTAAAGCTAACATATGTTTTATACCTATAATTTAATCAGTCCTGTGGATGTGGTATTAGATACTATAGATGTATATAGAGAATTAAACAATCATTCATTCATTTATTCAGTTACATAAAAAGAAATCATTACAATAAGAGTATTTAGAATTCTTTACTAAAAAGAGCAAATAATCATCATACCTCTGCTTTAATATGGAATTAACTTTGTTATTTGAACTGGAACATAGAAATTAAGAATATAACTAAATGTTAAAATCAACATGTGATATGGGTATTACATAAAATACTGCAGGGCTGTACGACGTTGCTTCAATGATGAGGTAGGGAGAGGTTATAAAAGAATGTATGTCTGTAATGGTGGTGGTGGTAGTGATGGTGGCAGTGGGAAGTGATGGTGGTGGTGGTGGGTTATGGTGGTAGTGGCAGTGGGTAACGGTGGTGGTGGTGATGATGGTGGTGGTGGTGGTAGTGGTGGTGGTGGTGGTAGTGGTGGTGATGATGGTGGTGGTGGTGGTCGTGGTGGTGGTGGTAATGGTGGTGATAGGTTTGGTGTGCGGTGCTGGGAACTGAACCTACAGTTTCAGAACTTCTGGACCCAGGTTTCAGAGAACTGTCCCACTGCTTTTATTTCTTGTTATAACACAGGGTCTAAGTTGCCCAGGCTATCCTTGAATCTGAGATCCTTTCTCTTCAGCCTCCTCAGTAATTGGGGTCACAGGTCTGCACCACCATGCCTGGCTTGTTTTCTGTTCTCTCTTTTCCATTTTCCAGCTTTCATCTGTCAAGCTCCGAGAGCCCATAAAGTCAGAACTAACATATGTGTAGTTACAACTACATGCAGCTAACACCTAGCAAACAATCAATATGGATGAAAACTAAGTACCAAGAGATGACTGTCAGAAAAAGATAATTCCTTTTTGGGGAATTTCTAGAAAAGAAGGAATAGACAAAGAAGCCAAGAGTTTTTGAAGACATTTCTCCTCTTGCCAAAGAACTTTCCTTCTACAGTCACACACACACACATGGGTCTACTGCTGACTAATTCTGATTTTTATTTTTCTGTATTTTCCTCTACTTAGACCCTTAGTTATATATCCATAGGCAATCCAGAGATTGCAAAAGACTGAAATGGAGTGGAATAAAACTGAATCACTAGGCTTGTGAGCCCAAGGTCAACCCATCCACTCATTTCTAAGGTTATTGGCAGATTTTGACTGGAAAACATTATAGTTTTCATGAAGTTCAAAACCTCAAAAGACAGCAAAGTGGGGAGAAAGAAAGGCTGGATCTCAGGCCTTGCCACCGTTTAAGTCAACTTCTGCAGGCTGAGCCAAAGTGTTTGATCTAAAGACCAGAGTCCAATACCTCCCTTGCAGGGTTTTAGTGGAAGTTAAATGGAATAGTGCGTAGGAGGGAAGTTCTCATTGGCCACCTGGGATCTACCAAAGGCTTATTTCTTTCTAGAGAAGCCCTCTTGTCCTTCCAACTCTTGGGTCAAAATGTCTTTTAAAGCGGACATTACCTGACATAAAGAAGAGGTATAAACTACCACCTACTTCATCAGCAAAAACAGTCTTCGACAAAATAAGAGACGGTGCAGGAATCAAGCAAGGTCAAGTGTCAACACAGTTGGAAAGAGTTAGAAAAATCCTGAAATCACAGTAATGATAAGTATCTATCAGAATGGTTGATAAGCAGACAGCCCACAATGTTATCATTTCAGCCATTCCAGAAAAGAATGCGCCACATCTGACTCTACACGAGAAGTGGTTTTGTTGCTTGCTGTAATGACAGAGACAACCGGGATTTTTCTCCTTCTGCATGCCCAGCTACAGAATGACAGGTTAAACAAGTCGTTGGGATTTAACATTATAGGAACATTTTTTTTCACCATTTCATTTTGTTTGATGATCTGGGGATTAGTGGAACTGTGCTCCGTGTCTTTCTCCATTAGCCCAGATTTTGAGCTGCTGATTGTTTCTCTAAATCTGGCGGTCAGCTGTGATGCTCTGAAATAAAGCTCTCGGATATTTAAAGAAGGCATGTCTAAGGCAAGGCTTGTCTCCCTTTGTGTCACAGCACACACATCTGGAAGACTTCCTGCCCTTCCCTCCAGATGCAAGTGAGAGGAATATTACTTCAGGGTTAAATGTACAGAGAGATCAGTCCTTTTACAGAGTGAAATGGTTAGTATTTAAATATTTCTGTGAATTACCTTTTACTTCCTCATATCCAAGCCAGTCTCGTTACTGGGAACAAATACAGACTTTCTCTTAATTTATTATTTAATTAATTATTTTATTTATTTACATTCCATCTGTTGCTATCCCTCCCAGTGTCCCCTGCCACAGTTCCTCATCCCACTCTCCCTCCCCCTTGCCTCTAAGAGGGTGTTCCCCCTCTACACCCCTTCAGGGCAGCCCCCCATATCTGGGGCCTCAAGTCTCTAGAGGATGAGGTGCATCTTCTCCCACTGAGGCCAGACCAGGCAGTCCTCTGAGATATATATATAATATATATATATATGTGTGTGTGTGTGTGTGTGTGTGTGTGTGTGTGTGTGTGTATATACATATATATATATATATATATATATATATATATATATATATATATATAGAGAGAGAGAGAGAGAGAGAGAGAGAGAGAGAGAGAGAGAGCGCCTCGGACAACCAGTGTATGCTCCTGGTTAGTGGCTCAGTCTCTGGGAGTTCCCTGGAGTCTGGGTTAGTTGAGACTGCTGGTCTTCCTATGGGGTCACCCTCCCATTCATCTTCTTCAATCCTTCCCCTAATTCAACCATAGGGGTCCCCAGTGTCAGTCCACTGTTTGAGTGTAATTATCTGCATCTGTCTCATTCAGCTGCTTGTACAGCCTCTCAGAGGACAGCCATGCTAGGCTCCTGTCTGTAAGCACATCATAGTATCAGTAATAGTGTCAGGCCTTGGTAATCCCCACCTACCCACCCACGCATGAGATGAATCCCAAGTTGAGACAGTTATTGGACTGCCTTTCCTTCAGTCTCTTCTCCATTTTTGTCCCTGCAGTTCTTTTAGAGAGTAACAATTCTGAGTCAGAAATTTTGATTGTGGGTAATTAATAGTAACCCCATCCCTCCACTTGTAGCCCTGTCTATGTACAGGAGGTAGACTCTTTGAATTCCCTCCCCTCACTTTTGGGCATTTTCTCTTTTTAAAGAAGCATTTTTATCATTATCTATACCAATTTGAAACCTTGGTTCATTCTTTTCCAGGAAGGCTGAAATGATATCCTGGTGGAGGGTCGGTTTATCAACCCATTTAACAGATACTGATCATTCCTGTGATTTCAGGATCTTTCTAACTCCTTCAAACTGTGTTGACACATGACTTTGCTCGATTACTGCACCCCTCTCATTCTGACACAGATTATTTTTGATGGTGTAGTAGGTGTTATTTTATACCTCTTTATGTCATGTAATACACAATATTGAATTAATTCCTACTGAACTAAGAACTAATTCTTACTTGTTGATGTCAAGATGTCCCATTTTCCACAATCTAGCTCCTCTTCCACACCTCCTCCATGTAAGTATTTACCTCTAAGGGACTTCAGCTGCTGACCAGTTCCCACATGCACCTCCTATTCCCTGTAACTGAACTTAGCTAACAATGTTGTGGACTTTAGGCTACCTGCCTACTGGCTGCCTGACTGCCTTCTTCAAATTCTCAAATCTCTGGTCCTCCAATACCCAGAGAAGATGTTCTATGAAATGCTATGAAATGCTTCTATGAAAGTCTTCTATGAAATGCTCAGATCTACACAGCACAAATGAGTTTTCACTCTAGTGATCAGTGATGGCACTTAGCCACATCTAGTCTAGCCTCATCCCCAGAGCTTTGTATCTTCCAATTTAATTATATTTACATGGAGGTTCACTTATCATGCTTCCTTTTAAGTTTATTAGTGACAAAAGTCATGCTTAAATCTTATTATAATTCTTCACACATAAGCACTTTACAAGTAATGACTGATCAACAAACAACTACCTGTGTTTTGTTTTGTTTTTTAAGTCTTAGCAAATGTTCTCTGTCGCTGATTCTGTATTTCTCCCTTTGTAGTTTGTCTAGGACTCAGGTGCTGTGTGAAAAGATAGATGATGCTCAGTTCCTTTCATTCATTCCCAGACTCCTTTGCACCACTCACCACATTCTAATTTTCATTCTGAACCCAGACAAGCTCCTTGGGAAAATCATTTCTCCTTTGAAACTATTCTTTAAGGACAGGACCTAGAACTGGTCCATAGGTTTTGTAACTTCAATGACAGCAATCTAGTTAAGTGTTTTCATCATGAGAAAATATATTCCCTCCTTCACAACAATATCAAAGTACCAGAGTGTGTGCCTTGCCACTTCCCACACATCAGAAAGATGAGTAATCAGCTGATGTTAGATGACAAGGTTCAAGGAGGAGTTTCTGAGACATCTCCCACTGACGACCAAGACAGACGGACAGTGTGTGAACATCTCCTCTTGTCTCCTTCCTTCCTTCCCCCTTCCACTTCCCTGGCTATGGATGCTTTTAAGAGCAGAGTACAGCAGATCTTTCTGGAAGAATTAAAGGCAATCATATCACTTGGGGGATTTTTCTGACAGTTTGTCCTCTACTATATCAGAGACAGGACCCAGTTGTCTTGAGTAAAAACATTTGCTATGCAGAGAGGACACCTTGGACCCCTGCTAAGAAGCTTTCCTACAGAAGTAAAAACAAAACTGCCACTAGACTGAGTCTAGGGAAAGGTTGTCAGCCTTGGAGAGATCAGGATTCAGGAGCAGCTGGTTGACTTTCAGTTAAATCCTACAATTTTGGATATCAGTGTTTCTATTTAAAAGAAAAAAAAAAAGGAAGGCTGGACTGGCTCAACTGGTAAAGCTTTTCCTGCACAAGCATAAGCATGGAGACCTGAGTCCAGATGTCCAAAACCCACATATAAACTCAGGCAGGGATGGGCGCATTGCTTAGGAGGGGGGCAGAGACACACACTTCCCTAGGTTTGCTGGCCAGTCAGTCTCTCCAATAAGCAAGCTGTAGGATCAGTGAGAGACACTGTCTTAAAAGATAAGATGGACAGTACCTGAGGAAGATACTCAATGTTGACCTCTGACCTCTTATATACACATATACCACATAGAAAGTGGAGGGATAAGTACATCTTAGGTTAAGTTTTCAGCACACACTGAATCTAAAATGATGGTGTTTATACTAAATTAGCATTGTCACAGGGCCATGTGAGCAATGGTCCACTTACTGAGACCAAAGCAGAAAAGCCACATTGGGCAGATATTCTGGTGGGGAGAAGGCAGGTCATGCAGAGACCACTGTTTCTTGTTTTCTATCATGCTCCATAAAGAGCCACAAGGGGAACAAGCCAGTGTTCTAAGCACCACCCTCACCTTTTAATGCTCATCTCTTCATTGCTCCTTAGTAAACTGAACAAGCAGGGATCAGGTGGGCTTTTATGCTTACACCTCGAGAAGAATTCACAGAGTTTGACCAAAAGGTACTGTTGCTGCCTGAGTGATAAAGGGATATAACTCTAATTTAATTTAAAAGGGTATGGCATCGGAGAGTTGAACACCTCAGGGCTTATCCACAAGAGCTTAGGCCTTTTATTACAAGATTTATATATCTCTGCACCACCCAGATCAAAAGTGGGTGAAAGTCATTTCCATGTAACGACTCTCTGGTAGTCTATGGATAATGAGTTTGTTATCTCTGTCCATCTCTCATTAGAAAGAGACTGGCCCTTTACAAACACTGCAGAGAGAAGCTAAGCTTCCTATAAAGCTTTTGTGTAGAAAGAGCTGAGTAAAATTTCCCACAGTGTCAAGAAAAGCAGACTCTAACTTCATTAACGTCAGCTGGGCTTGACAAGTTTAACCTTGACACACTCCCTTTTCTGTAAATGTAAGACATAAATGCCCTTCATCCTTCTCACAAGGATTTTTTGGTAGTGCTGCTGGTGGTGGTATTTTTGGGTTTTGTCTTTTGTTTTTTAAGTTAACTTAAAAAACATTTTCCATTTTGGAGAAGAAAAAAACTTCAAATATTTGTTAAGTGATAGAGTTTTCAATAAAAGAACATTTTTTTTTTCTGGGTTTGTGAGCCTTTCCATCTGCTCCTCGTCTTTGTAATAAAGCATGAAGAACTCAGATATCTGTTTTCAAATGGTATTCAGCTTTCTGAATAGATATTCTCATTTAATCCAAAGGTAGACAAAGAACAAGTCTGTGTCGACTACTATTATGCTGCTACAGAACATGGCAATAAAATGATTCCTAATGGCTACCCATAGATCAGTGCCTCACTTGGCCCTATCAGAGAAGCTTCTTCTTACAATACATGGAAACTAGCACAGAGACCCATAACTGGATAATGTCCACAGAATAAGCATTTGAAGTACTCAGTCCCAAATGAGATGTATTTATCAAACCCTCCCCTCAAGGATCAGGGAACCATGCAGAAGAGGAACCAAAAAGACTGTGATAGCCATAGGAAATGAAGGCGTCCAAGGGAAAAGCATCTTTCAGATACAACGGGACTGACTCGTATATGAATTCACAGAGATTGTGACAGTATGCAGAAGACCACTACAAGTTCAAACCAGACCAAATCCCAGCACTGAGAAAGGGACGTGGACACAAAATACCACCCATAATCAAGAGGCTATTAGTACTTAATACCTGCTGGGGAAGGGAAAATCAATTTGCTTTACTAGAGTCTTCCTGGGTATATCAACCATACTACAAGCAGGCGCCATGCCCAGGCCAATACAAACAGAGTCCATGGGTTCTCTCTCTCTCTCTCTCTCTCTCTCTCTCTCTCTCTCTCTCTCTCTCTCTCTCTCTCTCTCTGTGTGTGTGTGTGTGTGTGTGTACTCTCACACTTAGTTCTTGGTTTGGTATGGTTTGACCTTTGTTTTATGTTGAGATGGGGGCTGGGGGGCAGATAACCTGAAGACTTCATCCTGGAAATACAGGCAGCCTATGTAAGAATGAATTCATCCCAACATAAAGAGATCTAGCCCATCTTTATAAAGAAAATACATTCTTTATTCTCCATATTGTAATAACAAGACCTAGCACTTCATCTGAGGATGAGAACATGCCTAATGATAAATTCACTCCTAAGTTTTCCACAAAGAACTCCAGATGTTTCTGTGTTCCAAGCTGTGCTGGCACTGGCTGGCTGGAGAAACATTGGGCACAATCTCTAGGCACACCATACAGCACAACCCATTGATTGTAGGAATACTTCCCATGTAATTCAGTGCTCTTGGTTTCTGTGTCTGCCACTAGTGGCTTTAGCTTGCTTTAGAGTTGTGTTATGATATGAAGCCTGTCTGGATGACATATACAGGCTAAGATAAGGACCACATCTAAGAAAGCTATAGTAGTCTGAATGAAAATAATCCCATAGACTCATAGGAAGTGACCTCCATATACTCATTAGGAAGTGTGATCTTGAGGGAGTAGGTATGGCATTGTTGGAGGAAAGGTGTCACATGGGGGCAGGGTGGGGGCAGAAACTCAAGCCAGGCCTATTGGCTCACTCTCTCCTGCCTGCAAATCCAGATATTGAACTCTCAGCTACTTCTCCAGCACCATATCTGGTTGCATGCTGCCATGCTTCCAGCCACAACAATAATGAACTAAGCCTCTGAACTGTAAGCCAACTTCAATTAAATATTTTTCTTTGTAAGAATTTCAGTGGTCATAGTGTCTCTTCACTGCAATAGAATCCTAGGACAGAAGACAGAGGCTTTCCCACGTCAGGCATCAGTGGGCTGCCTGGGCCAGGCACACCACTTTACAAAATCCTTGCTTTTGCCGGTCCTTCTTCTAAAAGGTTTCCTCAAAGGCCCAGAAAACTTCCCCTTCATTTGTCACTACCTTCGTCAAACAATATTCTCCCTCTTTTTCTTCTGGTTTTGGCTGAATGACAATGCTCCAGGCATTTCTTCTTTTCTCTTCTTCTCCTTCTTTTCTTCTCCATGTCTGACATTTTCTTTGCTATATCTTTCTAACAGTTTTGCCTTCTGTTCTTCTACTCTGTGAAATATCTCCTTTAATCTCTTTTATCAATTTTGGGAGGTTTAACTTATTATTTTATATGTGTGAGTGTCTGAATGTATGTCTGTCACCATGCATACTCAGTGCCCAGAGAGGCCAAGAGAAGTCAATAGGTCTTCTGGAGTTAGAGATACAGGCATTTGTGATCTGCCAGTGGGTTCTCGGTATCAAACCCAGGTCCTCTAGGAAAGCAGCCAATGCTCTTAACCACTGAGCCATTTTACAAGCAGTCCTTTAATTTCTTAACTATGTCTGTCTTTTTAGGAGTGATGGCTGATTTCCAATCTCAGTGTTAAGGAGGTACTCAGTAATGAGAGTGATATTTGCTGAGGAAGACAAAGGCATGTTCAATGTTCCTTCAAAGTAAACTGATGCCATTCAGACTATCTCAGCTCTAGAAGGGCAAGTGAAAGGATTGTCTTCTTTGAATTCCACTGCATTCCCAAACTGAGAAAGAATCCTTACCTGGTTTGGGCTGGGCGGTTCATATCTGCATGCTCAGAAATCAGAACAAAGAGGTTCTGTTATTCTCCAGATGCAGAATACTGGGCAACATTGGGATGAATCTATAGTTTGAAGCATCATCTATAACTTGTTTGAAGATTGTCATCTTCTGTCATGGTAAGAGAGAAGGTAATATCAACCATGGAAATGATAGTTGGGGATGCAGTGCCATGGGTTATTCAGGTAGCTGAAGCTAAACAATCTGCATGTATAATATGACAGATACTGGTCACTGGCCACTTGTCCCTTGGGATGATCCAAATTTATTTACAGACGACTCAAAGAAAACCTCAAAAATTGACCAAGTACTGGTAAGTTTGTGTATGGAGGGCGATGTCATAAAGAAGGCAGGAGAAAGTGGAAGACTGGACTCCCATGGAAGAGATGGGATGGGCAGAGGGAGTGACAGGGGCCCAGAGCCTTTGTCAGGATTAACAGTGACATGTGTTATAAGAAAAATCCACAAATAGATTCCAAAGTGGTATCTTTCTATTGCTGTGACTGTGGCTACAGTAGACAACAATCCAGTAAGGAAAAGATGCCTGAGTTTGTGGCCAGGGTTAGGGTTCTCATGTGGGAGGGAGATTCATAGTGAGGAGATTGCTATCTATCCATCCTCAAGACACTCAGTGAACCTAACATGCAGTTCTGAACTACTGATCAGAATTTTCTAGTCTAACAGGGACATGTAGACCAAAAGGGTCCCTGTGAGAGATTGATAGACTAGGTCCACTTATCTGTCTGCTGGCCTGGATGGTGATTTTGTCTGATTGCTTATTATTTCATTCATAAAGAATAGAAAACACAAAAGCTGGCTCTCGCTAGCATTATACTTTTCCAATGAAATGCCATCTCAAATCAAAAGCTGTTGGTTTGTTTTTGTTGTGTTTTGTTTGTTTGTTTGTTTTTTAAATAATCTATCTCTTATTTATAAAATAAGAGATAATTGGTGGTTTTTGCCTATAAGTATGTCTGTATGAGGGTATCAGATATTAGAGTTACAGACAGTTGTAAGCTGCCATGTAGGTGCTGGGAATTGAACCCGAGTCCTCTGGAAGAGCAGAGCTCTTAATCACTGAGCCATCTCTCCAGCCCCCTGTTGTTGTCATTGTCATTGTTGTTGTTGTCATCGTTGTCATTGTTTTAACCTTAATGATGTATCTCATTCTCCATCCTAAAAACTTGGGGATGAAATTTTTACAACCTGAGGGACATTGACTCATAAGCAAAAGAAACTTTAAAGGTTGTAATGAATTTCAATAAACGTTTATTAAATATCTATGATTTTCCAAGCACCACTGAAAATGCTGGGGAGAAGGAGAAATAAAATGAGCTTCGTCTTCAGGATACTCATTGTCTGCAAGCCCAAGAACCACAAAAGCCCAGGGAAACAGAAAGGGCGGAGAAGCACTCAAAAAGTAGGCCAGTAGGCCAGGAGAATGCATTTGCAGATTTTATACTACCACTGTTAACCTTCATAGGAAAAGATTCTATACGGCTGATGAAAATACGTGTAAATGGTAGGACTACAAAGGCAGAAACCTGAAGATTGGCGAAAACAAGAAGTTTACAGCTTCTTGAACTCCTGCCATTATTTCTGGATAAAAACGTGCCCTGTAAATATGCCCTGGTATTGCTTTAGAAATTGTTTTATTTCTAAATCTGAGCAGAAGAGCTGATTCAGAACCACTCAAAACTCCTAGAAAATCCAAGGTCAACAAACATTATAAAAGCACGAGCGGCTGAGCTAAGGCAAGTTCTTTCTCTGATAATTGGCCTCCATTTTGGAATTTGTGCTCATTATACTATGAGCAACTCCTTCTTGGATAACTCACCTAACAAAAGCAAAAAATAAGAATCACATGCATGGCAGACTGATAGAAGAAGGTACATTAAATAGATGTCAAAACAAAGCATCCAGAGAAAAGTCAATCTTGGAACTTTATAAGAAAATAAAGAACAACCTATTACTTTCACAAAATCAAACATTTAGTAAAGAAATATAAACCAGAAAAAAGCTTCAGCATTCATTCAAGAACATTTTCAACTTCTGGAAAGACTTGATGTGATCAATTTATAGTAATTTAATAGTTAAAATTCCTTAGAAAATATGGTTATGTTACTAGAGAACCAGATTCGTTTTCAGGTTCCTAGTTTTACTGATTAAAAATAAAAATAGACTAAGAAGGAAACTCAAAGGGCATTTGCTTAGAGTTTAAAAGAAAACTATCAAGACAGAACAGCTGAAAATCCCACCATTTTCTAGGAAGAGGAAATTTGAAGGAAGGAAGCCATACCCTTTTGGTTAGGCACGAAAGTCAGTAAGGTGCCATAGAACGGGGGGTGGGGGGTGGGGGGGGAGTGCCCAGGATAGATGAGAAAGCTCATAGTGTCAAGGGAAGAATTCTTAAGCCTTGTAGGAAGGAGTATAAAGAAGGAAAAAGGGAAGTTATACTTTTTAAGCTAGAACTCAAAAGAGTCAGCAGTCTGAGCAGTGAAGTGTAGTTACAATATCTCATTAAGATAATCATCCCTCCCACATCCTGATGTAGCTTCAGGTGAATCAAGTTTCCTGAACTGGTTTTCTGGCTAGGTGGCTAACAGATCCAGCTAGGTTAATTCCAAGAGAAGACACAATAATGTTAACAGTCTAATTTCTAGAGCAAGTCAGAATCACGTCTCCACCCAAGATCAGAACTAGATCTCAGATTCTGTTCTTTTGACCAGGAAGAAGTAACTTTCCCTTTATGAGACAAAGCTCTGATACCTCCACCTTTCCATAAGGCATTTTAAATCCTCAACAGGAACAGCCCTGTTGCTTCCCTTTCCAGCATTGCCAGATTAGGGAAAGTAACAGTAGAGTAAAGACCATTCCTAACTCTTTGTTTGAGGTAAGCAGGCTCTATTTTCTGTCAGACAGGGCTATCTCCCTAAAACAGAGTATGAGAACATAACAGCAAACACAGAAGACAATGAACTCAAAAACTGCAAGACTAAGGAGTTTCTAAGGGTTGGGGGACTTTTGGTAATCTAGAAATTTGGATGAACATTTCAAAATTATTTCAAAAATATCTTATATTTTATCTTGTCAAGGTGGAGGTCAGGGCATGGTCAGAGTGCAGGGTGTAGAACATGCCAATTTCCAGAAAATGGATCAAGACTTGGTCAAACCCAAGTCTTACAGAAAACAAGAATGAACTTACTTTGATCTTGTAATAATTTGGCTTCTAATCTTAAGATGGAGTCAGGCTGGTCCATCAAGTGAGATGTGGTTCAGACCTGACTAGGAAAAAGGATTTCATCCTTGATGGCCTGGAAGGCTGATAACAGCTCAGTACCTAACACGTGTACATTTATTTCAAAGGTTTAACATCTGATCAAAAATTGGGGAGGGCTGAAGCTATGGCTCTGTAAATAGCATATACATCACACAGGCATGGAGACCTGTGTTTTATCTACAGTACCCACTTTAAAGCCATACTCAGTGGTGGGCATCTGTAATCCTGTAAAGGGACAGAAACAGTAAGATGCCAGAGCTTACAGGCTAGCCAGGCTAGCTGAATCATGAGTTCCAGATTCAGTGAAAAACTTGTTTTTAATAATAATAATAATAATAATAATAATAATAATAATAATAATGTATAGAACAATTGAGAAAGACACTGAACATTAATTAACTTCTGTCCTGTACACACAGGTACACACACACACACACACACACACGCACATATACCTGAACACACATACTCATATACTTGCACACACATATTCATGAGGTTCTGTAAGAGACATCACTTCATCTCAGAACAGACACACATGTGCACACACATGCACACACACATACACACACACACACCACAGATTTATAAAAGCTTCCCTAGACCCTATCTTCTATTATCATTTCATCTCAGAACACAGACACACACACACACACCTGTGGCAACTGCTTTGTTCTTTCTAATTCTATGGGCTGACATTTTAAAGTCCATGTTTGGGTGACACCACACACTGGTATTTGGTGGCTCCTAGTTCTTCACACTAATTATAGTGTCCTCCCGTGCTCTAGTTCTCATCCATGTTATTGCAAACCTCAAGATCCTTCCCTTTCTTAAGGTTCAGTACTATCCATTGTGTGTATGTATAGCACTTTTCTGATCTGCCTGTCTGTTGATAAGTAGTTAAATTACTCCCATACCTTGATGTTACAGAAAACATGCGCTGTACACAAGCATGTAAATACTCAGTAGACATGATGATTTCTTTTGGATGAGTACAAAAAGTGAGGTTGCTGAGTTGTGTGTTGTTTTACCTTTTGATGGGATCCTCATGATCTTTTTCAGGATAGCAGTGCAACTTCACATTCCCCCAAAACATACAGATTTTCTTTCCATCCCATCTTGACTTCCTCTCTACCATCTCTTTCATAATTGCGTTCAACAGGCCTGAGGTAGATCGCATTGTGGTTTTGGATTCATCATTTTTCTAATGATTGGTGCTGTTGAGCATTTTTTGTATGCATACCTGAAGGTAATATATATATATATATATATATATATTTCTGTATATTTTTGAAAAAAAAAATGCTTATACAAGTTTACCAGCACACAACCTATTCTAGAACATCACCCATCTTTATTGTCTTTTAAAAATTAGATTCATTTTTGATGTGTGTATGTGTGTCTGTGTCTGTAGGGGGTCTGTGTGTCTCTGTCTCTGTCTCTCTCTCTCTCTCTCTGTGTGTGTGTGTGTGTGTGTGTGTGTGTGTGTGTGTGTGTGTGTGTTAATAGTGGTGAGTGTTATGTGCACCAGCATGCATGTATGTATGGAAGCCAGAGGTCATTGTTGGGTTTCTTATGTCTCTTCCCATCTTGTTTTCTTAGTGTCTCTCACTGACTCTGGGGTGCTCAGATTCAGATAGGCAATCTGGCAGTGAGCTCCTGGCATCCACCTGTCTCTACTTTCTTAGTACTGGCATTACACATATGGGCCACCATGAGTTGCTTTTTACATGGACGTTAGGGATCAAAACTCATCCTTGTGTTTGCAAATCAAGGACTGTGGCCTCTCTCTCTCTCCCTAGATCCCACATACATCTTAGGTGAATTTCAGAGTAGGAAAATAGGAGTTAAAACACATAGAATATTTTTTGCCATATAAGCATGATAGAATATAGTGGGGAAAGTCAGCCTTGAACCTCAGCTCAAAATAGAACCACCTTTCACAGGGAAAAGCATAAACAAAGCCATCTGTGGCAGAGAAAGATTGAAGAGAACACCTGGGGATCTTAGGAGGGACCAGACTCCCGATATTTACCCAGTTGCACAGGCCAGGATATCCTTCCCTTTCCTCATCACCATAATGGCATCCTTCATAGAATTTAAATACAAAATTTTATTCCTAAACTTTTCTTCTCTGTCATATCAACGTCATGCTGAGAACAACGAGGGAACAGTGGCTTATTTCTCATTCTGAGGGTGATGTTGGAAGCAGGAGATATTCTATTTTTGTTCCTGCTTTGTAAGCACAAACACAAAATTACTGTGAGTCCTGACTGGTAGGTTTCTGTTTGTTTTTATCCAAACAGGTTGGAACACTGGTTTCCTATTTCTCTCCCAGGAAGATGCTTGATGCACCAAGCTCTCCCCTTGTCATCTTTCTTATGCCTTCCTGTGACAGTCTAAAGTAAAGGGACAGCAGGTCAAGCTCCCATTGATTTAGCAGTGATGCCTTCCACAGAGAGGAGGGGAAAATGTGTCCTGTCCCCCCTGAGGATAACGGTAGAGAAAATTAGACTTTTCAAAAAGCAGTCTTGGCCTGCTCAGGCTCTGAGACCATAGCTGACTGCTCACATGTGGACACCCACATCAAACCTCTAGTCCTGTTCTCATGAATGCCCACTAAAACGTTTGCCCCAGTGCCCAACAATGGTCTGTCCTCTCATAGAATGCCTTCTTCCTTACAGGCTCAGAAGTCTCTTGAATTCTTAATTCCTATAATTAAGGAATTAATGTAATCCTCATATTTATCATAGTTTCTCCTTTTTCCTCCTATGCAATTTTGTTAAAATGTTCCTGTTTCATAGAAATAATACAGGGGCAGTGACAAGCAAAGGGGGAGGGGAAAGGAGGAAATGTCCAGTAGCACTGTGTAATTGTACACATCTTCATGTTCATAAAAGTCAGCTCTTGTTCTCCAGCTGCCCCTTCTTGTCCTGTCACTGGGTTGCCAGCATTATTCAGCTGTGGCAACACCCATCAACACTGTAGATACACACCGTTTGCAATTCCTCTACACTGCAACAGTCTGCTCTTCTCCCTGGATATTTTATTTTTCAGGAAAGGGGGGAAATGTGAGGAGGGACGTGAGAAAATGATTTTTGCTCTCTAGCTGCCATGAACATTTTTAAACAGAAAGAGGCTACCACACCATTAAGATAGCAAGTAAATGAAAAAAGAAAAAAAAAAGCTTAGTTTTCTCAAGAACAAGGGCACTAGGAAATCAGATGCCATCAAAATATTCCATTAATTCAAAACCAGTAGTATATTAGGCTTCAACTACCTTCTTCCCTGAGATTATATTAATAATTCAGTATCAAAGTAAGTAAGAGAGGTTAAGGATATGTCCTAGTAAAATGTCTACCATGCAATCTTAAGAGCCTGAGTTCATACCCCCTGACACTCAGATTAAAAACTCTAGGCATGATGGCACTTGAGTATAGCCATCACCCTGAGGAGGCAAGAGACAAGGAGGTCTCTCGGAATGGGTGATTAGCCAATCTACCCAAATCAGTAAGCTCTAGGTTCAGCAAAAGAAAAAAACCCATTTCAAATATAAGCTGCAGAGACTAAGAAGATTATTCAACAAGAAGAGAGACTGTTGAGGAAACATGGAGACCTGAGTTCAGATCCTCAGCAGTCATAGAAGAGCTGGGGTGGCAATGCATATCTGTAAAACCCAGTGCTAGTGGATGGAGACAGGCAGATCCTCAGGGCTGCCTAACAAGCCCAGACCAAACAGTGGGTTCCAAGTTCAATGAGAGACAGACATTTCCTCTAAAAGTAAGGTAGAGAGTGACTGAGAAAGACACTACATCATGCACGTACACCTGCATACATAACATACAGAGGGAGGGGGTGACTGAGGAAGACACTCAGTGTTGACATTTGATCTCTACACAAATATTTTTATAATCTTGACTCTGTGTGTGTGTGTGTGTGTGTGTGTGTGTGTGTGTGTGTGTGTGTGTTTTAAGAGAGGAAAGGTGACTGTACTTGCTTCTCCCCTAGGCAGTGCAGCACCTTGCTAGGAAACGGACTTTCTAAAAGGAAGACATTGACTGAAAGCCATCCCCAGTGTTCCCAGAAATTAGACAGCAGAGTTGTAGGACACTTCTGTGTAGACACACATCTGTGTTTGAAGGCAAGCAATCAACAGCAATGGAGGTTTAATTAAGTTTTCTTTGACTCACTACTGTGATGTAATTATCTTTGTCCTAAAAACTATTACTGTTTTTTTTCTTTTGGTTGATAATTTGTTGATGGATCCTTAAAAATGATGAAAGAGTAAGATAACATAATCCTTTGTGACTCATGAGAGTTTTCATACCCTCAGTTGAAAATACCAGTTTCTGAGCTAGAGAGATGGCTTAGTAGTTAAGAATATCAGCTGCTCTGCAAAAGGACCTGGGTTCAATTCCCAGCATCCATGTGACATCTCACAACCGTTTATCCAGTTCCAGGAGACCTGATACCCACTTACGACTTCCTCAGGCACCATAAATGTACATGGTGCATATCATATGCATTCAGGCAAAACCCTTATATACATAAATTAAATTAATTTTAAAAATAATTTTCTATTTTTAAAAAAAAGAAAATACCAAATTCCAATATAATGGTCTCCCACAATACAGTATACTTCCACTATCTTTTCAATTATATACCCTTTCAATTGTTTAAAGAAAAACAAATCAAAACATTTATGTTTATATCTTAAGATACTTTTATTATTACATTCACATATTTATGGGGGGTGAACATTTGCATGGTGTCTTTGTAGAAGTCAGAGAACAACTTGCTGGAGTTGGTTCTCTCCATCCACTAAGTGGCTTCTAGACATCGGACTCAGGTTGGCAAATTTGGCCATAACACTTTCACCCATTGACTGCCCTTTTTAATCTGTCAATATATGAAAAAAGAGAGAACTCAAAGTTTACTGATATGTAACACATGAACCAGCTCTGGCACTCTAACCCTGAGCATATGTCTGATTGGCAGGCAGGGCATCACTAATCTGCTTTTATCCTTCAGTGGACGCTGGGGAGTGACAGCCCTGCCCGCAATCATTTGGTCTTCAGCACTTTGCCCAATGAGTGTGTCCTCATAGGTCACATCATCTAGTTTTAATCAAGTTAACCCTAACCACATGCTGCAGTGACTTTAAGGTATTTCTGAAAGAAAAAAAAAAGCCAATGTGCTAATAAATGCAAATAGAAGTGAAGGGAAAAGGAGGGACACCAGGAAGACAACAGAAAAGCTGGTGAAGGCACATCAATGCAGCTCCCACACTTAACCAGTCCATCCAAGGTGAATTAGCAAGGAAGCAATGTCTTTCCAACAGGAACTCGTGCTATGGAAAGAGCGTTGTGAAATGTTTGGAAATGTTTCTATCGTCATATGATTGTATTGAAGAAAACACTGTAAAGATCTCGATGGAAATGCACCTATCTGAATATTATTTTTAAACCTTCAGAATGAAGAGTTTGAGGGAGTTTTGAATGTCTTTGTTAAAAACAATAAAACCCATTCTCTTCACATTAGTTTTGTAAGAATATCTGATTGAGATCTCAGAAGAAAGAAATCTGTGGGACATATTTTAATAAAAACTACCATTGATAACTCCAGTTCCAAGAGACCCAGTGCCATCTTCTGACCTCTATGGGCATCAGGCATTCCTGTGGTGCACAAACAGGCAAAACACTTACACATATTTAAAAAAAAAAGAAAAGAAAAGAAAAGAAAGAAAGAAATAAGATTAAGAAAAACATATCTTTCAATTGCTTCAGTAAAAAAATAAATAAATAAACTAGAACTCAAACACCCTGTTCTTGGTTTAAAATGGTGATTTCTTACTATAAATATAGTACACAGTCATAATCAAATAAAGTATCATTTTAGAGGACTTTGTGTGTGCTGTGTGTGCATGCATGTGAACCAGAGGACATTGGTGCCACCATTCCTCAAGCACCATTCACCATTATTTTTTTTTAGACAAAGCCTTTCCTATTGGCCTGGAACTCACTTTCCTGGTAGGTAGGCTAGGTTGGCTGGACAGTGAGCCCAGGCTATCTGCCTGCCTCTGCCTTCCCAGAACTGGGAATACACGTGAGCACCACTACACTGTGGTTTCTAGCTCTTATGTAACATGAGTTCTGGGTATTGAAAGCAGGTTCTCATGTTTGGGAAGCAAGAACTTTACCAATTGAGCTAGCTTTCCAGCTCCAAGGGTCTTATGTCTCACTTTTATGCCATCTTATCAAATAGATAGAGGATGATAGATAAACAGAGATAGATAGATAGATAGATAGATAGATAGATAGATAGATAGATAGATAGATAGATAGACAGACAGATCAGACAGATCAGACAAACAGACAGACATGATCTACAGTGACTTTGAAACCTGGTGAAAATTACTCCCAACATGTTATGATATCTACTTCTTATACCATATAGCTAAATCTCCCCGGTGGATAATCTGAGAACAATAAAGCATATTCAGAGTAGACTACCAGAAAACCTTCCATTAAGAAAACTAAGGCTTTCTTAACAGCCGTGAAACTTAGATCTAAGTAGAACATTCGCCACAGATTCTCAACTGTTTACTACTTTGGTACTCTGTTTTAAATTCATTTAGAAACACTGGGTTTCCTAAAGTGTTCCTTCTTTTTTATTTTTAATTGGAATACAAAGTAGCAGATTTCCTTGGGCTATTTCCATACATACCTTGTTTCAGCTGAACTTCCTCTCTCTTACTTCTCCCTCATCTCCCTGCCCTTCCTCCCTGCTTGTACCACTCTCTCCCTATATTTTTTTTCCTTACAGCAATCTTTTAACTCAGCACTCCTCAAAAATCATTCCATGGTTCCTCTGCGGGACCATGGGGTTTTCCGCCTGCCCTCTTTGTTCCAGAAATAACAACTCTGAGACTTCTTATATATGAATAAATGCTTAGGCCAATAGCTAGCTCATAACTTATTTGTCCATTTATCCTATTTCAAGTCCCACCATGTGGTTGGTTACCTCTCCTCAGTTTCATGTGACAGTCTCCTCAAGAATTCAGGTGCATCTCCTGTGTCTTACTCTTTCCAAGAATTCCTCTTTCTGCAGGAATTCCCACCTCCTACTTCCTGCCTCAGTTCATTGGTCATGGGCTTTTTTATTGACAGGTGATGCTTTGATACAGCACAAGAGATTCTCTCTACACCCCTTAGAATGGAATTTCTGGTAGTCAAAATGCAACTTTTATCGTCAACCAGTATTTCATAAGGCTGTGTCAAATCATGTCAACTCAGTGCTCTCCCATGGCCTTCACTCAGGCTGAAATTCTTGATAGTGGCTTCTCTCCTCTCTCACTTCTTATTGCTTCTCTAGATTCAATTTCTTTTGCCTTGAGTCGCCCAGCTGCATCCACACTCTGATTCCCTCACTCTTCTTGAACATTCCAAGATTCCCACCTCTTTCTTCTCCTGCTGTTCACTGCCTCTGTCCTCCCCTTGTCACCTCAGTTGCAAGGCCTCCCATAAACACTTCTGCACTTGCTATATCTCTCCTGTGCTTCGTTCTCCCCTTAATTCCTATTTGCATCTGAAATCATGCACATTTGCTTTTTGTCATGGGAAATTTTGTGCTGTACTGGCTTTATATCCCTAACATTGATTTGGAAATGTACCTGGCACATGGTATGAAGACATCTTTCATAGAACAAATTATTTTAAGGAAAAATCTGAAGATTTATTTTAAAGAATAAGAAGAAACAATCTCTACTTGTTCATTCATTCATTTAATTGAATATTTACTTTGAGATTGTTTAAGGAAATACAAAAATGGAACAAAGCTCCTTCAAGAAATTCACAATTGTCAGGAATGGGCACCCCAGCACTCAGATGGGTAAGGAAAGGCTACATAACAAGACCCAGTCTCAAAAACATGAGTTGAAGAGTGGGACTATAGGTCAGTGGTAGAGTGATCACTTATCATGTGTGAGGCCCTAAGTCAATACCCAGAACTTCCAGGGTGAAAAAGAAAAAACATTGACATGAGGTTATCTTGAAAATATTTTATGGGTCGTGTCTTAGTCACTGCTTTATTGCTATGAGGAGACACCATCATCAAAGGCAACTCTTATAAAGGAAACCATTTAGTTTGAGGCTTGCTTCCAGTTTCAGAGGATTAATCCATTATCATTATGTCAAGGAGCATGGTAGCAGGTCTGGTGCTGGAGCAGTAGCTGGGAGCTCTATCCTGATCCATATGCTGAGAGATCTGGGGAGACTGGGCCAGGCAGGCATGAACTTTTGAAACCTCAAAGCCCACTCCCAATGGCATACTTCCTCTAACAAAGCCACACCTACTCTAACAAGGCCACACCTACTCTAACAAAGCCACACCTCCTAATCCTTCTTAAATAGTGCCACTCCCTGCTAAATAAGAATTCAAATATATGAACCTATGGGGGCCATTTTTATCCAAGATATTTTATTGTGTAACATTCTTGCCTGTGTTCAGGTCTTCAATGCTCATGTAAAAGACTAGGTTGTACCATATGTCAGTTACCCCAGTGCTAGGGGGAAGAAGACAAGAGGTTTTCAATGAGATATGTAAGTACAGTCTTCAGTAATAGGGTCTTCCCATCAGTTTGCAGAGAACAACCTTGACAATAGTCAAAGTTGTAAAGTTTTCATGGGGCCCCTTTGGCCAATGACTCAATCAGATGTAACCCATTTCTGATGATAATTGTGGATTTGTCTGCCTGGTTATTTGGCGACTTCATTTAGATATCTTCCATATATGTATATATTTTACAAAGCTTCTACTGTTGCAGGTTTCCGTATGACCCCTCAAATGGCACTTAGTGTTGTACCTCTCTGTATTCTCTGCCTTACCCCCCTCTTCTCTCTGTCTCTCCATTTAATCGACTTCTTCCAGTCTCCCACTTGTCTCTCCATAACTATACTCAATTTCTTCTTCCTTGGGAGATCTTGCCCTCCCTTCTGTGACTGGGCTGAGTTTTCTCCATTTTGTCACTACTACAGACATCTAAGGTCTGACTCAGAACTGACCCTCCACTTACACACCCATTGGAAAGTTCCTTAGAAAATTACCCAACCTGTCCTGAAAGTTTAAAATCAAGATGCCCCAAGTAACTTCTACTTTTTGCTTAAACTGCTTACTTGTTCTGTGCCCATCCCCCTTCCCATGACTGGCAACCAGGATATGTTTTTTATGTTTAAAAGCTCTCTGGACAAAGCAGTAAGAGCTACTCTGTGAGACCTTTCTCCAGACAGTTGCTGGCAGGCTTAATAAAGACTCTCAAACTCAGACTGTGGTTTGTTGAGTGTTCCTTGGGGCTTTTGCCACATGATATCTCCTAGTCCCTTACTATGTACCTAAACTCTGTGGGTATACAAATAATAATATGCCAATGGAAAGCTTAAAAGCTAGCATTCACATGTACAGAATATATACTATATTTATCTTAGAGTCTGAATTACCTTCTTCAGAATAACTTTTTTCTAGCTACATCTATTTATAGCAAATTTCATAATTTTTAACAGCTGAATAATATCATAGTATGTAAATGTACAATCTTTTCATTATCCATTCATCTGCAAATGGACATCTAAGAAATTGTTTCCAATTTCTGGCTATTGTGAATAGCAGTGAAGATAGATGAACAAGTGTCTCTGTGGTAAGACGTAGAACCTTTTGGGATATAGTGAAGAGTGAAATAGTGGGATCTTTTTTTTATGTGAAAATCTTTATTGGATATTTTATTTACATTTCAGATGACATTGCCTTTCCCCATTTCCCCTCCCTAGAAAACTCCTATCCCATCCCTGCTTCTCCTTTTTGATTTTATACTATTTTTAATGTTAATCAAAGGTTTATCCTCTCCTTCTTCTCCTCCTCCTCTCCTTATTCCTCCTCTTCCTCTCCTTACTCCTCCCACCTTAGCTCCTCCTACATATCACCCTTCCTGTTAAAATAAAACTTTTCTCTTAAAATACAATTAGAGCATAACTATACCAATTTGGGTCAGTAAGGTACAAGATAGTCCTAATACCCAGTCCATCATTTTGTTGACTAAGCAGAACCTCTGTCATCCCTCCTAAGTAAAAGACTTAGTTCTGAACCTGGCTTTTTTCTTGGCTTTAGAATGAATGTCAGCTGAAAACTATCCTCTCAAACCTTTTCACTCAAAGTAAATAGCTGGGATTGCCTATGAGACTATAAGTCTTCAACCCCATCAGAAATCCAGAATAACTGAGTTAACTGAAATTATGGGAAGCACAAAGCATAGCTTCTAAAACTTAGTCAAATTATAGAGACCACTGAACACCTGGACAGTCCCTATGCTACAAAACATTGGAGCACCCGATCTTCAGCCTTCTGGCCCAGGATCATCTGACAGACCTAGTGATGCAGAATTATTAAGGGCTGATTACTCTGTCTTGGCAGATATAATCAGTCAATTATTCCGCTAGTGTGTCCTTTTCTGGACAGTGATTTGTCTGTAGATGAAAAGAGGCAATTCTTGCCTAGTGGCTGTCTCACCACAACTGGAGTAACTCCAAAGATGCTCAATTTCTTCTTAGAATCCAAGACAAGAGCTGTCAGGAGCAGACAGGTCTCTAATCAAAATGAACATTAATACAGAAATGTTTGTAACATCAATTCTGTGGACTTCTGACATTTTGAAAACTAACTATCCATGTAAGGCAATCTGGACTGTTGTCTGTTCACTCCTCTCAGCTATTTCTAAAGAAAATATAGGAAACACCCTAACAATAAACTCAGAGCCATGAATTTGCTATAGGCCCTTAACTCACAGGCTAACCATCTCAAATCAGTTTAAAAAGTTAAAGAAGGACTGGGTCTAAGCCTTGTATTCCTAAATGTGTTATATAGGCACAATGCCTGTGAGAGTAACAATATTAATCTCACTTTTATATCAATAAGAAGCTCATACCAATGAAAACCTTAAATTGAAATCAAAGGAAATTTTGTACCATTTAAGAAATTATAACTTCATCTTAATAACAATTATAACAATTATACATATTTCTACCAATAGGTTATGGCTATGCAATAAATCCTAGCTAATCCTCCCTGTTCCAACAAAACCACTATTTTTCCCTAGAAAGACAATATTAACCACCTCAGTCCCCAAGCCCAGGGAACAGGGCCCTGACTCTTCATTAACTTCTTCAAGCTGATTACATGTGGGGGGATATTAAAAGAGGGGCAGGGGAAGGAGTAAATTGATAAGCCTCTGATGCTGTGTCTTCACTGCCTCCAGCTGGAATTCCAGGGCAGCAGAGGTTCGAGCAGGTCTGCTCAGCTCACTTGATGAGTAGATACACCAAGGCTGTGTATTCTGCAATATACAATTCTCAAAACAAATTTTAGTATCAAAATAATTTTTGCATAAATTTTGGAATCTAGTCTTCTGGTGGCCTGCCTCTGTCATGTCTAATCCATATAATTCTGGGAGTTTCTATCAGGGTGTGCTCCCACCATCCTCCCATTTTCACCTCCCTGCTCTCAAATTCCCTGACACCAGGGAATCCAAACTTTCAGGCACCAAGGCCCTCCACTTCCACTGATGCCTAACCCCTTACCCTATCCCCCCTCCCCCAATTTCTATGAGAGTGTGTTCCCACCATCCTCTCATCCCCACCTCCCTGCTCTTGCAATTCCCCAACACTAGGGAATCCAAACTTTCAGGTACCAAGGCTGTCCACTTCCACTGATGCCCTCAACTACTACTGATGCCCTCAACTACATATACATGTGGAGCCATGAGTCCTTCCCTTTGTGTTCTCGGGCTGGAGAGTTTAGAATGGCTAATCCAGCTTGTTTCTTAGGACCATTTGCTTGAAAAATTGTTTTCCAGCCTTTTACTCTAAGGTAGAGTCTGTCTTTGTCACTGAGGCAGGTTTCCTGTGTGCAGCAAAATGCTGGGTCCTGTTTATGTATCCAGTCCATTAACCTATGTCTTTTAATTGGGAAATTGAGTCCATTGATATTAAGAGATATTAAGGAACAATGATGGTTGCTTCCTGTTATTTTTGTTTTTAGAGGTGAAATTATCTTTGTGTGGCTATCTTCTTTTGGATTTGTTGGAAGAGGATTACTTTCTTGTTCTTTCTAGGGTATAATTTCCCTCCTTGTATTGGAGCTTTCCTGCTATTATTCTTTGTAATGCTGGGTTTGTGGAAAGATATCGTGTAAATTTGGTTTTGTCGTGGAATATCTTGGTTTCTCCATCTATGGTAATTGAGAGTTTTGATGGGTATAGTAGCCTGAGCTGGCATTTGTGTTGTCTTATGGTCTTTAAGACGTCTGTCCAGCATCTTCTAGCTTTTATAGTATCTGGTGAGAAGTCTGGTGTAATTCTGATAGGTCTGCCTTTATATGTTACTTGGCCTTTTTCCCTTACTGCATTTAATATTCTTTCTTTGTTTTGTGCACTTGGTGTTTTGATTATTATGTGACAGGAGGTATTTCTTTTCTGGTCTAGTCTATTTGGCATTCTATAGGCTTCTTGTATGTTTATGGGCATCTCGTTCTTCCATATTTTTGTTGAAGTTTTCTTCTATAATTTTGTTGAAGATATTTATTGGCCTTTTAAGTTGGGAATCTTCACTCTCATCTATACCTATTATCCTTAGGTTTGGTCTCCTCATTGTGTCCTGGATTTCCTGGATATTTTGTGTTAAGAACTTTTTGCATTTTGCATTCTCTTTGACAGTTGTGTCAGTATTTTCAAGGTATCTTCTGCACCTTCTATCTCTTGTATTCTGTTAATAATGCTTGTGTCTATGACTCCTGATTTCTTTCCTAGGTTTTCTCTCTCCAGGGTAGTCTCCCTTTGTGATTTCTTTATTGTTTCTACTTCCATTTTTATGTCCTGGATGATTTTGTTCAATTCCTTCACCTGTTTGGTTGTGTTCTCTTGTAATTCTTTACGTGATTTTTGTGTTTCCATTTTAAGGGCTTCTACCTGTTTACCTGTGTTCTCCTCAAATACTTTTAAAGTGTTATTTATATCCTTCTTAAAGTCCTCTATTGTGGGGAGCCGACAGAAGGCGGCTATCATCTTTGCAGCCATCTTGAGCCATATACCCTGGCAAGAGACTTGATTACATCAGCCTACAACAGCTGAGCACACCCTGATAACATCTTGGTTTAGATACCCAGGATCTTTCCTTGGGTGTGTGAGATTAAAGGATGACTTAAGGGCATGACTTAGAGATCAGATTTAGAGACAAGGCCTAAGGGCATGACTTAAAGGTGTGACCTAAAGGTGTGGCTTAGAAGTGAGACATATAAAAGGCAAGAGGCAGACAGGAGAGTTTAGAACAATTTGGAGTAACAGAGAATCAGACACTTCAGAGAGTACAACTTGGAGTAGGAATTAGGCATTAAGACAGAACAACTTAGAGTACAACTTGGGAGTAGTTATTAGACATTAGAGAGAACAATTTGGGGTAACAGAGAATCAGACACTTCAGGGAGTACAACTTGGAACTAGGAATTAGGTTAGAGAGAACAACTTGGAGTTAGTTATTAGACATTAGGCACTTGGCACTTGGAAGAAGAAACTTGGAACTTGGAGGGACTAGCACTAGGGACTAGAAACTCAAGACTTGGGACTTGGAGAGAAGAAGAGAGACTGAAGAATAAACGAGATTGAATCATACTCTGTCTGGTCTCTATTCCTTAAGTCTGTCCTTACTCTCTCTCTTACTGAACCCCGACCCGCGGACTGGAGCAGCTTGGGGCAGTGCAGGCTCTAACAATTTAGCCCCCAAGGCTTTGGCAATACGGGTTCAAACACTGACAGAGCGGCCTGTGACATTTTGGCAGCTCGGGCCGCAACACTCTATCATCATCATTAGAAGTGATTTTAAATCTGAATCTCGCTTTCCTGGTGATATGGGGAATTCAGGACTTTCTTGTGTGGAAGAACTAGGTTCTAATGATGCCAAATACCCTGGGTGGCTGATGCTTATGTTCTTGCGCTTGCCTTTTGCCATCTGGATCTTTTTAGTGCTACCTGCCCTGTCTCTGACTGGAGCTTGTCTTTCCTATTATCTTGGTTGTATCAGAACTGTGTGGGGTGGGTGTTACTACTGGGGTAAAAGCTGGGGCCCAAAATCTGCTCAGTGCTCAGATGCAGACAGGAAGAGTTAGGGCCCAAGATCTGCTCAGTGCTCCGGGCCAGGAATGACTTCCAGGGTCCTTGTGGGTCCCAGTTACTCCCTGTCTGGGGCGGGTGTTGCTGTGTGCTTACCTAAGATACTGCCCGGGTTAGAGTGCCTGGAGCCCTGCTTCCTCTGGGTTCTTAGAAATTGGAGACAGTGCTGTCGCCCGGGATCTGCTCAGTTCTCAGGCCCAGACCAGAAGGTGAAATAGTGAGATCTTGAGGTAGATTTATTCCCAACTTCCTGGGGAACCTCCATTCTGATTTTTGTAGTGGGTATACAAGTTTGCATTCCAACCAACAATGGATGAGTCTTCCCCTCGCCTCACATCCTTGCCAGTGTTGGCTGTCATTGTTTAATTTACTTGGCCATTCTGACCGGTGTAAACTGAAATCTCAAAGTAGTTTTGATTTGTATTTCCCTAATGAGTAAAGACATTAAACATTTAAGTGTTTCTCAATCATATTTATTTCATCCTTTGAGAACTATTTAGTTCTGTACTCTGTTTTTTAATTGTGTTATTTGTTTTCTTGATGCCCAGGATATTTTGTTTTGTCTGTTTTTTGTTCTTCACATATTTTAGATATTAGCCTTCTATCAGATGTGTTATTGGTAATATTTTCACCTTACCCTGCTGCTTCATCTAAATGATGGTAATGAGAAAGCCCACATTTTTCTAATTAGCAGGATAGAGCCAGGAATGACCTCAGAGAACAAAGATTTTGATTCAGTCTTCAAAAGTAAAGATGTTCTTCTAACGTTAAGCAATGCACACACTGTTACTCATTTTTCTGTAAGTTTATTTTCTGTGCTTCCCTCCCCCACTTTACAGAGAGGCAAAGAAAATTAACTTACAGACTTACTGGCCCTTAAGGGACTAAGAGCCACTTATAAGTCTAGAAAGCATTAGATTTTTAACAAGAGCTCTTCAATTTGAAACAGAAAAACTTAGTCCAGATAGTAAATGAGTGCTATAAGATGAGAATAGTGTGGGCTGAAGGTAACTCCTGAGCGGGAGGAAGGAAAATGATGTATTTGACTAATTTTTACAATAACTAATCTCTTGGCCAATGCCGTATTCTAGGCAGGTTTATATTTCTTGCTATGCCATTTTACTACTTGAAGAGAATAACCAAAAAATCAAAGTCGCATGAGTCTCTATTCATCTTTACTTCAAACATCACCTTGAGGATCAGGACATCAGATATGACATCGTTCAGATTTTTTCCAAAGTACTCAAGTCCTTTTATGCCAAACAAGAGGTAGGAACCTGGGAGCCACATTCATACTCAGTGACATTTCTATCTATCTTTTTCATATATATATATATATATATATATATATATATATATATGTGATCATTACACCTGCTGGTTCAAAGGGATCAAAAGACCAGGTTCAAGAAGCCTGAGACTATTTAGTGGCTGAACTAAAATAAATGTCTGATAAAAAGAGATGTGTGCTTAAGTGAAAATATATTACTCATAGCACTGAAAATTAGGAACATCTCAGAAACAGGGTGGTGGTGGGTAAACTGGTGACCAAAGGCACCTAGAATTATACCTGAAGTGAGCCTATCTTTACTGATGGGCAATACCAAATGTGGCATCACAAAGGAATTTCCCAGAACCTTAAACAGACCACTTCCTGGACAATAGGGTGAGCAGTTGTATGAGGGTGGGTAGGTAATAATACCAGAGGACCCAGGTATTATTTTTATATTGATTAAAGACATCCAGAAAACACAAGATTCCACACGCAAGTATTTTATTTTTAAGCACATGTTTGAAATGATGTTAGAGCACAAAAGGGTTAAAGTTAGAAACTCTTCCCATTATAAACAAACATCTACAACTTTTAATCAAGCATAAAATACTATCTTCTGCTTGAATAATTTTCTTAAGAAATTAAAATATGCAAAGCAATGAAATATGTCTCCAAACAATGGTGAGTACGTGATAAGGATCTTTATCTATTGTCATGAATGTCACTTAGCACAAATATCCTTCAGAAGGCAAGGCACAGATGCTTGCTATGTAGATCATTCCAAGGCTCAAAAGAAATGAATTTGATTTGCCAACATCTTTTATTTCTCTTGCAACCAAGCTCATGTTTGTAATTTCTTGTTGATTCAGAACCTGTGAATAGTGACTGCTTGATTTGAAATATCTATTTGGACAAATGATTCCTGGAACCAACAAGTTAATTCTCATGCATTTTCCATGACACCCAAGAGGTTAATTATTAAGCAGGCAGTGTTCATTTCATTTCCAGGAGGAGATAGACATCTCTTCAATGGTCCACAGTGATAGCAGAATCGTTGATGGAGTGAATATCCTGAATGGATATTCTGCAGCAGCCTAATGAGGTGACTGAGCTCACAGCGGAAATTTGAAATATTCCAAGACACCATAGAAAAGAAGATTCAAACCTACTTTCATTTTTTTATTTCTAAGAGCTTTTATGCCACTTCTCCAACTACAACAATGCTGGTCTCAGCCTTCATTGCTCCTCTTTGACGGTATCTGATACTCAGAGTGTGGCAGCCAGTTTCAACCATGGACAGTCACTGTAGCCCCAAACAAGCATCTGAGTTTGTGCATGTCCATAAGCAGTGTCATGGCAACGCTTATGCTCTTTAAACTCTTGCCACCTTGTAGAAATAACCATGACACACCCCAAGGCACAGAAAACAGGGACTGTAGCATGCTGAGTGAGTTGTTCCCTGCCTCGTGAATAATTCATTTCACTCTGAAAGGCACACTTCAACCCCCATTTAGAGTCAAATGTGCAACATGGCTGTGGCAGAAATCAAGTCTGTAGCCCCAGGAAATACTGCAGTCAATATTTATTGAAATCCTTTATTGGCTGGAGGCTACCTTCTTTTAGATTTAGATGAATGTCTTTCAAGTCCTATGGCCTGTAAACCTTTGCCACTATCATGACTTATGCACTCTATGAGTAAAGAAAAACTTCTACCCTTTAAAACTGTTATTCTAAATTTTTTCTGTCAAAGGTCCTGAAAATTCCCAAAACGTGCCTTAAAGACACAACACAATGCTTTTCTCTTCTCAGTTTCTCTTACTTGCAATACCACAGAATCATCTTCCCATCTTGGTATTGCCTGTACTTTCTGTACACCTAAGTCAAAATGCTGGCTCACAGTAAACCTTAAGATCTTGGAGGGAATAAAATACTTAATAACTTTCTGTTGGCTAAGCAAAAAAGAACAAGATTTTCTTCTATATGTCTAGGCACAGAGAGAGAAAAAAATTGAACCAAATAAAATAGACTACACATTTTTTAATCCAAATTTTTGTTTAGAGTCCATTCTTTATAACTAGTTCATATGTGTGAAGATCTTTGATTTTAATCCTGAGAAACATTAAGAAATGTTACCTACAAGCCACAGAGAAGAATTTTCTAAGAATCCATGAACTTTAAGGACTCGGGCGCAAGGGAGCATGATTCTACCGATGAGTCAGCTTTTAGAGCCGGATGGATGAGTGCCTGGCACAGTGGAGATGTCGTCCTATGGCCTTTATCAGTCTTTGCACCTCCCTCTGAGATACCAGATATCAAAGCAACTCATTGCCTGGTAGGATGGGACTTTAAATGATGAAAATTAATTCAGAATAATACAGTGATTGATGTTCTGTCTTATTCCAACTCCCAAAGATAAACAGCATCTTCTTCTATTGTCTTTTCTGCTGCAGTAACTTTTCTCTAAACCTTTGCATCTCCCTCTTCCTCCCTCTACCCACAGAGGAAGAGGGACCGACCAGGCATTGAAGAATTCTGTTATGGCTTCTATCTCACCTAGTCTCTCTGTCATCAGTTCTTATCTCTTGGCATCTCTTTCTCCATCTGCTTCTCTCTCTCTCCTCCTATCACTTTTTCTCTTTCTCTCTTTAATATTTCAGTTTGGTTTTCCTTGTTTTGCAGAGAACAGTCCTGATTTTACACTTCTGGAAATGAAAGACTACACTGCGTAAGAACTTTTCAGGGAGTGAGTCGCTATTGTTCCCAGAGGCTTTATTTGTCTTCTTTACAAGTCTCCTTGCTGCCCACAAAGTGCCAAGCTCCTGATAAACAGGACAGCAAGGTGTCACATTTTTTCCTCTCTAAATGCAGAGTAAACTTTCACAATCTTCCTCCAGTGCGCTGAAAAATGAAACTATAAAGGTCCTTAAAGAGCTCTTTTCCAGGCATGGCCCCTGAATGGCTTCAACATGGTTAAACAAGTGCTTCAGAGAAAGAATACTTATCCTTATAAAACTATTTCCCACAAGAAAACTTGGACACTTCAACTACATTTTCCAGGAATCCTAGTTATATCATGAGTGCTAGAACCCACATCTGGTAGATAAAGCATATCAAGAGAGAAAGGTCCATCACAGTGGAAATGCAGCTCTGTGGTCCTTCCTGTTCCCCAAAGCAAGCATAGAATAAGCAGCAAGTGACTTTTGGAATGACTAGAACTGAGTTTTATGACCTAACATCCTGCCAAGACAAGAACCCAAGCACATCCTTCTCTTCCCAGAACTTAATTAACTCTGAAAATAATAGAAGTACCTTGGTCCTGTGAAGGTTCAATGCCCTAGAGTAAGGGAATGCCAGGGTGGGAGGCAGGAGAGGGTAGGTGGGTGGTGGTCACCCTCATAAAAGCAGGGGGAGGGCAGATGGGATAGGGGTTTCCAGAGGGGGAACCAAGAAAGAGAATAACATTTGAAATGTAAATAAATAAAATATCCAATTAAAAAAAGAGAAGTACCTTTATAGTTTTCAATAAAGCCACCACTTTCAAGAAATGCCTCCCTGTACAATTCTACTAGCTCACCCTTGTAGGTCCTGTTGCTTTAAGCCAGAAGCTGACAAACTATGATGATGGCTCTTATCCAACCTACTACCTGCTTCCATAAAAGTTTCTCTGTGACACAGCCACACCCACTTTTATGATGGGCTACATCTACATTGTCATGGCACAGTTGAGTAGATGTCACAGAGACTCTGTGGTCCTTTACAGAAAACCCCTGATGATTAAACTAACAGTTGCCATGGCCACTAATAGTTGGATTACATGGATCATTAATGATCACAACAACTTTACAACTATATCATTTATGTTATTACTAATATACCCTGACTGTTTGAAGATAGAGACTTTGGAAGGTTGTTGGGTAGAAACCTCATGTTTTGGATTGGTGACTTTGTGAAAGGAATCCTCACAGAACTCTCTTACCCCTGCTGACAGGAAAACCACAAAGAGAAAGAGAGAGAGAGAGAGAGAAAGAGAGAGAGAGAGAGAGAGAGAGCAGAAACCCAACCTTCTGAATTTTGATCTTAGATTTTCTACCCTCTAGAAATGAGAAAGGCACATTTCTCCAGCTTCCAATCCACCCAGTCTATGACATGCTGTTACAGAAGCCTGACAGAACTAAGAAAATCATCATTTTAAGAAACATAATTGTGACTCTTGTAAGATGTACCAGAATAAACACAGACAGTCTGGCTAGAGAGCCCATGCTGATGATCATTCCTCCAACCTGGCTGTAGATCAGAGGAAGCTAAAATTATCTCTGCAAAAAAACTAAGCATACTCAGTCCTGGGATACAATGCAAAACAAAAGGTTCAGAATAGTTGTCTTTTTTTTTTTAAGTTGACCAAAGAAGTACTATAAAGTAAGAATGAATCTGGCCTAACAAGAGTCAAAAACCCAAGTCCACCCTTTAAAATGTGGATTCCTTGCATGAAATCTAGGAAGAGGGAAATTAGCCAGATACTGAACAAATATTTGATGAATTTATGGATGGATGATTGATGGAGGGTAAATGAATGGGGGAAGGGGTAGGTGGTAATTAAGTGAATGGGTGGGTAGATTGATAGAAACCAGTGTGTTACACAAAGAGCTTGAAATGACCCATAAAAAATGAGGCTGGGGAGATGGCTCAGTGGTTAAGAGCACTGTCTGTTCTTCCAGAGGTCCTGAGTTCAATTCCCAGCAACCACATGGTGGCTTATAACCATCTATAATGAGATCTGATGCTCTCTTCTGACCTGCAAGTATACATGCAGGCAGAATGCTATATACATAATAAATAAATAAATCTTTTTTAAAAAATAAATGAGGCTTGGGGAAATGGATCAGCTTAATAGTGTGTGCTGCTCTTCCAGAAGACCCAAGTTCAGCTCATAGCATGCCAGGAGGCTCACAATTGTCTGTAACTCCAGCTCCAGGGAACTCAATGCTTTCTTCTGACACCCACACACAGTTAGCACATACTCACACACACATACACACAAAGAGAATTAAAGTAGTAATAATTTGGAGTCATATGGTAAGTCAAGGTAAACCCAGAGGTCCTATTTATAAACCCCTGTCATCAACATGACTCAGACCAAAAGGATTGTTTCTAGTGTTGTAATTTGAATCTCAAATGCCCTTCCCAGCACTTTGTGTGTTTGAACATTTGAACTGTTTGAGAAGGTTGTGAAACCTTTAGCAAACGGAAGTAGCTCACAGGCGACAGGTGCTGGGGTCCGTTCTCTGCTTCCTGACTGTAAACATCATAACCAGCCAGCCATCCTGTTCCTGCTGTTATGCCATCCATCCCACCATGATGGACTACATACCATCAAACTACAAGCCAAGTCAACCCTTCCTCTCATAAGTTTCTTCTTTTTAGGTATGTCAGTGTTCTGAACTGTGAGGAATAATTAAAGAAAGAGGTCACTCCAGATTGTAATCGGGCTCTGAGGCAGCAAAGAGGTCCAGTCTCGATGAACCAAACCTCAAACAGCTGTGCAGAAGCACGTTTATTGATCGTTACACAAAAGTTGCTTTCTTGGTAAAACAAGCTCCTCATCCCAAAGCCTCTAATGTAATCTATATGTTTCCTGAAGGAAAACATCCCACCACTGCAACGTCAGTCCTTACTGTGCACTATTTGCAGCACCCAATAGTGCAAGACATTCCAAGTGTGCCAGGACTATCTTGGGACCAAGGTCATCCTAAGTCTGTAAAGCTCCTTCAGAAAAATAACTCTGTAGATAATAGAAAAGAATGACTGTTTTCTACAATGATTTCTTCAAGGTCAAAGTACTTCTAGAAATCAACTATTCATTCTGATGTTGTTTACCCTAGATACTGTGATTCTACTAGACTGCCACGACACAGGTATCTTACCATAGCAATAGAAAAAAGTAACTTATACACTGGGTGTCTCCATCGGAGACATTGTTCCAAGCCCTGAATGTACGTTAGAATCCCCAAAGGATCTCCTAACGATTACCATCTCTTGAACCTCAGCTAACATCAATTGATACTGAATCTTTGGAAGTGAAGACTTGATAGACCTGGGACTATTCCGAGACAGAGACTGGGAGCCATCATATATAGGTATTGTAGCTGGAATTGTATGGTAATCCTGGAAACAGAATTGTAAATCACAGAGTTAGAGCCCTCATTGGCTTTTCAGACACAGGGGCAGCAACAGCCTCATTATCCCCAAAGCTAACTTCTGTTAGATCTTTTCTTACTCGATGATTGTAGCAGGTTAAGTAATACAGACCTCCTAGAATAAGAGAGCCCCACTAAGCTGCATCATTGTGACAAATGAGATCCCACTTGTTAATCATCCAGTTAATCATCCAGTTAATGGAATGTAGAGTCTGCCCTCTACACTCACGTCTGTGTGCAGCGTTACAGGAGACAGTAATCATAGTGAGGCTCCATGTCCTCCTTTCTGACCTTCAGACACCAAGAAAGGCAGATCAGGAGATATTTGAACAAAGTTAATATATTGAAGATAATGTATTTTCTTTGTCTGATTTCTTTCAAAAAAAATCCAATGATACAGAAACTATTGGGGTGAGTGTTTAGAAATGGGGATGTTAGGCACTGGGTTAGAGTTTGGTCTTCTGATATGGGATGGTAACTAGTAATGCTTTTACTAGTTTGTAGAGCTAAGGGGTAATCAAAGGAGCTAACTTGGGATTCTCTACGGATACAGTCATGGTTTCTGAAGCAAATCTAACTTTCTGTGTGAAACGCCATCTCTTCAAAGAAAGAGGTGCAACCTCGGAGGCTGAGGACTGGGACAGGTGAACAGAGCACTGATTTCAAAGGAACTCTGCCTGCCAAACCTGGCCAGATCCTCCTGGGCTATGGAGACTGATTCCAAGGTGGAAAAAAAAGGAAATTTAAATAATTAAAAGAATAAACAACAGCAATATCTTCTCTTTCCGCACTAAGGACTTAGTTTATTCTGAAACTTTTCGACCTCTCCAGTTTTGAAGCAGCTCTGTGGCATACACTAAAACTGCAACCATGTGGAGCCAGTCTCCCACTGTTTTGGCTCTGCACAGACTCCCTAATATGATTCATCATGTCATTTATGGAACAACTGAACAGGAAGCTGTGGGACTCGGGAGTGGGTTTATCACCATGAGGCTATCTGAACAGCCGCTAATATGTGAAGTGAGCTAGAAAACAAAGGTGGCTTTTTCTTCCAGAATAGAAAGGCTTATGGTAGCCATGATGAGCTGAAGTCTCCTTTTTTTTTAACTCTCATATTTCAAGCTATTCCAGGCACTAAACCATGGGGATTACTTTATCATAGAGTGTTAGTGAATGTTTTGAGTGATCAGAAAATGGACATTTTTAAGTCTCAACACCAGTAACCAAATCATCAATAACAGAAAGTTTTCCACATAAAGATATATTTTTAAATACGCTTCTCAGACAAGAATATTATAATTTCCACTGTGGTACACATACCAGAAAGACAGGCAAATGGCTGACTAACTCCTTAAATAGAAAGAACTAGTAAGAGACCATCAGCAATCTGCTAAGAAACATGGAGAGAAATTTTTTTCAAAAAAAAAAATATTTTTTTGCATTTCTAACTGAATGGGCCATGCTTGAACACATTTTTTGTATAATTAGCAAGAGTATTTCTGTGGCTTGGAAGCCAGAGATAAAATTAATATATTGGTTGATACCCACAACAGTCTCTCAGGTGTCATCATTGAGAATTATTATTTTCAGCAGTTCATGGCTCATTTCTTTAAAATTAAAATTAGTGTTGTGGCACCCAAGGATAATTTTCCAGCTGTCTCTACAGAGAATAATATAAGCTTGGTGAGTTTAATGAATGATAGTTTACTGCCATTCAGAGTCAATGCAGTGGATGAGTTTGGATTTGGTAGACACTAGAATCATAGCCTTACCACTGTATCTTCATTAATACAGCCATGTTAGCTGATAAATTATGCCCAGCATCTCAATTACCTTATCAAAGAAGATGATTCCTAATGACCAAGGAGGGGATCAGGAAGCAAGGAGAAATCAGGGCCAAATTAGTTGAGATGAAATTGAACTGTCTGCAGACTGGCAGATCAGATCTGAACTAGTGAGCAGAAAATGTCTGGGCAGAATTAGCAGGAAGATGTGGAGGCAGTGTGGAAGACAGAGCTAAACAGGAGCTAGAATGTGAAGGCTTCGAGAAGTGGCTGAGAGAGGTGACAGGCTCTCTAACTTCCCTAAACAAAAAACCAATACTGGCAGAACAGCCAGGGTGTGTATGAACCAGAAGTCTGGGATCACATAAGTTCTTTACGGAGACAGTACCAATGGGTAACACCCATATTGGTACTGTGCATTGAACTTCTTTGCTGATGAAGTCTTTCCAGACGGACCACCCCCTGCAGGTTATTTCCTGTGCTCCCTGTCTGTTACCTTCTAGCCAGATTTGGCCTAAAGAGGCACTAAAAAAAAAAAAAAAAATGAAGAATAATTTTCAATGTCATATGCAGAAACAAAAGATATAGGATAGCCAAAACAACTCTCAACATTAAAAAATCTTCTGGGGGAATAACTATCCCTGACCTCAAACTGTACTACAAAGCAACAGTGATAAATACTGCATGGTATTGGTACAGAGACAAACAGGTTGATCAATGGAATAGAACTGAAGACCCATGACGCTACCCAAGTCCGACCAGCGGAATAAGGCAACAGCAACCATGTTCTTCTTCAATCGGTTTATTCAGCTATCCCTGTACAGCAAGCGTCTTCTCTTTTTCTTCTACCTCCTCCCCAGCTCCCGCAGCCCCTTATATGCATTGCCTTAATCCTATCAGCAGCTGCCACCATGTCACTACTAATTGGCCACTCTCAATGACTCGAGGTAAGGCGATCGGGTTACCACACCTCTCAGCGTGGGCTCACCATATATGGAGTTGTTTCTCTCAAGCAATGCCTATACCAAGCGCCATCTTGCAATGGCGAGAGCAGAGCCACTTCCCACAGACCCAGAAATAAACCTACACACCTATGGACACTTGATCTTTGACAAAGAAGCCAAAAACATACAGTGGCAGTCTCTGGATGACCTTTCTTTCAGTCTCTGCTCCACTCTTTGTCCCTGTATTTCCTATAGACAGGAGCAATTCTGTGTTAAAATTTTGGAGATGGGTGAGTGGCCCCATCCCTCAGCTTGGGGGCCATGCCTGACCTCTGGATATGGCCTTGACAGGTTCTCCTCCCCTTGGAGTAGTTCAACTAATGTCATCCCAGTGGGGTCCTGGGAGTCTCTTGCTTTCCTGGCATCTGGAACTTTCCAGTTGCTACCCCCAGTTCCCCATTTCCCATTGCTACACATCTCTGTTCAATTTCTTGGCCCTCTGTACATATCTTCCATCTCCTCCTGTACCTGATTCTGCCCCTCTTTTTTCTCTCCATCTCTTCTCTTCCTCTGAAGTCCATCCCACCCTCTACTTCCCTTGATTATTTTGTTCCCCCTTCTAAGTAGGACTGAAGCATCTACTCTTTGGTCTTCCTCTTGATTTTCATGTGGTCTATGAGTTGTATCCTGGGTATGCCACACTCTTTGCCTAATATCCATTTATCAGTGAGTACATACCATGTGTGTTCTTTTGTGACTGAGTTACCTCACTCAGGATATTTTCTAGATCCATCCATTTGCCTGAGAATTTCATGAAGTTGTTGTTTTTAATAACTGAGTAGTATTCCATTTTGTAAATATACCACATTTTCTGTATCCATTCCTCTGTTGAGGGACATCTGGGCTGTTTCCAGCTTCTGGCTATTATAAACAAGGCCTCTATGAACATAGTGGAGCATGTGTCCTTATTACACATTGGAGTACCTTCTGGGTTTATGCCTAGGAGTAGTATAGCTGAGAATCCATCCCACATGCAGACACCAAACCCAAACTCTATTACTGATGCCAAGAATTGACAGGAGCCTGATACAGCTATCTCCTGAGAGGTTCTGCCAGCTCCTGACCAATACCGATGCAGATGCTCACAGCCAACCATTGGACTGAGCACAGGGACCCCAATGGAGCAGTTATGGGAAGAACTGAAGGAGCTGAAGGGGCCTTATCTGGCATTAATGGGAAGGGAGGCCCTTGGTCCTGTGAAGGCTTGATGCCCTAGTGTAGAGGAATGCTAGGGTTGTGAGGTGGAGTGGGGGAGTGGGTGGAGGAGCACCCTCATAGAAGCAGGGTAAGAGGAGATGAGATAGGGGGTTTGCAGAGGAGAAACTGAGAAAGGGGATGATAATATTTGAAATGTAAACAAATAAAATACCAATTAGAAAAAAACAAATGAAATAAAAAATACAGTGGAATAAAGAAAGCATCTTCAATAAATGGTGCTGGTCTAACTGGAGGTTTGTATGTAGGAGAATGAAAATAGAACCATATCTATCACCTCACACGATGCTCAAGTCCACGTAGATCAAGGACACCAAAATACACTGAATCTAAGAGAGGAAAAAATGGGAAAGAGCCTCAAACTCATTGGCACAGGGGGAAATTTCTTGAACAGAGCACCAGTGGCTCAGACTCTAAGATCAACAATTGATAAATGGGACCTCATGAAACTGAAAAGCTTCTGTAAGGCAAAAGACACAGTCAATAGGACAAATTGGCAACCTACAGATTGGGGGGAAAATCTTCATTAGCACCACATCCTATAGAGGGCTAATACCCAAAATAAAGAACATAAGAAGTTAACCTCCAAAAAGTCAAATAACCCAATTTTAAAATAGGGTACAGAGCTAAACAGAGAATTCACAACAGAAGAATCTCGAATGGCTGAGAAGCACTTAAAGAAATGTTCAAAGTCCTTAGTCATCAGAGAAATGCAAATCAAAACAACTCCAAGATTCCACCTCACACCAATCAGAATGGCTAAGATCAAAAACTCAAGTGACAGGACATGCTGTTGAGGATGTAGAGAAAGAGGAACACACCTCCATTGGTGGGATTCCAAACTGGTACAACCACTCTGAAAATCAATCTGGAGGTTCCTCAGAAAATTGGAAATAGTTCTACCTGATAACCCAGCTATACCATTCTTGGATATATACCCAAAAGACACCACACCATACCACAAGGACATGTGCTCCACCATGTTCATAGCAGCCTCATTTGTAATAGCCAGAAGCTGGAACAATCCAGATGTTCCTCAACAGAGGAATGGATACAAAAAAATGTGGTTCATTCACACAATGGTATACTATTCAGCTATTAAAAATGAGGACATCATGAAATTTGCAGGCAAACGGATGGAACTAGAAAGTATCATCCTGAGTGAAGTAATCCAGACGCAAAAGGACATACATGGTGTGTACTCACTGATTAGAGGATATTAGCCAAAAGGTACAGAATACCTAGGATACAACTCACAGACTGTAAGAAGCAGTAAGCACAGTCCTGTAGCAAGCAGAAAGGCCCAAGAAAGGAAGTAGGAAGAAAATAATCACAGGAGGCAGAGGGAGGGAGGGACCTAGGTGTTAGAAGGAAAGGGGAAGGGAAAAGGGGAACAGGATCAGGTATGGGGGGAGGGGACAAGAGAGAAGTCATGAGAGAGGGCCAGGAGAATAAATGAAAATATGAAGCCTTGGGGGGGTGGGAGGTAGAGGGACTCTCTAGAAAGTACCAGAGACCTGCAAGGTGAGAGATTCTCAAGACTCAATGGGGATGATGACCTTGGCCAAAGTGCTCAATAATTGGGAAAGGGAACCCAAAGAGTTTACCTCCAGTAGATAGAAAGGGAGGTCCTCAAGTGGAGGGATGGGTGATAACCCACAGCAAAATTTCTGACCCAGAATTGTTCCTGTCTAAAAGAACTGTAGGGACAAAAATGGAGAAGAGACTAAAGACAGCAGCTGACTGAGACAGACACAGATACTTACACCTAACCATCGGACTGAAGTGGGAGACCCCTATGGTTCAGGGGAAGGATTAAAGCTGAAGTGGAGGGCAATCCCATAGGAAGACCAGTGGCCTCAACTAACCAGGACCCAGATAGCTCCCAGAGCCTCAGCCACCAACCAGGCAGCATAGGGCTGGTTCAAGGCCCCCAGCACGTATAGCAGAGGACTGCCTGGTCTGTCCTCAGTGGGGGATGTGCCTAATTCTTGAGAGACTTGAGGCCCCAGGAAACCAGGAGGCCTGGGGGCAGCACTCTCTAGGAGGCAAGGCAGATGAAGAGCAGAGTGAGGAACTGTGGGGGGGGGGGGAATTAAAGGAGTGCAATGGCTAGAATGTAAATAAATAAATAAATAAATAAATAAATAAATAATAAAACCAACTGTTTTAATAATAAATCTTAAATTTGAATCCATTTTATTTATTTCTCAGTAGCATTTTCAAGCCTTCTGTGAAATCAGCGTAAGGCTCAGAGAAACCTTGGATAACTTTTATTTTATTTTATTTTATTTTTTTATGTTTTTTATTGGATATTATATTTACATTTCAGATTTTATCCCTTTACCCTTTCCCCATTCCCCCTACCACCCAGGAACCTCCTATCCCATCCCCCCTCCTCCTGCTTCTATGAGGATATGCCCCCACCTACCCTCCCACTCTCACCTCCCCACCCTCGAATTATTCCCCCACACACACTCGGTGTTCAGCCTTCATGAGACCAAGGATCTCCTCTCCCACCTATGTCCGACAAGGCCATCCTCCCCTACATATACAGATGGAGTTATGGGTCCCTCCCTATGTGCTCCTAGGCTGGTGGTTTAGACCTTGGGGAGCTCTGGTTGGTTGGTATTGTTGCTCTCCTCATGGGGCCACAAACACTTTCAGCTCCTTCAGTCTTCTCTCCAACTTTTCCATTGGGAATCCCTTGATCAGATCAGTGGTTAGCTGTGAGCATTGGCCTCTGAATATGTCAGACTCTGGCAGACCTCTAAGGAGACAGCTATATCAGGCTCTTGTCAGCATGCACTTCCTGACATCCACATCAGCTTTTGGTGACTGCACATGGGATGGATTCCCAGGTGGAATGGTCTCCAGATGGCCCCTCCTTCAGTTTCTGTCCCACACTTGGTCTTCATGCTTGCTTCATGGAGTATTTTGTTACTCCTTCTAAGTAGGACGGAGGCATCCACACTTGGTCTTCCTTCTTCATGAGATTCATGTGGTCTGTTAGTTGAATCTTGGCTACTTCAAGCTTTTGGGCTAATATCTGCTTCTCAGTGAGTAAATACCATGTGTGTTCTTTTGTGATTGGGTTACCTCACTCAGGATGATAATTTCTAGTTCCATCCATTTACCTAAGAATTTCTCGAATTCATTATTTTTAATAGCTGAGTAATACTCAATTGTGTAAATGTACCACATTTTTTGTATCCATTCCTCTGTTAAACGACATCTGGGTTCTTTCCAGCTTCTGGCTATTATAAATGAGGCTGCTATGAACATAGTGGAGCATATGTCTTTGTTATATGTTGGAGCATCTTCTGGGTATATGCCCAGGAGTGGTATAGCTGGGTCCTCAGATAATGCTATGTCCAATTTTCTGAGGAACCACCAGACTGATTTCCAGAGTGGTTATACCAGCTTGCAATCCCACCAACAATGGAGGAGTGTTTCTCTTTGTCCACATCCTCAACAGCATCTACTATCACCTGAGTATTTTGAACTTAGCCATTCTGATTGGTGTGAGGTGGTATCTCAGGGTTGTTTTGATTTGCATTTCCCTGATGACTAAGGATGTTGAGCATTTCTTAAGGTGCTTCTCAGCCATTTGAGTTTGCTCAGTTGATAATTCTTTGTTTAGCTCTGTACCCCATTTTTAATAGGGTTATTTGGCTGTCTGGAGTCTAATTTCTTGAGTTCTTTGTATATCTTGGATATTAGCCCTCTATCGGATCTAGGATTGGTAATGATCTTTTCCCAATCTGTTGGTTGCTGTTTTGTCTTATTGACAGTGTCCTTTGCCTTGCAGAAGCTTTGCAATTTTATGAGGTCCATTTGTCAATTCTTGATCTTAGAGTATAAGCCATTGGTGTTCTGTTCAGGAACTTTTCCCCTGTGCCTAGGTATTTGAGGGTCTATCCCACCTTCTTTTCTATTAGTTTCAGTGTATCTGGTTTTATGTGAAGATCCTTTATCCATTTGGACTTGAGCTTTGTACAAGGGGATAAGAATTGATTGATTTGCATTCTTCTACATGCTGACCTCCAGTTGAGCCAGCACCATTTGTTAAAAATGCTGTCCTTTTACCACTGGATGGTTTTAGCTCCTTTGTCAAAGATCAAGTGACCATAGGTGTCTGGGCTCTTTTCTGGGTCTTCAATTCTATTCCATTGATCTTCTTGCCTATCTCTGTACCAATACCATGCAGTTTTTATCACTACTGCTCTGTAGTACAGTTTGAGGTCAGGGATGGTGATTCCCCCAGAAGTTCTTTTATTGTTGAGAATAGTTTTTGCTATCCTGGGTTTTTTGTTATTCCAAATGAATTTGCAAATTGCTCACACTATCTCTATGAAGAATTGATTTGGAATTTTGATGAGGATTGCATTGAATCTGTAGATTGCTTTTGGCAAGATGGCCATTTTTACTAAATTAATCCTGCCAATCCAGGAGCATGGGAGATCTTTCCATCTTCTGAGATCTTCTTCAATTTCTTTCTTCAGAGACTTGAAGGTCTTTCACTTGCTTGGTTAAATTCACTCCAAGATATTTTATATTATTTGTGACTATTGTGAAGGGTGTCATTTCCCTAATTTCTTTCTCAGCCTGTTTATCCTTTGAGTAGAGGAAGGCTACTGATTTGTTTGAGTTGATTTTATATCCAGCCACTTTGCTGAAGTTGTTTATCAGGTTTATGAGTTCTCTGGTGGAAGTTTTAGGGTCACTTAAGTATACTATCATATCATCTGCAAATAGTGAAATTTTGACTTCTTCCTTTCCTATCTGTATCCCTTTGACTTCCTTTTGTTGTCTAATTGCTCTAGCTAGGACTTCCAGTACTATATTGAACAGATATGGTGACAGTGGGCAGCCTTGTCTAGTCCCTGATCATAGTGGGATTGCTTCAAGTTTCTCTCCATTTAGTTTGATGTTGGCTACTGGCTTGCTGTATATTGCTTTTACTATGTTTAGGTATGGGCCTTGAATTTCTGATCTTTCCAGTACTTTTACCATGAAGGGATGTTGAATTTTGTCAAATGCTTTCTCAGCATCTAGTGAAATGATCATGTGGGTTTTTTTCTTTGAGTTTGTTTATGTAGTGGATTACATTGATGGATTTCTGAATATTGAGCCATCCCTGCATTCCTGGGATAAAGCCTACTTGATCATGATGGATTATTGTTTTGATGTGTTCTTGGATTCTGTTTACAAGAATTTTATTGAGAATTTTTGCATCAATATTCATAAGAGAGATTGGTCTGTATTTCCCTTTCTTTGTTGGGTCTTTGTGAGGTTTGGGTATGAGTGTAATTGTAGCTTCATAGAACGAATTGGGTAGTGTCCTTCTGTTTCTATTCTGTGGAATAATTTGAAGAGAATTGGTATTAGGTCTTCCTTGAAGGTCTGATAGAATTCTGCACTAAAATCATCTGGTCCCAGACTTTTCTTTGGTGGGGAGACTTTTAATGACTGCTTCTATTTCTTTAGGGGTTATGGGTCTGTTTAGATGGTTTATCTGTGCATGATTTAATTTTGGTATCTGGTATATACCTAGAAAATTGTCAATTTCAACCAGATTTTCCAATTTTGAGTATAGGCCTTTGTAGTAGGATCTAATGATTTTTTTTTTTTAATTTCCTCAGTTTCTGTTGTTATGTCTCCCTTTTCAGTTCTGATTTTATTAATTTGGATACTGTCTCTGTGCCCTTTGATTAGTCTGGCTAAGGGTTTATCTATCTTGTTGATTTTCTCAAAGAACCAGCTCCTGGTTTTGTTGGTATTTTGTATGGTTCTTTCTGTTTCAACTTGGTTGATTTCAGCCCTGAGTTTGATTATTTCCTGCCGTCTACTCCTCTTGTGTATATTAGCTTCTTTTTGTTCTAACGCTTTCAGGTGTGCTGTCAAGTTGTTAGTGTATGCTCTCTTCAGTTTCTTTTTGTAGGCACTTAGAGCTATGAGTTTTCCTCTTAGTACTGCTTTCATGGAGTCCCACAAGTTTTGGTATGATGTGTCCTCATTTTCATTAAATTCTAAAAAGTTTTTAAATTTTTATTTCTTCCTTGACCAAGTTATTATTGAGCAGAGTGTTGTTCAGTTTCCACGTGTATGTGGGATTTCCATTGTTTTTGTCATTATTGAAGACCAGCCTTAGTCCATGGTGGTCTGATAGGGTACAAGAGATTATTTCAATATTTTTGTATCTGTTGAGGCCTGTTTTGTGGCCAATTATATGGTCTATTTTGGAGAAGGTACCATGAGGTGCTGAGAAAAAGGTATATTCTTTTGTTTTAGGATGAAATGTCCTATCAGTTAAATCCATTTGGTTCACAACTTCTGTTAGTTTCATTGTATCTCTGTTTAATTTCTGTTTCCATGATTTGTCCATTACTGAGAGTGGGGTGTTGAAATCCACCACTATTATTGTGTGAGGTGCAATGTATGCTTTGAGCTTTAGTAAAGTTTCTTTTATGTATGTGGGTGCCCTTGCATTTGGGGCATAGATGTTCAGAAATGAGAGTTCATCTTGGTAAATCTTTCCTTTGATGAGTATGAAGTGTCCTTCCTTATCTTTTTTGATTACTTTTGGTTAAAAGTCAATTTTATTTGATATTAGAATTGCTACTACAGCTTGTTTCTTGGGACCATTTGCTTGGAAAATTGTACCCAGTCTGATAGTTTATGTCTTTTTATTGGAGAATTGAGTCCATTGATATTAAGAGATATTAAGGAAAATGATTGTTGCTTCCTGTTATTTTTGTTATTAGAGGTGGAATTGTGGGAGCCGAAAGAAGGCGGCTATCATCCTTGTAGCCATCTTGAGCCATATACCCTGAAAAGAGACTTGATTACATTAGCCTACAACAGCTGAGCACACTCTAATAACATCTTGCTTTCGATACCCAGGATTTTCCCTTGGGTGTGTGAGACTTAAAGGTTTGTGACTTAAGGGTGTGACTTAGAGATCAGATTTAGAGATAAGACCTAAGGGTGTGACTTAAGGGTGTGACTTAAGAGCGTGGCTTAGAAGTGAGACATATAAAAGGCAAGAGGCAGACAGAAGAGTTGAGTACAACTTGGAGTAGGAATTAGGCATGAGGTAGAAGACACTTGGACTAGAGAACTCGGAAGAATTATTATTATTAGGTATTAGGCACTTGGCACTTGGAGGAAGAACTTGGAATTAGACATTAGGCACTTAGCACTTGGAAGGGAGCTTGGAAAGAAGCTTGGAACTTGGAGGCACTAGGGACTAGGAACTAGGGACTAGGAACTCAAGACTTGGAACTTGGAGAGAAGAAGAGAGACTGAAGAATAAACGGGATTGAATCACACTCTGTCTGGTCTCCATTCCTCCACAGGGGTTGGGTTTGGGTGCCTACTGGGTCCTGAGCCCTCCCTGCTCCCAGTTGTAGCTCTGGAGCATAGGGCAGTGGGCAACTGTTCTTACCTGCCGCTCTGAGGTCAGTGGCCTCTCTAGGATGTCTCATGATAAGGTGTCCACATGGGAGCAGACCAGCTGGGTGTCTGCTCCAGCCACAAGGCATAATTTTTAAAGATGTAGAACTGATGTCAGGTTGGCAGGACCTTTGTTCCCTGGACATGGAAGGAGAATGTGGGCAGAAGACTTGGGGAACATTGCAATGTAATCTTGAAAGTTCTTGGAAACTGGTTATATAATACCCACGCACCACATGCTTTCCTGTACCTAATGGTTTCATTATTGAAAAGATAATAAAATGAGGTCCTCTCTGACAGCAGAGTATGTAATCAACAAAAAAAGAAAGAGAAAGAAAAAAGAAGAGAAGGGGAGAGAAGAGAAGGGGAGAGAAGAGAAGGGGAGAGAAGAGAAGGGAAGGCAAAGGGAGGGACGGCAAAGGGAGGGAAGGGAGGAGAAGGGAGGGGAAGGGAAAGGAAGGGAAGGGAAGGGAAGGGAAGGGAAGGGAAGGGAAGGGAAGGGAAGGGAAGGGAAGGGAAGGGAAGGGAAGGGAAGGGAAGGGAAAGCTCTGAGCATTTCTTACCCACCTTGTCTGTGTTAGGTAGCAGCTGTGGGAGAAACTGTGTCCTCCTACTCAGGTTCAGCAATGAGTCACACCCATCCATGAGCTCTAGCACCATCACTTTCTCTCCATTTCCCTCTCAAATGTCGCCGACCACTGCTACTTTCTGTTTCCAGTGCCTCCTCACTTTCTTACCCCGGAATGACTGATCCTTGTAGTACTTTGTTTAAAATGGGTTGTTTTGATGGATGGACTTTGTGTGTCCCCTGGAAGTGGCCACAGTTGAGCAGCCACGGGAATCTTCAGGACAAGCCCATTCATTCTCATTCTTCATTTAGGGCAGGAGAAAGTAGATCATGATGAGAAAGTGCCTGCAGAGGCTAGGTTTACATGCCTTTATTACATTATTCTTCTTCAAGTAAACTTGAAAAAGGACAACTGGAGCAGCAGTACCTGTCCCGAGCAAGCCCTAAGGAAAGAAAAATGTATGGTCCATGTCCTTTCTCTTTTCTGGGACACTGGAGAAAACAAGTGGGAAAGACCATGGGGGTGGGGGCAGGAGATTAACATGAGGTTGAGGGGTGGGTGGGGGATGGACTTCCCAGTGCCAGAAGGGTGCTCAAGGAAACAGGGCTTTCCTTCCCATTCAGTGATGAGATATTCTCACATAAGTCTAAAGGAAAGGAATGAAGAGCACAGAGTAAAGCAGGAAGGCAGAGAGTCCCAGGCACTGTGAAGACCCCTCAGCTAAGTAGCAGAAATCTCACATGATAAAACAATACTGAAATTGGTTGCTGTCTTCAAAGTCAAACAGATGGGAAAGCCAGGACCTGGAGACAGGACATAGAGCTACTTCCTGCCATCTCTGCAAAAGAGTCAAGAAATTTTCATGATAACCATAAAATAATATCATTCATTGTGATTTTTTTAAACATCCTTACTGTATAATTATATATATATATATATATAAACATATATAAATATATATTTATGTGTATATAAATATTTGTATATAAATATTTATATATAAATATATATATTCCCTCACGTTTAAGATTGACTTCCTTCCCTCATCTCCTATTAAATACCCTCTTCCCTGCCATTTTCTCCTTCATATCAACCCCTGCACAAAATCTCAGGGAACCTCCCTTAAGAGGGGCTAGAGGACCAAAGGACCAGGAAATCTGCTGTGAGACTGTGTCTTCTAGAAGTGACAGGGAAGCTACATCCGTTAATTCAATAATAGGGCAGCCTAAGCAAGGCCTGAACAGTGGCAATACCACTAGACATGCTCACATAGAAGGGGGAAATTTCACTGCATCCTACCCCTGTCTCTTTCATAGTTCCTACAAAAGGAGCTACAGGCAATTAATTACTGCTGAGAGAGGGGGAACTAGTACTTCCTGGGATGAGCCCCCTAATTAGTTATCCAATACCGAGTGCTCAGCCTGTGCAACACTGGACAGACACAGTACATTGTATCTATATATTGAAGTGTTTATACATGTGTCTTAGGGTTTTGCAACACTGGACACAGTACATTGTATCTATATATATTGAAGTGTTTATACGTGTGTCTTAGTTAGGGTTACAATTGCTGTGATGAGACACCATGATCAAAGCAATTTTTATAACAGAAAGCATTTCATTTTCCTGTTTATGGTTTCAGAGAGTTAGTCCACGATCATCAAGGCTGGAAGCAGATAGGTATGGTGCAGGAGGAGCTAAGGTAGGAGGAGTAAGGAGAGGAAGAGGAGGAGAAAAGGAGAGGAAGAGAAGGAAGAGGAGGAGCTAGGAAAGAGGGAGAAGAGGAGAAGTGGACATGGAGACTGATGTTCACTTGTCTGTAGCAGTCAAATGTAGTTGATATATCTAGGTTGGGTATTGGGTTACAGCTCTGATTGTAAGAGTATCTTGTTATTGATCATTACTAAATATATAAGCCTTGGATAATCTAAGCATTAGAGAGCCTCATCTGTACTGAGCCCATGTGGTTGGCGGGATGGTCTGGGCAATGCCCAGCCTTGCAGAGACAGCATGGGAGATTGGCAGAGCCACCTCCTACGCTGGCATCTCATGGGTGGCAGAGCTGGTGTTTATAGCTGGCCGTTTCTAGCCTCTGGCCACATGGCTGAACTAGGCAGAGACGCCACAGTCGGATAGACCGGCAGACCATTTTTTAAAATAATTACTACAACAGTATGGTACTGGAGCAGTACTGAGAGCTTTACATTCTGATCTGAGGGCAGCAAGCAGAGAGAGAAAGACAGACAGACAGACAGACAGACAGACAGACTAGGCCTGGCATAGGTTTTTGAAACTCAAAGCCCACCCTCAGCGGCACACTTCAATAAGGCCACACCTACTCCAACAAGATTATACCTAATCCTCCAGAGTCCACCAACTTGGAATTAAACACTCACATGAGCCTATAGGGGCCATTCTCATTCAAACAATCAGAGTACATAACAATAATAATCAAAGAAACAGAAGTCATCAATTTGAAAGGGAATAAGAAGACATGGGAGGGTTGTAGGGAAGAGCCAGAAAGGGAAACATAAGGTAATTATATTTTAATTAATTTTTTTTTACTTTTTTAAGAATTTCTTTATCTTAACTTTCTTATATGCATGAGATGTAAGACTTTCATGACTGTGGAGGACAGGAGAGGCCTTCCAATCCCCTGAACCTGGAGTTACAGAAAGATATGAGCTGACATGTAGATACTGGGAGTAGAACTCAGGTCTTCAAGAAAAGCAGCCAGGACTCTTAATGGCTAAGTCATCTCTCCAGCTCTAAAAGTATTTGTTAAAGGATCAAGGAAGAAGGCTGTCAGTCTCACCCCAGAGGAGTCTTGCAAAGCACCAAGTCATCAGAATATGAAACCATTCCATCAAGAGCAGTAGTTGGGGATGGAGGCCACACAAGCCACCAGTGGAGGAATAGAGACAAATAATAAGATTTAAATATAATCAGAAGTCCCTGACATTCAGAGCGAGTTCACTGCTGCCTCTCAGGGATCATTACCATATTGCTTCCCATAATCTCCTTAATGTGAAATTAAAAGTCACCCCTGCTCTTCATCTGCCTGCCTATTTACTCAATGGAATGAAATCCCTCTTCCTAATGCGGCAAATGAACTGCCGACTTCAAAAATCCCTGAGACACTCCTGGCATTTTCTTGAAGAAAGTCCTCCTCAGCCACCCTTAATTAAACCAAGGTGGCAGGAGAGGCTCCCCTTTCCACCTCCTTCAAAGACCTCCGTAGAATCTTCTGGATTTCCCGTGTTAGGTTCTCAGTCGCGCGAGCTGGCTGCAAGGCATTTCGGTCCGTGTGGAAATCGCTCATGTTAACAGCTCAGGGAGCCTTTCCCCATAGGCATTCCAGAGAGCATCTGCCTCTGTATTCTATGGCCCTGGGCAACAGAGTGGGGAAGCTGTGTTTGAGCAACTGATGCTTTCCTCCCAGCACAAACTTTCTCAACTCCTTTGAAAGCCTTCTTTGGGAGCCTCTGAGGCTCAGGGCCACTTTTGTGTGCCCACATCAGCCACAGGCATCATCTGACCCAGTGGACCCACGAACCTCCCTCCAAATCCAGCCCAAAAAGACATTACTCTGCATCGATGACATCTTAGCTTTTGAGTGGTTTCCCATCTCAGACATTTCAGGAATCATAAAGGGAGAGGAATAGCTTCTGGATTTGAGCCACCTACAGGGAGCTGGTAAAATTCAGGACAGCTTGCACATCCACAGTCAAAGTAATTAAGGTATGTGAATCTAAGCAAGGTTTCCATGAGTTCCTTCCCTCCCCAGTAGTCATATAGAATAGTGGCCATGAGCCACAACGTCTCTGTATTTCTATCTTCCCATCTATAAAAGGGTATATATATATTACTTTTTAAGAATTTCTTTATTTTAACTTTCTTACATGCATGAGATGTAAGACTTTCATGACTGTGGAGGACAGGAGAGGCCTTCCGATCCCCTGAACCCGAGTTACAGAAAGATATGAGCTGACATGTGGGTACTGGGAGTAGAACTCGGGTCTTCAAGAAAAGCAGCCAATACTCTTAATGGCTAAGTCATCTCTCCAGCTCTAAAAGTATTTGTTAAAGGATCGAGGAAGAAGACTGTCAGTCTCACCCCAGAGGAGCCTTGCAAAGCACCAAGTCATCACAAGCCTGCATAAAACACCTCACTATTTTATTAGAATTCTGTTTTCTAAACATCCAAGCACAGAGCTTGTGGCAGTTGCAGCTCAAGCCTGGTGATGGATGTAGTTGTTACTAGTGTGTTTACTAGTTTTAAGACCCCCACCTGCTCCTAGCACCCCTGGGAGAAGCCACACTTTGAGCACATTTTATACCATAGGCAGAAAATGGGGGGAGGTCTGGAGTGGCCTGGGAGATGGCCTTTGGGAATGCCTGTAAGAGATTGTCTTGATTCCTTTATTTTTTAAAGGGGGGGGGATTGGTGGGGACAGGGCATGTGTCCAGGTGCCAGCAGGGGGAAAGGGTGAGCATCAGAGCTCTGGGAGCTGGTGTTACTACTACTGTGAGCTGCCTAACATAAGTGCTGGAAACTGAACTCCAGCCATCTAGAAGAGCAGCCAGTGTTTTGAACCTGGGAGCCACCTCTCTAGCCCCTTGATTGCTTCTAGGTGAGAAGACCTACCCACTCTGGGTGGCACCATTCCCTGGCTGGGTCCTGGAACACGGAAGGGAGTTGAGAAGGAGCAACCATTCATTTTTCTCTGTTTTTCAGGTTGGGTGGGTGCAATGTGGCCAGCTGCTTTAAACTCCTGCTGCCTTGATTTTCCCCACCATGATGAACTGTAACCCTGAACTGTGAGCTAAAATAAGGCCTTTCTCCCTTAATTTGTTTTTTTCTGAATATTTTATCACAGCAACAGGAAAAGAAACTGAAATGGGATTCTGGTTTTTCAAACTTTAGAGAACCTATGCCTTCCTCTGTAACTAATGCTAGCACACCGTGCACAGAGCTTTGTAAATCTCACTGTGCTTTTAAACAGCACCTGGGGGTCTAGCTGTGGATCTGGTTCCAAATATTCCTGTGCTTCATAAAGAGGAGGCTGCATCTCTAACCCACTCCCTGCTGACTCTGAGGACTCTGGCCTGTTGACTACACATTCAGTCTCAAGGCTTCAGGGCACAGCAAACCCAAGTGCACTTGCACTCTCCATAACCAGCACCTGCACCTCCTGCAGGCCACACTTAGGTGCAGGAACAGCCATGCTGAGAGTCAGTGAACATAAGAATTTATGCCCCTGGGGCGCAGCTCTTAATCAATGGAGTGTTATACATAAATGTCTCAGCTCCCCCATGCGACTCAGATAACTATGCAGTATGGTCCATGTTTTCAGTGCTCCTTTAAGAGACTGAGCCAAAGTTAGCTGCAGTGGGACCCGCTTGCTTTCCCTTCAACATTCAGCTTCCCTACTGCCCTTTGTTTATTTCGTTTCCAAGAACTCATCTGAATAAAGCCAGTAAATCTATTCATTCAACAAATATTAACTACTCACTCTGACTCCTGTACACAGTCAGACACTATGGATATGGAAACCTTTTGGACCCTCTCTTGATAGTTCTATAGCCTCAAAGATCAAAGTCCACAAAAGTTAGCCCTTGATGATAACAGAAGCCCAAGTGGTAGCACTCACAGAACTACCACCACCCTCCTGAGGGAAGTGAATGTACATCATGGTGGTCAATCTCATCTGTCATCTTAACTGGATCAGGAATCAACTCCAAGGCAAGCCACTGGACACTGCTGTAGATGGGACGGCCCAATGCAATGTGATTGGCATCTTTCTGTGGCAGCTAAGAGAACGAAACAAAAAAATAAAATAAAAAGAAAAAAGACAGAAAAGGAAGCTTAGCTCTTGCTTGCCTACCTTCACTTGGGCTGAAAAGTCATCTGCTGCAGTCCTTCACTGACACCAGGACCCAGCATTGAGTTTCCAGTGTAGACTGAAGACCAGCAACTCTCCAGAGGTCCTCCAACCTTTGGCACTAGATTGGGGTTGCTAAGGCATCCAGGCTCATGGGTTGAACAACCATCATGTTCTCTGCTTCTCCGATATAAGACAGACATTGTTGGACTACCAAGACCACTTACTATAAACTAATAAATCTCCTTATTCATTCTCTCAGTTCTATTCCTCTAGAGAACCCCGACTCATCCCTCTTCTAAACATACTTATCACTAAGACCCTTTCCCAGAGGAATGACAAGATCAGCATCAGTTACTCATCACTTGTCTCCCCTGCTCCTTCTCTCTCCAGGGAGCCCTGATAACAGGACACCAGTGGCAAAGGAGGGCACACAGATGCCTACAGCCTAGAGGATCTGGAGGCCAGGTTGGTGAGCCCAGCTTGCCTGTGTCACCAGATCGAGGGCCTCAGCACATCAAGAGCTACAGAGGCAAGCTGGCTATCTATGGCTCTTGCCGAAAGTAGAAAACAGCATTGTGGGGGCAAAACAGATATAAGGGAAATCACGACTATTCACAGGATGACACGTGCAAGCAGAAATTCCCACTCCACTTCCTCTGCCCCTCCAGGGCAACGACAGGCATGGAATGAAGGTATCTTTCATTGGAAGCCACTGAGAACCTCTGTCAAAAAGGAGCTGCCAACAACAAGATGACTTCTCCCCCCAGGACCTAACTAAGGGACAGCAAACATCAAGAAACCTGAAACCTGCACCCAGCTGAAAATAAATCTACCCAGAAACAAATCACAAGTAAGGAGCTCTAGTCTCCATGTGTAACCAACCATCAAGACAATAAACAAATTAAAAAAAGATAGACAAAGAAACCTCTCCAGTATACTTTATATCAATCAACAGATCACAATCCAAAATCTTGAGTTAACCATTAGGCTAAACACAGCCTATAAACCCAGGTCAGCGTTCCAGCTCCAAACTGCCATAGCTATGCAACTTCCAGATGTTAGCATTTTATTATCCAGTTACCCCATGTATTTAAAAGGGTGGCCTGAGACAGAATGCTTAATTACTTAATGTGGTTGGTGTTCATACATAGTCTTCCCTGAGTCCTAGACTTACACTGAAAAAGGGGGGGGGGGAGAGAGAGAGAGAGAGAGAATCTGTTTAAATCTGTTGATATAATTAATTTTTGTTGCTATGATGACCTCTAACATATATAATAGTCACATTCTGCTTGACCTCATCATACCCCAGGCTTTTATGACTATGTGAGCCCGTTTCTAGGGACCATTAGGTACAGCTTCTGCCTGAAACGCAGAAGAAGGCATCACATTACTTCTCAGTGAAACCTTAAACACACGCTTAGACTCATCACTTAAAATTCTCCTCAGCCTTAGAAACGAAGAAATCTTGGCATAGCTTCCTAGGATTTAATGACAAATCATTAAAAAGGAAAGATACAAAAAGTACTGCACAGTTGTTCAGTCACAGTTTAATAATACAATAGTATTTCCGAGGACGAGTTGCTTTAATATAAGCATCTTTGGGGGTTGTGTACTTAAAACATGATCACGTGATAAATATTTTATTCGCCTTCATCAAATAATCAGGAACAAAAGTTACAATCCCAGGAAAGACATTTAGCAATTCTAAAACGCTGAACATTTGAAAAACAGTGTTGAGGGACTGGGGCAGGGCTGAGATGAACCCACGAGGAAAATTCAGAGGCTCCAAAACAGCTTGTTGGAAAAATAAATAAATAATAAAACAGTAAAGAGCATCACAGCTTAAAAGACAGAGGACAGAGCAAAGATTTTAAAAATTAATGAGCTGAGATCTTTTCTCCAGAAACGCAATTTCTGTATCATTTAATCAGACTTGAGGGTTCTTAAATTGCCTCTGAAACAAGTTAATAAACAATATGTGCCTGCCCGATTACAGCATTTTGTTTTAAACACGTAAAATGTACTCTGAAATTTGTCCTTCAATAAATAAGAAAGCACAAGTGGTCCCTGAAGGCCTCATCTGAGGTCAGCAATGAAGAACACACAGAGGCAAAGCTCCTTCTCAAAAGTACCAGAAAGCACAAGAATCATCTACCTTCTACCATGCATCTAAACTATCTGCAATGGGGCCCAAAGCTCACTCATAGGCACTAATGCCTTGCCTCTAAAGACTTTAAAAATAAACCCAAGGGGACTGGGAATACAGTCGACGGTAAAGCTCTTGCCTAGTATGTGCAATACTAGATTCCATCTCCAATACTGAAAATACAAACAATTTAGAAAAAATAAACATGGCTTGTGGGCTGGTGTAGGCTGGAACTTAACCCATTAGCATTCATCAGTTCATCAAGGAGCAAAGCCCCAGGAGGCTGAAGAAGCGACAGAGCCGACAGCTCACCAGGCAGAGAAACTGGGGAGGCTGCCTTGGAAAGTAAGAGGCTATTTTTCAGTAGTGGTGGCTTGGTTGAAGGAACCATGAAGGGTATTAGGGAGGGAGAAGACGAGAAAGGAAAGATGCCTCCAGAGCATCCTCGGCCCTTTCAATTTTGCCAAAAGTGAGGATAACCCTGTGGAGGACCAGAGTGTGCTTTACCATAACAGATGGGGAAAAGCTAACGATGTCAACTAAATTTTTTTAATTTAGAGGTTCATGTCTGAAAAGCCACTCTGCTCTCCATTTGAGTCCATGGAAATCTGTCCTCCATACAGTATAGACCTGTGCTTTAAAATCACTGTGGAAAAAAAAAATAAAGCTGAAATCAATATCTCATAGTGTCAGACAAGCAAACCCTGCATACAGCCAAGCTCAGACCCCTTGGTGCTCTGTAAACAGCTATTACTGATGTTCAACATGCCTTAAAACGAAATAGATAAGTATTCAGTAGTTTAGAGAAAGCAATAGTGACCTTTTCTGGTTTTGGAAGAAATAAAAAGAAAGAACTAAGGTACAAAGCACATAACCAGATCCCAGCAGAGTTTGTGACTGCTCAAAACCTCGTGAAATGCTGTCTGGAAACTGAGGGAAGCTAAAAGTGGGAGTGGCATCCTTCTCATGGGAAAACCACACTGACTGATTGCCCAGTGCCAAACAGTCAGCCTGAAACCATATACACAAGTAGCATTACATGAACTGAACAGGTTGTGTGTGTGTGTGTGTGTGTGTGTGTGTGTGTGTGTGTGTGTGTGTGTGTATTCAATAACAATTACTAAAAACAGGTCATGAATTTGAAGGAAAGGAGGAACAGATATATGGGATTTGGAGAAAGAAAAAGGAAGAGAGAGATGTTGCAGTTCTATTATAATCTCAAATAAAACTAAAAAGAAAAAAATTGTTGGCTAGAAATGCACACAAAACAACCAAACAAGGTTGAAGCTGGTAGGTACCGAGTTCCTAAGAAACTGACCTCCTGCTCATTGGAGATTGCTTCTCGGACACAGAACTCTTGATTGAAATTTCATTGCCCAGCAATTTCAGATTCTTCTGTATTAGGCAGGCACCAAACCATTCCAAACCAAGTACTAAGGTCTGTGAGAAGTGCTAACAATTTTAAATTGTTCTCCTCCACTCATGAAATGACTCCCAATCAACCTCCCATTCCAGAGAGTACGAAGATGGCAGGAACTTTGTGAATATTAAATCACTGTGAACCATGCATGGTAATTTAAAATTATCACAGACTAATGTTTGGTTGAGAACAGTATTCTAATTGGAAACATGATAGAAAAGTTAGTCTAGTGAAATGCTCCAGGACGTGTTGGAAGAAATAGGGCCCGCAAGGCCTTGCATTACATTACAGTCTTGCATCTGTGCTTACCTCCTGAGAGAGCGGGACTCACCCTTGGCCCACCTTCACCTAGGACAGGAGCCAATCCCGAAAGGACATTACAAGGGATCAGCTGTTCTAAAAGGAAACTTCCCAGAGGCTGAGATCACCTGCCTCGGTGACTAGAGAATGTATACAAAAGAAACTGGAGCATACCAGACTAACAAAGCACTTCTAAACCTAGAGAAACAGAGGCAAGGACGCAGCCAGGCAGATGAGTAACTGAGCAAAAGCCAGCAGCAATGGCAGCAAGCCAATGTGAATAATTCTAGGCTGAATGGTTTTAAATAAAGCTCAGGAGTGCGCATGCGCCATGTAGGCTGCCTGTGCGAGTTGGAGAATCCACGGTAAGTATGTAAATTGGATATTCACTCCAGAGACTCAGACCAAGGGGTACAGCTCAAGGCTGACCTGGAGTTGTTCTCTCAAATTGTTTGTGTACCTGCTATGAATGTGAAAAACCCCAACAAACACGACACAAGGAGTGCTGATTGTCGAAGGTCAGTACTCTTGACTTGTTTTATCACAACCTAGGATCTCCTGTAAGCTATGACACAAAGTTCCCATTAAGTTCTCATAAAGTAAGAAGATTTCTTATGTTTGAGGCTCCTACGTTTTGTTTGCTCTTGGATGTTTGTTGTTTTCTTTGTTTGTCTTTGTTTTTATGGTGGCACCATCAAAGGACAAGTCTTCACTGGGTTATGCCTCGAAGTTCATAGGGAAACCAATAACCTCCTTTACCGAAAAGAGAAAGCACGGAAACGCCTTGTATGCGAGCACAGTGGAAGCCAGGAAGGTCACGCCTCTCAGAAGAGCAAGACTCAGGTAAACAGCCCCTGTGGTCTCCCTCCCGTGGCCCCCGGTGCATGTGCCTCTACTAGTTGATTTTCATTTTCTCCTTTTGTTAAAAAAAAACTATTTTTGTTTCCTCACATACTGTAACCTGATTACAGTTTTCCCTTTCCTCTGCTCCTCCCGGTTCCTCCCGACCTCTCATTAGAAAGCATAAAGACTTTTAAGGGATAACACTAGACTATAATAAGATAAAACAAAACAAGCACATCAGAATATGACAAAACAAAGCAACAGAAGGAGAGAGCACAAGGAAAGCTGTGTGAACCAGTCATTCACACTTTCTGGAATCCTATAAAAACACTAAACTGGAAACCACAATATACGACCAAATAACCTGTAGGCTAAAAGAGAGAAAAAGATTTTTAAAAACTGTTAAATAAAATAAAAATAAGATAAAATTAAAAAATAAATCCCTGGCATGACATTATGATACAAGGAACCCCCAAAGATGTTCTTGAACTTTATTCTCTGTTGACCATCTGTTGCTGGGCATACAGCCTACCGACCCTTAAAAGTTTGTTTTCCCGTGGGACCTCTTCGGTTAACAACTCAATTATATGTGACCCAAATCTAGTACTGGAAGCTTCATGTGGCAACAAGGGCTGGCCAATCAGACTGTCTCCCCCATTATTTGGCAATTTCATTTAAGTCACCTTCAGTATACGTATACATTTTAGGAAACTTCTACTGCAATGAATGTTCATACCACCTCTCAAATGGCCCTTAATTTTAACTGTCTCTCCCCGAATTTCTTCCCTCATCATCCTTCTCCTCCCTCTCCCTGCCCACTTGATCCTCCAGTCTCAACACCCCCCTTCAGTCCATAGCTATCTATTCTATTTACCTTTCCCTACAAGATCTGTCTGTCCCTTCCCCTCCCCCAGTCCATTACTCTATACTTAACCTCTATGGCTCTATGAGTTGTAGCTTGGTTACCATTGACTTAACAGATAATATCCACATATAAGCAAATACACACTACATTTGTCTTTCTGGGTCTGATTTACCTCACTCAAGATGACTTTTTTCTAATTTCAGCCATTTACCTACAAATGTCATGATTTTATTTTTTTTTCAACAGCTGAATGATACTCCATTGTGTAAATATACCACATTTTCTTTATCCATTCTTCTGTTGAAGAACATCTAGGTTGTTTTCCATTTCTGACTGTCATGAATAGAGCAGTAATGAGCATGGCTGAGCAAGTGTCTCTGGCAGGATGAAGTGTCCTTTGGGTCTATACAGGCACAAGAGTGGCATCTCTGGATCTTGAGGTAGATCAGTTCCCATCTTCCTAGGGAACCACCACATTGATTTCCCCAGTGACTCTGTACCAGTTTGCACTCCCATGAGCAATGGATGAGTCTTCCAGTTATTCCACATCCTTGCCAGCATGAGCTGTCTTTTTTTTTTTTTATTGATCTTAGCCATTCTGTCAAGTGTAAGATGAAATTTCAAAGTAGTTTTAATTTGCATTTCCCTGATGACTGGGGGTGCTGGGCATTTCTTTATGTGTTTCTCAGCCACTTATATCCTCTTTTGAGAATCCTGTTTAGATCCGTACCCTTTTTTTTAGCTGGGTTATTTGTTTTCTTGTTATCTAGTTTTTTCATTATTTATGTATTTTATGTATCTGTCCTCTATTACACATGATATTTGGTAAAGTTTTTCCCATTGTGGAGGCTGTTGCTGTGCTCAATTGATGGTGTCATTTGCCATGCAGATTTTCAGTTTCATATAGTCCCATATATTAATTGTTTATCTTAGTACCTGTACTGACAATGTTCTGCCAAGAAAGCCTTTTCTTGTGCCAATGAGTTCAAAGCTATTCTCAGTTTCTCTTCTGCCAGGTTCATGTATCTGGTTTTCTTTTGGTTTTTTTATTATTATTTTTTTCCATTTTTTATTAGATATTTTATTTACACTTCAGATGCCATCCCCTTTCCCCATTCCCCCCTTAGAAAACCCTTATCCCATGCCCCCTTTTCCTTTTTGCATTTATACATTTTTTTAAAAATGTTAATCATAGGCTTTATAAGTTTGGTATTGTTCAATCAGAGGTGTAACCCACTACCCAACCTAGATATATCAACTATCTTTGACTGATGGAGATACATGAACATCTGCCTCCCTGTCTCCCCCCTCTTTCTCTCTTTCATCACCTAGCTTCTCCTTTCCTTCTCCTCCTCTTCTTACTCCTTCTCTTCCTCTCAGTACTCCTCCCACCTTAGCTCCTCCTACATATAACCCTTCCTGTTAAAATGAATGTATCTGGTTTTAAATTGAGGTCTTTGATCCATTGGGAGTTGAGTTTTGTGCAGAGTGATTGGTATGGATGTATTTGCATACTTCTACGGGTATCTATTTAGATTGAGCAGCACCTTTTGTTGGAGGTGCAGTCTTTCTTCCAGTGTGTGTTTCTGGAGTCTTTACCAAAAATCAGGTGTCCATAGGTGTGTGGATTTCTGTCTGGGTCTTCATGTTGATTCCATTGAAGAACCTGTCTGTTTTGTGCCAATACTGTGGTGTTTTCACTACTATAGCTCTGTGGTTAAATTTGTAGTAGCAGGTTTATTTTCTTATTCAGGATTGTTTTAGCTATTATGGTTTGTTTGTAAGTTGAAATAAAAATTGCCCTTTCAAGATCTGTCAAGAATTGTGTTGAAATTTTGATGGGTATTGCATTGAAGCTGTAGATCACTTTTGGTAGAATGGCCATTTATTATGTTAGTCATACCAATGTGTGAGCATGGGGGAATCTTTCTGTGTTCTGATATCTTCTTCAGTTTCTTTCTTCAGTGTCTTAAAGTTCTTATCATACAAGTCATTCACTTTCTTAGTTAGATTTACCCAAGATATTTTATATTATCTTAGACTATTGTGAAAGATATTGTTTCTTTGATTTCTTTCTTAGTCATTTGTATGTAAGAATGGTACTGGCTTTTCTGAGTTCATTTTGTATCCAGCTACTTTGTTGAAAGTATTTATCAGCTGTAAGAGTTTCCCAGTGGAATTTTTCAGGCCACCTATGTATACTATCATATTATCTGCAAATAAAAGATATTTTGACTTCTTTCTTCCCAGTTTGTATCCCCTTGGTCTCCTTTTATTATCTTATTGCTTTAGCTAGAACTTTAAGTATTTTATTGTATAGGTATGGAAAGAGTAGACAATCTTATCTTGTTCTGTACTTTAGTGGAATTGCTTTGAGTTTCTTTCCACTTAAGTTGATGTTGGCTATGCACTTGCTGTAAATTGCCTTTATTATGTTTAGTTATATTCCTCATATCCCAAATCTCCAGGACTTTTTTATCATGAAGGGAGGGGTGTTAGATCTTGCCAAAGATGTTTTCAACATGTAATGAGATGATCATGGTTTCTGATCATGGTTTCTTTTTCCTTTCAGTTTGTTTATATGATGAATTATATTTAGTGATTTACATATGCTGACTCATCCTACATCACTGAGATGAAGTCTACTTGGTCATGGTGGATGATCTTTTTGATGTGTTCTTAGATTTTTTGCAAGTGTTTTATTGAGAATGTTTGTTTCTATGTTTATAAGGAAAATTGGTCTGTGATTCTCTTTCTTTGCTGGGTGTCTTAGAGTTACTATTGCTGTGGTGAAACCCATGACCAAAAACAACTTAGGTAAGGAAGAGGTTATTTTGCTCACAGTTCCATATAACAATTCACCATCACTATTCAGTGAGAGCAGAAACACACGTAGGCAAGAACCTGGAGGCACAAACTTATGAAAAGACCATAGATAGGTAGGTGCTGCTTACTGGATTACTGCCTTACATTAGAGATCTGCATAAGAATAGTCACTAATAATCACATAACACAACCAATACTCTGCCATTTTGAAATCTCTTCTGCCATGCCATTAATCCACCTCTTCAATTTAACCTCAGATGCATCTTTTGGACAAGGCAGAAAGCAGCAACATTCTTCTGTCAAAATATCACAAAAATGATTGCTAGAACACGTACTACTGTTTGTCCCCTCTGAAACTTCTTGAACTGTACACCACAGTTCAAATTGCTCCCAACACCAATTGTTTTTCCTGCTCCTAATATGGCTCATTAAGTCCCACTTAACACATTCAATTGCTTTCCTAATCCAAAGTCCACATTCAGCCTATAAGAAGCATGGTCATGCCTATCACAGCAACATTGCACTCCTGGTACCAACTTCTGTCTAAGTTGGTGTTCTATTGCTGTGAAAAGACACCATAGCCACAGCAACTATTATAAAATAAATCATTTAATTGGGGCCATCTTACAGTTTCAGAAGTTTAGTCCATTATTGTCATGACAGAGAACATGGTGGCACGTAGGCAGATGTGGTGCTGGAGAAGTTGAGAGCTCTACATCTGGATCCTCATATAGAAGCAAGAGAGAGAGAGCACTGGGCCTAGCTCAAGCTTTTGGAACATCAAAGCCCAACCCCAGTGATACACTTCCCCTGACAAGGCCACACCTACTCCAACAAAGTCACACCTCCCCTACTCTATCTCAAGTAACTCTTCTACGTAATGACCATTCAAATATAGGACCTATGGGACAATTCCAATTCAAACTACCACAGTTGTTTTAGGTATCATGGTAACAATGACTTCATAAAACAAGTTGGGCAGTGTTCTTTCTGTTTCTATTTTGTGAAATAATTTCAGGAATATTGGTATCAATTTTTATTTGAAAGTCTGGTATAATTCTGTGATAAAACTATCTGAACCTAGGGTCTTTTGTTTGTTTGTTTGGTTGGTTGGTTGGTTGGTTGGCTGTCTGGCTGGCTGGCTGGCTGGTTGGTTGGTTGGTTGTTTCGGTTCGGTTCAGTTCAGTTCAGTTTGGTTTGTTTTGGTTTGAGATAGACACATGGCTCACCCATTGTACTTGATGGTTCTCTAAAAGGTGGCTTACAAGGCTGCTTCCCCTCCCCTCCAATAGTCCCTAGCTTTAATTGACTATAGAAGCTGAATAGGAGATTTGCCTCAAAGCAAATAACATCATTCTACAACATCACACACAGTTCCCTGTTCTTCTGAGATTTACAAAATATAATTACATAGGGATCAAGAGCTAGCACTATGTGGAACTGTCAATTTCTACTTTGTAAAACTTCATGACCTTACATAGTTCTGTAGTTAGCTCTTGGCTCAGAATGCTTAAATTTATGAGTAGTTAATTGTTATTTACTAAACTGGTTCTGGCTGTGCTGTATAAAGAAATAATACATAAAAGTTAATGCGTTCAATTAAACTGAAATTTTAAAAATGATACTTCCAGGAGATATGCATTACTAAAATCTCAGTACCAAGCACGGCATGCCTCCCCATAGCCTGTTTGCTAGGTAGGCCCCTGAGGCACTATAAAGAACATGAGCTACTGACATTGCTACTGGTTGTCCATCAGAACCGCATAGTAAGACCCTAATTCTGAAGACAGCACATACTTTGATCTCAGGACACAGAAAAACCAATCTTGAACTGACTAGGAAACTCTCCTTACTAGTTTTTATACTGCCAAAAAATACTATGTAAAATATTAAGGGAGGAAAAGCATCAATAAGTTTTTTTCAGCACTAGGCTCTAGATGCTACAATATGGACCTGCCAGGCAAACTATGCCTACAGATGTAATAGGGAAATATTTATGGAGGTAATCAAGTGTTTTCAGATTGAATTTGAATCCTGCTCAACAAAAGGTATGTAATGTCTCATGCTGTGAGGCCATAAGACCTGGAGGGAGAATCTACTATTGTTGTATTACTAAATGACAGTGCTGTGAAAATGTCTTCCAAATGTTTATGTTTCTATCCATTGATTGGCTCCTCTTTCAACCTTGGCCAGAGAAACTTCTTTTTGGAGTGTAACCATAGAAGAATGCAGACATTTCAAAGTGGTCCAAGTGCTGAGAATAAGTGGCCCTGTAGATGAGTCATCTCTATCAACTTTCCCCACCTCAGGCTCGAGAACATCATGGAAGAGGATGTGCAAACAATACGAGCGCCCGTGGGTTTGGGAGATGAGCTGTTGAACACTGTCTTCTGGACATAACATGGCCATTGCATTCATGAGCTCAGAGCAACTGTGGCAACTTGTTCGAGACCACCAAAATTCCATGGTGGAATGGCTGGGTGACATGTTTCCGAGGCTCCACCTCAGATAAGCAATTACTAGCAGTTGATGTCTACTGATGGAGGAAGAGCCTCTTTTCTTGAGGAGGGTTGTCTCATAGGTCCACCATGCTCCAGTTGGATGTATCACACCTGTGCACATATAATCAACATTAACTGAACTCAATGAGTTATTAATTAAAATTTTTAAAAGAGCATAAAATTTGTCAGAGAGGTCTATTTGGGAGTCCTGCTTGAAGGAGGCAGTGGAAGGGTAGATTTGATTAAAATACTTTGTGTATATGCACTAAATTTTCAAAAAAATATATCATTATAAGAAAGTCTCTTTCCCAGGAAACAATGGGAGTACAAAGAACTAAGACTAATACAGATGCTTCCAGCAAAGCCCGTGGAAGGACTATCTCTTCCAAAACATTGAGATGAGATAGAAGCCAGAGAAGTCAATGATGTTAGAAAACCAGTTTCTTTCCTTTCTAAATCAACTAGAGCAGACACCTCAGAAGTCACACACCAAAATCCAAGAGCCTCACCCCGCCCCCCCAGGTTCCCTTTAACAAAACCAAGGTCCTTGAGGAAGATTATTTCTAGATAAATAATTCCTTGTTCAAAGAAATATGTGATTCCCAAAGCTACTTTCAGGTTTCATGGAGTATTATAAAGAGGATCATTATAGCAGGCACTACCTACAGGAAACTGCACATATTTCATACTAACTTGTAAAAAGCACCTGAGCTGAATCTGAACCAAGAATATCTGAAGACGTGTGCCCTGCCCCAGAAGCCCATAGCTGCTAGGAGACTTCAAAGTAGACCTGTGTCCTAGGCTTACATCCAGTGTGGACCTTCCCTGTAAAAACTCTATAGAGAGGCTGCTTTGAGCTGTCCTTCACTGGTGGTGCTGAAGTATGCCAGCTGCCCAGGATGATGATGAAGAAAATGAAAGACACTAAGGAGAATCTATTGGTGTATTCCACATTGGTTTCCAGAAGAAGCTGCTATCAAAAGAGGCCATCATCCTCACACCTTTGAGGTGCAGCAGCTGTGAACAAGACCCAGCAAACCAACAAGCAGGGTTCTCAGCTGGGAGCTCCATTAGGGAGGATTGTCTCTGGAAACAGTAGTTTCAGGCTAAACAGGAAAACCTGTTTCTGATGAGTTTTGCAGACCTTATTCCATACTAATTCAGTGACATTCTTGCAATACCCAGAGCAATGGAGATATTTAGTCTTCTACGTGTGTTAATGTTTTTTTCTGATTAATTATTGGAAGGAGAAAAGACAGGTGTAGATGACTGTCTTCCTTCTTTCTTTTCTTTTTTCTTTCTCTTGAGACACAATCTTTTTATACAGTTCATACTATCCTGGAGCTCACTATGTAGCCCATGCTACTGCTGAACTTGAGTGATTCTTCAGGCCCTGTCCCCCGAGGGCTAGGATCACAGGCATGTGATATTGCACCTAACTGGCAACTTTACACTAGATAACTTCAATGAGATTCAAAACTGAAAAACTTTATTCAGAACCCACTGAATCTTGGGGCCATTAATTCAAACCTTTGACTCCCTAGGTCCCAGTATGTGACACTGGAAAAGAGCATTGCAGACAACGAGATATGATAGATGGACTCTCGCTCCTCTAGCTGCTCCAGACTGCTCCTGTAAACTATTCTATGAATATAGAAGAATTAATTCTTTTGCTTTTTATTCATATTTAACTCTTTGACAATTTCATGCATGTAGGCAATAAATTTCATCCTTTAAGCCTCTATTACACTCACCTATCTCCAACCCTTCAAAATAAAGTTATTTTTTGAACATGTTATTTTAAAAAAAAAAAACTCTCTGGTACATTAGAAGATGCTTATTAAATAGGTAAGTGCATATGGGAGAGCCGATGTAAGGGAAATAAGCATTTTGCATGCACTTTTAACACTTTACAAAGACTGTGGTGTTGTTATCCCTTGACCTACTCCTAGGGTTATTTGTGAAGTGCTTAACAGCTACTTGTAGAATTAAATATGTTTGTATCTCCTACTACAAGTCATGAAGCGCGATGAACTGGCACTACTCATTTTCTGTCAGGGCAGTCCCTAGTCATAGTGAAAGTACCTATGGAGTGCAACAGCTTCCTCTCCTCACTGTCTCCCATCTCCTTAAACTTCCCTTTGATATTAGTAGGAACCAGCACATCCATGTTCCTCTAGACACTGATACCATTCCTGCCTGTGGCATGCTCCAAGGCTAATAGCAGAAAACACTGCATTCTGTGCGTGAGCTTTCTGTATGGTCCACAAGTCAAACAGCAGCAAGGGGTTGGAAGATAATAAAAAAGGAAGAAATGGGAAAAAAAAGAGTATATTGTTTTCCTGTGTTCACACCTGTGAGCACAGCTGCTCTGCACTCCAGCTTACAATATGTTTTCCTTCCTGCACAAAAATGGAGAGTCACTGAAGGAATTGTATCATAGCTCTTCTGTGGATTTCCATATGCAGGATTTGAAGGGTTTTAATATGTGGATTTGAAGGGTTTTAATATGTATTAATGAATCTGTCTTAACTAATGACTGGGTGATGTTATACTCAGCAAATGTATTACTAACTTTTCCATAAACTTAGAATCCTACCAAGCTCAAGGAATGGCTTATTGTTTCATGACTGTAATTTTGTAATTCAGCCTCTCTTCTGTGCAGTAAAGCATCTTTACATTCTTCTCCCGCTTGCTTCTGTTTCCCCATGCATAATTCCAGATTGAAAGAAAGGCCTCTGGATAGAGCATTACATGGATTCTTCCATACCACTAAGTCTATTTTGATATCTGCCCATTTATAATCAAATACATTTGCAGTTTCCAAACCCCACACTTAAACTTATTAGTATCTAGGAGGTGTGCAGCAATATAGACCACAGAAGACAAGAGCCAACAGCTAGGTTACACAGTGTAAATTACTAGAACTGAGGTCAAAAGATCCAACGTTTGATCTTAGATTTGAACATAACTTTGTAATAAAATGTATGTGTTAGAGACTTGGATACAGATAATGAAAAGTGGTCGGGGAACTTTTAGCATTTGATCAGATCACCATGGCTGTTCCATTAATCTCTAGGGACATATTTTACAGAAACATGTAGCCTACATTTGATGCTAATTTAGAATGCTGTTGGAAATATCTGTAGTTATGACTAAGCTATTGTAGGGGGAAAAAGGTGAAAAAGGAGAGCATCCAGGTTAGTAAAATCAGAACAAACATTGAGAAAGAGCGCCACCTACTGGCGTCTGTTCCCTTACAGATAACGGGGAAACATTGATACCCTACAACTAAAGAAGCATAAAGGTGACCGCAAACTTCACTGGAGTAAAACTTTACTGGGGGCTTAGGTTAAACAATAGGCAGTGTTCATCGAAGCTGGCTGACCTTCTGATTTCAGCTCACACCAGGAGACAGAGGTGTTTTTTAAAAGTCAAGAGAAGTTTGTTTTTTTAATTAATTAGCTCCGGCAATCCCTGGTACACAGAGTTGACTTACAGCAACTAGAGTCAGTGTTATATAGAAACACAACGAATTCCTTACTGCATGTGTGAGACCCCAGATAGGACTTACAATGCATAACATTGCTGTAAGTCTCTAGTTCGGAAAACCCTGTACGTATTATCATTTAGCTCAACAGATATGGGTAGTGCACAGCCAGAACACTCATATTTTATACATTTAAGATGCTTATCCTGTTAGTGAATGTCCTTTTTCATAACAACCATTGGATAATGTTAATACTGCCTTGATTTTACCACCATGTGTTTTAATAAAACTGAATTGAAAAGAGAATGAGTAATTTTCAATCAGAGGTCAATTTAAATCCGCCCTCTCTCTACTACCCTGCCATATATATATATATATATATATATATATATATATATATATATATATATATATATATATATACACACACACATATACATATGAGCAATCAGTGTTTGAGCTGAGTTGTGGAGCAAGGATTCAGTCCACAGTAAGAAGGAAATGTTCATCACAGGATACACACACACAGACATACACACCCTTCCTAATTTGAAGTAAATTTGAATTTCTTCCCTGAGTTTATCACTAAGTGCTGCTTCACTAGTTAATTTCTAGAGATACACCAGTGATGGAGAGGTGAAAGAAAAGAAGAAAAAAAGAAGGAAAAGGCAAATCCTGCCCAGTATCACATACAAACCCTGTATGGACTCTATCTGAATCAATTACCTAAATGCAAAGGGAGGCCAGTGAAAGAAAATCCTACATCCCCACAAGACCAAGGATGAGAAACTGAAAAGCACAAAGGCAAAGCATTCATTAATCAGACTTCATGAAAATGAAAAAGTTTCATAAAGTCTGGCTCTGCTTCAGTGGCAGAGAATTTTCTTAAACGTGTCTGGTGTGATGCCCACAATTTCAAAAAAGAAAGAAAATGAAGCTTTGGTTTTTTTAAAGGTCAACAAAAATTAACAGAGCCCCAACAAAATGGGAGAAAATTTTTATAGTGCCTCACCCAATCCAGACACTAATCTAAACAACTCAGATTCAATCTCAAAGGAAACTTAGAGAAATGGTTACCAAATGCAGTATACAGGGAAGAAACTTCTAGAAGACTGATATGCATGTGAATAGGCCTTCAGATTCTAAGTAGAGAAGTGAAAGTTGAGGCAACCTGAGATACAACCGTACAGCTGCAAACACTTGCATGGTCTGCACAGCTAAGCCTCCCTTGGCCTTTTCTACCACCCAGGCCTCCACCTGCCCCAGAAAGGAGAAATGAGCTTTTAGAAATAAATTGCTACTGAAGTCACTGAATGAGTTAGCAGTAAAACCAATTCCTTTGTTTAGAACAGCTTCCTAATGGTCTTTTCCAGATCATTTCCAGGTAGTGATAGTGACGCATTGGGGGCAAGGACGTTTGCACTCCACAGAGGCTGCTGCTGCAGTGCTGCTGGGTAGTAGCGCCTCCAGCCCGGCAGTGTCTTTCCCTGCAGCACAGCCAGGCTTCTGTGGTGTTTCTAACTTAACACCCCTCTCCCAGTAGACTCCCTACTGGGCAGCAGCAGCAGCAGCAGCAGCAGCAGCAGCAGCAAACAGAACAGCTAAAGCCTTATGGATGCTTGTTAGTCAGTCTACACTGGGCACTCAACCAAGCAAGACCATAACACCTTTTTGTACATATAACCAATATTTTTTTTTTTACTTGTGATCTCATTTGTTAAAGCCCTACCCAAGATTCTTCCAGTGTCCTGCCCTGGCTGGAGCTAGCTAGATGCTTGGTGTACATCTGTTGCAGTGTAGTGCCCATTGTGAGGCGTTAAGAAGGCAGAAACAATGTTAACGTGATGCCCAGAGGTGAGGCCTTGGACAATAATTAGTATTAGATGATGTCATGGAGCCCCCAACAGTGAGATGCAGGCAGCTTTATACTTGCACAGTTCCTGTGAGACATTGTACCACTCTTGAAATACAGCAGCAGGAGCACCATCCTCAGTCAAGGCGTGCAGATAACTGTGAGCCACAGTAAATCTTATAAAACACCCACCTTAAGGCTTCATTAGAGTGATAAAATGGTAATGAAATCCTAGAACACAACTACTCCACCTTACTTAATCCACCTTAGTTACTATTTGCTTTGTTTACTTGTGGCTTTTCTTACCATCCCTCATGGCAGAGTGTAGAAGAGATGACAGCCATGTCTGTACAGAAGATTTGTACAACCAAAGAACACCCTAGTGCATTTAAATACCTTGGCCTAAAGGGAGGGATGGACAGCAAGGGAAGCTTTTCTGAACAGGTGATGCCTGGACCCAACAAGAAAGGCTTATTGGTAGTTATTAGATGGAGAAAAGGAAGCAGAGCTTCCAGACATGGGTGGGCAGGGAAAGGTGCCATGCACGGCAGAGGAAAGGCAGTGTGGAATGACTGTCCAGGCTTCACTGGGACTTGGACTGCCCAGGGAACCGAGGAATATGCATAAGTAAAACTGCTGAGATGCCACTGGGGAGTGTTAAAAAGCAAGAAGGTTGACTATGCTTTATTTATCTTGACATTGCTGGAAACAATGTCTGAGGAAGGGGATTTTTTTCCAATTTTTAAACATTTGGTATAAGAATACAAAGATTTTAAATCAAATCACATCATATTTAATGATTGGTTTCTAAACAAATGATTTTCCTTTGAGAATATCCTAGAAGACACATTATTTAAACGACTGTAACTTTTTGGAAATTCTCAAGATAACTATATACAATTTTAAGAGAACATAGGCGAAGAACTTCACCTGTAAAAGGTAAATTATTAACTAGCAGAAATCCAAAAGCCAGAGCATGGCATCGAAAGCATAGGAAGTCTGTGAGGTGGCTACCAAATGACATTGAGACCCACTGAAAAATATCAAGTGGGCCTCACTAGTCGCAGCTTCCAGTGTCATTGGAATGACACAAAGAACAAAGAAAACACTGTTGTCTCAGAAAAGCTCTGTGTTCCTGGTCATCACATTCATATGGATATAAATGGGACTCAAGGAGGATTGATCCAACTGTGCTGCCACCACCTCCACGTTTCCAGGTTCCTCTGATACACTCGGCTCTCATCATCATAATCAATCAAGAACCTCATGCTGGAGAATTATTTTTTAACGGCGAACCAACTTTCAACCTTTCAGTGGTATCAAGTCAAATACAAGTCCAGATGGCAAAACCTGAGATGTAAAGAACGTTACCATGGCACCGTGGCATCCATCATCTCTTATCTGGATACATCCAATATCCATTTCACAAAATTAATGCTTCCACATTCTCTAACCACGTCTTTATCTTAACAATAGGAAGACAAACAAATAACTTCTGGCTATAGCAAATAAATCAAATGAGAGAGGTTAAATCAAATGATCAGTCCACCCTCAATTGGTCTGATAGCAGGTTTCAGGCAAAGCTACAGACCTCTAAAGGTAGAATAAGATCAAAATAGAAACAATTTTCTGAATCAGGGTACTAGATTGGTGTGTAAGGCAAGAAACCACGTGCAAGGAAATAAACAAAAGATAGGAAGTGAGATCTGAGGCACCAGGGCACAGCCAGACCATCACTGAACATGGTATCATGTTACAGCCCCAAAGGTCTCTGACTACCCAACCTATGGTGAAGAGTCATTGTGTTAGCTATCCCATAAGGGAAGATCATGTACCCCAGTTCTGAGAATCAATGACTTCAGGCGCAGACCCAGGCTCACACAAACCACACAAACTCACATACATGTTAGGCTTAGGAAAATTGAATCCCATGCTATCGCACATATTTTCAGTTATCATCATCGATGGCCATCACAACACTGAAAGGTCTTCAATGTCTTCTTTTTATCAGAAAAAGTGGACAAACACTGTGCATTTCAGAGTGTATAGGGGTGAGATCCTGTCTCCACATAGTTGTGAATTAAACTGTGAACATTAATCTCCAGCGCTATTTTAGAGCGTGTTCATCAATAGGTGACTATAAACACAGACATGCTGTTCATAGAAGCCTCTCTACATTCACTAAAAATAAGTCACGTACTAAAAATAAGTCCTCACCTTGCCCTATCTCTGTGGCCACTACACTGGTAGTGATACAGAGATATCAGCAGTGATTTTATTTCTACAATGCAATTGTCAAAAATCTCCCATAACATTGTAGAGAGGATGTGGAAATACATGTCAACTTAATGCTGATAATTGGACTAACACAACCTGGACAGACAGAAGGTCTTTCCTAAAGGATACAACAATAGAAGTTGTACCCTCTGGACTTTCTACAAAAGATACTGTTAACAAACTCAGATTCACTATGACGGCATCATACCTCGAGCAGGTGGTTACTGTGAGCCTTTCTTCTCCTTTAATTAGAACTTATCTGATGCAAATGAAAGTCTCTGGTCCACACACAAGTGCGACTTGGAAGGAACAGTACTCTGGAGAAGATACATAACTAACAGCACATAGACAGTGGTGGACCAACACTACACATCTCCATCCTTCTGTGAAGTTTTTTGGAACATTTCCAGTTCTTCTCAGGAGATACCAGTCAAATAGAGCCCTTGATGCCCATAACATTCTCATGATGCTCTATCTCTTTCTCCCTCCTTGCCTAGCTCCCTCTGCTCTCTCATCCATGGTCCTGCTTTCATTCCTTGTCAAAAAAAAAAAATGGATAGGTTTGTGTATGATAATAGAATGAAATTCATGAGATTTAACAGTAATGAATCAAAATATACCATAAGTTGGAAAGATGGACTGAAACTAAAATCCTAAAATGTTAATAAGTTATCATTCTACACACAAGTGTAAAATATCACCTGTACCTTATTGACCAAAGTAGCCTGGCTTGAAATTTATATCAAAAAAAAAAAAAAAAAAATTCCTTCCTACAGGGATCTGTATGCAAGAAAACTCCTCAACTGTTTCTGGATTTGTGCGTATTCTGATATAAAATTCCTACCAGGTATTTTAAATAAATTTATAAATTAGTACACAAAATATTCAAAAGTGGCATAACTATACATTTGATAGGAGTATAGTAGTTAATAATTTCATTAATAGTTAAGATAATTTCATTGCTTAGGACTTGGAAAACATACTTTATCACTGACAACATCAGTCAGACCGTACTTAGACTTTTCCTTTCAGCCTGAGTCTCAAACACAGAAAGTGATGTCAAAAACCTATGCTCCTCAGAAACATGCTCCGGGAGACTGAAACACCAAGAAACCAGTCATTGGGAAATGGATGATGAAAGTAGGCAATCTGAGGGTAGTGTGGGAGTTGTTGTCGATGACAAAAGGGGTTCACATATGGAAGAAAGATCTGGATTGGTCTATGCAGTTTTGGAACGTGCAGGAGTAAAAACAGAGAACTTAACTTATAACAAAAAGGATATGGGAAGAAAAGAAGTTCGGAGAGAAGGAAAGGAGAAAAAGTGTTTGAAACTTGAACAGAACAGAGTGGTGCATCAGCACATAGTTGAAACTGAGAAAAATCCACATTTAAGTCCATCTGTCAGAAACAGTGCAGAGTGGGTCGGTCTGTCAGAGACAGTGCAGAACAGTTTCTTGTACTGGGACAATCCTTACTGTGCTTCTCCATTCAAGTGTTAGGAAAATCACTCACCTTCTAGCATCCTCCAATGTCATCTTACAAAACAGATGACAGGAAATAAATCAAATGGTTGGTTTCAATAACCCATAATAATAAGGATAACTTAATCCCCTTGAGTGCTACACGACAGAGTCAGAGCATCCATATTTCAGCACTTCTTTTCTGTGTAGTCTGGAGACATCGTTATGAAAATGTTAAGTGCATGAGAGGTGTCTCTTGAAGTTAGAATCGCCTCCTGCTTTTTGTCTGGGTTCCTCACTGGTTTATTAAACTGAAAGTTGTTTGGACATTTGAGTAACTATATGGCCTTTCAGATAAAAAGCCTCATGCTTGCAATCCCTTTATAAGAGATTTTTCACACACATTATCTCACTACTATGGATCTATTTTATCTGTTAAAATGAGTGTAATGTTTACCTGGATCAAATGCAAATATGAATAACACCAGAAAATTATATGATTTCTCTGAAATATGTATAAACTACACTAAAGTACATTTAGTTAGCATAAGATATAACATTATAAAATTGGAAATAACATAAAATAAGGCCCATTTTTCCACAGGAGTAACACATCAGACCTGTTGTTTCCTCTGAATGTGTGGTTTGCTGTATCAGCACCCTATGACAGTCAACCATTACACTCCTCAACATCCCTGAGAGAAATAGGGTGTGTTATTGAGGAAAAGTTCACCAGATCCTGGTATTCTTCTGAGCAGGGCTGGGTGGACAAATAAGAGGACAAGTTCAGGGCCAGAGAATCAAGGTCCAATCAAATGGAAGCAACTTTGTACACTTGGTGAAGAAGACAAAGCACAGTCGTTTACTGAAAGGATGACAAAGGAAAACGTCAGGGCTGGGACCACACCTGGATGTCAGAATGCTTTCTTGGCATACATAATGCTATGGTCCAGTCCCCAGCAGGTGGAGATACAGAACTGGACATCAGTCATGATAGCCAAAGCCACAGCTCAGACTCACCTGTGGAAGCAGCATGACCTCTGTATCTCTTCACATAACTTATGTTTACCAAGCATATAACTTACCAGACTCCATGAAAGGCTCTATGTATTTACATATTCATTGAGTCCTCACAGTAACTCCACCTAGTGGTAGCTACTACTGCCCTACTTTGCAAGTGAGATGGGAGGTACTTCAGTAATTTTTTCAAGGCCATGATGTCAACTCAAGTCTTCATAACAACAAATTCTATAAATATCACGAAAGCTGAACTGGACATGGATTAAATGATATCTCTGTTTCAGAACTAGCTAGACTTGGGGATTTTGATTTTAAATGATTACAAATTTACCTTATTGTTTTGTCAGATTCCCCAAGATCATCTAGCTCCCTGAATATTTTTCTACATATGCTATTGTTCCAGCTATTTAAAAAAAATGATGTAGTTACAAACAAAAGTGGAGAAGCTCCTGACCATGGGATACTATGCATGCTTCCAGAATGGCTAATCAGAACCAGTCAAGAACCATACCCTGCCTGAAGATGTTCATTGAAGCTTTCTAAGGATAGTAAGACATATAAAAACCACCAAATAAAAATGAAGACAATTACATAAAATCACAACCAATCAAAATACAGAGTTGTTGGGACCAATCTTGGCTGGTACATCTACAATATGACTTCTGCACCTAACACTCAGGGATAATTGCATAAAATAGCTGGAAAATGTAAGAGGCAGAGAATCAGTGGATTTGCTGTAAAATTGTGTCTCCTAGAAACATCCAAAGCTATACCCATGATGTCTCACTGACATAACTACCCAAATACTCCAATAGATGTACTAGCATGGAAGGGAGAAAACACATGAGACCTCAGCCCTAGACAAAGAACTACACGCAACTAAAGAATACTGAGTGGGAAAAATAGCCTTCCCCAGAGAAGAGCACATCAATAGGTTATCCAATATAAAATGATCATCCCTGAAAACATACATTTATACAAAGTAGGTTTTATTTATGTACTTAGGAGTACACACACACCACAGCACACTCTTATGTAACAATTATTTTAAAAAGAGGCTATGAATTTGAAATAAAGCAAGGAGGCAGGTACATGAGAAAATTTGGATGAAGCAAAATGAAATGGGAAACTGTATAATTATAATCTCAAAAAATAAAAAAATACACTTTAACAAGTAACCAAATTAAAACAAAAAGATATAAAGATGCCAAAAAAGAAGCTGGTGAAAAGCAAAGCTGTCTTTAAATCCAGGGATAAAGAAATATAATAATAATAATAATAATAATAATAATAATAATAATAATAATGATGATGATGATGAAAGAAAAGGCAAGAAAAATAACCTGATCTGAGATATATTTAAAAATTAAACGTTTTGGACAAATGAAATGTCTGTGAAGAAGGGACATGATACATGCGTTGGTGAAGGTGTTAATAACATGAAAAGCGCCGTGTCTATCATTATACACGTACTTGAAAGGTTCCTAGAAAATCACAGTGAATAAAGAAAAAGGCGAAATTAAATAAAGAACTCAGACTTTAGAAAAGGAAGGAAGGCACCTGGCATCTGAGCCTTGTTCTCTTGACTACAACTGAAGAACTAAACATTGTGTTGTGCAATGAGGACCTAAACTTTCCTTCACCAACCACATCTTGTGTCAGTTACTTTTTAAAAGATTTATTTTTATTTTAAGTACATGGGTATTTGACTACACAGAGAGAGACATACAAACATGGCAGGGAAAGGAGAGAGCAAGAGAGAGAGGGGGAGGGGAGAGGGGGAAGGGGGAGGGGGAGAGGAGAGAGGGGGAGGGGGAGAGGAGAGAGGGGGAGGGGAAGAGGTGGGAGGGGGAGGGGGAGAGGGGGAGGGGGAGAGGGGGAGAGGGGGAGAGGGGGAGAGGGGGAGAGGGGGAGAGGGGGAGAGGGGGAGAGGGGGAGAGGGGGAGAGGGGGAGAGGGGGAGAGGGGGAGAGGGGGAGAGGGGGAGAGGGGGAGAGGGGGAGAGGGGGAGAGGGGGAGAGGGGGAGAGGGGGAGGGGAGAGGGGGAGGGGGGAGGGGGAGAGGGAATCAGATGTCCTGAACCTGCTCCTCAGCAAGAGCAGTAAGCACTCATTACTGGTGAACCATCTCTTCAGCTATACTTGACCCCAGCAGCTCAAGGAAGAAATGGCTTATCTGACTCATAGTCTCAGGGGTACAGTCTATAATGATGAGGGGCTCGATCTGGGCTCCAGCAGTGTGTGGTAAGGTGTGCCCATTTCTTATCATAACAAAACGCAGAGAGAGGACAGGACCACAAGAAAGAGGGCTGGAGTATGGCCATCAAAGGCTCAGCCTTACTGGCCTTTTTCTTTGATTTGTGTTTTTAATCTTAGCAAACACTGTTTTAGGTAATAAATATGTAAATATCAAATGTGAAGGTTTTATTGACAGTAAAATAATTTCAAGAAAATACTTTCAAAGCACTGATAAACAAAACATAAACACATGATTTTTAAAAAATGTCAATATCCACAGAAGAAATGTGGATAATACCATGCCTCTGGTTTCCATCAAATCATATATTTCTAAATAGTTTAGTATATTAGCTAGCTACCACAAAAAGCACAAAATTTCAACTAAATGAGAGAAGTTGGCTTCAGGGAGAAAAAAACCAAGTTGTTATAAGCGTGACACAACTGTGAAGCTTTGGGAAGGCAGCCTTGTTTGGTTTTTGCTATTGTTTTCTGAGGCAGCTCCTTGGACAGATTCACCAACAATTAGGAGCATGTGGTCCTGCAGCAGATCTGGATTCACAGAAAAACAAGGGGTCCGTGCAAGTTCATTGCCATTACATTCTCGATGTAGATAAATTCAACATAGGAACCTTAAAGACAGCATTCCAGTCTCAACCAGACTCTTTATGATACTGAAATGTATCTAGACAGCTCTTTGCAAATGGTAGAGTAGTATCCAGTTGTCTTAACATAATTGTTCAGCTGACCCAGGAATTGATTCGCTGCAGAAGATAAGCAGCATTTATGTATGCAGTGCCCCCTCACTAGGGTTTCTCCAGAGTTTCTGGGGTTTAACAAGTACTGATGTTAATCCAGGGATCAGTCAACTGAACAATGAAATTAATTTATTCATTATTTATTCAGACAGCTTGGTAAGCACAAACCATGCCAGGCATATAAATGTAAGGATAAGTAAGGAGGAAAAGAGAGGGGGGAAAGTTCCTAACCTAGCAGGGGCAATGACACTGCATGTCTATCCAGGGTTTGGAAGCTTAAACCTTAGTGTAGCTAGAGAGATGCATGGAGAAAGAAAGAGAGAGAAGAAGAAAGAGAAGGAAAAAGAAGAAAATATACAATGTGGTAGTGCCTGAGCCTCTGGACACTTCCAGTCTAGGTAGAGACAAAATACATAAAATCAAAAGTAGAAAAATGATAGACTTGGAATTCAAATGTTAGCTTTACAGAAGGGAAGACTATCCAGAAGAAGAAGGGGAGCCTGCAAGGATGGAGTGTGGGGTAGATGGGGAAAGGAGGAGCGTGGGAAAGAACAAAGTGTAATGAGATGCTTTGCAAAAATGACATAAGCCTTCACTTTAGATGTTAATTTAAAAATTAATCTTAAAACCTATTTTATTTTTTTAATGTATTTGAAGGATATCCATCAGATCACACACACGCTACACGCACATATACAATATTGAACTTTGATATCATCTCAGGAATGCATTGGCAATTTTCTCTGTCACTGAAGGAATTTGTCTGAAGAAGAACTAATTAACAAGTTATCCTCTGAAATCCGAGCTGAGAGGCTGGAAGGGCTCTCCATGCTGGCACAAGGTAATCTGCACACATCTGAAAAATGAATCTGGAAGAAAAGCTTCAAGAAGGCCGTCACATCCAGAGTACACCCATTAGGGAGCCGATTTCTGGGCGTTATTAGATGACACATCAGCAGCCAAGGAGATTTGAATGTGTAATTACTGTATTTATGTTCTTATACCCTGCCAAAGTTCTACATGAGAAAATATTTTCTCATGTGATTTTGCACCAAGGTCTATTGGCTTTTTTAGAGTCATAACAACTTTAGGATGGTAATTGTGATGCATAAAGTCAAGGTGTCCCCTGGCGGAGAGACAGAAGAGGCACTCATGTCTTTGTAAAGTTCCTAAAACTGCAAAACCCAACATGAGCTACTATAAACGTGTATCGTAAGTGAAGCATGGTGGGACTGATCAAGAAGAGAGAGCCTGTGTCATGGAGGAGCTTACCTCATGGCAGGGCTTACCTAATAGAGGTAGGTACCTCATGAAGGGCCTTATCATGGATTGAGGACTTGCCTCATGAAGGGACTTGCCTAATGGTAGAGCTTACATCATACAAAGGTTTATCTCTTGACATCACAATTGTACCAAAGCAGAAATTTTGTGGTTTTTTTTCTTGTCCATTGTTTGAACTGGGTGATTGATTGATTGACTGAGTGATTGATTCATGGATGGATGGATGGATGGATGGATGGATGGATGGATGGATGGTTGGTTAGCAGTTTGGGATAAGTTTTGTTTTTGTTTGCTTTTTTGTGTGTTTTTTTGTGATGGATTTTTGATATGCAGAATTTTAGTTCTTGTACCTTAAATAAATTAAAATATAAAAGGATATGCCAATGCCTTCATGTCTTAAAATGAATTTATATAAAACCTGGATCACCTCTGGCCCTATGAGTGGGACAGTCAACACCATTCATCTTGCCCCACACTCCTACTACTTGAAGTCATCAACAGGTCTTGAGGTTTCTGGAAGAAAAAGCAGTTTCCTCTGCCTGGATCCCAGAGTGCCCAGAGCCTATGAGTGAGCCAGCCAGTTAGTTCAAACGTCAGCAGTCACTCTGCCTCCATGCCTTCTTTGTGGGAGGCTGGCATCTCAGGCCTGGATCAGCTGCCCTCGTATTCCATGGAGTCATTCCCCTGAGGTCTTGCCACATGCAGCTGGGAGCAGCTGAGAGCAGTGAGCCTGGATGCCCTCAGCTCCATCTTTCTTTCCTCTCTCCCCTGATTCCTAACCAGCATACTCCAGTTACCTCCACAGACTGCAGGGCGATGGAGTCCAGAGAGACAAACTGCTCTTTTATGCCTCCAAACATCAATAATTCTCCTCTATGGAAAGTGGGCACAAAGAATAGCTAGTTGGAAGGAAAGGGGAAAGAAAAAAATTAAGGAAGAACAAAAGCACACTCAATATCTCGATATATTATTCTGCCACCAAAGCAAAAAAAAAAAAAAAAAAAATCATTCTATTCTGAGGGAGCCAGAGATGAATTAGCTACAGTTCAGTACTCAAGAATATCTCTCGGATTTCTACTGTAGTCAATGCAAAGTAGGAAAAGCAAGTAGTAAGGGTGAAAACAGAGCCCGCTCTCCTGTGAGAATAGAGATGGAACATACAACAAAAAGTCTATCTTAGCTCATTCACACAGAAACATGATACAATCAATACATATGAGGGCAAGCCCATTGCAGGCCTTTCTATTCCACAACCAAGTAAACTGTTCACATTTTGTCAAAGTTCCTTTTTTTTTTAGTTTGAATCAGAATGATCTGAATTCTTTTAGCATATTTTTATTGGATATTTTGTTTATTTACTTTTCAAATGTTATCCCCTTTCCCAGTTTCCCCTCTGGATGTTTATGAGCCACAATACCTCTATAACAACCCCCAAATTTACTACAAGTGGTATTATATTTATTATTTCACCTTACAGATGAAAACCTTTGAGACAGAAGTGACGTAAATAGAGCCAATACTCCTAATTCCCCTCTCCTGGGTCCACAAGAAATAGCTAACTAGAGGGAAGGGTCTTGGGATCCACTGTATGCATGGAGTATAAAAATGATGGGATGGTCTGATCCCTAGTAGGGTACACAGATGGGAAGAGGGTCCAGGATCTATCCCAGAGGGTTCCAATATGAAAGCATTAGCCAGAACAGAGCGTGGGAAGGAAGGTGGCCATGCCATGAAAACCAAAGGTAAAGGATGCTCAAAGAAAGGAGAAAAGAACGAGGTTGGGATCCAGGCAGAGGAAGCTGCAAGTACTCAAGTGAGTACAATGATGATGCAAAGCACAGTACCAAAAATAAAAGTACTCTTGACTTAACTGTGACCAAATTTCAAATTGTTCTGTAATATATAACCTAAAAGAGCTCCAAACAGCTCCCGGAAATGATGTTTCAACTTTGCCAGACAGTAGGGGCTCATAATAAAATGTCCTCTGAAGGACAGTTTCCAAAAGTCAGAAATTAACTCCAAAGTACACAGCAAAAAAATATTCTTCCGTGAAAACTAGAACCTGATGTGGTAAAAGCCACAGATGGAAGACTGTCTTCAAAGGGAAGTTTATATTATATTATTTTCCTTCTGTGTCTGCCTCTATGGTGAGCATTTGATTAGTTTCCTCTTTTAGTTCTGATAAATTGCCAATAAGTGGGCTGGGGATATAGCTCAGAACTTTTGCTTAGCACGTATGAAGTTCTAAGTTCAGTTTCCAGCCCCACAAAAATAAACAGACAGTCATTAATTACAGGAATACAACATTTCCCAAACAGTGCCAGACAGTCTAGCGTACTCTTACATCTAGTAAATCAAAAGCTATGAAAGCATTGTGCACCAAAATGGTATCAGCAGAGTTTATGCACCTGACCACAGCGGGCTCCCAGAGAGGGGGTTTCATTATTCTATTGTATGAGCTCAACTACGGATCCTGCTGCGCTTGGAAACCTGGCATTCTGGGTCTGGATTCTATATCTGTGGCTGAAAAACAGGGCTGTAGGTGTGCAGCCTGGAAGCCCGAGGGGAGCGTAGCTTCTCTGGGGTGGTTCTGACTCATCAGCCTGTGACAGGCAGTGATGGACTGAGCCAGAGTGGGGATACGGCAGGGAGAGGAAGACTATCAATTACCTCTGTGCCCTACACAGTCTTAAACTCTCAGCCGGGTCTCCCTCCAATTCGTATCTATTTCTAGACACGTGTCTTTTTGTTGTTCCAGAATGCATTGTCTATTTCATTTCTTTTTTTTTTCCCTTGCCTAGGACACTGGTCATCTGCAAATAGTGTGTGGGTCGGTGTGTCATGGCAGTCCATCTGTCTTCACACTGGCAGAAGCCTTTTCTATGGGGCCTTCACAGGGGCCTGGGCACCTTTAGGAGCCTGGGCTGGAGCTTTGGCCTGGGCTTTAGCTGGAGCTTTGGCCTCTGCCTTGGTTTGAACCTTGGGCTTTGGTTGGCAGAGCCTATGACCCTTGGCCATGCAGCTTCGAATCCGCTTCCCAAGCTTGGGGTGAGCGATGAAAGCCAGGTGGCTGAGTTTGCAGCTGGGGCCCTTTGGCATCTTGGGCTTGATGGCCTGAGGCTTCACAAGGGCCTTGATGGCTTCTGCACGTGCACTCACTGCCTTTGCACTGTTGGCCTGCATCTTCTCCAGGCCTTTCTTCCTGTGCTTCTTGGCAAAGCGCATGTTCCTCAGGAACTTGGGGTCAACCCCCTTAAGAGATTCATATCTTTGTGACCGGGGTTTCTTGATGCCATTTCTGTGCCATTTGCGGGACTGGTTGTATGTGGTGTGGTTCTTGGACTTGGCCATGTCTGCACAGTAAGCCGCAGCTTCTGCAGTGCCTGGGACCGGGCGAGCGTCTATTTCATTTCACAACCCAAAATAGAAATGGCTGGGGACTTGACCCCGTTATGAAATGTCTCTGATTCACTGGTGTTCCGTTATACCTTCCTCCTGTCTACTAAACAGCTAGCTGTACACTTTACATTTTTCTATAATTTTATTCTAACATATGTATTGTTTTCTTTCACTCTCAAAAAAAAAAACAAGCAACAAAAGTCTTTTGAGGTATCATCATTTAATCATTCACATGCTACTGTGACTCACTCTGGGTGGAACTAAGATACAAGTTTATTTGTAATTAGAGAATACTTAGATTTTTTTAAAGGGCTATACCCTAATTCTACAAATAAGAAAACAGCTAGCCTAGCCATACTTTGTGACCTGATGAGGCATTCTAAAAATGACCCAGCCCTAGGGTTACCATGAGATGCACTAGAAGCATCAAAAAAACAAAAAGGCTGTGTGTTTTAATTATTTGGAACTATTTGTCTGTCCCAGTTTAGAGACTATATTGTCTTCATTTAACCTAGACAACCTCATCTTTTATTCAGCAATGCTTATGAGAGAATGACTGGCTGTAAAAGGGAAGAGTTTCATCAGAATTGTAAGGTGAGCAAAAGAGAATAATTTGGGGTGAATATGATCAAATTGCATTATGTAAGTGTATAAAAATGTCAAAATGAACCCCATCACTATGTATAATTAATACATGTTAATAAGAACTTTTTTACATTTTTCCCACTCTCAATATGATCAAATTGCATTATGTAAGTGTATAAAAATGTCAAAATGAACCCCATCACTATGTATAATTAATACATGTTAATAAGAACTTTTTTACATTTTTTCCACTCTCAGTTTGTCTTCTGGCTCGGTGGTTTGGGGTTGACCTCATGGAAACAGTTGCTGAGTAACTAGTGTCACTTGTAAAGGCAATACAACACAACAGAGGAACTGGCAACATAGTTCCATGACCAAACAGTTGCCTCGAATAGTGAAGACCCCAAGATCAAGTTCCACCGCTACAGAATAACAAAAATAAAAGAACTCTTTCTTCAAGGTCACCTGCATCCATTTATTGTGTGTGCATGTGTATGTTGCATCTAAGTGTGCGTGTGGTGTGCGCCTGTGCTTGCAAATACACTTATTCATGTGTGAGGAAAGGACACAGATCAGCAATGAGTGTCTTCTTTGATCACTCTCCACTGTAGTTTTTTAAGACAGAGTTCCTCTCTGAAGCTGGAACTTATTGATTTAACTACTCTAGCCACCCAATGATCTCCAAGGGCTCGCCCATCTCCACCCACCCCTTCCCCACATCAGCACTGAGATCACAGAGGCACCTGGGATCCAAACTCGGGTCCTCACACTGTCAAAGCAGGCACTTTACCAGCTAGGCCATCTCCCCAGTACTAAATCAGGTGAATTTAAATACTCACATATGTGGCCCATGAACATTTGAGGAACCAAGGCAGGACCTCCGCATAGAGAACCCTGAGAGCAAGCACCCAATGAGAACAAAGTCAGGGTTGCATGATAAGCAGGGATAAACTGTTTATTGGGAAGGATGACAATAAGCAGTTAATAATTTGGGAGAGGTTCCAATCCTCTTTCTCTCCCCTCTGTAGGCTCCTCAGAAGCTGACTTCCAAAGGAGAGTGGCAACACCAAGCAAGGTGCCCCAGGAACTTGTACACATTACTGAGTGTTCTAATGAGACACCAGGAACCTGAACCAACTCAGGTTCAAGTCCCCAAACTACACCTGCTGGGATATTTAGGGAGGAGTAACAGGCAAAAGAGGAGTCTGGAATAATGAAATTTTACAGCACCCTCTGGAGCAGAAGGTCATAATATATGTTTTTTTGGTTTTTTGTTTCTTTAACTCTCTCTAATGGGTTGTGACCAGACAATTTGTAAACTTTGCAATTGTTATATGTTCTGGTCTCTGCTTTGGTTACAGTAAGACTCTCAGTATAACTCAAATCTGCTTTGAACCCACTACTGAAGAATTCAGCTGTCCAGCTGTGTCTTTATGCAGCCTGTGGACATGTTATCTACCCCTGCCTCTGTTCTAAGTGGACTTACAGTGTTGTGTTTAAAATCTGTTCTGCATCAGAAGTATGGAAGTACTCAAAACTAAAGCAAATCTAACCTGAGTCCTGCCCCCATGCCCCCTTCTCTTCACCCTTCTTCATTTTTCCCATAATCCTCTGAGCCCACATAGGTTTTTGTTTCCTGAGACATACCTACTTTCTTCCAGATCCCAGTTTGATCAGGGTGCACTGTGGACTCAATCTATAAATCTATACATGTGAGAGACTGTGGTCTGACTTGCAACTGTTGACCTACCACATAATTCTACTTTGAACATCAAAACAAATATGGCTTTTGTTTCTATCAGGATTCATTATCCACGAACAGATAAGACCCAATTCAAAATGAAGGAAGACTGAGGGATTCAGTCAGCTGAGCAAGCTCAACAAAGCACAATAAGACAAAGAAAGACAGTCCATCTCAGCATGCTGACCAAAGGTGAACCTCTAAAGACACATTACCATGAATTTTCCTCCAGGAGAAGAAAACAGCTGAACTAAATTGGGTTTCCATTGCAAAGAAGACTGACATAGAGGATGTGGGGTGAAAATCAGCAAGTATCTGGCCTCTGCTTGTCCTTGGCATAGCTGGCACAAGCTCATACTATTGTGTGCCTGGAAAAGTTAAACACAAACATGAGACACACAGATTTAAGAAAGAAAAGGGTGGTCAACTTTTTAAATTTTTAATAGCATGTGTATGAAAGATTGCTGGAAACTGAAACTACTTTGAGATTTCTTCTCACTCCAGTCAGAGCAGTCAGGATTAATGAAACAAACAGAGCAGATGCTAGCAGGGATACAGAAAAAGGCTAACCTGTACTCATTGCTATGAGAGTGAAAACTGGTTCAGTCACTGGGGGAATCGATGTGGAGTGTCACTACCCACGTCGTCTGACCCGCGGAATAAGGCAACCATGTTCTTCTTCAAGCGGTTTATTCAGCTATCCCTGTACAGCGAGCTTCTCTCTCTCTTCCTTCTCTCCTCAGCTCCCGCAGCCCCTTATAAGCATTGCCTTAATCCTATCAGCAGCTGCCACGAAGTCACTAGAGATTGGCCATTCTCAATGATGCGAGGTGGGGTGATCGGGTAACCACACCTCTCAGTGCACACAACTCTATATATGAAGTTGTCTTTTCTCTCAAGCAATGCCTATGCCAAGCGCCACCTTGTAATGGCGAGAGTGGAGCCGCTTCCCACAGTGGAGTTTCCTCAAAAAGCTATCTGTCACAAGATTCAGCTATACCTTTTTTCTTAATCACTGCTCTATTGCTGCGAAGAGACACAATGACCAAGGCAAGTCTTATAAAAGAAAGCATTTAATTGGGGGGCTTGCCTATACTTTCACAAGTTAGTCCATTATCATCATGGCAGGAGACATGGCAACAGTCAGCAGAGTCCTGGAGAAGTAGCTGAGAGCTGCATCCTCATTAAAAGTAGAAAGCAAGAAAGCTGAGCCAAGCATGGCCCCACCCCTAGTGACGCACTTCCTACAACAAGGCCACACCCACTCCAACAAGACCACACCCCTAATCCTTTCAAACAGTGACACTCCCTGGTGACTAAGCGTTTAAGTATATGAGCCTTTAGGGGCCATTCTTATTCAAACCAACATACACATTCTTGGACATATACTCAAAGGACTCTGCATCTTACCACACAGATATTTGCTCATCCATGTTCATTGATGTTCTATTTATAATGGTCAGAAGTTGGAAACAGTCTAGCTGTCTATCAACTGATGAACGGAAAACAAAAATATACATTTACACAACAGAACATTATTCCACTGTTATGAAAAAATGAGCTAGGTAGTGGTGGCACACACTCTTAAACCCAGCAAATATACAAGAAATTTAAACAAAGTCACCAAGTAATGGAGGAGAGAATGCCCCAACCAGACATCACATGCGAGCAAATAAAAATCCCAGTACCGTAAATGGGTTGAATCTTTGTGAGTCAGTGGCCAAAGAGACCCAGTAGACACCCCACCAAAGCAACACTACTGTCTATTACTAATGCTCTTGGTTACTCTCCGCAATCTGATAACAAGACCTTATTGCTGAAGATACCACATACTATGTCAGCAAACGTGGGGAAGTGGAGCATCGATTCAACAGGAGGCTTGACCCCTACTGGCCAGTACCATGCAAGCTACTGGAAAAGAAAATTAATCATCAGTCTCATACTGCTGAGAACTGTGTGACCCACAATATGACCCGCCTATAATACATACCCACTGGTACAATAAAGGCACAAGTGTTTCGGGAGTCGCCAACCACACTCCCCATCTGCCTTGGCTTTCCTCTGTACGATCTCGCTGGCTCTGTCCTCCGCGTGCTCCCACCTCCCACTCGGAATGCCCGTCTGGGGCAGTGGAAATCAGTGTGAGCACAGGACCTGCGGGAGAACCGTATACCACCCAGAAGTGCAATGTGATGGGCAGAGCTTCCTGCTTTCTGTGCATGGTTTGCAGGAAAAATTTAGACAGCACAACAGTAGCAATTCATGATGAAGAGATCTACTGCAAATCCTGCTACGGAAAGAAGTATGGACCAAAAGGCTATGGTTGTGGCCAAGGCGCTGGCACGCTCAACATGGACCATGGTGAGAGGCTGGGCATCAAACCAGAGAGCGCTCAACTTCACAGGCCTACAACAAATCCAAACACTTCTAAATTTGCCCAGAAATATGGAGGTGCTGAGAAGTGTTCCAGGTGTGGGGATTCTGTACATGCTGAGATCATTGGAGCTGGAAAGCCATGGCACCAAAACTGTTTCCGATGCTCCAAGTGTGGGAAGAATCTGGAGTCTACAACTGACTGAGAAAGAAGGTGAAATCTACTGTAAAGGGTGCTACGCAAAGAACTATGGGCCTGAAGGATTTGGCTATGGTCAAGGAGCAGGGGCTCTTGTTCGTGCTCTGTAATGGTGTAAACCCATAAACATTACAGAGAATCTCCAATTACAAAATGCAGATGGCCTTACAGTATCCACTACTGTGAAACAGCCAGCACTCAGCACTGTGCATCACTCGCTGCTTGCACAGGCGGGCTGGACAAGATAGCACTGCACTCTCCCGCCGATACACTAGCATTTAAGAGCATTCTTTTACATTTGAAATACAATTTTGGCTTGAAAAAAAAAAAAAGAATATGAGTTTGGGTAGGAAGGTGGGGAGGATCTGGGATAAGTTAGGGGAGGGGAAAGCATATGATTAAAATCTGTATGAAAATGTTTTAAATAAAACAATAAAAGTTTTAAAATGCTGAATGACAATAGCCAGCTGAAATTATGCACTGGCCGCAGGTATACCTGTGTATGACGCACTTTAATGCAAGAAGGCATGACAAACTGAAGCCAGTGACTTGCCGGAGTTTTGGACTGTCAGCGATTTTCCCTCTAATTTCTTGAGTTTTGTATGTGAATATATTTCTTATCTAATTTTTTTTAATTATAGAAATTCCAAACTCCATTCTGCGATCTCTTTCAAGCCCTCATTACCTCCCGACCGTCTTTATTTCAGCCTCCTATAAAAGGAAATAACCCGCCAAGCCTCTGCTCATTCACCCTGCATACCAAGGCACAAATATCCTCCATGAACAGGATAATTAAAGAAAATATCTGTCATAAATGCATGCTCACTGGATCAAAACTCGCCTCTAAATGCACGCTCTCATTAAATCTAGAGAGGTTATTTCTGCTATCTCCCCCCCATAGCTGCTGTAAAATTCTAATGGCTTCTGTAATTATTTCCTATTTTTCAAGTCACTTTCTAATTTGTACATTAGTGACAGTGAGACATTGAAGCTACTATTTTTGAGACAGCATCCACCCCCACCCCAACGCACCTTTAAAGGAAAACTCTTAATTCCACTCTCCTTTTATCTCCTAATTTCCGCAAGCACAAGAGTTAGTCTGGCTCCCAGGGTAGTTAATGTTTTGTTTGAAATATTTAGAGGCTTTTAACATTATGCAAACTCTCACTTAAACAGAAGCTGCTTCTGGATATAATGTGTTCAGCTGTCTCCCTACCACCCACACCACACCCCCGGATGCCTCCTCCCCATTGGCTTCCAGGAACCGCTTCACTGTGTGTCCGCCAGCCTAACACTTCCCTTCTCCTCTCATCTCCCATTTTTACAGTTAATGACAAGAAACACACTGAATCCACTGGTAACTAATGTACCTTTAATCATGTGTACATCCATCGAGGTTACTGTTAGTGAAATACTGTAGGCAGGTAGATTATTAGCAAATGCTTTCCATACTCACTTCATACACTTGTGGAGACTACAAAGCCCAAGGCCAGGACCAAACACATAGTGCTTGCTTTCTAACTCACGGACTATATTCTAGAAACATAGGTACTCCCTGAGAATTCTTTCATAGACTTGGAGAAGCAGACACTATTATGCTCCATCTAATATAACATTTGCTAATGTCTCCATCAAAATATACCTTCATCATAAATGAAACTTCTTTTCAATTCCCTTTTTTTTTCTTTCCAGTTAGCCTTCTAGCCTAAGGCTGACTTTTTAAACAGCTCTCTTTTGATTTATATCTTTCTCATCAGACTTACATTTTTCTTTGAAACTTTGTGTGCTGATTGCTTCCATTCTTCCTGAACCACTCACGCTACTGTTTCCCAATTTTTTTTCCAACTAGGCATTAATACTATGAGAGTCTTCTCTGAAATTCTTAAGAATTAGAATGTTAGCTATAAAAATATAAGAGTTAGATCTAACCAGGGAAGAAACTGGCTCCAGTTTTAAAGCTCAGAGTTAAAAAAATAAAAAATAAAAATAAAAAAAAAACAAAGAGGAAGCAATGGCTCTAAGACCAACTAGGAAAGGAGCAAGGAAAATTTTAGCTAATTCTGAAAATTGATGAGACTCCCCAGCTAGCAGAGACTGGAAAAGCAGCAGAGAGCCTGCTCCAGCAAGCTGGAAAAAATGGCACTCGATATTATAGAGTAAGGACCCAACTGGCAAAGCCATCGCCTGTGTTAAACTTGGAAGACAGAAGATAATCAAATGACTCTGTGAGCCTGGCAAGATCATTTCTATGCAGAGTTCTGAAAGTGTCCCTTGGCTCATTTCAGCTGATTATGTATGATAAAACAGGGGAGAAGGCGGTGAGGAGCTGCTGCAAGTGCTAGGCTTGCAAACAGAATTTAAGGGACACTTAGAGAAGCCAGGGCTTGCTGGATTGGATAATAAAATCGTTTCTCATTTCCAGTTTCTCGAGACAGTAAAAGATTCTCAAGGCAGGAAATGGCCTCAGGATAAAGATGAGATCAAGCTGTCCTGTCAGTCCATTTGTTAATACCCTGAAAGACCTAAGGCAGGGACTAAAGGATCTAGGCTATATTGAGTGTTTTCGTTGAGTTGCTATCCCACTGTAGCCTGGCATGGCTCCCATAGAAAACAAGGCCCTTGTTTCAGAATTCTACCTGGAGCTTTTATTAAATGGAGTCGATAGAATGAAATCAGACTCCTGGAGAATCCCACAGAGGTTTTGACAAAGCTGTACTGATGAAATCATGCCAGCTTGGAGTAAGATGGGCTGACACAGAAAACTGCAGAGAAGTTTCCATTTTCTGTAAGAAAGAAACTGGTTCCTAACACCAGACATTCCTTAATGTAAAATCAAAGCCAAAATGTGGAGCTGAAAGCTATGAAGAACAATAGACAAAGCACCTGTTCTCACACAATTGAACTCAGCCAGGACCTCAAAGCAATGCTCCCTGTGGGGCCCATTGTCATCCCACACACTCCTCCAGTGTTTATCCAACTGGTGACTGTCACACTTTTGCTTTGTAAGGAGTTCTGGTCCTTGTGGTATATATGGGATGACTCCCTTTCTCTGGCAGCTTAGGAACTCAGCCAGGCATCATTATGAAGGCTGGGGTGGGTTATTGGAAAAGAGGGTTATCACAGTTCCTCTCTCTATGATAGGTCTGCATCCTTTGTAATATCTTGTAACTCAAGAGGTAGAATCAATTTTTCTCCTCCAGAATTTTGGCTGATGTGTCACTTGGGAATGGGCTGTCTGACATCTGAACCACGGTGTCAGGAGGCTTTGTGGAGTCTGTCTTTACCCTTTTGGAAGGTGGTAGGATGCGGAGGAAGGTCAAGCTTAGCATATGAGAGGCCAACTCCACAGGCAGCCGTCCTTGCTCATTCCCCCCAAAAGCTAAAGAGACAAATACGGGCCCCAAGAAAATCCAGCAGAAGGGCACCTATACTTCTAAAACACTAAATCATGAGCAAATAAAGTGACTGTTTTACTCCACTAAAGGTTGAGTGATTCCTCGTGTACCAGGAGAGGGGAAAATGTGCAGAGACTAGATTAACTTTACCAGTGAAAATGTTATGAATGCTATTCCTAAGTAATGCTATGTGTTGTGTTTTATGAGAGAGAGAGAGAGAGAGAGAGAGAGAGAGAGAGAGAGAGAGACAGAGAGACAGAGAGAGAGAGACAGAGAGACAGAGAGAGAGACAGAGAGAGAGACAGAGAGAGAGACAGAGAGAGAGACAGAGAGAGAGACAGAGAGAGAGAGAGATTGATTTTGTTTGGTAGAAACACAGTAATGGTGAGGTGGGAGGGGTGCCTCTGAGGCCCATGCTGAGGCATCCCTTGTCCCTGAGGTACCAGCCATACAATACAGTATGGAATAGAGTTTATTTAGGGCATGGGAGGAGGAGTTGAGGAGGGAGCAGAGTCAGAGAAAGAGAGAGGGAGGGGAGGAGGAGGGGGTAGAGGCCAGTCAGGAACACAAGACAGGGGGAGAGGATGGGGAGAGGAGAAGGAGAAGGGAGAGAAGGGGCAGGGAGTAGGAGAGCAAGGAAGGGCCAAACAGCCCCTTTTACAGTAAGCCAGGCATTACCTGGTTATTGCCAGGTAACTGTGGGGCGGAGCCTAGAAAAATGCCAACACTAATAATAATAATAAGTTCTTAATAAGTGCTTATTTGCCCAAGTGAGTTTCAGACTGGAAAGTTTTCATTCATAACAAAGTAGGAACAGTAGGATAGGGAAGATCACAGTAGATGGACAGATGTGGTGACAGTCTGTAGTCTCAACACTGCTGAGGCAGGTAGACTGTTACCAGTGCAAGGATATGATATCCTGGGATCCCTAGCAAGATTCTGCTTGAAAATAAATAAACAACCAGGCAGGTCTCTCTGGAAAACTGCTTCCATGCTGCCTCAAATTTTCTCCCACCCCACTCCCATTTCTAGACCCATAAATTATTTTATCAAGTTTTCCCCATCTCACTCTGGACCCAAATAAAGGTTTGGGTTTTTGTGTTGTTGTTGTTGTTGTTGTTGTTTTCAATTCTCTTCTAAAACTTTATTTTCTTTCTTAAGCACACAAAAGGGAGAGCATCTGCTGTCTCCACCAAATACAAAATGAAATCCTGAAGTTCATGAAGGCAGGAAAAAAACTTCATCTTGGTCTATTCTTATACTGAGGTTTCAAACAATAAGCCCATTCTTCCCAAAGGCGACGAGAGAGATGAAGATAATTAGTGCCAGAAACAGTCAAAGAATGTATAGGGAAAAAAATAACAGCCCAAAATAGGTAGGAGTCATACCTCCAGCCCCAGGAAGAGATCAGCACTGCTCCTTATAACCAAACCCGCCATAGCTGTGCCCCCTGAGAAGGGAATTTCCTGGGAACGCTATCTAAGATACTCCTATGGGGCTGGAGCACTCAGAACAATGGAAAGACTCTAGGTACTGGGTGCTAACAAAGGCGGTTCAGTGAGGCAGCTCTGAAAACAGAGATGTCAAAAGGGAAAGGTTAAGGTCATGACTCCTGCTTTCTCTTAAAGTCATTGACAACCCTACCTTCTCTATTAAATTTGAAGGGTAGAATGCCAAAGGGGGGGAGGGGAGAACAAGGTCATTTTAGTTTATGTTTTCATGGTGGTTGGGGTCTTGGTGCTAGAATTTGCTGCTGGTCACATGGCAGAAGCAGACAGGAAACATAAGGAGCTACCAGTGACAAGATGCCTGTAACAGTGGCCCAGATGACCCAATTTCACCAGCCAGGCCTCACCTCTTTAAGGTTCCACTGCTTCCCACAGTGACACCACCAGCCAAAGTCCAAGTGTTCAAACACATTTCACATTCACACCACCACACCTATGTGGAAGCAAAACATTCCTTCAGACTTCCAAATTCAAGACTATCAGATTCAATCTGTGTCATGGCATGGTGAGTGGGTGTAGATGATGAGCGCTCCCCTGAAAGCCAGGCTCACCTGGCCTTTTATAGGGAGGAGGAAGAGGGGAGGGAATAACTTAATTAGCTATACCCCTGGCCTTTAGATAACTCATAATATTTAAATCTCTGGAGGTGGAGACCTCTACCTGTGCTACGTGATTGAAGGTTGCGGGTTAAATGGAGTTACCTCATCCAAGGCCCAACAGTACAGCAGTGTCATACTCTGTTAGGGTGAATTACCAGCTTGCCACTCCTTTCTGTCTGGGAAGACCACACCACATTGTCAGTACCTAACAATATCTAGACACGAGTTCTAAATATGGATGTGTTAGTGGACGATCCCATCATAACTCCAGTGCATCTTCCCTTGTTCTAAGCCCAGTGCTCTTCCCATTCATCATGAGGCATCATCTCTCCAGTAAGTGAGGACCATGACAGAACAGACTCTTCTTCAGTTCAGATTTATGCTCACACATTCCATCAGGTCACGTCTGGATAATCATTACATTTCTGTTCTCCTAATTAAGCTCTGTAATGTTGTTGGGAGCAACGAAGAAAGGCATGTTATTCAGTCTACTTTTTTTATTTAAAAAAAACTTCTAATTCTCTTAATATAATTTTTACCTCTATAAACAGCAACCAAAAATATCATCGTACAGTTGTTTCTACCATCTTACAGCATCTCTCCCTAGTGCCTCCTTTTGGAGTTTTTTCCTCTTCTTTTGATAAAGCTCAATCTTTTCTTTACTTTATTATCATGTTTAGTCTGATTTTCAAATCCCCAATCACTTCCCTCAGATAATCTTGCTTTTTTTTTTTTTTTTTTATCATTCCACTTTGCTAGAAACTGCATAGACATTGACTTTACCCTTGGCACACTAAATTCAAACTCATTCACTCTGCAGTCCCCAGACCAAGTAATGCCACATTCAAACAGAGCGGCAGAGTGTTCCCAGGTGCCTGCTGCAATAAACACTGCAATCAAGTCATTTGATTTTACTTTCCCAGCTTCCTAAGCTCATAACTCTCTTCTGCATATACAAGAGTCTAATAAACGAGGGAAATTTACAATGCCTGCAGCACAGAAGCTCAGAACTAAGAAAGGGTATTGGCATGTAGCAATCAGAGCCTCACTGTCCAGAGATGGCTGTGTTCTTACACACATCTCCTATTGATCACAGCAATGCACTGTGCATCTAAGTGGCATAACTCTGCATTTTAAAAAAGGGGAATGTGGCTATCAGTGTGTGTGTGTGTGTGTGTGTGTGTGTGTGTGCGCGCGCGCGCGCACACACACACACACACACACACACACACACACGAGAGAGAGAGAGAGAGAGCACATGCATACTGCATGGAGACAGGAGTCAGGAAGTTTTTACTTGATACTGAGTGGCCAACGAAGGTGTTTTTAGGGAATGAGCTCAGACCTAGATGAAGAAGAGCAAGCTATTCCAAGAGACAGGAGAAGAGTTTTAGGCAGTGGAAAACAAGTACAGAGGCCTGGCCTAAAAGAAGGAATAAACTTAGTGTTTGAGAGACAGAAATGAAGGAGTGCTTCAGAGGTTCAATAATTCTAGTTATGTCTGTGGTTCTCTGGATCTTTCCTTCATGGTCACAAGATAGCTATAGTGATTTTAAATATGGTGACTACAACCACAGCAGGAAGGGGGGGGGGGGTTGATGATAGGAACATCATCTCCTTTCATCACAAAAAGGGACAAAAAGCATTTCCAGAAACTCTAGTAAAAGTCCATGTGATGATCATTGGTCCAAAGTACTTCATAAACAACCCCACCTATCCAGGCATCATGGAAGTAACCTGGCAAAGCAGAAACCTTCCATGTCCTGCCATCTGGAAATACTGGCTTGGTGAAGAAATTTAAAAAAAATCTGCTGGTAATAAGAGGAAATTGATATTAAGTATATCATAATAGTGACTGCTTTTATCATGGCAGAAAATTAAGATGAGATCAGAGAAAATGAAGGAGAAAATATTATTGGTCTTCATAAATCATTGTAAGTTCTTTAATTTCTTTCTAAGAACAACTTGGTCATGAAAGTCATAAATAAAATATGGCATAGTGATGTAACTTGTATCCTTATGAATCTGTATGTTTATATGAACAACAAGCTAAAGGAAGCAACCCCCAATCTACAGTCAAGAGGTAGGTGGTGGTAGCCGAGGCAGGGCAGCAGCAGAAGAGATAGAGATGAACAGGTAAACTCAAAAGAATTTAGGGAGTTATGGCTGGGAGAACTTATGGACATATCAGATAGAAGGAGAAAAGTAGAGAAGAAATAAGTAAAAGCGTATGGTCTCAACATTGTAATTTCATTGTAATGAAATTAGGCTGCCAGCTCTAGCTCCAAGGTCAAGGTAGTAATCCCCTCAGCTGCCAAGATAGCTACTAGTGGCTATAGATGAACTCCTAGACGTTACTCTTGGCCCAGGAAAGTATCCTTGTCCATGGTTATCCCTCTCCATGAAGGTGACCACATCCAATTGTTGAAGCAGTGCCAAGATAACCTAGATCATTTGCCTTAGGAATGACTTAAAAGGGACATTCAATACTACATGGGCTTGATGAGGTTTTTGCTGCGGCTACCCTGTCTCTCACCCCCTCCCTCTTCCTGAACTTGCATCTCTCACTTCCTTACAAGTGTTATTCTCAAGATTGCTCCCCAGTGACTCTTGTGAACACCCGCTCCAAAGCATTTGGAGCAACTGAGAAAACAGAATGTAAAAATATTGAAGTTATCACAGTAGCTGACTGGCAACAAAGGTCTAATTCATTGATGGTAGGTACTGAACCCCATAGCATTTAAAAGCTGTGCAGCAGTTACATTTTTCACAGTAACGAACCATGATGGGATAGTGGCAGGCAATAAATCTGGACCACCTGTACTCACAGGTGTCTTATCTCAGGCATTCCAGAAATGGTCAGCATAAAGACAATGGACTCGGGTGATTTTTTTGTTTGTTTGTTTGTTTGTTCTGAGTACTATGGACAAATCAATGAGAACGATGGAGAAAAGCTGAGAGTGATTAATCACTAGTTCAAAACAAATTATGAAAACAAAAATGTCTTGTTGAAATCATAGAACACATGGTCATCCTGCAGCCAAAAGCAGGCAAAGCTAAAAGTCATGTTTGGAACATAATTTCAAAGATAGAAGAGTCCAGAAGGGGCTGGGCTCTCAAGTCCTCTAAGTCCACTGAACCAAGACCAGACTTCTAGCTGGGAGTCCTAACTTGGAACAAAGGTTGATCTCTAAGCTGGTGCATTTTAAAGCTTTGAATCCTTAGATTCTGCTAGAGAAGTATTCCTCTCCTCAGAGGTGAAGGCTGGGAGTCCTCCTTTTCAAGTAACTAGAGGTGTCTATTATATTTGATAATAAGATTTCGGGAGCCACTGAAGCACCTACCTTCTAACTAAGGCCAGTAATCAAGTCAAAATATAACCCAGACAGACGCAACAGGGCCTGTAAGAAAACAATACTCCATCTCCGGCAGGGCTTCAGGATGTAGTCAACATGTACCAGTCGGAGATGTGAGCATACTTTGGGGTTGAATTTGTTATTTGTATAAGGTATGGGTTTCCAGGAGTATCCTGTGTTGTTGTATTCATCTCTATTATAACACTTATGTTTTGTTCTGGCAACTCTAGTGACATTGTGACAGGACACTATGATAAAGGAGCCTCATATTAGCTACATTTCCTTGTTGTTGTGACAAAATACATGCCAGAAACAACTTAAGGGAGGATTTATTTGGATTCACAATTCAGGGGAAATAGTCACTGTAGGGGAAGCACAGCATCGAGACCAGCTCCCATCCATGATAGTCATGTAAGGGGGACCTGCTCACATCTCAGGGGAGCAGAAAGCTGTAAACCTCCCCCTCTACTTCACAGGTTTTCATCTGCCCAGAGGGCCCACTGCAAAGGTTCTATCACCTCCCAAAACAGCACCACCCACAAGTGACCACACATGAGAACATGGGGGATGTTTCCTGTTCAAACCAAACCTTAACGTTCCCAAAGATGATATTAAAGAAGCAGGGCTCAGCTAGGCTTCTAGTGACAACTAGAAAGCTCTGTACATACTGAGTCCTCCCAAGTGTACAAGCTGGTGTGGCCGTCAAGTCAAAGCAACGTGTATTTTGAAAACAGCTCCTGGATTTCGAACAGTGGCTCCCAGCTCTTCACAGCCTGTGAGTCCACACTGCTGAGCAGGGCACAGTAGGCAGAAGAGTGGGGCCTTGCTGAGAATGAGTGTACATTGACTGTATCTCATCTTAGAAAACGTTTTGTCTGTGAGTGACTATGTGTGCACTAACCAACAACTCTTCTTCCTGTAGCTATCTTCCAAAACATTTGAAAGCCTCTAGCAAGATGTCAACACTGGCTGGTCACCATGGAGACTATGTAGGATCTGAAGTGAAGATGAGTCTGTTACAGGTAAGCATGAGCTCTGCCAGGCTCTGTAAAGTCACCTTTCCAGACCAGCTCCCTTTTTCACAAGCTATGGTCCTTGCAGATTGGTGGCAATGCTTCACTTATATCAGACTTCACGACTTTGTTTCAGTCTCCTATGATCTCCCCTGGAAAGCATATAATGGACTCTAACATTGTTACCTCCAATAAATATAAGTGAAAGTGTGAAATGAAAAGAAAACTAAACCTGTCCTGCATAATTGGTGACCTATAGTGGATTAACAATTGAGATTTTGGAAGAGAAAGACAAATGTCGTGGCTTTAGGAACCAAGAAGCAAAGAACTGGCCCTACAATTTAAGAGCTTAACCCAGCCATTCGCTATAAGGTATATTTTGAAAATCCACACATTACAGGTTCCCTCAAGGTCAGATTTCTGAGTCTAATATCAAAACGATATTGAACTGAAAATCAGCAGGGGTCAGCCATAGGGCAAAAATGAAATTCTGACAGAAAATAGCTTTCTGTCCTTAACAATTTTATCTGGACCTCAGTTTACAGGACTGCTACTCCCTATAGCCATAAAAACCAAGTGCATCATTTTATCTTAAAGGAAAACAACCATTGAAGCTGTGTGTCAGTGCCAGCTCTGCAGCTCAACTTCAGACAACATCCCCAGAGCCCATTGTTTTAAAATAGATGCTAGTGGGTTAAAGAGATCACTCAGCATTTAAGAGCACCAGCAGCTCTTCCCGAAGACCTGGATCAGTTCCAAGAACATCTGTCGCTCTGGTTCCAGGGAATCTGATACCTATTCTGGCCTCCTCAGTCACTGGCCACACAAGCAGTGCACAGTGACATATGTAGGCAAAACACCAATACATGGAAAATATTTTTCCTCCTACTGCAATCTTATAACTTGGGAGACTGAAGCAGAACTTCCACAAGGTCAAAGTCAGCCTGAACTATATAGCGAGCACCAGGCCAGTGTGAGCTACATGTGAGACCCTGTTTCATAGATTCTGCCTTCTAAAGACACCAGGTATTTAAGACACCAGTGGCTTTAAGACACTGGCTTCACTGACCACCACATAAGTGTGACTAGGCTGTACCATCTCTTCAGACCTCCATTTTTTGACCCTCCCCATCCATGTCATATAAGTAGAACCATGACAAACTAATGCCACCATGAGGTTTCTGTGCATATGTGTCGTTTTTTTGTTTTTTGTTTTTTTTTTTTGTTGTTGTTGTTGTTTTTTGAGACAAGGTTTCTCTGTGTAGCCTTGGCTGTCCTGGAACTCACCCTGTAGACCAGGCTGGCCTCAAACTCAGAAATCTGCCTGCCTCTGCCTCCCAAGTGCTGGGATTAAAGGCGTGCGTCACCACTGCCCAGCTTCAGTATGAGATCTTAACCTTGATGGCTGGTTACTTTTACTTGTAGTTTTGTCTACAAAGGATAATATCATATTGGTAGCTGGCAGACCCCTTCCAGCTGTGATCAAGGAGTATAAACACAGCCCAGTTACCTTGACTCTCATCTAGACTCCCACTGAAAAGTGGTGGTACCCGCCATAGAGCAGTATATAGTTTGAATAATATCTCCAGTTGGTGACATTGTCTGGGAAGATTTAGGAGGCATGTCCTTACTGGAGGAAAAATGCCACATGGTTGGGGACGGGGCGGGGCTGGGGCGGGGCTGGGGCGGGGCTGGGGCGGGGCTGGGGGCTTTACGTGTTTATAGTCATAGCCTATGTCCAGTTTGCTTTCTCTGCTTTGTGCTTATAATTCAGGATGTGAGCTCTCAGCTTCCTGCTCCAGCCTTCATGTCTGCCATTGGCTGCCGTGCTCTCTAAACTTGATGAGCTCTTCTGACCCCTCTAAAAACATAAATCCAAATAAATCCTTCCTTCTATAGCAACAGTCTCAAACCCGTGGATTGTGACCCCTTTGGCAAACCTCTATGTCCAAAATTATTTATATCATTATTCATAACAGTATCAAAACTACATTTGTGGTAGTTTGAATATGTGTGGCCCAAAGAGTACTATTAGGAGGTGTGGCCTTGTTGGAATAGGAATGGCCTTGTTAGAGGAAATGTGTCATTGTGGAGGTAGGCTTTGAGACCCTCCTCCTAGCTGCCTGGGACAATCTTCTCCTGACTGCCTTTGGAACAAGATGTAGAAATCTGAGCTCTTACTGAACCATGCCTGGCTGAATGCTGCCATGCTCCCTCCTTGATGATAATGAACTGACCCCCTGAACCTGTAAGCCAGCTCCAATCAAATGTTGTGCTTTATAAGAGTTGCTTTGGTCATGATGTCTGTTCACAGCAGTAAAACCATAACTGAGACAACAGTTATAAAGTAAGAATGAAATAATTTTATGGTTGGGAGTCACCGCAACATGAAGAACTGTGTTAGAGTCTCACCATTAGGAAGGTTGAAAACCACTGGTCTCTAAGCTACCTTGGTCATGATGTTTTTCCCAGCAACAGAAGAGCAACCGATGGAAATCGGGTTGTCTGGTTCTCACCTTGCTTTGCTTCGCTTTGCTGGGGGTGGGTCCCCTTGTTTCTGCATTTTCCAGGAACACACCATTCCCCAGCTGATTGGGAAAACTCAGAAAGCAGCTCTGGAGTACTCAACCCGTTTGCTTCTGTCTGCCCACTAACTCTAAAGAAAAAGAACTTTTCAACAATAACCACTTGTGGAAAAGCACAATCAGTATGATACACTGAAAGTCCAAGGTCAATGAAAAGTGTTCCAGGGCTGGGGAAATGTGAAAGGAACTGCTTTGTCAAGGATCCCAGCACATGCCAGAGAGAAGAGAAGAACCTTTTAGCCTTTGTCTGGTAATAAGCTTAAGTAAAACCAAAGCTATTATTGTACGGAAGATAAAATGGAAGCTCCTGGAGGAATCTTGCAGGATGAGTTCAAGGCTCCGATGAGCCAGCTGTGAAGGAGCCCAAGATAAAAACAAAACTGATTACCTGAGAAAAATTAAAAAGCCATAGTGGAGCGGTTTTCTGACCCAGAGCTGTGTTTGGTGGTCTCCCTCAGAAGAGGCTTGTGGTGGGATTGTTTCGCCTTGAGTCACATTCCCCTTCACATTCAGATGACAAAAAGTCTTCTTTTATGAGAGCCATTTGATGTTGAAAGGATTCTTCAAAATGCGTGTGAACAGCCTTGGGGACTCTTGGAAGAGCCATCTAAATGCTCTCTTAATTCTCCGTAAACAAACTCCTGTGCCAAATTCCAAGGAGGAAGAATGTATGTCATCTATCCTGGGAGACAAGAGCAGGTTTGAGGAGTAATGTACTTCATTCCCTCACACACAGACACCAAAATCAGCTAGTATTGGGCAAGGGATACTGTCAGGCTGTAACAGAGAGATCCACTCCTCTGCCTCTGCTGCCGATCATATCAAAAACTTACCAAAATATCTTCATTCTTCTTTTATCAGCAAAAAGATTCTCAGGCTCCCCATATGCCCGTGAGGCCCACAAGCACACAAGACAAGATGTAATCCCGTCTTGGATGCTCACCTCTGCTTCCTTCTTTAAAAAATTCCCACGCACATCATTAGAAGTCATTTTCTTGCTACATTCTTTTAGCAACACAGTAACCTGTCTGTAACCCTAAGAGCCCTTAGGTCCTTGGTCTCTCTATTGTCAGGTTCTTGGCCACCCAACAACTGTTAAGGATGGGTTCCATCTCAGGGAGTGACACAGTAACCTGTCTGTAACCCTAAGAGCCCTTAGGTCCTTGGTCTCTCTATTGTCAGGTTCTTGGCCACCCAGCAACTATTGAGGATGGGTTCCATCTCAGGGAGTGGACCTTATGACCAATCAGACAGTGGTTGGTTACTCCCACATGCTTTGTGCCACTACTGTACTAGCAGGCAGGTCACCCTGTAAATGAAAGGGTTTGTGCAGAGTACTTTCCTGTACCTTGAACTTCAGTCAGTAGGGTGAAAGTTCTAGGTAGACACCAGCTCAACTTCTCTGTGTTCAAAGAGTTATATAGGTGTTATCGTCAGCATTAGGGTCTTGTCATCAATGTAGAGAGCAACCTGTAGCCTTGGCAACAGCATAGGTTGTTTGGTGGTTCCCATGGGGTCCCTTTAGCCAATAACTCCATTAGATGGAATCCATTCTCAGAACTGGAGGTTTCATATAATGATGAGAAATGTCCAGATGGGGCTTCATTTTCCCCACTATCATATTCATACATGTGTCTTGCTCAGCCACTCAGAAGCTTCCTCCTGCAGTAGAGAAGAGTAATATAGAGACCCAGAGCTGGACAATGTGCAGAGAGTGAGAGACCACGGAACAATCAGTCCTAAATGTGATTTCTCCATCAAATTCTCCCCTTAGGGCTCAGAGAATCCTGCAGAACAGGATGCAGAAAGAATGTAAGAGCCAAAAAAGATGCAGAACACCAAGAAGATGAGGACTTCTAAACACACAAGACCCCTCCTCTCCCAAATAAACATCTTTTACAGGGGTACACCTTGCCATGGGCTTGCCAAAAGTACTCGCTTGCCACAATCTACTTCATAACACCCAGACTAGAAAATAATGTTTCTTTTCCTATGGCACCTCAAGGCTATTCTCCAGCCTCATCCAAATCTCCCTTCTCCACACACTGTATTTGAACCATAGCAAATTGTTTTTACAGTTAACTTCACTCCTGGCTGTACATTGAAGCCTGGGGTATGGGCACTGCTATTAAAGTCACAGTCCACCATGTCTGGAAGCTCCCTTAGCTTGGCGTAAAATGGAGGACTCCCTTTCTCAGTGGGACTCCCTCTTCCCCACCTAACCCCAGTCAGAGTGTCTCTAAGCTCATATGCCTTACCTTATTTGGAAGAAAACCCTGCAAAAAGCTTCCTATAACACTGGTCATTCCTCCAACCTGTATGATAATTAATGCATAACTGTGTTATGACCAATCAGCCCTTCCCGTCTGTAACCCTAAGAGCCCTTATACACTCTATCTCAGGAACAGTAAAATGAACTGTCTCTCTGAAACGGACTCCCAGAATTTCTTTCTGTCATACTCATGACCATCCAAACCCTGCTGGCTGCTTATGCTCCATCCCAAGCCATGAGGAAAATAAACACCCACAGTTGTGCTTTCAAAATTTGACAGCTACTTTCCTTAAATGTCTCTTATCTAGAATTCCTTGACTCATCTTTCCCAGTATATATCCTTATTCCAGAACTAACACCAAATTACAATTATATACTTACATGTCTATCAATAACTAATCTTAATGGTTCTGTAATTAATCTGTCTGTCGAGTCTGTCTGTCTTCACCCATCAACACTCCAACGTATCATCGGCAGCAGCAGCAGCATGAGTCTACCTCTCTTCATCCTTCGACACTCCAAGTCACCATCATCATTATGTCCACCCACATGACTACAAAACTCCTTATCAGTTTTCCTGACCCTTCTGAATTGTTCCCATATATCTTTTATAAGAGTTAATTTTTCATGTGCATGAGTGTTCTACCTATGTGTATGGAAGTACATTGCATGCATGCCTGGTGTCCCCAGAGGCCAGCGGTGCAGCAGTGGGGGCTGAATCCTCCGCTCTACCTGGCTTGAGACAAAAGACTTTAAAAGCCTGGTTGGTTACTACGTTGTGGCCTGCTCCGCTCTGCCTGGCTTCAAACTGCCACTCCGGTCTTCGGTCTTCAGGTCAGGGTCTAGAGGGAGAAAGAGTGAGGACAAGGAGAAAAGACACAAGGAATGGAGACAAGACAGATGTTCTGATCAAGTCTCTGATCAAGTCTCTGACCAGGTCTCTTTATTTGAAGGGAAATCTAGGGTATTTATACACTTTTGCCACGCCCCTTGTAGGCGCGTGGATATGACGTAAGCCTTGGAGGCGTGGCTAGCATGTAGCTAGCTGCTTTTTGCTAAAGGTCGGCTCCCAACAGAATCCTTTGGAACCTGAGTTACTGATGGCTGTAAGCTTCCACCTCAGTGCTAAGAACCAAACCCAGACTCCCTGCCATAACAGTTCCTATTTCTCCAGTTTCCTTACCCACATAAATGCTATCGTTCCACTGTTCCACAGCTCGTCATCTTCTATAGAATATTATCCAAACTCCCTAGAATAGACTTCAAGTACCTTATAAAGAGAACCCAAAAAGAGTCTCTGGGTTTCTCCCATCATTTCTAACATTACCTACTTCTGAACCCACAGAATAAATCTATGTCTGACAATGCCACCATGCTTGTACCTAAAATGCCTTCTTAATCTCCATCATGAAAATGCTGTTTTTACAAATATTGTTTAAGTGTTGCTTCTGTAAAATTGGCCCTCATGAAAAATTAATCTTCTTCTTCAACTTGCACTTTATAGATCACTTATGACAATTTGGTTAAATGATTGCCTCCTACATGCCTGGGGCAAAGGCCAAGTGGTACCAGTACGTGTGACCCCAGAAAGCGGCTGTTGAATTTATTTAAGAACAGAGTTATAAATCCCAAACCAGAAAATTAAAGATAAGCATCTTTAATCATTCTTTCCTCTCATCCACTAGGAAAGTGGCAGGGGAAACAGCTTAGACCTCCAAATCCTAATGGTACAAGAACTGTCAAACTAAAAGAAACTTTGCAGACTAGATTCAATATACATTCACTGATTTAAAAAAATAATAATAAGGTTCTTTCTGAACTAAAGTATTTCCAAACAGGAAATCTATTAAGCCAATGCCTTCTAGCTTTTACATTTTGATTCTGTGTTTAAATCATGCAGACTGGAAAAATCATTTATTGATAAAAACGACAAAAGCTATTGAGTGGTTTCTTACAAGATCTTAGGAGAATTCAAAGCTTCTCATCTCTACCATTCACAGTAGTTCCAAAGCCCTGCTTTCTGCCTAGAAAAAAGAGAGCTGCAAACAGGAAAGTTTTGAAGGTTTTTCATACCCACGAGGGGCTGTTATCAGTTTAGAAAATCTGCTAGATCCCTAATTATGGGTTCACACTGGTCTACTTAGATAGAGATGATGTCCAATGAGAAACTATTTCAGACACATCAAGTTTTGTCAAATATCAATGCAAGGTCTGCTTTTGCATTTAGGATAAATCAGCTTAGGAATGCAGTCTAGAATTCTATTTTTCCTGAAATACACATTGCTCATCAAAATTTCTCACATATAAAAATTTACATTTCTATCTGCTACAGATGAAAATTGGTTAATAGTTTCTGAGATCATTGCTCTCATATAGAAGGCCAAATGTGTCTAGACACCTTTTCTCATGGACAGTATTGAAAAGGTGACTTGACTTATGAGTGACACCACCAAATATTTTTAGATAACCACTTGCTTATTTTAATGTATCTTAGAAAAATGTGGATCATAACACTCAAAAGGAAACTGTGGCTTAGAATGAGGCAAAACTTATGACTGCATTAACCACTGAACCCACACTGAACAAGACATTATGCCCTAACATAGGCATAAATCTCTCAGATCTTTAATAGCCAAACTTCTTCATTGTTTGGAAGCAGTATTGGTACTGATGGCCTTCATCTCCAGTATGAATCCTCACAAATCATGTGCTATATTACTGATCTCTTCTTCAGTATGGATAACACTCATTATATCAGATAAAGCAATTACCCATCTTAAGCCTTTCTGACCATGTGTACATGTGACCATGTGACTAAGACTATTAGCTGTAAGGAGTGCAAAAGTTAACCCCCCCCAAAAAAAAAAGTTAATTTAATTTCTTTCCTTGGAGAGCTCATTGTCAGATATGTGTTTTATAACTGAGTAAAATGCTATTGTTTTCTTTTGTGTTTTAATGACAACGTGATGGGTTAACTGTTCATTTTATTACTCTAGTTACCATCTCTAACTACCTCTCTAGTGTCAACTTGACAACTAACCAGGAGAATGACCATATGTCAAAGCAACAATAATAGACTCCCCTTAAGACCTATGACATCCCCATCATGGGCTTTTGATCAGGTTCATAGGTGTGACCAGGTGTGAAATCCCTCCTTAGAACAGGTTTCATAAATCAGAAAGTATTTGGCTGCTCTCAGAACTGTCATGCCTGTACTACACCAATAACACACCTTGCCAGCCAGGTCAGTATTGTAGCAAGTAGGGTCTAGTGCTGAGTGAGACCATTGATTGGTCTCTTCTCTTTCCCTGCAACCTTCATCGTACCTTCTGGAATCACATAAGACATCCACCAAGGAGAGAGTGTCCTGGTCAGTTAGGCTTGTTTTCTGAATGCCCTTCCTTTATCGTGAGTCCCCAATATTAGGCTCTTTCCATCCTCTTATCATGAGCAATCAAGAGCAATGACAATGGCTTGTGCTTTGGAGGGAGCCTTTGGGGCTTCCCTGACAACTCACAGAGAGGTATCCCATGCTTTTTCATTCAATAACCCATGCTTTCTGGGAGGGGCACTGTTCTGTTTTGTAAATAAGGTTCTCTATACACACATTGGAGCCACATCCTGGTGAGAAGACTCTTGCGAACTCCATTCCCCATTCCTGGGGGAATCATGTCTCATGAGTTGGAAATTACTGTCTGCTTTAAATTGCCGTTATGAAAAGTCGATGCTGCTCTCAGCAACCGAGGCATTATTCATTACTCCTTGCCTGGGCATGCTATAATTACTTCAGACTGTTTAAATTTTCTCAATGATTAGGAAATGCAGTTAGAAACCATAGTTAACTTGCTGCAATAAAGACAAATTGTAGAGAAATACAATTAAGCTAAGTTATTTTCATTCTTATTTTAATAACAAGAGAATGAGGTAGAGGTAACATAGCAACCCTGTGGTTTGTAATAGAGAGGTAGTAATGTGATTTTTATAATTAAAACTTTGGCATGGGGCAGTGCAAATGGTTCTGGTTAGCATTCCTAGCCTTGACAACATGCAGAAGAAAATCATACAATGTTAATTTCCAAGACTAAAAATGTTTCGACTCTATCTTGACAGATAGTACATCTATAGTATATAGTACGAACTATAGGGTAAAAAGAAGCTATAAAATAAAATCACAAGCCAGGAAATGTAGGAAATAAATACCATGGGGAATGCATGGGAAATTTAATCTCCTTTGCAGGGTTTGTTTTTTAAGTCACAGGGTAGACATAAAGAATTTCCAAAGTACCCAAAACCCTTTGCATAAAAAGATAGAGGCAATGATTACAAATATGAATGAACATATGCAGTATGGCAATGTTGCTAGTTGCGCTTCAAAAAGTAGCCATTTTCCATCTTTGTCTGTCTGTCTGTTTTATTTTATAAGGTTCTCAACATGTAACCCCAGGATGACCTCAGACTCACAGTTCTCTTCCACAAGCTCTGAAGGACTGAGACTCGAGTGCATGGCCATGCCTGGCTTTTTCTCTTCTATTACAGTCACCAAAACCCCTGTTTTAATTATCTAATGATATTTAGAATAGAGACACTGAACCCCAGCCATCACTGCCAGGAAGTGTATCAATATGGTTTAAATTGTGAATGATGACATGTAAAGAAAGACATTATCTGAAACTTCCCAGAGGTGAGCTTAAGGGAAGGAAGCACACACAACCTTCCAGCTTCCCTCTCTCTCTTCTGATGGAAGGCAATGGGATGGCTGGGGCAGAAGTGATGTCCCAGCCTGTGTGATGGTCTTAAGAGTAGAGTCCAAATGCATAGCAGAGAAAAAAATAGAAGCCCATGTGTCAGAAACAAAGGTGTCCCAGCCCTCATACACTTTTCTTTAGATACTAACATGAAAAATAAAATAAAATTCTTTCCTGTGTGAGCCATTGTAAGTTGTTGTTTACTGTTAGTCCCAGCCACACCTGAACCCAAATAATATATGTCTTTCCTTTCAATCACACAACTTCAAATTGATCCACTTTCACTGATTCAAATGTATGTTTTCTAGAACACATTCATTATGGACTGAAGTATTGAACTATGACTAATGAAATATATGCACATATATGCACAAGAAATATGAAAATGACTTCAGCATTAATCATTTAACACAAATGTTGCCAAGGCTTTTTTGTGGCTTCTTTTTTATTGAATATTTTATTTATTTACAGTATAAATGTCGTTCTCTTTCCCCATTTCCCCTCCCTAGAACCCCCTATCCTATACCCCCTCTTACTTTATGCTTTTATATCATTTTGATTACATGCATGTAGTAAGGTCAGTTCTAGGTTGAGGGTCTAGAAATACAATAGATGCAAATAGTCAAGGAACAAGCAAGACAATAAACACAAATAGTCAAAGAAAAAGCAAGGCATTAAACCCAGTTACGTGAACACTCCAGTGATCACTGTTTCTAAAGGCTTATCAAGATAACCAAAGTATCTGAGCCTACTTCCCTATCCTAGCCCAAGGTCAGTTTCATGTCTGAAGCCTACTTCCTTGTTCTAGTCTAAAATTTAGAATCCTGTATGAAATTACTTCTTTGTTCTGGCCTAATATTTAGATTCCTGCCTGAGATTACTTCTTTGTTGTAGCCTATGATTTAGACTCCAACCTGAAATTACTTCTTTGTTCCAGTCTAATGTCAGATTCCTGTTTGAAACCTACTTCTTTGTCCTTGGCCAATGTCATATTCCTGTAAAGCATCCCCTTTACTTGTCCTTGGCCTATGTCAGCTTCTTGCCAAGCAGCCCCAAAGACTCTCCACCTCTTCCCACTTTTTATTTCATTAACAAGACTGAGCCTATCTTAGGTCATTCTGACAAGAATGCCTTCCTTACCTGTTATGGAATATACATTATCAAAGGCAATGCACTTCTGTCTTAGGCTAGTAAGGCTCTGTGCAGAATCTTACCCATCCTTGGCTTGCCAGCTTGTTAATTTAATGACTTTGTCTGGGGGTCCATTTTCAGGTTTAAGCCATGTACTTTGGCTGCCAACATGTTGATGTTGTTAAAGATAAGCTTTAACATAATGGGCAGGAATAAAAGTATTCCCAGGACAAGAAGGGCTAGCCTGATCAAGATATATATGCCATTCCTGAGGTTTGTCCAAAATAAAAATACTGAGCTCAGGCCATGGGTAATTTTATTGTGATTATCTGCAGTATCAAAAGTCAACAGAGCAGCATTCTTTAAATTCATAATCTCATTATGCAAAGTTAACACAAGCAGAGAAGTATTAGAATTATGCCAAATATCCTACAGGTGTCTTTAAACTTTTTTCTAATTATAATGACAATCATTATGAATTTCAAAAGGAACACTACTCCAATAATATTTGTCATGACACTTGGGATGGCTCCTAACTCTTGAATTCTGAACCTCCTTCAGATAATTCTAATGGGTTATAAAGCATCATTCATTGTTCCAGATACCTATATGATTCCCTTTGTATACTCAATACATTAGTAACATTTTTTTGCTAGATGGTTAACAAAAATAGTTGTCTTAACTCCTTGTGTCAATGCTATTGCAGAAGCAGTAGCGCTAGCAATTAATGGAATTACTGCTGTTATACCAGCAATAATAAAGCCTGCTACCCTCTTGCTTCTGCTTAAAGCCTGACTCACTTCTTCCAGCACTTTCAACCTTTTTTCAGAGAATCAAGGTTTTCTAATACTCAGGGCAGTGAGATGAAAGCTGGTTGATAGACCCCCGTAACAAACATGCCAGGTTTCAACACACTAACATATTTGGAAATTATACAGTCAATGCAACTTACAATAAATGCTGTAGAAGAGACAAAACCAATTTTAGCTTGACAATTAAAAGAGCCTTAAAACATGCACTAACCCTTGTTTGAAATCCAGATCTTGTCACAAAATTATCTCTTGCTACCCTAACATTATAGTGAGCTTCTAAATATGTTCCTGACAAAGTCCAGATCCAGTCTTCCAAAAGTAGACTGTTATTTCCCATATTGGATTGATTTCTAGACCAGTATATGATTGAGTCCTAATAGCTGGGCACCTTTAAGAAGAATACAAGAGACATAGTTTCTCTTTTTGATTCTCTATCCTACAAGGTCTAAAAACTTGAGGCAAGGTAGCTTGTCCCATCTGGGATATAGTCAAGCAAAGGTGGGTCAGGAACATATGTCCAATACAGCTCCCACAGGTCTGCATCATTTTTTGTCTCAGCAACAGTATGTCTCACCAATCTTTTTAAAGTTCCATGGGCCTCTTCCACAATACCTTGTCCTTGAGGATTATATGAAATTCCCATAATAAATTGTTGACAAAAAGTCTTGACTGCTCAACTACAATTGCCAGACCCATTATCTGTTTTTTTTTAATTGTATATTTTATTTATTTACCTTTCAATGTTATCTCCTCTCCATTTCCCTCAAAACCCCTTACCCCATACCCCCTCCTCCTATTACTATGAGGGTGTGCTCCCATCATCCTCCCATTCCTGCCCCCCTGCTCTCTAATTCCCCAACATTAGGGAATCCAAACTTTCAGGCACCAAGGCCCTCTACTTCCACTGATGCCAGGCAAGGCCATCCTCAACTACCCATACAGGTGGAGCCATGAGTCCCTCCACCAAGGCTTTTTTAAGTCTTTTATTTCATTAATGATTAAAGGAAGGAAAAAGAAAACTAAGTAATCTGTACAAATTTGCATTGAATATATATTTATCAAGCAAATTACAATCTCTACCTGAAACTTAGATTTTAACTGATATAGACAATAAGTGAATAAATACAAGAAATAAGAGAATGAAATGGGAACCAGTCGGTAGATGGAGGGCAAAGACAATCCTGATTTACAGCAGTGGTTACAGAAGGCTGAGGCTTTGAGGGTAATAAAGTCAGCCTAGCAAAGGCTTCAGGTAAAGGGATACCAGACAAAGAATTCAAATAACCTCATGAGGACAGTGCTTTTTCTTTGAGTAACTGAAAGAGTGAATCCACATTCTGCCAATACACTACACTAGGGGAAGCTTCCACACCCAACCCCTGCAACTGAAGGATTTGGTAATGCATGACTGCTTGTCCTCCCAGCAGAACAAATCAATGGAAGTATTTGAGACCCAGGCTTGTGAATACTCAGGCTGCCCTGTGAGGGAAGGGCTAAGAATGAGGCATCATTGCTGGATGCCGTGGCAGGACCATTCAAGAAGAGCTGATTCAAGCACAGGGTCAAAGTCTCTTTTTTTGGACTCTGTTCCATAGTTCTCTTACCATACTATGTGTCTACACTAAAAAGAAAAAAAAAGAACAATACATAAAAATGAAAGATACAGAAAGCTACTAAATAAAAAGTAGCAGGTCCTGCCTTTTCTGACCTACTAACCTCTATTCTCAGATAAACCCACTTGATAAATCTCTGCTTTTAGTTACATTGGTGGCTGCCACTGTAGATCTCAATGGTAAATCATGTCCTCAGTTACATATTCAAATATATACATATTAAATTTCTTCAGTTATTTATTTGAACAGTTTCTATTTAGTGGTTTTCTTTTTTCTAACCTAACATCTTACAGACTTTACAGTATCTCCATTCTTTTTCTTATACAGCAGCAATCATGTCCTCCCAAATAGTCATGCCTTCTCCATCATCATTCTAGCCAATCTACCATAAGACCTAGTATGCCCAGTAATAATCATAACAAAATGAGGCAGCACATTCAAAACAACAAGGTTCCAGTTACTGACCAGTGCTCCAAAACCCCATGTCACCTCCTGTTGCTCTGGTGCCTTTCTCTCACCTCATAGAGAGTCTGCTGATATGAACACCTGAAAGAGAAGGAAGGTATCCAACCTTGAGTCCCAGGTGAGTCAGCTCAATATGAGGATGCAAACAGATGTGGGCTGCAACAGAACCACAATCCTATCCATTGACCAGAGAGATAGAAATGTAGGATTTGCCTAGTGGGCAGAATACTCAGTCACCTACCTTGTTTGGAGTCAGAAGGAGCCTAAGACAAGAATGAGTACAGGTATGTAGCAGCCTGGTCAGGAATCCAGACTAAGGAAGAGATCAGAGGTAGGTGAATGAGTGCATGAAAGAGGACAGAAAGCATTGGGAGGATTTTTGACCATCTGTCAAGTAAAGCATGCTTCAAGAAAGGCATAGAACAACCAAGTAGATGAGATACCCTACCAATGGACACCAACCCACCTCTGTCTTAGTCACCTTAAGATACATCGTTTTCTCATGAACATAGTGAGTTTAGCATAGTTGGAAGCTTTTGTGGGGTCCATAGGACAAGTTCTCACAAACAGTCATGTAAATACTACAAAATACTTGTCCTACCAACCAAGAAACCAACATTAAGCCAGTCCTCTCACCAACCAGTCACTTGGTGTAAAATTTATTACATTGGTTTCCTTCCTTCCTATATAGACCATTCCACAACAAATGGAAATGATTCTGTCTTTATTCTTCCTATTCAATCATGTGACAGATTTCTGATACTAGATTTGTGTGTGTGTGTGTGTGTGTGTGTGTGTGTGTGGTGTGTGTGTGTGTGTGTGTGTGCATGTGTGTGCTGAAGCAATTTCCCGGCAGAAACCAAATGAAGATCCCATAATTTAACTCAATTCTGATGTCCCCTTCCTGGAACTATCGTGAACTCTCACAAGTAAAGGGCTCACCTTACTACAACTCCCCATCTCAGATCTGAACTGTAAGTAGTAGGTTCTCATTAATATTTCAACTGACTATATGTCGCGACCTCTCAGAAGCACATTTCAAGTTTGGTTGACTTGATTAAGCAACTCTTGAAACACAAGAAAATACTTTACAGAGCTCCTGTTTATTATAAAGGATATTACCAACTGTGCAGAGCAAGCACAAGGGGGAACAGATACATGGGAATGACATGGTAGTGAGGAGGTATTCTCTTCCATACAAGTCCACTGTTCAGCCATCAGGAAGCTACCCCAACCCAGTCCCATTGGGTTTCTATGGTGATTTCATTACAATGACATGGTTAACTGAATCATTGGCCACTGTGATCAACTTGACTTCAGCCCATAATCATCCATTTCCTGGAGATGGCAAAGTCTGAAGTTTTTAGTCCTCTAATCATTCCTTGGTTTTCTGGTAACCAACACGTATCCTGTAACTATCTAAGTACCCAGCAGCCAGCAGCCATAGCATCATCATACAAAAGAAACTCTTAACCTCCCTAATGATCCTAGGACTTGGGTGAACTGTCTGTGAGGAACCAGAAACAGAAAGCATATGTGTATTTCTTAGTATGTCATATCTCAGACACAGATTCCAGATATGAGTTTGCTTTTAGTACCCACAGAGTTTCTCAGCACCACTCTCAGAGGGCTCATGTAACAATAAATATACAATACACACCATCATCTCAGACCAAGGGACACTAACTGCAGTGCTGAAGTGGAATAAGCAAACCATCACAGTATTCACTGGCCTCTTCTGTATCTCACCACTCAAACATTTTAAACCTCATACAATAATGTGATGGTTTTAAAAGGTGTAGTTGATGGGCCCACTTAGAGGCAAAATCCTGGAGAAACTAAAGTATTATTCATCAAGAAACAGACACCTTAACAGGATGGCCAGGATACAGTGCCATGTCTCAACAATCAGAATAAGTAAGTTAGGAACAAAGTGATGTGATAAATACTCTCTATCTGTAGATGCTCCTCCTGACCAACTTAAATATTTGCTCCTCTATCCCACTACCTTACTCTTGTGAGCAGAAGGTCTTGGTTTCTAGAGTAGGCACCTTTCCAGCAGAGGAAAGATTAAAGTACCACTAAAGCTACAGCTAGCCGTTGCCTGGTCACTCTCAAACACTTAAAAAATTGGGCAAGTAGCAAAGCAAATATCTAATAAACTTGAAGGGGAATTGTCGACATAATCTCATCATCGTGTAGGGTCACTACAATATCAGGTTGTGGCATGAAGAAAGGTGTTTGGCATGAAGGGATCCAAATGACCCAGCTGAGTATCACTACTGAAAGGACAGGTCAAAGCCAGCACATCCCCCAGCTGAGTATCACTACTGAATGAATGAACAGATTAAAGCCAGCACATACTACTATATGGAAGCATCCAAGGTTCAGAACCATGAAGAAACAGAGTCTATGTTAAATTATTCTCCTGCCTACCAGAAATGTCTCCAGCAGACATTTGCTTCTAAGTGGGCCCATCAACTATACCTTTAAAAAACTATTATATCCAGAGGACTCTGGGGAGGACAGGAGGAAAGGGTTTGTGACCACTCTAGGTTACAATAGGACAAATCACAACAGAAAGGAATTGAGTTTATCATTCTAGTCTGCCAACCTTCCTTTGTAAGTTTTCCTGTACATTGTGACCCTGGGAATTCTGAATGTGTGTCTAAATGGAGTGACTTCATTGTGGGAAACAAGGAAATCTAAACAGGACACCAGTACCTGGCCAGATACCAGTGCTGTCTCCTATCAACGCTACTATCCCTCTCCTAGCTGAAGACAATGTAGGGCAACCTCCTTTGAAGAGAAATGGCCTTGCCCTACTGGGAGTTTCCTTGACTAGGAAGTCACATCCACCACCCCAGGATCTTAACCCATCTCTACATACAATGAGCTTCAAGATGGGGCCAACTGGAGGCAAAATTTGCACTTCAGAGCTTCCTTGCTGGTTCCCACTGAGGCAGGCCATAGCTGAAACCACATTCTCTTGTTGTTGTTGTTGTCGTCATTGTCATTGTTGTTGTTTGTGTCCTTGTTCTTGCTGTTGTTTTTCTTCTCTTTTCTTGGTTTTAACTATTTTTATTCTTTGTGAATGTCATGTACTCCAACCCCACTCATCTCCCTGTCCCTTCGTATCCACCCTCCACTCTTGAAACCTCCTCCCCCCAAAAAAAATAAAAACAAGTAAAAAATTGCGAAAGCTGCAATGCGTGTGTCCCACAGTACACCCTTTTGTCTACACTTCTTTATATACAAATGTCCATTGCAATGACTCTTTGGTCTGGCTTCTGCTACACTATCAATACTAGATCCTCACTGGGATGCCTCTCAGAAATCCTGCTGGTGCTCATGAAGATCCTGCAGCTTTGGGCCTGCAGGACCAGCTCGTTCACACACTCCAACAATTCATAGATAGGGTAGATGTTGGAGTGGGCAAACTCAAAGCTCTGAATCTAGGCCTGGTTGGTAGCTGAGCTGGTCAGCCTACCAGCTGTCCACATCCACACCACTGGAGTGAGATTTCTAGCACTGCACTGGCTAGCTCACCCAATGCCTCAGCCTCCGGGCCAGCTCAACATTCTTACTTACTTGACTTCCCTGCCTTTTTCTCTCCTCCCACTCCCTTCTAAGGAAAAAGCTCCTCTCTCTCAATGAATCATTTGATTTTCCCAGGCCCTATCTGGAGCTCTGCTTTTGGGGAAACTTCATCTAAACATCAACATACTGAATTAATTCTGCAAAAGATAACATGTACTTGCTACTGTATCAAAGTTTACATTATGTGTATTCCTAAGTACTAAAAATAGAAGACATCAAATATTTAACTAGAAACAGCGCACTTTCTATAGTGAGTATGTGTGGGGAAAAAAAACACTCGCGAGGGGAGTCCAGCCTCGGGGTCCCTCTGCGATCCGGCAGCAGGGTCCCAGGTGGGCTTTCCACACCGCTGGCAGGGGTCCCACATTCACACAGGGGCCAGCAGCTGCCTCAGGAAGGTTTAGGCCCAGGAGACACCTAGAGTCCAGTTTTCCAAAGCTTTTATTGTTCATGGCATGGTGAATGGGTGTAGATGGTTCGTGCTCCCCCCAAAAGCCAGGCTCCCCTGGCTTTTATAGGGAGGGGAAAGAAGGGAGGAAATAACTTAATTAGCTACGCCCCCCCCCTTTAGATGACTCATTAATATTTAAATCTCTGGAGGTGGAGACCTGTTAATCACGCCCTCTATGTGACTGAAGGGTGCAGGTTAAATGGAGTTACCTTGTCCAAGGCCCGACAAGTATGGGAGAGGGAACATACATAAATTATTTTTCAGAGTGATTTATTCAATGCATGGCCTTCAAAGACATTAGCATGGTGTGCTTTTTCGGCAATTATATTCAATGACCAATGTAACATGAACACTAAAACTAGCCTCGCTAGGAAGCCTGCCAACCTCATACACAGCTCTGATATAGGAGCCAGGACCTACTAACAGCTCCTTTGTGGGAAGACTGCAGACCAAAGCCCTGTCACTCTACCTATAAAATAAGTATTCAGACAAACAGATTCATCTGTCCCCAAAGGCCCTGAAGGAAAATTTTAATCTTCCTAAAATAAAATTGAATTGAGGCCTCTGACTCTGAGAGACATGACTTTTACTTCATTGGCATTGTGGGTGAACAGTATCTAATCTATTCTTAAATCTTTTAATCCAGTGTTTTCAACACTACCTGAAGCTTGATCCTTACATCTAACATAAATTCGGTATACAGCAGTTTTGTTGTAGCCGTAGACAACAGATAACAAACTCTATTTCTTATCTTTAATAATTTAAATGTGCCTTTAGGTCATAGCTCTCTGAGAAGAGCCAGCATATCAGGCTGCTTACAGTTAGAAGCCATATTAGCAACATGTCCACTCTCTCTTCAAATAGAAGCTTTAAACACCTACAGTACTGCTCATCAATGTTAATAGTATAGAGAACAAACCTTACAAATAAAGTCGGATGGCTCAGTGGTTAAGAACACCGGCTGCTCTTCCAGAAGTCCTGAGTTCAATTCCCAGCAACCATATAGTGGCTCATGATCGTTTATAAAGGGATTTGATGCCCTCTTCTGGCATGTAGGTATACATGCACTCCTACATCTGAAAAAAAAAGTACATAAATAAATATTTTAAGATAAATAAATAAATAATAAAATAATTAGAGACTGAAGTTGTAGCTCAGTGGTAGACAATTGCCTACCATATGCAAAGCTCTGGAGTTGATCCTCAGTACCACAGTAAAATAAAGCAAAATCCTTATGTAAGAAAAATGTGGCATATGCACACAAGAGGATATTGCTCAGCTTTGAGAAGGAAATTGTGCTTCATATGCTACAGCACAGATGAAACTTGAGGGCATTGTGGGAGATTAAATAAACCAGCCACAAAAAGGCAAGCGCTGTATTTTCCATATAGATGACACAGCAGAAAGATAAAGACAACAAGCAAAACAGTAGCTGCTAACAAGTGAGAGAGTGCGGTTTGGTAGGTACAGGCGTTCAGATTTGGAGATGAGGAGCTGCTGTGATGTGTGGTAATGACAGCTGAACAACATTAACTACGTGTTAGGATGACAAGTTTTATATTACGTGCATAATGAAAAAAGACATCAAGGAAGAAGAGTAAATAAGAAAAAGTAAGATGGGAGGCTGGAGGTGGCTCAGTCGGTAAACTTCTTGCTGTTCAAGCATGAACGCCTATGCTCTAATCCCCAGGAGTCACATAAAAAGCTAGATAAGGTTATATCTTCTGTAACCCTACTGTTGGGAAAGGAGTTAGGAACCAGTGACTCTCCAGAGCTTGCTTCCAGTCAGTCTAGCCTACTTGGTGAGCTCTAAGATAGGGGAAAACTATCTCAAAAACAGGGGTCAGAGGGTGGTCAGCTCCTGAGGAATGATGCCCTGAGAAATAAATGACTTCTGGCTCACAAGCAGGTGTACGCACACTCCTCCATGTGCGAAGGAAAATCTATTGGGCTAAATTGAATGCTGCAGCTAACAATCCACAGAAGTTATGATAGCAAACACTTTGTCAAGCTGTAACATTCAAGTTTCTCTTTTCTTTGAAAATATAATTTAGTGCAAAGTCAGGATTTTTCTCTAGTGAGATATTTATAGCTTTGTGTTTGATATCAAATCTCTAAGTTTCTGGGTAAAACTTCCATTCCTTTGAATGTTGCCTTTCCAGCTTTGGACCAAGACATTGCATGGACATCTCCTGCCTTCCATTGGTGTCTGCTCTCTACTGCTGAGTGAAAGAAAAGAAGGGGAGGAGACAAGGGGAGAAACTTAAAGAAAAGAGAGGCTGAGGGAAAGGAACTAGATTGGCAATACACAAATATCCATGAAGAAGACAGAGGTTGAAAACTGAATGTCACTAACATGATCAGGCCACTGTTGCTGTCATTTTAATAGAAGGGATAAAGGGCACAGTAAAGACAAAATCTCTCCCTCCCGACCAATAACTCAGACACAAAAGATGCAGCTGCTCCAGCTAGTTTCAAAATGACTACACAGGCTCCTGCTATAAACCCAAGTGCTCTTCCCTCTTATGTAAAATACTCAAGTTACTTAGCTGTCCAGGGTGATCTCTTGCTTGATGGATACCCACTGTATTCTCCTGAAACCAAACTGGTGCTGTGGTCACCGTGGATTCCTCACTTCACGTCACCTGCTCTTATGTTTTGAAGTTCCCCACATCAGGCACCCATGACTCGCTTCTGTCATGAACAAGTAGGTGGGTCCTCAGTTCCTCATAGCCTCTTTAGGCAGCTAGGTTATAGGGGGGTTGGGGGTCTTGGTTTTTTCGTTTTTGTTTCTAGACCTTTGAGATTATAAATGTCTTTTTAGGCTGAAGAGATGGCTCAGTTGGCAAGGTAACTGCCACCCCACACAGGAAGACCTGAGACCAAACCCCAGCACCCGTGTAAAAAGACCAGTTTAGTGGCATACTCTTTAAATCCTAGGGTTAGGGAGGCAAACACAGGCAGATCCCTGGGGCTTGCTGATTACCCAACCTATTCTAATTAGTGAGCCTCAGGTCATAGTTGGAGCCCCTATCTCAACGAGCAAAAAGGACAGATCCTGAGGAATGGCACCTAAGCTTGATGTATATACACACATACATATGTTCATACATATGCACATACATGCATGCATACACACATACAGACACAAAAGATGTCCTTTTGTCTACCTTTAAATATCTCTAAAATTTACAGACTTGCATTTTTTCATAATCTTTACATCTGACAGGACCTTACAACTCATAACTACATTTAAATGATGATCAATTGAATTCTGGTTGATTGGAATTGTCACCCCAGTTGTCAAGGTCATTCTGCTGACAACTGATTGAGCAGCATCTGCTATAGATAAGTCTATAACACTGCATGAGACTATCCATGCTAGATCAATCCACGGCTATGCTAATCACTAATTGTGTCACCTTGGGCAAGTGACTTGTACTGTATAAGGCTCAAAAATGATTGTGCCTACACAAACATGTGATGGGGCTGTTATGGAGATTAAATTAAAAAGTGACTACTAAGACCTGTGCTAGCATATGTCATCAATAATTTTAAGCTATGATAACTACTGTTTCTACAATTGTAACTATCTTTTCAATTGTAATATGTAGGCTTTTAAATATACACTTGATAAGTGTTCTTGATAGTAAATTTCTTAGAATCAACCCATGATTGGTTAATCTCCTTCTAATCCCCAATGACTTCCAAACACACACCACACATAGAAATTGAGTAAATCACATACTTAGTTCTTTGGATCCTGGTTCCCTTAAGCTCGTGGTAACTTAAATAATTTCAGGGTTCTATGTTTGAGCTTTTGTGGAACAAGTTCAAAAGTAGAACACTAAGAGCTACAGAGATCAATTCCCAACCATGAGGACCCAAGTTCAATCCCCCTCCCAGTTGGGGGATGCCAGATGTGCCAGATGTAATCCCAGCTTTGGGATGTAATCCCTGCTTTGGGGAGCAAAACGGGAAGGTGTCCAGGACTTTCTAGTAAACTGTCTAAGCTTACTAGTGAGCTCCAATAAAGGAGAGACTTCATCTTAAAGGAAAGGGATGGCATTCCTGAGGATGATACCCAGATTGTGTTCTCTCTCTCTCTCTCTCTCTCTCTCTCTCTCTCTCTCTCTCTCTCTCTCTCTCACACACACACACACACACACACACACACACACACCACACACAATTTAAGATAAAAAGCTATTAGATGAACTTTACTAATACACACAAGTGATACCAGCTGGAGCTGCCTCTAATCCCCTCAGGCTGCCATCATCTTCCCTCCTGGTAGCCCTAATACTCTTCCCACTGGGTGCTATCACCCACATGCTCCCAGCCGCAGTCTCTCCCTCCCACAAACCTGTTGTCAGTATTAAATATCCCAGTCACTGCCCTCTTACGCTGTAGTAACAGGGCTGCATGTGGTTGTCCTGGACTTCTAAGCTTGTTCAAAGACTGGGCCTCTTGGAAAGACAGAAGACCAAGAGAGCTGCTGAGAAAACAAAAGTAGCAGCTTTCTCCCTTGAGGATAGGGGGAGCCCTAAGGTTAGGAGTCACCAAATGAACTCCAGCTGGAGTGTTTATAGAGCCCCTGGGTCCTCCCCTTCTCTTATCGGGCCTGTAAGTTACCTGTGGTGTGCCTCCCTGCCATTTCTCTCCACAATGTCTTCCAGAAACAAGAAGCTGCCCATCTCAGAAAGCCTGCTTTCACTTTCCTCATCTGCTAGGGCCCTGTCAATCTTCCTCAGTTCCAACTTTCTTGGCTGCCTGAAGTGGGTGCATCAGTCTGGACCTGAGGCCTGTGTCTACATGGATCCATCCAAACCAACTGTCTATCCCTAGAACTAAAATGCCTGAGACTTAATAGTAAATGGCTTTATACTTCACAAAAATGTTTTCAAAAACGTTTACTTATTTAATCCTTCTGGGGCAAAGATGGGGCTGACTTATGGCTGTTGTCATGATTTTAATTATCAGCTTGACACAATCTGGAATCATCTGAGCTAAGGAGGCTCGATGAGGGAGTGTTTAGATCTCATAGACCTTCAGGCATTTTTGTGGGGTTCTCTTGATTGCACTAATTAAGGTGAAAATACCCATCACTGTAGGTGGCACTATTCCCTAGACAGAAGACTCTGAACTTTGTTTTAAAAAAAAAGGTGGAAAGTTCGAGCTGAGCGATACCATGTACACGTTAATCCTTTGCTCCGTACTGTAGACATAAAATGACCACTTCTCTCAGGTTTCTTCCCCTGTGATTTCCCTGTCATGATGGACGATAACCTGGAACTATGGGCCAAATAAACCTTTTCTCTATTTAGTTGCTTTTGTCAGAATATTTTACCACGGCAACTGGAAAAAAAAAAAAAAAACTAACATGCCTGCTGAAGCCACTAAAGTTTATTAAAAAGGGACCAGAGTATGAACAGATTAGCTCTTCCCATCCTCTGAGGTGAGAAACCATCTCCAGAGAACATTCTTCAGGCAGAAAGTACTCAGAACTACTCAGAGTATCAACAAGCATGTCTTCAAGCTGAAGGCAGGTGATAAATTATAGAAGAAGCTGACTGAATTCTGCCAGAGAGTTCTCTTTTTTTCCTAAAAAGTACCTTCAGAGACTTGTAGGTGATGAAGCTAGACCCGGAAAGTTGATCCCCATTGCCTTCAACACGGAGGCTTTGACCTACAAGCCTCGCTTTGACTACAGTGAGCCAGGGTCATATCATAGTAAAAAGAAAACAATCTTTTTTTGGAAGTGACCAGCTACCTTTCAGTCAAGGAAACAAGGCTCTGTAGTATATATATATGAGTGTATGTATATATGACTAACATATATATGTGTGTGTGTGTGTGTATATATATACATGTATATATGTATACATATATATATACACACACATATATATATTTGACTAAGATATATATTAATATATCTTATATCTTGTACGTTGTATATTGTACATTGTGCATTGAACATTGTGTATTATGTATAGTTAGATATTATTAATAATACATTATTAATAATATTATATTAAGATATATATCTTAGTCAAAACAGAATGGGAAAGGAGATGTAGACAACTAGAGAAGAAATTCAGATATTTGCATGCATAACCTCTTTAAGCACTTACTATGGGAGTATGGTAAGAATCAGAGGCCCTCTGAGGAAAGAAAAAAAAAAAAAGTGAATTTAAAACAGTTGTATGCAGACCTAAGGAAACAGACCCAAAGGAAATGGGATAATATTTGAATAAATTGGCTTAATCAAGATTAATTCTGTTTATTAGCAAGCAGAAGTGTTGTAAAAGCCGAGTAAACAGTGGTCTGTAGCCAATTAGGGTGGGTTACCTTCTGTGAAAAAGGAGCTGGAGTGAAGCTGACCCTCGAAGTAAGGAGAGGGAGGACAGTGCAGCGTGGGGCTAAACACAACTCCACCGATTCCCTCTCCTGAAGAAAAAAAAAAAAAAAAAAAAAACCTAAATCATGAGTGTGTTGATGTCCCTGGGAGGCTTGCTCTTGCTCTTGTCTGAGGGGAGGTGGAGGGGAGTGGATCCGGTGAGAGGAGAGATAGGGGTGAGAGGGAAGGGAGGGGGAGAGGAAACTGCAGTCAGGATGTAATATATGAGAGAAAAATTAAAATTTTTTAAAAAAGAATCACTTCAAGGTATAGAGGGCGGGGTGGTCAAGTTGCTGTGGAAAGAGTGTGGAAGTTTCCATTCTAACACAATGGGATTTGAGTAGAGGTTCCTATGTGGTTTTCTTGAGAAGACATTTTTTTTTTTTACTGTGTCATGCTTTCTTTTTTTTTATTTTTATTTTATTTTTTTTATTGGATATTTTATTTACATTTCAGATGCCATCCCCTTTCCCCATTTCCCCTCCCTAGAAAACCCCTATCCCATCCCCCCTCCTCCTTTTTGCTTTTATACAATTTTTTAATGTTAATCAAAGGCTTTATAAGTTTGGTAATGCTCAATAACAAGATGCCCATACAATCAGAAGTGTAACCCAATACCCAACTTAGATATAGCAACTATCTTTGACTGGCAGAGACACATGAACATCCGCCTCCATGTCCCTCCCTCCCCCCCTCTTGTCACCTAGCACCTCCTCTCCTTCTCCTCCTCTTCTCCTTCTCCTCCTCCTCTCCTTACTCCATCTCTTCCTCTCAGTACTCCTTCCCCCTTAGCTCCTCCTACATGTCACCCTTCCTGTTAAAATAAAACTTTTCTCTCAAAATACAATTAGAGTATAACTATACCAATTTGGGTCAGTAAGGTACAAGATAGACCTAATACCCAGTCCATCATTTTGTTGACTAACCAGAACCTCTGCCATCTCTCCTAACTAAAAGACTTAGTTCTGAACCTGGCTTTTTTTCTTGGCTTTAGAATGAATGTCAACTGAAAACCATCCTCTCAAATCTTTTCTCTCAAAGTAAATAGCTGAGATTGCCTATGAGACTATAAGTCTTCAACCCCGTCAGAAATCCAGAATAACTGAGTTAACTGAAATTATGGGAAGCACTAAGCATAGCTTCTAAAACTTAGCCCATTTATAGAGACTGCTGAACACCTGGACAGTCCCTATACTACAAAACATTGGAGCATCCAATCTTCAGCCTTCTGGCCCAGAATCATCTGGCAGACCTAGTGATGCAGAATTATTTAGGGCTGATTACTCTGTCTAGGCAGATATAATCAGTCAACTATTCCACAAGTGTGTCCTTTTCTGGACAGTAATTCATCTGTAGATTAAAAGAGGCAATTCTTACCTAGTGGCTGTCTCACCACAACTGGAGTAATTCCAGAGATGCTCAATCTCTTCTTAGAATCCAAGACAGGAAGCTGTCAGGAGCAGACAGTTCTCTAATCAAAATGAACATTTATATAGAAATGTTTGTAACATCAATTCTGTGGACTTCTGACGTTTTGAAAACCAACTATCCATGTAAGGCAATCTGGACTGTTGTCTGTTCACTCCTCTCAGCTGTTTCTAAATAAAATATAGAAAACACCCTAACAATAAACTCAGAGCCATGAATTTGCTATAGGCCCTTAACTCACAGGCTAACCATCTCAAATCAGTTTAAAAAGTTAAAGAAGGACTAGGCCTAAGCCTTGTATTCCTAAATGTGTTATATAGGCACAATGCCTGTGAAAGTAACAATATTAATCTCACTTTTATATCAATAAGAAGCTCATACCAATGAAAACCTTAAATTGAAATCAAAGGAAATTTTGTACCATTTAAGAAATTATAACTTCATCTTAATAACAATTATACATATTTCTACCAATAGTTTATGGCTATGCAATAAATCCTAGCTAATCCTCCCTGTTCCAACAAAACCATTACTTTTCCCTAGAAAGACAGACCAATAATAACCGCCTCAGTCCTCAAGCCCAGGGAACAGGGGCCCTGACTCTTCATTAACTTCTTCAAGCTGATTAAGGGCATTGAGATATTAGAAGAGGGGCAGGGGGAAGAGTAAATTGATAAGCCTGTGACACTGTGTCTTCACTGCATCCGGCTGGAATTCCAGGACATCAGAGGTTCGAGCAGGTCTGCTCAACTTGCTTAATGAGTAGATACACCAAGGCTGTGTATTCTGCAATATACAATCTCAAAACAAATTTTAGTATCAAGATAATTTTTTGTTTGAATTCTGAAATCTAGTCTTCTGGCGGCCTGCCTCTGTTATGTCTAATCCATATAACTCTGGAGTTTCTATGAGGGTGTGCTCCCACCATCTTCCCATTCCCACCTCCCTGCTTGAGAAGACAATTTTATCATCCTTAAAAAGTGTCCTGAAGGGAATATCCACAAAATGACAGTCAGACAACAACTTAAAAGAAATCTTCTTGCCTCCCCTCGACCACCCTGCCCTCCTTCCCTTCAAGTGATTACTTTCTTTTTTTTTTTTTTTTTCATTTTCATTTTTATTCTTCTCTCCTGGTATATTACATCCTGACTGCAGTTTCCCCTCCCCCAAGTCTCTCACCCCCCACCTCCCCTCTCATCCAGATCCATTCCTCCTCCTTCTCCACCTCCCCTCAGACAAGAGCAAAACTTTCAGAGACATCAACCCAACACGCCATAACAGGCTACAATAAAACCTGGTACGTATCATCACATAAAGGCTGGACAAGGCAGACCATTAGGAGAAACAGGCTCCCACAAGCAGGCAAGAGTCAAAGACAGCCTCCACTCACAATTAGGAATCTCACAAGAACACCTCTGATTATATGTTCCCAAGTGATTCCTAAAGGCTGAACCATGCTATCTGTCGGCAGGTAGAGCCATTTTCCTGAAGGTTTTTAAAGCAGGAAGGTGTTGGGAGCTGACTTTTAGCAGAAAGCGGCTAGATTATCTTTGCAGCCATCTGGAACCATATACCCTGATAAGAGATTTGGTTTTCAATGGCCTACAACAGCTGAAGAACACTCTGATATCCCACATATTTTGTGTTGCTGTTTACTGCCCCCAGCTGCAAGGCGCACGTGGTAGCCACGCCTGCAAGGCATGCGGTTCACGTGCTGTCCACGTGCTATCCAGGCCATATATGCCTGTAAGGCGCACGTGGTATCCAAGCCTGCAAGGCACACAGTGCACATGCTATCCACGCTATAGACGCCTGTAAGGCTTACATCATATCAACACCTGCAAGGCACGTGGCAAAAGCGTATAAATACCTCAGAATTCCCTTCAATAAGAGAGACTTGGTATGAGACTTGAGGCTAGAGACTTGGTAGGAGACTTGAGACTGAATCACACCCTATCTTGTCTCCATTCTTCACGTCTCCTTCCCCTGCAGCCCCACTCTCTCTCTTGACCAGAGCACTTAGCCCCAAAGCGTTGAGGAAGAGTATGGGCCGCAACAGGAAGGTAGTAAGAATTGGTCTGCACATTTTTTTAATGTATTATACTGCAACCATAGAGACTGTGCTATATTGATTCAAATAGAAAGTCTGCAAAAAACAAGTTAAGAAAGTTGTGTTATCATAACAAAGGAAGTAGCAGCCTGGGCTATAGACCAGCTATGGTGATGAGCCATCAAGGTGCACTGTGGGGGCAGGATTAAAAGATAACAAGCAGCCCCAAATAGAATTCTGTAACAGCAGTTGCACATCCTGGTCCTTTGTCTCTTTCTGCTGTGACTCTGACCAGTCTGAATTCACCAGTGCTGGTTTGATAGTCTGGGATTCCTCAAAGCAGATCATGGTTTCTATTAAATTCTCAGTGTTTCATAAATGAGATGGGAAAGGTGGAGCTTACTCTGAAGAAAGTAGGCTCTGAACAAGGTGCTATCCTGAAGGAGTTGGAGTCATCCTGGTCACCCTCTAGTGTTAGAGAACCCAGATCAGAGTGTATGCAAAAGACAATGTTGATATCACTGAGCTTGGAACAACCAGTAATATTGGTTTTTGGCCTTCTGGCTAAGATCAAGAGTAGGAGAGCCAGGACTGGCTACTATCATAATAAAAGAGGTGGGTTATATGCAATGTAGGATATATCAGCCATAAAGAATAAAGTTATGTCATATACAAGTAAATGAATGGAGGAGGAGACAATCAGGCTGAGCAAATTAAGTCAGTCCTAGAAAGTCAATATGTGTTCTCTTATCTGTAGGTCTGGGACATTATAGGTATAGATACATAAGATCATATACGTGCAGAAAGTAGAAGTGTCAATGTCTAGGTGAATAAGGAATAATAATAGAAGAGGTGAGCAGCAGAATATAGAGGAAAATATACCAATATATATTATATATTACATTTAAAAGGCTGTACATACACTGTACAGCCCAGTGTGATAAAAGAAAAGAGATAGGATAATATAGAGTGAAAATCAGCATGACTAAAAAGATCTCCATTTTATGCTAGGTATCCATCATGGTACCCACTAACCATGTGTCTCTGACTCCAGTCCTTGAGAGATAAGTTTCCAGTAACCCTGACTCAGTGACCCCCACCCAAATCTGTAAACCTGTGACCGTCTACTTGTTGTGATATGACTAGCTGCTTTTTAGCTTCTGTCACCTACTTGTACAGACATTGGCAGACTATTTTGAGGTCACCTTGACTACCTAAGACAGTAGACAGAACAGCCCTGGCTTGCTTGTGTGGATACTCAAGGTCTTCTTGTCGTTTCCACCTTTAAATATCCTTCCCTCACACCTCTTCACAGGACAATCTCCTTAGCCTCAGAGATTGTTATCCTGCTAACAATAATCAATAGATCTTTTAATTATAATTGAAATGAGTCTATGGTCTTTTCCCAGGGAGTCACAAACTCCATAACAATGGACTCTAATGCCAGTTCAAATCCTAGCCTGGTCTTTCGTAGCTATGTGATTTCTTGCAAATTATTTATTGCTTGTACCATAAAAAAAACATACTGCTTATTATTGTGGTAGAGTAACACCCCCAAATCCCTTAAACTGGTAACTGTATTATCTCACACGGTGGAGGTAAATTAATGTTACACATGGAATTAATGTTGCTAACTGGCTGACCTTAAAATAGGGGATTATCCTGGATCACCTGGATGAGCTCAGTATAATCACAAATATCCTTGACTTTTAGCAAGACCAACCAGCTTCTGGCCTCCACGACTGGATAGTGTGTGTTTGTTTAATCCACATTAGTGATTATTTATTGTAGCAGCAATAGAGAGCTGACACCCTTTGGGGATGAGGTAAATTAAACAAGCTAGTGTGTAGGAATACATAGAAGTGCTCTAAGCATGTGATAGGGACACCTATCTAAATAACATCGGCCATACCCGGGTTGGAAATTATATGAGTGGTCATGTCCTTGCCCACATAGTCTTCTCAGGTACTGCTACTTCAATATGCAGGTTCATAAATTATAGTCAGTATACTGAAGTGTAACTATATGTATATGCCACTTAAGATCTAAACAGTATTTCTGCATGTTTGCCAAGTTCCTCTGTCATTTCTCTCCTGCCAGAGCACATCATCTGGTTAGGAAACAACTGAATTAACAACAACAACAAAAAAAAAATAATCAGAGTTCAGAGACTACAGATGCCACTTGTTGAATGGAATTGTCATGAGCTTCCATACCATCTCCTAGAAAGGAAAGATTTTTATATTCATGGATGAGCATCTCTTTTCATTAGCAAATGCCATGAGCCACCTGATGATGATTCACACCTGTAATCCCAACACTCAGGAGGCTGGGGAAGGAGGATTAATGTGAGTCCAGAGCAAGCCTGAGCTACACAGTCATCACCAGGCCAGCCCGAGCTGTAGACCTTGTCTTGACAAACCAATAAATAAATAGATAACCTGAGCCAAAACAAAGAAAGTAGTAGATGTTCTCACTAATTAAGTAAGGGCATGCTTCATTGTCAACCTTAATCATTAGTAGGCTTTAGCTGAAATCTCCAATGTTTAATGAATTCATTTCTACCATCCCCTGAAATACAATCTTCTTTGCCAGGACACCCTTTCCTGTTCTGTATGGCCTAGGTCTCATGGGAGAGACACCCTCTAGGACTCTCCCTATACATCAAGACTCTCCCTCTACCTGGTGCTCCTTGCTAGTCCCTCTGCTCCTGGCTGGATTCCCACACACAAACTCAAGATTACCTTATTGATTATTCATTTTCTTTACAGACCCCACACCAGACTGTGAGCTCCTTAAGCACAGGGATTGTACCTAACTTGATAAGTGTTGTTTTAATTCATCAAATCCAAATATCTTCTAAACCTTCCTCGTGTCGCTTTAAAAATATATTGAGTTCCCAAAGGGAGGAAATTAAAATTATGAGTCCTAGAAGAAGCCTCAGAGATGTGAAGTGGGCCTGGTCATCTTCCTTACAGGAAGAACTGAGCCTGAGATAATGGTGATAACTTGGCAATAGACCAATCACTGCACAAAAGCTGGATTCAAAGTTTAAAGAGTAGCCTTCCTCACCTGGGCAACATGGAAGAGTATATGAGAGAGGCCCTGCCCTTTACCCGGATAACATGGGAGAGCTGACTGAATACGTCATGAGGGTGGGAGAGCTGATGCCTCCTCCTTACTGCCCATTTGGTAGCATGAGTGTGGGAGAGATTCCCCCAACCCCCTCAATGCCTGTGGCAGGTGGGAGAACCAGCCCAGTCCCCTCACCTAGGCAGTGCTGGAGAGCTGACCCTGATGGCCTGAGTGCAGGAAAGCCAGTCCTGCCTCTTGCCTGCTGCCACAGGCAGAAAAGTTGACCCCACTCCTCACCTGCACAAATCGGGGGAACTGGCCCTAGTGGTATGGGTCCAGGAGAGCTGGCAACCTGAACAACACAGCCACCAGCCAGGCTCAGATCTAGGCCTTGAGTTGGCCCCACCCCAATATCTACCTCATCTATGAACTGCTGAAGCAAAGGGACCAACCCTGCAGAACCAAAGCTGCAGGACCTCTGTGACACGGGGGAACAGCAAGACTGAGAGGAGTCCTGGTTCAGTATTGATGATGCAGCAGAAGTCAGAGATCTCGAACTGGATCAATAAATCATTGCAACGAACATTTGCAAGTACAGCTGTCTGGGCAAAGGGGCACACATCCTGTGTGACACACTATGACACTGCAGCTTCCACAGCCAATTTTTTTAATGTTACTTTTTTCTCTTTTTGTTGTTCTTCTGTATGTCTGTCTTTCTGTCTGTCTGCTTGTTTGTTTTCTTATGGAGGAGTTTTGCAAGGGTGGAGAGCAGATATGGAGGGAGAGAGAGAGATGAGTTGGATTGAGGTGCATGATGGGAAATTCACAAAGAATCAATAAAAAGTTAAAACGAATTAAAAATGTCATTTACAAACTGGGTTAATTTCCTCCCACAAATCTTCTAGAAAGGTATGAATTTATTTACTGGAAACTTGAATTCCTAGAAGACCCACAAGCCTTTCATCACATAAACAAAGCTTGACTCTCACCGTACCTTGGGAAACAACTGGGTGTTACAAACAGATCACACCAGCAGGATGATGACTTCAGCAGCCTGGGGTGGAAGCTATGCTGTCAAGCAAGGGGGTCACTAACCACAGCACAGCTATTACACATAAGTGTCCATGTGTAAAACACAAACCAGATTTGGAAGATGATATCACCAATATAGGGTATTTCACTAACAACTTTATATTGATTAGATGCTGATAGCATTCTTTATATGTTTGATGAAATTAAACACACTATTAAGCTTTATGGGGCTGGGACTGTAGCTCAGTTGTAAGGGTGCTTGCCTGGTGTATACAAAGCCCTGGGTTCAGTCCCAAGTACCACATAAAATGGGTATGATGGAACACATCTGTAACTCCAGCATTGGGAAGTGGAGGCAGGAAGATCAGAAGTTCAAGGCCATCCTCAGCTATCTAGTGAGTTTGAGGCCAGACTGGAATACATGACAAATAAAAAATAAATAAGAATTTACTTGTGCGGTAGTTTGAATATGCTTGGCCAAGGAAGTGAGTGGCATTTTTAGGAGGTGTGACCTTGTTGGAATAGGTGTAGCCTTGCTGGAGAAAGTGTGTCACTGTAGGGGTGGGCTTTGAGACCCTCCTCCTAGCTGCCTGAAAACAGTCTGCTCCTGGCTTCCTTTGGATGAAGATGTAGAAATCTCACCTCCTCCAGCACCATGCCTGCCTGGATGCTGCCATGCTTCCTGTCTTGATGATATTGGACTGAACCTCAGAATCTGTAAGCCAGCCCCAATTAAATATTTTTTTATAAGAGTTGCCTCGGTCACGGTGCCTCTTCACAACAGTAGAACCCTTTTTCTTATATTTCTAATGTAACTATATGAATTTGGGGTATGTGTGTGTGTGCACGTGTGTGTGTGTGCACGTGTGTGTGTGTGCGTGTGTGTGTGTGTGTGTGTGTGTGTGTGTGTGTGTGTGTGTGTGTGTGTGTGTGTTCTGTAAATACCTAGAGCACTTGGCAGGGTGTCAGGCACACAGGAGACTTTTCATACATGTTGGCTACACATGATCAACTTTACTTTCTCTACGACTATACGCTATCACTCAGTAAGTGGATTCTTCTCGTGTTCCTGGCTACTTTTGAGTAACATGGAGCCCAATGTGTGAGTAATCTTGTATTCCTTTTGATAAATCCCAAGCCATCAGTTTTTATCATATAAAGTTAAGCCCTAAAGAAACATTTTCATTACCCTAACATCAGTTAAGAGTTTACTTCCTCTAATGCTGTAAATTAAGAGAGGATTTAATGTCCCCTCTTACCCTATTCACAATTAAATGAATCTCATAAAAACTGGGTCATTCCTGGAATGTTCACAACTTACTAGGCTCAAGGTGTCACTGCCTTCATGACGACCATTTCCCCGGCAATTTATGAAGAGGAAGGCAAAGCTTATTCCGGTCAGGTTTCACCCGTCCACTTAAAACTTTCTTCTTGCTTCTTGGTAATTGTTCCCATTGCATTTCCCGAAACTCTGCATTATCTGATTTGTTCATCACAGAAATGTTATTTTTATTGCCATATAAAATGGAAAACAGTTTTGAATTATAATTGGAATAACTGTCTGGATACCCATTTGATACCAAATAATTTAATCCTGGCTAATAAGGCACATGTAACCCCCAATTTTCCCATGGAAAGGTTTATACTGCATCCGGAATAAAGTTAATTGTCAAAGGCCATGTGTAGTGACTAATGAACACATCTCTTCCTCTTTTGCCCTTGTGAGGGAAACTACAGTTTTCTAATGTGGTATTAGATGAGCCATGATGGTTTTACAGTGTTCTACATTATGAAACTGGAAGCTGCCTGAGCCATGACTTGGATTTCCAAGGAAACAGAAAGGTAACCTAAGCCACTTTTTGTTTTCTTTTTATTGACAAAAATAAATAAATAGTTACATTATTTTGTAACATTCCAAGACCTGAGTTTATTCTTCCAAAGATTTTAAGCAGAGAGAGTTATACATTGAAGATTTGTGTCTGTGCCAATTAGTAGTCCCTGCTTTGGCTCAGGTCTCTAAGCTATCAAAAGACAAGGAGGACAGAGGGACCAGAGTGCTATGGAATCCTTGAAGAAGTGCTTCTTTAACAAATGCAAATTTGTAGACTGAAGGATCACATCTGTTCTTCTGGCTATAACCAGGGCCTAGAACATGCTAGACATGCCTCCTACCCCTGAGCTCCTCTCTGGCTCCTAACAGCATGGCAAACACTTTCTGCTTGGCTTGGTTTTCTGAATGTTGACTTTAAGTAACCATTTTTGTCTTTTAGAAAGATTCATCTGCCCATAAAAATGAAAAAAGAGCGTTGTCTGCTTTTAATTACTTTTCTGACTGTCTTAGTTATGGTTTCTATTGCTATGAAGAGATACCATGACCACAGCAACTCTTGAAAGGAAAACATTTCGTTGGAGCTGGCTTACAGGTTCAGAGGTATAGTCCATTATCACCATGGAAGGAAGAATGGTGCACACAAGCAAACACAGTACTGGAGAAGGAGCCAAGAGTTCTATATCTGGATCAGCAGGCAGCAGGAAGAGAAAAAGAGACACTGGGCCTGGCTTGAGAATTTGAAACCCCAAAGCTCATCCCCAGTGACACACTTCAGCCAACAAGGTCATACTTCCTAATGGTGGCAACCTCTGGTGAACTGGTCCCCATGAAGGTGGGGGCCATTCCTATTCAAACCACCACATTGACACATGTCATTATTTTTTATATTTAGTTGTTTTCTTTCTCACATTGTTTGGTTAGTTACATGAAAGAGTGTTTTTGAGTGATAATATCAAAAAAAAATGCAGGAGGGCATCAAACCCAGTTGATTTTATTTTCTTTTTAAGAATGAAAAGTGTCTCAAGAGTCATGCTTTTTTAATGCATTTATGTTATGTGCACAGGTGTTTTGTCTGCATGGATGCCCATGCTCAGGCTTTCTGAAGGCTATGTTCTGAGGATTGACCACCAAATTCTACAACCTCATGCCTTTACACTAAGGTTATGCCCTTCACACTCAGGTGGGTTTGACCAAAAGCTTCATTTCTTAGCAAATGGAACTGATGTTCAAAGAGACCAATGGTCTGAGTATAACCCACTTCTGGTCCCTGACAGTATCAAAAGACAGAACCATATTCTCAATGACCAAGCCATGACTCTCTCCACTGTGAAGCATTCTTGGCAGTCTTTAGGAGGTTTTGAGTGTCACTGGATCATTACTATGTGTTTCAGCACTGTATCCACGACATCCACTTCTGTATGTGGAAAGATCACCAGGTAATTGATAGTTGACTAAAATTTGAAATTTTAGAGGTTGGCAAAGGGCAACATTACTTTCATATAAATCCTAGTAACTATGGCTCTTGTAATAAAATTCTGTTCCGTCTTTGGCTGGTAACTCTCACCTAGGGAGCATTTGGAATCTGTGTCATCATGTACATGTGTAGAGAAGAATTAATTTCCTAGAGCTGTCCAACCAGGACTTGACCATGGCAAACTTATCTGAAAACAGAGCCCATTGTGCAGCTATTACCAGCAAGAAAGCCTTTCTTCATACAGTTAAATAAAAAAAAAATGTATTAAAAATAAGTTTCACCCTATTCATATCTTTTTTCCCTAGCTTAAGCTTGATCAAAGAAAGTATATCATTACCATTCTCTTAAAGTCAAATATCTTAATCATAAAGCCAGTTATCAATTTTCCATAAAACCCTCCAGAAGGATCTGATGGTACATCCCAATAAACATTTTAGGGTTTGGTCCTATATATCCACTACACTGGTTCTTCCTATGTTCTCAATGAAATGGAGAGTAATTCCTCACCACCGACCATACTCTGGTCTCATTTGTATTGTTCTTTCCTCTTTTCTCACAAATAACTGAAAAAACTTTAAATTTGTATTCCAAGAGTCTGTTTCCAATATCTACTCAACTGTTCTAAATGAGTGGTCTTCTAAGTAGAATGTGTATAAAAACTTCACCTTTGGCTCCCTGAACATCCTAGGGGAGCCAATTTCCAGCTCCTCAGGTGCCATATAATCTCTTTCTTGAAATGACGGGCCCCCCGCGCCCCCCCCCCCCGCCCCCAAGAACAACTACACTCAGGCCAGTGGTGTAGGTCTCTGTTCCCTCCTCCTCTTTCCCAGCAGCCCTTTTCCAGCTGACAGAAAGGCAGACCTCATCCCTGCTGGATCTCACATCTTGCACTGCTATGCAATGCAGAAACTTCTGGAAACAAGGGCACTTTAAACATTGCTGTTGAGAAAGTGTCTGACTGGCCACATACCATTTCTAAGACAAACAATTTCCAATTCATCGCTTTATTCTCGGTACATAAAACTAGAGCGAATCCACCGGGGGGGGGGGGGGGATTAAGAAATAAAGAAAGCAGAGAAACAGAAAAAGAACAGAGAAAGACAAAAGGAGAGGAGAGAAGGAAGGAAATGAGGGAAGAAGGGAAGGAGAAAGGGTAGGAGGGAGGGAGGGAAGGAGAAAGGAAGGAAGGCAGGAAGGAAGGCAGGCAGGCATGCAGACTCTTTGTTCAGCCCCACTGAAGGATTATGGGTAATCTCTGAACATCTGACTGGCACTAGTAACAACAGTTACTGGGCTGTGGGCAGGGTGCTTGCAAATATAAAAATAAAAGGACGGGATGCTGACACATTGGTTCGAGACCAGGCATGAGACTTAGTGATACAGAGTTTGTGGAGCATGTGTGAAACTCTGGCTTCAATCCAGCACCGGAAAACAATATATATAGTAACTATATAGGTGATAATATATATTCATCCAGAGTTACAAGACAAAAATTTTCCAGCTAATTTTATTTATTTTTATTTTTATTGATTATTTTATTTATTTACATGTCAAATGTTATCCACCCTTCCCAGTTTCCCCTTCACAACCCCTCTATCCCTTCCTCCCTCCCCCTGCTTCTATGAGGGTGCTCCCCCACCCACCCATCCACTCCTGCCTCAGCAGCCTAGCGTTCTCCTATCCTGGGTCATCAAGCCTCCACAGGACCAAGGGGCTCCCCTCCCAGTGATGCCAGCCAGATAAGGCCATACTCTGCTACATATGCAGCTGGAGCCATGGGTACCCCTTGTGTACTCTTTGGTTGGTGATTTAGTTCCTGTGAGCTTGGGCGGGGGGGCAAATTTTTATTTTTTTGGTTTTTCGAGACAGGGTTTCTCTGTGTAGTCCTGGCTGTCCTGTAACTCACTCTGTAGTCCAGGCTGGCCTCGAACTCAGAAATTCGCCTGCCTCTGCCTCCCAAGTGCTGGGATTAAAGGCGTGTGCCACCACCGCCCAGCGCAAATTTTATTTTTAATACCTAATAAATTAGCCCAACCTATAATGATAATCTATATTTTTAAAACTGTGTTAACATTTTGAGATTTCTAATAAGAAAAATATGTTAAGACAGCTGAGCTTTGGTGTAAATTGCAGTGATGTTTAGACTCAAACTTTTCAGTGTAATTCCTTGAGCCTATATTGAATGCCTTTAATAGAAATACCTTAAAGGTTCACAATGTCTTGATTAAATCTTATTCCCATGCTGCATCTAAAATTACTTTATAATTCCTATGCCTTTTTTATTTCTACTTAAACATCTCAGACTACACTTTATAAATGGTAATTCTAATTCTTCACTGGCCCAAAAATCCTTTTCCACCATAGATACGCTTAGCCAATATGATGGACCAAAGACTCATCTTCAAAACATGGGAGTGTATTATTGCTTGTCACAGTAAAATAAAATCAGTTATAAACCCAGAGCACCAAACTCACTGTGCTTCTCTCCCACGTGTGTCTGAAGCACACAAGAAAGAACAGCTGAGGAAACCAGACATCTGGTAATAGATTTCCTTTGCTCATTCTCTTCCTTAGGACAAAAAAACAATCTGCCGATGAGTCTTCAGCCCAGAAACATTTGTAAATAAGAGAAAAGGGCAATGGGAAAGCAATATCCATACTCCACCCCCACCTATTACATAGGCAATTTGACTGTTTTATTAAATGAGGATTGAAGACGTCCAGTCATGGTTTGGAATTGTCCATGAGATTAAAAATTACAGAACCAAAATTTCAAGGTTATTATGCATCGAATATGCCACAACAATACTGACAACTTTTGAAGAATTAGTTTATTAGTGGTTGGAATGGGCTTAGGAAATTACTATACATCAAAAAGCCTGTAACTCTGAACTGCCCCAGTCTCTGAGAGTTGATTGAGCTTTTGTGTCCACATAGGACACTATGAACCACAACCTTCCGGGGTGGTCTTAAACACCCACATCCACGCCCTTTGCTAAAGTTTCCACTCTACCCTAGATATATCAAATCACAGAGCTGTCAAAAAGCCAAGTTTTTCCCAACATACTGATGAGAGATACTGATGGGGAGACCTCCAGGCTCAAAACCTTCAGCTGAGAAGGAAAGCAAGGAAAGAAAGGTAATGGAAGAGGGAGAAAGGGAAGAAAAAATATACCCCAATCTCAGCAATCAAGGCATCTAATGGGGATGCAAGAGAGTAGGAGGGAACATGCTCAACAAAGCATACTGTTCAAATGCTTTGTCGTGACTTAAAAATCAGATACAACCTATAGACACAGCAGGGAATGACAATTAGCTAACCTCTTGATTAGGGTGCTTCCTGAACCTTCTACAATCAATACTGACTTTTTTTTTCATACAATTGAGAATTCTTGCTGCTTACTAAATACAGAAATGCCCCTGGACAGATGTGAACAAATTCCCACTAATGTGTTTGTGTTTTACCATCTCACATTCCACCACAGGGACCCAGGCTCAGTCAAAGTCATGCTGAGGTTCCCACAAACAAGGGATAGGACAGAAGTGAAGCCAGCATTTTCCTTTCAGATAAATGTATAATTAAAACCCTGATTCATGGATTTGCTAATTGAACTTCCTGCTGTGGACTTAGGACATACTTGGCAGGAAGAATAAGGAACTGTTCCAGAGAGCTCAAATTGCCTTTTTATATTTAAAAAAAAAAAAAAAAAGAACTTTAATATGTCTGCCTTGGAGGAGTGATTAGAAATGAAAGAATGTGCCTGAGAGTTCTACGGTGTGCTAAAGGAGAAAATGGCCGTCAGAATGCAATATGTGCAGATGAAGCAGGGAGAACACTGTCTGCATGGTGGACCTATACTCCTGCAACTTAAGATGCCATTAAGCTGAAGGTGTTTGCTGCTTTCTGTCATGGCATGGCCAGCAATGGCAGCCCTCGGCCACATCCTGCTGTTTGAACCCTCACTGGGATGCCAGACATTACGTCAACAACTCACACTCTGCTAAGCAATTGGGTTCCCAAGATGTAGAAGATGTTCTTGGCCCTAGGGAAGAAACTCTAGGCTGCTCCAGAGCAGTGACACTCTGGCAGGTCACCCATATGTATTCTTCTCAGATCCGAGCAAATGCCTTAAAGCATGCCAGATTCTGAACTTGAGCTCACTGACTAGATGATGCTGGGTGACCTCATTCTGTGAGCTCTGTCTTTGTTAGATAGTAAAAGCACAATGGATGTTCATGAAAGTTATAAATACATTTACATATTTCCATATCTCTTGCCTTTAAAAAAAAGTCCCAAACCAGTCTTCATGAAGACTCAGGAGCCAGACCCTGTTGTGAAAGCCTGCTAGTTCAAGAGCAAAGAAAAGCCCAAGCTGACCTTGCTCCTCAAGTGATGGCCTAGAAGTGGGGAGTGGAGTTCTCCCACTCCACACTGTCTTAAAAACCCTTCCAACTGAATGTCCCTCCTTTTTACTTCCTGGGTATCTCTCTACCCATCCTCCTGACTTCCTCTAACTCTCTATGGTTTATTCCTATGTCCGCTCCCTGTCAACTAGTTGCTTGCTTTGCCTCTTAACCTATGGTTAACTTTACTCAATCTTGTTTACAATAAACAGAAGGCTCTTGGGTTACAGGTGTGTATTAGGTCTGAGCCGCACCACAACTAGAAACATGCTTTTTTTCAATACACGATCTCAGGTTTCACAGTATGATCAGATACCCTGCAACCATCTCTTTTCTTGGTTTTATGAAAACTCCACACAGCATTTTCCAGCCCATGTACCTTCAAACCATTGTCCCATGCATGTGCAGGATCGCCAAGGAACCTAATCAGGGTAGAGAGACTCTGGAGAGGTAGGTAGTTCTGGAATGTCTCCACATGGCCTTGAGAACTGAAAAGAAGACTCATGCAGGACATGTTGAACCCACTAATACCTTTGGAAATTAAGTATTCCTGGGGTGGGATCCTCACTGAGAGTGATAATGACCACAAGGAAAGGAACCAGGAGGTCGGTCGTCAAAGCATCAACCCAACGCTCCTAGGCAGAGACCTCTTTTTTTTAAAATCTTCTTAGGTAAAAAAGTTATCCACTCAAGGGTCAGCAGTTATAACTTACTGTCTGAAAAAAAAAATAATCTCCTTTTAAAATTCTTGGCTCCCTCTGAGTCTAATTTTTCACATTCTGATTAAACATTGCTCTGTCTGTTTTTGCCCTTAAGAAATCCTCACACAACTAAAATACCACTTAAAAGAAAATGGTATCCAGACTTGCTATTTACCTTTCAGATTTTTACCTATAATATAAGCACATTTATCTCTCCAGGGATTTGTAGTGTACACTGCATAAATCTCTCACTTTAATAATACAGCCCCATGGCAATTTAAATCTTAGCTATTTCTGAAACATCATATTGGTAAAGTAATCCTACTACATAGGGTTTTCCTTTTCACACATATGCCAAAATGAGATGTACCTGCTAAATTGTACCGCAGGCACGGAACAGCAGCCCGTTGTTATTAAGGAAGGTTGCAGAGATACCTGTTCTGCCAAGTGCTCGCATATTTAAATTTCTAAAAGGCTGAGATGACAGGCTATCTGTTGTGTGTCTAAAGATAAAAGTGCCTCCCTCTGCTTTAACCAGACAATGAGAGACACCGAACACAAGCAATGCTAATCCCCAGCCAGCCTGTCTGCCTTCATAATTGGGTCGCCGTTGTGTCCGAGAGGTAGGATTAATTTCCTGTAAGACATAAATAACAACATGGCTGTAAATTTCTTCCCTACATGCAGACATACAGGACTCAGGAAAAAAAAAAAATGTATAATCTCTTCCCTTGCCTAGTGTGGAATCTTTACCCTTGTTAAGGAAGGAGATATCCTCTCCTTCCACAGAGAAGCTTCTCTCGTTGTAGAAAGGTCTCCCCAGGTACATGATCGCATGTGTGACTTTATTATCTCGGGGGCAGTTCAACGGCCTCCTCATCCTTTTCCAGTCTTGCTAATCACTCCAGCACTGAACACAAAGAGCGTGACTGTGGCAGAGCTCTACAGGTGACTCCTGACCTCCCAGGATTTTGCCTCCAGCATATAAATTATTTATTTATCATGTTGTTCCTTCTCATAAATGTTCTGTGCCAGCCAACTTTGTGTTAATCACCACACAGGTTGAGCGACTGAGCACAGAATCGCCTTAGAATTCCTCCCTAGCAGTAACTAGTCTGAACATTCACTCATTGCACCATGTGCCTACAGAAAGACAGAACAGAAACCGTGTTTAAGGAAAGCAAACAAGAGTTTTCCTTCCCTTCCCCCTTCAAGATGAGCTGCAGCCCCAGTTGAAATTAAAATAGAATCCACTAATTGAACTCCTCCAATCAGAAAATATTTACTAAGTATCTATCATGTGTTAAATGCCCTGCTAAATCTTAAAGAAAACAAAGGTAATAGCAAAGAGTAGTCTTTTAACCAGTTGCTCTCTGATGGGAGTGATTCCACCCCTCCTCCCACAGACTTCAGGTAACATCTGTGGGCATTTCTGATGTCATAGGCGAAAGCGTGCTACTGGCACCAGGCAAGTAGAGACCATGGCTGCTGCTAAGCAACCTATCCAGCACAGGACAGCTGCCCACAACAAAGATTTATCTAGCTCCAAAGTCAATACTGCTGAGGTTGAGACACACTGCCTTAAAATAGAAACTCGATTAAGTGGCAATCTGAAATAGTAACTTATTCTTCTGTTCTCTGATTTTTCCCTCTCCTGTCCACTGCAATTAAGTAAGGAAAACCGGCTCTGTTCCTTGCCTCAGGGTAAACCAAGTGTAAAACAGGAAAACAGAAAGCTACAAGTCTTAGCATATTTTTTTTAGGAAGACAATTTGAGATCAAAGACTTTTCTTGTAGAAATTTGAAATGTGAAGGGAATCCCCAAGATAAAAAGGTACTTGCAAATTATAGACATTGGCAAGAGAGAGGGGCCTATATGTCTCATTCACAGAGGAACCTGGGTTTTGCATCCTCATGGCATACCCCAAGAAGAAAGGGAAGTGACTGCAGCTTTATCTGGACCATAGCAGCTATGCTGAAGAACATGGCCACTGAGGTCCAAACCTGGGAGTGGCATGCCCACAGAGGGTGCCCAGAAAGATGATGGCCACCTAAGTAACAGCCACAACTCCGGGGCCTTAAGCTGCCTTGATAGCCATGTACAGTCTTGGGCAGTATTTGGGGAGAAGGTTGTCAATCACTTTTCATTGCTGTGACGAGCACCTGAGCAAATCAACTTAAAGAAAGGACTGTTTGGTTCATGGTTGCAAATGTCTCAGCCTATGGCCAGCTGGCTTCACTGCTTTTAGGTCAGAAGGGAGCCAGAACAGAGACAGAAGAGCATAACAGAAGAAAGGTGCTGCCTGCCCTCATCGCTATCAGTAAGCAGGGTAGGAGAGGACAAGTCACACCCTTTCAGGAAACACCCCCAGTGTCTTAGTTGGGTTTCTATTTATGAAACACCATGACCAAAAGCAAGTAGAGGAGGAAAGGGTTTACTTGGATTACACTCCACATCATAGTCCATCACTGAAGGAAGTCAGGGCAGGAACCCACACAGGACAAGAACCTAGGGGCAGGAATGATGCAGAGGCCATGGAGGAGTGCTGCTTACTGGCTTCCCCTCCATGGCTTGTTCAGCCTGCTTTCTTATAGAATCCAGGACCACCAGCCCAGAGATGGTACCACCCACCAATCTCTAATTAAGAAAATACCTACAGTCAGATATTATGGAGCCATTTCCTCAACAATGTTTCCTCCCTTCAGTTAACTCTAGCCTGGGTCAGGTTGACACAAAACTAGCCAACACACCTAGTGGCCTATTTTCTCCAATAAGATTCTACCTTCTGGTTTTCACTGCCTCCTAATGATGTCATTAGATTATGACCCCATCTATGGATAATCCACAGGTGAGGCTAGAGCCCTTGTGACCCAGTTCCTTCTTCAAAACTATCATCTGCATCTACGCTGTTAGCACAGAAGCCTTCTCAAACACCTGAATACAGAAACTAAAGGAAGCTTGGATGTCAAGATGGCTCATTAGGTAAAAGACCTTTCCACACAAGCCTTATGATCCAAGTTCAATCCCCAGACCCATAGTGAAAGGAGAGAACCCACTCCTGAAACTGGTCCTCTGACCCCACAAGCACACTACGACCCTTCTATGCCTAAACTCATATACACATCACACAATGTACACACTGGTCCTCTGACCCCACAAGCACACTACAATCCTTATATGTCTAAACTCATATACACATCACACAATGTACACACTAAAAAATAAAAATAAAGAAAATAAAACTAAAAAAAAAAACAAAACTAAAGCAGTTTAAATCTGAGAGACAAGACTAGCACAGAGAAAATGAGGCTTTACGGGACAAACTTCAGAGGGAATGATTTCCACAGTCTCTCCTGGGCTCACAGCAAGCACCTGCTCTGTAGTCGTGACACAGGTCAATCATTGCAGCAATGTGTATCTCCTTGCCTAGGACTCAAGCAGCAGCAACAGCCCCTGTTTGCAACAACAAATATGTGTATATATACACATATACATATACATATACATATACATATACATATACATATATATATATATATATATATATATATATAGTTACAAAAAGAATGAGAGAATGAGATAACACAATAGAAGCCCACAGTTTCTTAAGTCACATTTGTTCACATTCCATTGGCCAAAACAAGTTATATGATGGAGCCAAATCTCGAGGTAGGAATGAATATGTCTTTCATTAGGAAAAGAGAGTAACTTATACCTTATTACTATTATGCTGGTAGGCATAACATAAACAGCAAACATCAGACATGATGTAACTGTGTGTTGAACTGAGACTGAATATGAGAAACCCAGCAATCAGGAAAAGCAGAATAAACCGAGGTGGGACTAGGGAAAGGACTTTGAAGCTGCCTATGGCCTTCTGTGTCCAGGAACTGAGCAGCTGCCCACCTACTGGTTTTGATAGTGAGCAAACAAACACAATGGATAGATCAAGTTGCCCATGATCACTCTGGAAAGTTGCTAATTAGACCTGGTTTTAAATTTTCACTTTCTTTCCAACCCATGGCACAAATGAGTAAAACTTTAAAAGAATGAGAGGATATTTGTGGGGGGAAAAAAAGAAGCTACGAGTAGAGTCACGTGGGCAGGATTTTCATTGCACAAGAGTAAAAGTCCACCCTGATCTGAGTAGCAGCTGAATTGAAGAGTTGTAATAAGAAAAGATCTGGTAAGCAGGACAGTAGTGCCCTAAAGAGAGAGGACAGACCAAATCAAAGTATCTTGTCACTAATAACAGGGCACCCGAGACAAGTTATAATAGACTCTTAAGTTGAGCTCTCTCATTTGTGAAATCAAACGGTGTGGGAAAGGGAACACAAGGGTAGATGGTATTTAAACTCTGTTGTAGAGGTAAGGCATAGAAGCCTAACAGTTGTGAGGACAGAGAGAATGTGGAAGTGCTTGCTGTGCAAACCTGACAACCCAAGGTCAAAGCCTGGTATCCGTGTAAAACACCAGATAAAGAAACACACACTTATAATCCTAGCACTCCTGCAGGGAGATAGACAGGGGAGGGTAAACAACCATAAGCTGCCAGACCAGCTAGTTACACAATGCAGTGACAGAAAGAAGAGAGACCCTGCTTCAAAATACAAGGGGAAAGGCAAGAACTGACTTTGACCTATGAATGTCATGTTGCATGTCATTACACACACACTGCCACCACTGCCACCACCACATGTACACACAAAAAGGAAGCTAATAGATGTTAAGATCATTAACTCAACACTTTGAGGTCCCTTGCTTTATTTAATTTCCTTCTCAGTTCCTGGATTTTCTAGCTCCAGGATATAAGAAACTAAGCTCACAGCAATTGTAACCACCTGCCTCCAAGGCTAGAGAGATCCCAGCCCTCCCTTCTCGCTGTTCTACCAGACAAAGCCTCCTGATCTGCAGAAAGTCATCATCACTGATATAATGAATGGGGTTAGTAAAAATGAATATGTGTTTATGTAATGGAGAAAGAAGAGGGTAACAGTCTGAAAAGGCAACCAGAGAATACGCATAGCTGTTTGGATAAGAAAACTCATAATGGGGAAAGGCTGCACAGACATAGAAGACCTGTTTAAGAGTCATGTCCAGGGTGGATGGAAACACATGGATCTCTGAGTGTTTAGGGTGTGAGACCTCCATTGGCTTCCTTTAGAAACATGAAAAACATGTTTCTGAAATCATTTGAGTGACTCAAATTGTGCCACCTTCACCTCCTATGGGTAAAACTGGTTCTGTACTCTTTAACAAAACAGAACTTTGGCCATTTTTAAATCCTCTAATAACCATATATGTGGGAGTTATCACTCTAGTGAATTGACTAGATATGCTTTAGGTACAGTTTTAAGGGACCCACTGATGTCACCATGTATCTGTGGTTGTACACCAAATGCAGAATGATTGTGAGTACCTCTTAAATTTTACCTAGATGCCTCCTGACTCAATGGGAAAAATAAGACAGGACTTTTCTATAGTAAAATATAATATATATGTATATATAAGATATATATACATATATAAGATATATATACATATATATGGTGTGTGTGTGTGTGTGTGTGTGTGTGTATACCATAGCCATGCAGTGAAAACACAATACATTTCAAAACTCTTAAAACAACTTTTGACACTGTCATGTCAAAGTGAAGATGAAAATAGGTGGGATTCTGGTTTGGTTGTTCATTGGGTGACGTATTCACACTGGAAGGCAGACACAAGCCAAATTCAACTACCTTGGAAGAGAAATGACAGATCTATTCCTCCCCATGGCACCAGTGGGGATTGTTTACAGAAATCAAAATGTTGGTGAAGGAGCATGTGCATATGGACACGGACAAACTCGCTCTTGGTGGCATAGAGCAAAGGCTGTTTTTGCAGATGGTATCTATCTTTTGCAAATCCCTAATTTTAGAATCATTTATTAATCATAAAATGTCTGATCTTGGCTAAAAGACAAACTGTTCCTCTTTTAACTGTTCTTGTGTTTAAATTAACCTTCAGCCTGGTCATTTACAGCCCATTTGTAGCCTTGCTGGAGCTAACTGTAGGTACTGCACAAGGTCAGTCTTGCCTATAGAGTGCAATTATGATCTGTACTCTGTTTCTTAAATCCCAGCCCTGTGCTATATGAAGGCAGACAGAGTGTGCAAGAGTAACAACTGCAGTGCTTTCCACCCCCAAAGAACAATCCATTTATCCCAAGTAGGTGACCCAGTTATTACAGTGAAGTCTCTGGAAGAAGAATGCAGATGACAGGAGATGCAAGCAGATTGCCTACACACTCCGGCTGTGAAGATGGGAGGCACAATGAGAAGAAAGGGATCTTTTTGGAGAAAAGATCCAAAAGAAATCATTCTGGGTAAAGGAAGGGGATGTAACGGGCAGAAGACAGACTGGTAGTAGAAGGGAAACCCAGAGGCTAAAGTTGTACTCGGTAATAACTTGCACACCAGCATCTTCCTGTGTCTTTGAGAGAATTAAGACATAAAGCAAACATGAACCAGGTAAGCTCCTTTGGGGTGTGAGATAGGATGTGAATACTTTTGAAGCTCAGGCATCGGTAAAAATGATAAAAGGCACCCACAAGTATGTAACATTTTGTTAAACTTGTGCCATGTGTTTCTACAAGATGAAGACTATGGGTTGCAGTCTAGCTCTTACAATAATACTTGAAGGACTCCTCTTAAAAGTATAGCACATGAGAATATTAGATGTATCAGCTTCATTTCTTAATTATTTTCTCTTGGAAATTTTTTGAGGCCTTCTATTAAATTCACATAAATATTCAGTAGCTTCTTGAAACCAATCAAAAACAAGAGTGCCACTAAATCTGAGAGAAATTGAGCATTCATTTTTAATTCCTTCTGACAGTAGACACCCTAATTTAAAGACAACTTCTAAGTCTCTGTGATAAAGCCATACCTGCCTCAGCACAAACTACTATAATCAACCTTCAGCATCAAAAAGCTCAGTGTCACCAGCACCCTAGTATCCTCTTGAAGTCACCTCCACTTTTTAGCTCACACAAGCTTTCACAGGCGAAAAGTTTCCTACCATATGATTAGAATATTAAGAAATGACTGGATAACACAAGATGAGTCAGCAACTATTTTTTTTCTTGAGACAAGATATTACCATGTAGCCCAGGCTAGTCCCAACTTTATAATCCTCCCACCTCAACCTTCCATATGTGGAAATTACTGGTATGTACTTCCACCCCAGGCCAGCTGGCATTTATTTTCTTCAAGGAAAAAAGAAAAAGAAGAAATGCACCCTAAGAGAAACAGCACATTCACAAAGCACCACCTGGTTATTCATCACATTCTGGGAGATGAGAATTCCCCGTTACTTAAGAAAAGCAATCCTTCCAGATCAAGGAAGTTACCACTGGAGTTCATTATGCTTTAGATCTTAAATGTCCCCCAAATGCTCCTATGTTGAAGGCATGATTTCTATTGATGATGTTGTTGACAGGTAATGGGATCTCTAAAGTGGGGTCCAGTGGAGAGAAGTGAGTCAAGCTCCCACTGCCTGAAACTTCATTAAACCATGAGCCAAAATAAACCTTTCCTCCTTTTAAGTTGTTTACCTCGGAGATTTTGTCAGGGAAACTAAAAGCTAACTCACAAATAGTCTATCTTTCCTCTTACTCTGATGGATTCAACTGAATTGCTTGAATAATATAAAATTATAACCTAGTTAACTCTCAAACTTAAAAAACACATCATTCCAAGAGTGCTATAGCATTACTCTTTCACCTACCAGGGAATTCACATGGGAATTTGTGCTCAACAATTTAACAATGATAACAAGAAAAAAGTTATTTATATATGTGTGTGTATATATGTATATATAATCATATTTTTCCAGTGGCTTTGTATATTTTAGCAAAAACAGTCTCATGCCAAAATCTGTTGGGAGCCGACTTTAGTAGAAAGCGGCTAGATCAACTTTGCAGCCATCTGGAACCATATACCCTGATGAAAGACTTGGTTGTCAAGAGCCTATAACAGCTGAAGCACACTCTGATAAGTATATTGTTTATCCCACATAGCTTGTTTTGCTGTTTAGTGACCTCAGCTGTATGGTACACGTGGTAAAATGTTTTCACCTGTGTTCTCCTGCTTGTGTATATAAATACCTCAGAATTCCCTTCAATAGGAGAGACTTGAGAAAATAGAGAAGAGACTGAATCACACCCTGTCTTGTCTTCATTCTTCGAGTCTCCTGCCCCTGCAGCCCCACTCTCTCTCTTGACCAGAGCACTTAGCCCAAAAGCATTGAGGCAAAGTAAAGGCCGCAACAAAAATCTTATATTTTAAAAAGAGAAGCATAGATTCAAGCTAACTGAAATCCAATTATTTCTCACTGAAACCCAAGTGGAGATGGCATATGTTGTACTGGACTAAGTGGTCCTTGCAGAAGAAACCCCAGTCCTCCCTTCCACTAGCACTGCAACAGAGTTTCAAAACTGTAGCTAGTTCAACTCGGCTTAGCTCAACTCAGCTGTTCTGGCTCAAACTCTTCTGCAAGCTGACTGATTCAAATTGGCTTCTCTCAGCTTCTGACTGGATTGTTCTGCTTGGAAAGACTGCCTTTGAATTCCACAAACTCCACTTAACTAAACAGCTTTGAACTGAAGAACTGAACTGAACTCCCTCACTGCTCTTTAAGTAACCTCTCTTTCCTGTCTGTTTTCATGAGTTGAGCCTCTCCTACCTCACATTCTGTCAGATTCTCCTAACACATTCTGTCAAATTTTTTTTCTGATTCATCACTTTGTCTGCTCCTCCATTAGACATCATTGTTTGTCTAGAATTAATGGTATGTACTAAAGGCATGTCTGTATTCCAGCCAGAGGGATTAAGAGATTGAGAGATTAAGGGTCTGCATTCCAAAATGTTATATAATCCCTTGCCAGAGCATCCATGTTGCTTAATTAAAATTCCTCTACATCTTCCCCCTTTCTGTTTAAGCTAAAAATCATGTACAGTTTGAATATTACAATGGGCTTGCAACAAAAACTGCTCCAGAGGGGGAAGGCAAGTAAGCCTAAGCAGACAAACGACTACTAGCATTCCAGTGATCTTTAACAACTGACTCTCAAGAAATGGCAAATCTAGCCAGAAGATGGTCATGCATGACTTTAATCCCAGTACTATGGAGGCAGAGGCAGGAGGATGCATCCAAGGCTTCTGTATGGGCAGGCTCTGGTACACCTCTCCATGACAACCACAGCCCTTCACTGAGGTGCTATGACATGAAGGTTTTACCTTAAGGAAAAAGTAAAACTCCCCTGGACTTTGATAGATTATATCTTTCACTTTTGTACTACTGTGTATTATTGTGTTCTTATTTCATATATTTCTGAACTCAAACTTTGCTTTAAGCTTCATTATCCTCAATGTACTGTGCTCCAGAGCATGTAACTTCAATTTTCATAAAAATCTATTTCTTACATAAGTTGATATGTGAGTCTATTAATGTTCACTCGTTCAGTACTTCCTGTCTAACTTCTTCTCGATCTCATAAATATGAAATGGAAAGAGAGCAGGAAGCATGCACAAGACCATTTTTATATATTTACATAATGAAAAGTGGTAAGTAATGTGAACAAAAAGTCAAAAGGGAACTCAACACGTGGCAGCTCAGATCATCCTGATAGATGGACCATCTTGCAAAGAGTCTGCTAAAATAGCAGTTGGAACAGCAGATTTCTCTTTAAAAGATGGTTGTTGTTTTTTTTTTTTTTTTTTTTTTTTGTTATTTGAGTCAAGATTTTATGTAGCCCAGGCTGGCCTTTCATTTGTATGTAGCTGATGATGGCCTTGAACTCTGAATCCTCCTACCTATACCTCCTGAATGCTCAGATAACAGGCCCACAAAACCATGATCAGCTAAGAAGATGATTTTTTTTTTTTAAGACAATCTTTAAAAACGATTAAAAGTGAGCAGGGCATGGTGACTCATGCCTTTAATCCCAGTACTCAGAAGGCAGAGACAGGAGGATCTCTGTGACTTCCAGGCCAGGCTGGTCTTCAAGGAGCCAGGGCTGTTACACTGAGAAACCCTGTCTCAAAGAACAAAACGAAGATTTATGTTGAGGCCCACACTCTGCCTCAACACTTTGGTGCTAAGTGCTCTGGTCAAGAGAGAGAGTGTGGCTCTTGGGGCAAGAGACTCGAAGAATGGAGACAAGACAGGGTGTAATTCAGTCTCTTCTATTTTCTCAAGTCTTTCTTATTGAAGGGAATTCTGAGGTATTTATATACACAAGTAGGAGAACACAGGTGAAAACACTTTACCATGTGCACCATACAGCTGAGGTCACTAAACAGCAAAACAAGCTATGTGGGATAAACAATATATCAGAGTGTGCTTCAGCTGTTATAGGCTTTTGACAACCAAGTCTTTCATCAGGGTATATGGTTTCAGATGGCTGCAAAGTTGATCTAGCCACTTTCTACTAAAGTCTGCTCCCAACAGGTCCCCCTTTTTAAATTTTTTTCAAAAGGGAAGGCTGGAAAAACTTACGGAAACCATGCCTGTCCTAGGTTGGAACAAAGGACCCCAGCCTCACTTAAGATGGTGAGGCCTCCCTTATTTTAGGGGCAAGGGTCTCGATATGCTCTCTTACCCGTCATTGGCTAACCGGCTTAGCACGCAAGTTAGGGGTTAATCCTCATCAGTCTTGATGACAGAGGTTTCAGAGTCCCCTACTTCCAGCCTGTAATAGCGGACCTGTATGGGTTTCATTTGTTATCTGTTGCCGTACCAAAGCCATCAGTTTGAACAGCATGAACCTGAAAGACAAGAGACTTAATATCTAAACTGTTGATATAAAAGCAACACTCTTTAAGGCAACACACAACTTCCCCTGTTGGAGAAGTGAAAGGTCTAAGCCTTGTACCCACAAATTTATACCAATGAAATCCTTGAATTTTGCATCAGCTTAGTAACAATTATACAGATAAAGACAGCCTAATATTAACCACCTTAGTCCCCAAGTCCAGGGAATTGGGGCGCCGACTCTTCATTAACTTCTTCAAGCTGAACATGGGCGTTGACTTTTGGAAGAGGAATGAGGGGAAGGGTAAATTGATAAGCATCTGAAGTCTGTCTTAACTGCATCCAGCTGGAAGTCCAGGGCATCAGTGAACATGCAGGTGATAAGATTCACTCTCCAAAGCTGTGTATTCTGCAATATACAAATCTCAAAACAAATTTTAGTATCAAGATAATTATTTTGATTTTCTGAAATCTAGTCTTCTGGAGGCCTACCTCTGTCATGTCTGATCCATATAATTCTGGAAGACATAACTACTACCTTAATGACCTCACCAGAAAACACATAGAAAAACCTTTTCCAAATTAGCCTTTCCTTAAGCCAGTAACCAGAAAAACCTTTACATTGAGTTTTTATCCAGAAAAATATTATACAACTCAGAATCACACCCATTTTGAAAGTTAAATCAATTAACATTATCATTCTGCTTAGCTCTCTGTCTAGAGCAGCCTTCTATTTATTCCTCGCGTCTTTAAAGCCTTTTTCATCTGTTTTTACTCACTTATTTCTTGCCCCATTTTCGTTACTATAACCTTTATTTATCTGGCTCTCTTGACTCAGAGCAGCCTGCAATTTACTTCTTGCATCTTTAAATCCTTTTTCATCTGTTTCTATTTACTTATTTCTTGCCCCATTTTTGTTACTATGCAATCACCTTTGTTTCACTTCCGAATTCAGCCAGCTCTGTCAGTCGACTGGTTCTCCAGCACAGGGTGTCTTCCACTATATCCCACTTACTGGAGTTCAAAGGCTGAGGCTATGTCAGTCGGACTGGTTCTCCAGCGCAGGGTGTCTTCCACTGTATCCCGCTTACTGGAGTTCAAACATTGAGGCTCTGTCAGTCCACTGGTTCTCCAGCGCAGGGTGTCTTCCACTGTATCCCGCTTACTGGAGTCCCTGTTCAGGCACCACTAATGTTGAGGCCCACACTCTGCCTCAACACTTTTCCTCAACACTTTTGTTGCTAAGTGCTCTGGTCAAGAGAGAGAGTGTGGCTCTTGGGGCAAGAGACTCGAAGAATGGAGACAAGACAGGGTGTAATTCAGTCTCTTCTATTTTCTCAAGTCTCTCTTATTGAAGGGAATTCTGAGGTATTTATATACACAAGTAGGAGAACACAGGTGAAAACACTTTACCATGTGCACCATACAGCTGAGGTCACTAAACAGCAAAACAAGCTATGTGGGATAAACAATATATCAGAGTGTGCTTCAGCTGTTATAGGCTTTTGACAACCAAGTCTTTCATCAGGGTATATGGTTTCAGATGGCTGCAAAGTTGATCTAGCCACTTTCTACTAAAGTCGGCTCCCAACAGATTTAAAATATTTTAATGTGCTCATCAGCATAGTCTATAGGTGTGAAACATGTGAGCACCAGAAATTAGACCTTTTCTGGACTTCCTTTAAAGGTGCATGTGATGAGTCACTCACTCTTTCATTGCAAAAATAGCTCAGAGCTGCCATCAGAGCAAGTCAATCTCACAGAGAAGTTCAGTTCATGCATTCCTTTATAATCATGCCTTACAAAGTAGAACTTTCCTATTTGATGACCTACCTCGTTCGCCAGACTTGACTGCAAGTGACTTTAGACATTCAAAAAGACCAAAGCAACCTCAAAGAGTAAAGATTGCCAACCTTTAAAAGGGCTCCTAAGCAGGAGATGGTGGTACCTGCCTGTGACCCCAGCACTCTGGAGGCTGTGTCTTTGTGACCGGCTTAACTGTGATCAGGATGAATGGGTTGAGAGGCAAGGGAGAAAAGTCAAAATACTATCTTGAGCAGCAGCTGAAATATGGAAAGCCTCCAAGAAGCATGGAACCCTCCAAATCACTCCAAGGTGATTTGGAAGGACAGAGGTAGGCCTGCACCCACTGTGTGACAATTATCCAACAAATACTGAATAAAAAATAAAACTGTGGGCTAGAAAGATGGCTCAGTTGGCAAAGTACTTGCTGTGCAAGCATGAGGACTTGGGCTCAGATCCTCACTGCTCAGGTAAAATTCAGGCCAGGTGGCACATATGTAGAACCCCAGTTCTAAGGCTTGAGTAGAACAGGAAGATCCTAGAGTCTTATTGGATAGCCAGCTTAGCCAAAACAGGAAGTTCTGGGTTTGGTAAGAGATCCCATCTTGGTTAGGGTTTCTATTGCTGTGAAGAGACACCATGACCAAGGCAACTCTTATTTGAAAAACAATATTTAATTGGGGCTGGCTTACAGGCTCAGAGGTTCAGTCCATTATCATCAAGGAGGGAGCACAACATTGTCCAGGCAGGCATGGCAAGGGAGGAGCTGAGAGTTCTACATCTTAATCTGAAGGCCTCTAGGAGAAGACTGACTCCCTCAGGCAGCTAGGAGGAGGAACTCAAAACCTACCCCCTCAGTGACACACTTCCTCCAACAAGGTCACACCTACTCCAACAAAACCACACCTCCTAATAATGCCACCCCCTGGGCCAACCACATTCAAACCACCACAGATGCCTATCTCAAAAAAAAATTAATAATAAGATGGAAAGTGATAGAAGAAGATACCTGAAATTGACTTCTGTCCTCCACATGCACATTCACTGGCTGAGCACACTTGCACAACATGCACGCACACACACACACAGTGCTCACACATGCACATTCACTGGCTGAGCACACCTGCACATACACACACACACACACACACACACACACAGTGCTCACACATGCACATTCACTGGCTGAGCACACACCTGCACACATATACATGCTTATATACACATAACACACAAATAAATTGTATTTCTATTTGACTATTAATCACATCTCACAAAGTTCTACATTCAATTTTTTGGTCAGGGAGAAACAGATGAAACAGATAAAATTGTTATCTCACAACCCAGAAGTCCCTCAGAACTTTTATACATTTCCACAGTTTTGAGAGTTAAGCTGACCAAGTCAAGTCCAGGCCTAAGAACAGAGATGTGTCAGTAATAATTATAATGCACATGTAATTGGGTAGAAAGAAGTGACTTGTAGACAAGAAAATCATATTCCAAAGAACTCATGATTCAAATGCAGGACTAAGGGAATGTAATCAACCCTCTTCTTAGCTAAAAAGATAGCAGTTGTATCCATAAAACGGAAGTTTCACATAGGGGGAAAAAGCAGTCTCAGTGTTTAATTTAATCTCTGCATCTTTGTGTAGCTTCATAGGCAGCAATATCTCCATTCTGCTCATGATTCACTATGTTCCCTGTTGGCTATGTGATGGCCCCACAATCAAGACAGTCCTGGGAAAGTGAACACAGAGGAGAGACAAGGAATTTAACACAGCCAGGCGTGCACCAGAAGCAAGCTTGCTCAGTCCAGGCCCAAGAAAGGGGCCTGCAACTACACTGGACTATGTGACCCACCAGAACATCCCAGAGAGGAACCTGGAGAAACGACTCAAACAATCAAGGAGAAAGTATAGGCTCCCCTCACACTACCTTTCCACTGATTTAATGGCTTCCACGGAACAGCTTTCTTGAGCAGACTTTGCTAGGCACAGCCCAGAACCTGTAAGGAGCATTCTCAGCATAAGCTTCTGGGAAATGATAAAGTGCACACATTGCAGATATAAGGGATATATAAATACTTAACAATTGCAGCATCACTACTGTTCTGCCCACAGAAAGCCATTACCACTGTCTTTATGACAGAAGGTTTAATGTAGCTGAATCCTGCTCAACTGTAATATTCACTCAAACACTAAGGTCCAATTTTATAGTGGCAAATTTTTCACCCCAAATCACAGTCACAACCCAATCCAGTTCTAGTATTCTGATACCACATCTTCCATGAAATAGCTCTCCTTCAGCCTTACCTGCTTTCCAGCTCACTGCCTTCCTAATTCCCCAGAGCCTGGCCCAGTGCTCAACTTATGGTATGCACTCAATAAATTATGAAAGGATGAATGAGCAGTTCAAAATTACAGCCCCTGTCTCCTCTGAGAGAGGCCCTAAACAAGAGAGATAATGATGACAGCCACCAGATGAGGCAGGCGCTTCAAGTACATAAGCACTAAGCCTAACCATCCCCTTACAAGGCAGATAAACTTAGTTACATACTTTCCATGCAGGGAGCTGGGACTTAGAGTCAACCAATAACAATATTACCCAACTTGAAATTATCAGTTGCCGGATCTGAGCTCTAAACACAGTCTGTTGGTCTCTGGCATCAGAATTCTTGACTAACTTTGGGGAAGAACAGGTATAGTTCCTAGACCTAGATCTAAATCTAGACCTAGACCTAAACCTAGTGCTTATTCCTGTCATGATGTAGGAAGTTTGCTTAAAGAGATCCCTCACCCACCATGTAATAAGATCAATTTTTCAACTCTTGTATGAATTCTGTTGAATCATAACATTATCTTCCCACCTCTCCAGTTGCAGAAGTAGTGGAGGCTCAATCCTTGACCTTTATATCCATTTGAGGTTCCCATCAACTCAAAGAGGAAAACCAAGTAAGAAACAGTAGACTCTAGTGATAACTTGGGGCAGTTCTTGCCTTGCAAGCATGAGAACCTGCATCCAGTCATCAGAGCCAGGCATGGTGGGGCATGGTTGTAATCCCACCACTACAGAAACAGATCCCTGGAGCTTGCTGGCCAAGGCTACTGGTAGACCTCAGGCCAGTGAGAGACCCTACCTTTCAAAACAAGATAGGTAGCTTTCAGGAATGACACATGAAGTTATCTTACTGGCCTCCAAATATATGCGCACATACGTGCACACGTACACTACCTTTATTCTCTTCCTTTACACGCTCTGTGGCCAAGCCAAACAACTGTAAGCTATCAGAAAAACACCTTACTATGTGTCTTAGTTAGGGTTTTACTTCTGTGAACAGACACCATGACCAAGGCAACTTCTATAAGGACAACATTTAATTTGGGTTGGCTTACAGGCCAGAGGTTCAGTCCATTATCATCAAAATGGGAGCATAGCAGCATCCAGGCAGGCATGGTGCAAGCATAGCTGAGAGTTCCACATCTTCATCTGAAGGCTGCTAACAGAATACTGACTTTCAGAAAGCTAGGATGAGGGTTTTAAAGCCCACACCCACAGTGGCACACATACTTTAGCAGAGCCACACCTTCTAATAGTGCTACTCCCTGGGATGAGCACATACAAACCATCACACTATATTCAAAATAACACCTTCCTTTCTTGCTCCACATTCTCTCTCTGTAGGACAGTCTTCAGTCCTCATAAAAATAGCCCCTGGAAGACCTGTGAGTTAACAGAAGAGTCACATTTTTATGGAGACTTAGTTTCTAAAATCAACAAATTAAATAAATAAAATTCTTACAGTTGTAAATAATAAATATAAGTAAATATACTATGCAAATAATTGATATATAAATTATATACGAACCAGGTGGTAAGATGGCCCAGTAGGTAAAGGCTTTTGCCATGCAAGCCTAGAGACCTGAGCTCAATCCCCAGAACCCACCTAAAGATGGAAGGAGAAAAGTGACCATACAAAATTGCCTTCTGGCCTTCACACGTGTCCTGTAGCATACACACATTAATAATTAATAAATCTTAACTTATACACAAAATAAACAACATATAGGCAAGTGTGGATGTAGGTGCAGATACTGGCACATCTCACTCACTCTGCCTATGAGAATATTTCCAGGCAGAATTTATGCCATCCTTGTCTGATGTATGGTATTTTCTGATCTGTGATAGGCAACTTTGCAACACACACACACACACACACAAAAAAAAAAAAAAAAAAAAAAAGACATCTTTGTTGCTGTGACACCTTACTCCAGGGTACACTCTGAAATCAGAGATTAGTATCAATCCTTAAGGAGAAGCAGTGTCACTCAATCACTTGCCCAGACAGAGCCAATAAATCCAAGGATAAACACAACTCGGTGTGGAAGTCTCTGCTACATTAGGAAAGAAAGACAAGAAAGCAACTCACCAAAAGATCGCCCTGAACAGCTCACCCTGTCACAGCCATGTCTAGTTTTTACTTTTCTTTGTCATTTTTTTCATTTCTCCATGTATCTTCTGCTCCTTTCATTGCCCTTTCCTAGACTTCAGAAAAAGTCACTAGTACCAGGCATAGACGTTAATGGCATCCTCATATCTCCCTAGAGATGTCTTCTTTCCTTTGGAGGTTTCTTGTTCCCTTTTCCACCTACTCATAAGCACACAGTCCTTTAAAGGGAAAATCGGATGTTTTGACCCATTGGTATTGTGTGTCATTCTCAGGTTCCTCCTACCTTTCATCTCTGGTTCATCTCGGAGACACTGCCGGGTTGAATGCTGGGCTGGACATTCTAAGCAGAAAGGCAGTATGTCTGAACATGGCCACCCTGCCCAGCAAGCAAGCTGGGGAAAACATGCTACTCTGTAGCCCCGGCTCGCCCCGGCTCGCCAACACCCAGCAGCATCTCATGACCAAGACGGTTTTCATCCTACTGATTACTGATTTCTGGGTTTTGGTTTTTGGTTTTTTTGTTTTTTTTTTTTTAACTTTTTAAAAAACTTTAAGCAATATTCACTAATTTTTATAAGCAAAATCACTTTAGGTGCTGTAGAAAAAGGAGTCCAACTTAACCTGATAAATGCAACCAAAAAAAAAGAAATGGAGGAAAAAAAAATTTTTGAGACAGGGTTTCTCTGTGTAGCTCTGGCTGTCCTGAAACTCACTCTGTAGACCAGGCTGGCCCTGAACTCAGAGATTTTCCCTGCCTCTGAGGAGGAATCTTCTTAATGTGAAGAAGAAAGCCAAAAACTCTAGACTAGAATTAAACCTGGTCAGGAAGTCAAAGTCTTGACTAGGGAGGAGCTGTAACGGTTTGATTGAAATTCCCATTGCCGGCTATATTTATATGCCCATTCAGGTGCTCGTAAAGGAAGGGCATTTTTATTACGAACACTGTAGATCACTTTGAATACATTTCCCTGTGCTTTGCGTTGCTCCTTCCCTCTTCTTTCTATAATAATACAAATTAAAGGGCAGAGGCATCAGGTAGCAATGATGGATTTTCACAGCTATTTGGCTTGTGCAGCAACAAAGCTTAATATTATTCTAGTGACGTGATCTATTTGACCTAGAAGGATCAGCTTGTTCATCACATGCAGTGGGTAGTGCTGAGGAATTAGCTTTCTTAGCCTGGGGCAATCAATAGATTGACAAACTAGCCTTTTTTTTAAGTCCAAGGCTTATTTTATAGGGATATTAAGCTTTTGGTGTTCCTACAACAACAGGACCCCAGGCCTCCACAAAAGATTTCACAGCTGAAAGCCCTCACAGAGGCCAGTTATGTCTGTAAAGAGGTTCTCGAATATACAGAACCAACCAAAGGTGTGGGAGTGGGTAGCTAATAGACACAGCCATTCATGTGAAATCACTATGGACAGATTTAAAAATATATAAACACAACCTTGAACACCTGAGACGGGGAGAGGTACTTTGTGTGAATTATCCTGCGGCTGTTGCAACTTCAAACAATGCTCCTCTAGCTATTTTGAAAACATTATGTGAGAAGCAAAATAAGGAGCGAGTAAAAGACGAAAAACTGTGATAATGGCTGAGCGTGTTCCTCTGCCATTTGCCCAGTCTCACACAGAGCCGTCATAACCCAGCCACAGTCCCCCGCACCCCCCCCCCCCCCATGTCCAGAGGTGGAAAAGTACTTAAGGTTCACAGGAAGCTTGCCTGGGAATGTGGAGAACCTTCTAGCAAGACATTCTATTTTGCAGTTGGAAAGGATGAAGAAGAAGAAGAAAGCAACTGGGGTGCAGATCCCCAAGCCAAGATAGTCATTGCTTAAATGAATCCTCATAGAAAGCTAATACAGAACGCCGGGGTTTCCAGTCATTAAAAGCTAAGGGGGTGGAGTATCTTGCGTTGGAAAAGGGACTTCTTTCTCAAGGATATATATATATTTCTCCCGTAGACTCCTGCATAATTCTGGGATTTGCCATTTCCGATAATGTGTACCGCTGGCCCCACTCGCCCGGTTTTTAAATATTCCCTATTGAAAAGACAGAGCCCATGCGGTGAATTTTGATTAAAAACTCGTATCATGGCTTTCCTAATACCAAGCTGGTGTTTTCAAAGGGTACTGTAATTCCTAGCTGGAGAACTATAATATTTCAAACAAAGGATATGATAAATTATAAAGCAGGCAAGAAATTATTCGATTAAAAAAGACAGTGTGAGCTATTTCCCTCTGGAACATATTAATAGCCCCCCAACTGATCCCTCCGGTAATCTAGGCAGGGTGAAATTGAGCTTTTCCAAGCAACCCACAGCACTGCCAATGCCAGAGAACGGAGCTGGAGCTGGAGGAGGCAAATCAGAGCCCTGGAGGAGCAAGCACAGCAGTAACTAGGAGCATTGATTACACTCCAAATCAATGCGAGATGCTGACAGGGCGCGGTGGTAGGAAAAGCCGTCAACCAAATTGCGCCTCCTGAGTCCTGCCCGTCAGTAGGTGTTACTATTCATACATGCAAATCAACAAGAACGAACACAGAACAGAGATTAGAGCAAGAAGGGGGCAGAAGACGGCAGGAAGAAAAAGACTTCAGCTCAGCCCGCAGATCAGAGTGGCAAGCATTATCATAAACATAAAAATCCTCAAATCCCTCATCCGTTCAACTTCACAGGTGTTTTGCTTTAGAAAAAAAAATATTAAAAAGTAAACCTCAGATTCCTTTGCATTAAAACTGCCTAGATTCTGTTTTATCGTTGAACAGCTGTTCTTTCAAGTTCTGGGCAAGCCTTCTAAATCTCTATCTTGATTAGTCTAATTATGCAATGGGGGAATCTACTTAAAATCTAAGACCAACCTTGTATTTAGCTCTGCATTTTGTCCCCACACGCGTCATTATGCTGCTTCGTGAGTCGTAGTTTGGGCCAATCTGGGAAGCATGCCTCTGAGAGCAAGAAAATCTAAGAGCATATTGATATGTGGAACAGTTACTCTGTGTCCTGGTGACATCAGCAGAGGAAACCTCATAAGGAGATTCCTGTGAGCGTGGGGTTTTTTAGCATGCTCTTCCTTAGATGCTTTTTTTTTTTTTTTTTTGAGATGTGAAAACTGACTTTGCAATAGACTTGCCCATATTCAAAACCCTTACAGGTAATTTACCAGCTCATGGAGACAATGTGAAACTCCATAACCAACATCAAAACAGAAATTCTCCTCACAGGAAAAATCCATGTTAGGGGATGGAGGCTCCAGTAACCTTTGGAAGTGCCGTTGGGAAAAGCTTGACCGGCCTGAGTAGCTGTAAGGCCATTACCAATTCTCAGCCATAACGCTCAATCGGAGACTCGTCGAGCAGCCGGAGATGCAAGTCACTCTCACGCAGCAGAGCTCCCCCACCCCCACCCCGGAAATGAGCAGAGAGACCTAGAATGGCTGCAGGAGGACCACCACACCCCTGTTTGAGGGAAATCTCTTCTTTCCAATCCCATCAATGAAAGCTGCTTCATTGGAAAATCTCAGCCAGCTGTGAGGTGTTAGCAGCGGTACCAACCCTTCATTTACTCGTGGTTTCATACACGCTGATTCATCTGCTCTCAACCTTCAGTAAGAACTTCTCCCAACCAGAAACCCACCGTCACAATGAGTAGGGAAAAAATCCCCTCTGGAACCCTTAAGATGACTTTGTGGGTAAAGGCACTTATCACCAAACCTAGTGGCCTGAGCTCAGTCCCTGGGACCAACATGATAGAAGAAGAAAACTGACTCCTTCGAATTGTCCTCTCACCTCCTCTGTAGCACCTGCGTCTATACACTTACATACACAAATAAATAAACACGTAACAGTTACCATCTTCTGCCATGCAATGTGCTAATTATTTTTTGCCCAGATGCCAAGTGGTCCAAACCTAAGCACTATCAGAACCCTTCTTTAGAGCTGAAAATGCTGTCTGCAAAATTCAGAACTAGTCTTTGATGAAAACCAGATTTGTGTCGGTTTGGATAGCAATAAATGGCCCGCACAGATTTATGCAATGCTTGGCCACAGGGAGTGGCACTGTTAGGTGTGACCTTGTTGGAGGACGTATGTCACTGTGGGGTGGGCTTTGAGGTCTCTTACGCTCAAGCGACACCCGATGCAATACAATCTCCTTCTGCTGCCTACAGATCAAGATGTAGAACTCTCCCTCCGCAGCTTCAAGTCTACCTGCAAGCCGCCATGTCCCACAATGGTAATAATGGACTAAACCTCTGAAACTGTGAGACAGTCTCATTTAAATATTTCCCTACTTTTCAAAAGCTAGAAGATGATCTGCATCACCAGGAAAGTAGGGTGGAGTCTGCCAGCCACATGCCACATATCTCCTCACATCTCATATCTTCAATCACATTTGTGTCCCAACATCAGCACTAGAGATCAGACCATCTTCAATAGTAAAAGTAAAGACTCTGTACAATTGTGTTTATTTGTTTATTTATTTTGTGTGCACATGAGCGAGCATCCCATGGTGCACACCCACCAGCTGAGTCCCAGAGATTCAACTCAACACGTCAGGCTTAGCAACCAGTACCTTAATCCACTGAGCCATTTTGCCTGCCCAAGCACAGACCTTTTTTAAAATGAAGTCTGAAATAAGCCAAGAGAAACAGAGTGTTCAAATTGGGATCCTGACAGTAAAGCAGGAAGCAAACAGACCAAAATTCCATCCCCAAACATCTATGCAAATGAAGCACCTCAAACTTGTCTCTACCATTCAATTCAAAATAAAACTCACTGTGTGGTAGCATCTCTGGTCTCACTCACATCTGACTTAGAAGATATTTAGGTGGTATTTGACACTCTAGACATTAAAGTTGATGTTGGCGTAAGCTAAACCTTCGCGGAGTGCTGGGACTGGCTGAATGTCTGCCAGCATACACGAGAGTCCAGTTCTTGAACCTCCACACATAAGAAAAGTAAGCAAATACTTAAGCCCTTTATTTAAAATTCCATCATAGTATTTGCATATAACCTATGCATCGCATCCTCTCATATATTTTAAGTCATATATAGATTACTTAAAATACCTAATATAATTAATATATTATGGCAATTGTTGATATATTATATTATTCAGAAAATAATAACAAGAGGCAAAGTCTGCAATGTGTTCAGTACCTACACAGCACTGATAGGTCTAACCACAATTTCAATCTGTAGTTAATTGAATCTATGACTATGGAGACCATGGATACAGAGGACCCACTGTATTTTGAGTGAGAGAAGGTCATTGATGGGTGGGGCTGGAGTCCAAGAATGGTATTCCATGGTCTGAATATTTGTGTGTCCCCCCAAATTCCTATGTTAAAGTCCTCCCCCCTAATGTGATGTCATCGCAACATGAGGTCTTTGGGGCAATCATTTATCAGGGCTGAGGCTTCATCCCTGGCATTAATGCACATACACAAGAAATCTCATCGGCTAGCCTGTCCCTTCCCTCATGGGAAAACACAGCCAGAGGTCCCTCATAGGATTGACAACATTTTAATTGACTCTTTCAAAACAGCTAATATAAATACTGTGTAGGTGAATCACCCTGATCTGATCACTGTATTTATATGTGTGCATTTAGGCTCTACATTGTAGCTGGTAAATATAGATAATTGCTGTGTCAGTTACAATTATAAATTCTTTAGAAGGAAATTACTCTTCCGATCTATTTCCATGAAAAGATCATTTCCCTCACTCTTCCTATTGACTTTTGCCTACGACTGTAGCATTCCTTCTAGGTCAGTCTCAGAGTTACCTTCACCTTCAAGTGAAAGTAGTTACTTGTGTAAAGGATTTATTTTAAATTATTTCTTTCATACAATTAATATTCACTGTGGTTGTTTTCAAATATGTCCACAAATTATCTGATATGCTTATCTCTACCGCAACTCAATTCCTCCCCCTGTAACTATATTTAATGACTGTCGTGGGAGCCAACAACATCCTGAGTCAATGTGTATCACTGATATGAGCACGGCCATGTCAAGGTTCCCAATGCCTCAGACAGAAGTGAATGACAAAGCTTCCCCCTCCCCTTCCCTTCTCTCTCTCTGTTCCTTTCCCTTCTCTCTCCTTCCCTTCTCTCTTCCTTCCCTTCCCCTCCCTTCCCCTCCCCTCCCTTTCCTTCTTTTCCCTTTCCCTCCCTTAGCCAGTGTGCAGATGCTGACACGGTGCAAAAAGTCCTCACCCCAGCTTCCTTCTCCCTGATATTGACAGCCTGAGACTACTGCCATGAGAGTACCCACAGCTGAGACCAGGTAAACCTGCCTCCTTGTTCAGCTATTCAGCTGTACACAGTAAACCTGTCTCCTTGAATCAAATGTGCTGAGTTATGGTACATTATCTGTTGGTAGTCTCCATCAGAGCACATGATCTACATGATCCCAGCTTTTCTATACATGTGTCTGTGTGTCTGTCCTTTCAGTATTTTGTCACTCCAGGCAGGGCAACCCCAAAATCATGTAGTTTGAGGCAGTTACTTTTCTCATAGCTGTATCAAGATATGTGACAGAAGTTTGAGAGTACAACTCTAGCTGTGACAACGGGAGCATCGGGCAGCTGGTCACCTTGTGCACACAATCAGGAAGAAGAGAGAGATGAACGCTAGTGTGCAGCTGGATTCCTCCTTTTCCTCCTTTTTTATTTAGTCCGGGACCCCAGCTCTTAAAAGGGTGCAGCCCACATTCAAGATAGGTATTCTCTTCCCAGTTAAACTTCCCTGGAAACACCTACATGTATGCCCAGAGGTAACTAACTCCCTTAGGTGATTCTAAGCCCTGTCAAGGTGACTGAAGATTACCAATGACAGTCCTGTCTTGTAAACAGATGTACTGTGACAGAAATGATAGCACATGACTCACAAATGTTATCAGAACAGACACTATGGCTGGACTCTCTCTCCCTCCCTCCCTTCCAAGCTCCCTCTCCCTCTCCCTCTCTCCCTCTCTCCCTCCCTCCCCCTCTCTCTCTCCCTCCCCTTCTCCCTCTCCCTCCCCTCCCCCTCCCCTCCCCCTCCCCTCCCCCTTCCCCTACCCCTCTCCCTCTTCCTCTCTCAGAAAAGCAGCTATTCATTTCTAAGGATACCCACCCCAATTTATAAATGGTGACCTCATGACAGAGAAATAACATCTTCTTTCAACCTCATAAACTTTCTGGGCATGGATGAGACGTCCTATGCATAGATCATCTTGCTCCATTTAGTCCTTCAGAAGATAGCAGTCCTGGCCGGTGGGACCTCAGGAACATCCCTGAGACAATACCAACCAGTAAAACCTCTCTCGATCCCCAGCCCACAGAAACTCTGTAAGATGATAAATATTGGTCTTAAGCCACAGAGCTTGGAGTCAATTCATTACACAACAATGGATAACTCACAAATTCGCCATTGCAAAAAAAAAAAAAAAATACTGAATTTCCCATCCGCCATGTGCAAGATGTGTCCGCACATGACCCCATGTGTATACATGTAGCACCTGTTCATGTTTTCTCTCCAATGGTATTCATAGACCCACAGGAAAGTCTGGGTAACAGAACATTCGTGCAGACTTACAACAAGCTCGTTTAGAAAAACAGGTTTTCCCTGGCCCACTCTTTTCATCCTTTTGCAAATCTCTGGCGCTCCACAGCAAAGTGTGCCATCATCATGGGTGTCTCTGAGATCTGACGCTGTGCCACATCCATGCTTTGTCCTGCTTGTTTCCCGCTAAGTGAGACTAAATGAGAAACACAACAACATTTTCAAATAAGCAAAGAGACAAATTCTTGGAAGAAAACTGTCATCTAATTTTAGTGGCAGCACAAGACTAAGTTTTTTCACTAACAGGCCACAAATGAATGTTCCTGGCACCTGCTTATTCCAAATGTTATGTCTCCCTAGCTCATCATTAACAATACAGACCAACATCCAAGATTGTGAACAGGGGGAGAATACAAATTCCAACAGAATGCCTGTGCCTGGAGGTGGCACAGACCACCCTACAGCTATTTAGAAAATCCCACCTTGGGTCCTAACTCTCAGGCACTGAGCTGACAGCCCTTTTATTTGTCTTACACTTTGGATGTGTCTCTCTTTTTGTCAATAATTTATTTATTCAGTTTACATCTCAGTCACAGCCCCCATTATCTCCTCCCCTGTTCCTCAGAGTAGTGGAAGCTGCCTTTGGTACCAACCTGCCCTGGCACATCAAGTGGAAGCAGGACTAAGTGCATCCACTCCCACTGAGGCCAGACAAGTCAGCCTAGCTAGAGGAAAGGAATTCAAAGGGAGACAATAGAGTAAGAGACAGTCCGTCTCCAATTGTTAGGGGACCCCCATGAAAACCAAGCTGCACATCTGCTACAAATGTGTAAGGGGCCCATGCATGCACTTTGGTTGGTGATTCAGTCTCTTGAGACCCCAGGAGTAGAGATTTAGAGAATAGCCAACCAATAACTGGCCCAACTTGAGACCCCTCCCATGGAAGAAAGCCAGTCCATGACACCATTAATGATACTCTGTTATGCTTGCAGACAACAGCCTAGCATAACTGTCTCCTGAGAGGCTTCATCCAACAGCAGATGGAAACAGATGCAGAGACCCACAGACAAACATCAGGTGGGGCTCAAGGAGTCTTGTGGAAGAGTGAGGGGAAGGATTGAAGGGGCAAGAGGAGTCAAGGACACCACTGGAAGTTTCTCTTTTAAGGCAGTCTGAGAGTGTCTGCTTCCCTGCTCTCCTGCGCTTCTCTCTGATGCACTCCATAAACCAATACCTTTCTTTCCTTTGCCAACACATGTAGGATTGAACAGAACCTCTCTCTAGATAATGAGTCCCTGCAGTCTAATTGGCAAAAACATAAGAGCTTTGGTTCCAGATTTCATACCATGCCTGGATGTGTATAGGTGTCTCTGTGTCTGGATAACACAAAAGATAAAAAGAAAACAAAGTAGAAAGACGTGTGGAGGAAAGAAGGGAGGGTGATAGAGAAGGAGAGAGAGAGGGAGAGAGGGAGAGAGGGAGGGAGAAAGAAAGAGAGGGATGGAGGAAGGGAGGGAGGGAGGGAGGGAGGGAGGGAGGGACAACAAATGAATGAGAGATCACTCAGCTTTGAATCCTGCTGTTACTGCATTTAAAGAGACTGGTACACATCAGAGCTGCTCAGCACTTTTGACAAGAAGCAGAAGCAGAGTGTTTGGGTCATTGGATAGCCTGGCTTTGGATCCTGGTTTAGCCTTTTCTCAGGTTTGTGCCACTTAGAGAATGGGATAATATGTTCCTGGGAACCTGTAGCCACTTAGTCTCTTTAAGCTTTAGGCTCCCAGGTCCCCAACTCCCAAGATAATAGGGATGTTAGATGCCAGGGGCCTGCCCTGCCTGGGTTCCTCATCTCTCTTTCTGGAAGGCTGGGGTTGGGGGAAGCACTGGCTGATGGCAGATGAGGCCCAGGACAGCCTCAAGGTCAATACTTCGGACAGAACAAAACGTAAGTATCTGGGCCTGGCAAGAATGCCCAGCAAGAAACTCTGAACTCTTCTAACTCTTAAGTGTACATACATATAGACAGACAAACAGATATACATTTGGCAATTAATTCCTGCTGGCAGCAGCAGGGAATTAAGTAAGGATTAATTGTTAGAGGTTCTTCCTTTATTGCTCAGAAGCCTCACCTCTCACTGACCAGGTGGGAGGGAGGCCTGAAACAACTCTTTGTGAACCAGGAAAAGAAAATCATGCTTTCAGAAAGAAAAACTTTTACACAGGCAATACACTCAGAAACACACATATTTATACATACACACAGACATGTTGGGCCCAGCCACCTGTCTCATCAATTCCACAAATATCCATGCATACTTAAATACACACAAATATTCATATGTGTGTATATGCATATTATATATGTATATATATACATACACACACACATACACATATATTTGGTGGATGGATGGAGCTAAAGCCCCCCCCCCCAAACAAGCTTCACACTCATTATGGATGAAAAATAAGCTCCAACTTTTTTTCTCAGAGAAAAAAAAGTTTCTATGTTTCTATTACTGAGTGAAAGAAACCCAAGTCTGGAAGAAAAAGGCCTTGTCCTTGTCAGTAGGAAGAAGCCCTGCTGTTAAGAACCTATCTCCAGATAAGAAACGCCTGCCTGCTGCCCTTTGCTGTGTTCTTTTCTGCTTCTGCTTCTGCTTCTGCTTCTGCTTCTGCTTCTGCTTCTGCTTCTGCTTCTGCTTCTGCTTCTGCTTCTGCTTCTGCTGCTTCTGATTCTGATTCTGATTCTGATTCTGATTCTGATTCTGACTCTGATTCTGATTCTGATTCTGATTCTGATTCTGATTCTGCTCTGATTCTATTCTGATTCCCTTCTGCATCTGCTCTTATTGTTATCATTCCCAGTTCTTGTACTTTTTCAGGTACATGATCACATGGTAGTCTAAGCATCTTATTTTAAAAGTTCACAACAAGTTCAAACATAAATTCAATAAGGAGTTACAACAGAGATGTTTACATGTGTTTCTATTAAGACTAGTTATCTAACTAAACATTCATTATCTGCCATTAGCTTCACAGGTTCATTAGAGTTTGAAACAATAATTCTTATGTCTAAGTTAGCATGGTTTGTCAAGAGGCAAATCATTTCCTAGTGTCTCATTTGTATTGAAGTTTTGTATAGATAAATCCAGTCAATACTTTATCTTTTGCCTTGTTTTAACCAAGGAACATGTCCTATTCCCCATGCTTTGCTGTTTGCAGAATCCTATAGAGTCATCTACATAATATCTTTTAAAGAGAGTGTTCCTTTGATGAAAATTGCCTTGGAACCCAATGAGGTCTAGTCAGGCAGACCACAAATAGAGAAGAACTGTGGGTTTAGCTAGTACCACTTCTGATAAGGATCTGACTCCAGGTGGAAGAGGGGCAGGAGCCTGGTCAATGCACTACCACTACAGGACAGCTGTGCACTCAACAGGCCTCCAGGGAGTCTCTGAGCCAAAGTCATTCATCAATGAAGTCCTGTGTCTCCCAGAAAGAATCTTACTTTAGTGTCTCTTCTCATTTAGTCATTTCTGGGAACAGCCTTTGGGATGTCCTTCACAGAAGTGTGTTGGGTTGCAAGGCTCAACAGGCAACACTTGCCAAGTATGTTTCCTATAGTCAGAGACCTATAAATGAATCCTGATGAATAAATGGAGGCTGGGAAATTGGAGATATATATATATATATATATATATATATATATATATATATATATATATATATATTATGTTAGTTAACTAACAGACTGACAAAAGGCAACAGAATTTGCCTACAATACCTACAAACCCAAAAGGACAGACCAGACCAGACAAAAGCAGACAGATTTCTGTGAGTTTGAGGCCAGCCCAGTCAATGGAACAAGTTCCAGGACAGACAGGGCTACACAAAGAAACCCCAAGTTGAAAAATAAAAAGCCAAATGTGGAGGCGCTCATGTTTAAACCCAGCGCTAGAGGTGGGGGCACAGAGACAGAAGGATATGGGAAGTTCACTAGACAACCAATCTAATCAAAATTGATAAACTCCAGTTTCAGTGAGAGATTCTTGTCAAAGACCAGCTTTGACATTCAGAGTAAACTGAGGCAGGGCATAGAGTCAACAATGGACTGGGGCCCAGTGAGAATGCTCTCTGGGTGGCTAACAAAGAATTCCTTTGGAGGATGTTTAAGAGGTCAGTGAAAAAAACTCCTTGGGGGTCCAATAAAAAAATAAAGTAAAAGAAAAGGGAGGAAAGACACACACACACACACACACACACACACACACACACACACACTAGATTTGCATGAAGCAAATTTCAACAAGCAGTGAGTAAGGAGTTCGAAGTTCCAACAACTTCACATATACACATGTATACATACATACATACATACATACATATACGTTCACAGAGGTGGATGGAGCAAACTCCAACAAGCTGGCTCCAATCATTTTACATACACATACATACACATGTTTGGCGCATGGAGCAAATCTTCAACAAGCAGGCTGCAACCACTTTACATGTATGCATGCATGCATACATACATATATATATATATACACTCACTTATTCATACATACATGCATACATACATACATACATACATACATACATACATACTGGGTGGATGGCACAAACCCCAAGTAGGCTCCAACAGCATCATATTTTTTTCTCCATAGCAAAATCTTTCAAGCAATATAGAATCACAATGTGATTACATTCTCTTTTTCTTCTAGTGAACGACTATGAAAAAACCAGTGTATTCCCCAATACCTTTACAAAAAATAACATTATGTAATATAGATATAAAAAAACAAATTATTCCCAAGAACTGGTGTACATTTGTAACTAAGCAACTTGTTATAGATTAACAAAGTGTGAGCAAGCAAGGTGATTTTTCTCAACCAGTTTTTCTTAATGGCAGGCAGCAGTTTGTGGTTACAAAGAAAAGAACAATTATTTTATTATTTATCTTTTAAAAAATAATCTTGTAAGAATCGTAAATGAATCATGAATTTAAACTTTTATATAAAAAGCAGTCATTTCTACTTTAAATCCTCAGAATACACATGTACTCATCAGCAATTTTTATTAAATAATATCAGGAAGCTGAAGGCAAAAATGAGTATAAGAAATTAGTCATCACCAGTTCAGCCTCAGTGAGAGTCACATCAGCCAGTGCTGGGTAGGCTGCCATTGTTCTTGTTCCCTAACCTCAAAAAAAAATCCCTAGCTCAACCACTAATGTGTTTTTCTGAACTTCACATTGTTCCTAAGATTTTCTACATCAGAGCTAGAAGCAAAAGCATCTTAACCTAGTTTCACTAACAACTTTTTTTTTCCAAATGCTTTCTAAGGGTGGTGGTCTTTGCTGACACTCTACATCTCTAAGTTCTTTCCTAGGGTGATGATTGAATCATTAATCTGCTCCAGGAGCAATGCTTGAGAAAGATCAAGCATTATTATTGTGAGTGCCAGAGATACTGCCCAGTGAGGGGCTGGAAGCCCCCTTAGAGTTTCCATACGATTCTTAGATTAAGAGTAGGTGTGGCCTTGTGGGTATGGGCTTTAATACCCTTGTCTAAGCTTCCTGGAAGTGAGTGTTCTGCTAGCAGCCTTAAAATGAAGATGTAGAACTCTCAGCTTCTCCTGCACCACGCCTGCTTGGATGCTGCCATGTCCCCACCTTGATGACGGTGGACTTAACCTCGGAACCTGTAAGCCAGCCCCAATTAAACATTGTTCTTTAAAGAGTTGCCTTGGTCATGGTGTCTGTTCTCAGCAGTAAAACCCTAACTAAGGCACCATATCTCAAAAAAGCATATGGTGAAACATGACTGAGGAAGACACCTGACAACCACTTCTGGCATCTACAGTCACATGTACAGAGAGCCAGTCATTATATATAAATAGAGTAATTCCTTTTTCAATCATCCATAGGAATTTGTCTAAGGTATATTTTTCCATATCCAGTAAGGCTGTGCTTGTTTCAAGTTTATTCCTGGGACCCAAGAGATATGTAACACTTAGAGCAGGAATTATTTATCCCGTGTATTTGTTAGGTTTGAATATTCATCTATTCTTGAATAGCAGACTGATTGTCACATTGAAATCCTGCATAATTTTTTTTTCCAAATAACTAAGCTACCTCGTGCACTTAGAGCAATATCTGAGCTGCGGTAACTCCTTGTCCCCACCCTTGCCTCCTGCTCCCATCCAGGTCAAGGAGCTGCATCAGCCCCCTGCCTCTCAGCCCAGGTGTGTCAGACTCAGACAAAAGCTCTTCAGAAGGCCAGGGAAGGCTTGAGCCCAGTCAGGCCACTTCTCACCTCTCACACCAAATAGCATGGAAAAAGGAAAGAATTTATAAGACACCTGCTGTGTGCTTCATATTGCTCTATGTTAATACTACTGTAAGACACTTACTGTGCATCATGCTTTCCTCTATGTTATTACCTAAGACACCTACTGTTAGTATTCTGTCTAAACTCCACCTCCACAGTTACCTGGCAACAGCCAGGTATGCTCCTCCCCACAGTTACCTGGCAACTGCCGGGTAGGCCTGGTCCACTATAAAAGGAGCTGCTTGCCCCCTCCTCTCTCTCTTAATCTCTTACTATCTTACCCTCTCTCTCTTACTCTCTTGCCTCTCTGTCCCCTCCCCCCCTCTCTGCTCTAATCCCTCTGAAGAATGAAGAATTATAAAAATCATTTTTATAGAATATAAGTATATAGATTCTTTTTAAGTTCTTTTAGGGACATGGAAATTTTTCTCTGAAACAAGCCAGGCCAGTTTCAGGAACTGGCTGTAAAGAATGAAAGTCATTCAGGTGGCGAAACACAATGACTGGGCTGTGGCTCTGTGGCTGGAGCAAGTGAGAAATAGTTAATAGATAGTTGGTAAATGACAGGGTAGGGCACAGTGATATGGTAAAACCACATTTTTGAGAATAATGAGTGTACTGAGTAATTTTCATGACTATAAACCATTCAGGGTAGGTTCCTCTGGAATGTTTCGCTATTCTTATGTTATGTATCCTTGGCAAACCCTCACCCCCTCCTCACTCCCCTGGTTTGTGGTTTTCCTCTTTAAAAGACCCCTTAGTTCCACACTCGTGGTCAAACTCTGCTCTTGAGAGAGCTCATGGTTTGACCTTGGCAGGCCAATTTCCAACTTCCCTAATAAAACCTCTGCTGATTGCATCCAGGTACCGTGTCTTGGGAGAGTTTATGGGTGGCCGAGACTTCCCGAGACTTGAGTGGGGGTCTCCCAACTTTGGGGGTCTTCACCTCCATGTGTTCTATCTATTCCCCAGTGATCAGAGTAACCACCCACATGGTCCCAAGAAAGATTTCTTGAGCTCAGAGCTAACCCTTCCCTGACCCTCGTTCTAGAACTCCTCTTGGGTGAGACGCTTTCCCTCTCCTCTTGAGACAGTTTCTTTCTCACAGCTGAGTACCCCAGGCCAGGCCTGGACAGACTGATCTCTCTCTCAGGAGCACTGGCTCCAAGCTCTAGTCCCTAGCATGTCTCCCTCATGGGTCAGTCCACTGCCTGGTAATGTAGGCCTCTTCCCCTCCTCCCCCTCCTCTGTCATTTGCGGCCAACTGTGACCATTTAGTTCAGCCGATTTGCCTGAAAATCAGCTGGTTCTGGACCCTGCTTGCTCCCTTCCCCTGTGTTCCTTAGCTCTGCTCTGGGTCTACTCCTTACATTCTGCCAGGGACCCTCTCTGAGATTTGTTTCCCCATGTGCACAACCACCCGCTCAAAGGGCTTGGCTGCCCACACAATTGAGGTAGACTCTCTCTCTCTCCTTCTCTGCCTGGGACCTGTAAAGTGAGTGTTAGCGGTGCCTTCTGCCACATGAACAGCTAACATGAACGTTGCTGTGATACAGGACATGCCTGCTTTTCTTTGCCCACTGCAGACTCTTTAGCCACCAGAAACACTGGACAGTGACTTCCAGCTGCTAGTAGGAAGTCCCGCCCTGCTGCTATAGTGGACCTGACATGCAGGACCTGTGGCCCACAGCCCCAACCTGCCAGCCATTTGATCGTATGCTAGCCAAATGTTTCCTTACTAATACTAAAATGTGCTTTTCTCTACCTACAGAACCTGCCAAAGTTACTTAAGACTCTTTCCTATCCTGTCTTAATAGATTTTTACTACTGCTATTAAATTCTATACTGTTACAATTAATCCCTATGGCTCTCAATCTTGTCAGAAGTCTGCTAATACTATATTTAAGTTTATGGCCGACAGAATTTCTAAAGCCTGTAACAGTTGACCCAAGATGGTTTCAGAAGACTTGGACACCTAGAAGATACAGCCTGGATTGTAGGCAATGATACAGTCACTAACAAATGCAGTGGAGTAAACTGAATACTCTGAGTCAAATGACTTGGCTAAGTCATTTCTCATGTCATGCGTATCCATTCCACAGAGAAAATGCCCTGCGTCTTCTGCGCTTGGAAGCCAAACTGACTTCGCCCAAGAGACTATGGAGACCACAGAAACTATTGGCTAGTGGACTCTGTCATTTTTTAAAATAATATATAACTGGTAGATTACTGTTTACTCTTTCAGACTTCTGACTACATTGACAGCTAAGCTTTCACAGATGTAATCTGTTACCTCATTACCTAAACTCAATTGCCATCAATTAAATGCTTCATATTTCCTCTTCTTGCTATGCCACTGTCCTAATCTTATCTGCGTTCCTATAAACTTGCCTACTTCTAATAAAAGATTCCACTATACGATCCAACAAAGGTTCATCTTAAAGACTGCTTGTGTTATTAACTCATGCTGTTATCTCTTTTGTAAACTTATAAGCTAAGGAAACCACTCAGATCTACCTCTCACGGACCAAATAGACGCTATCCAGATAAGTACATCTGCCTCAAGTTCCCACTTACTACATATGGTGGAATCCCTTTGGGTTTCAAATGTACAACTTAGAAATTTTTTTCTTTTCCCTAAATGTACTTAATCTTATTCCCTACATCTTGTCAAGTCCAGGTACATCCAGAACAGCTCCAAAGAAGCAACCTCCAGTTGCTCCATCTCCTGTCACATACACAGCTGCTTCTACTGAACCTGTTTCTTCTGACCTATCCTCAGATGGCTCCACAGACCCTGGACAGCAGGAAACAGCCAACTCTCCCAAGACTGGACAAATATCCCCCATAGCCATTCTTCTAGGTTCCCCCTAGAGACACGTCACCCCCAGTGCCAGCAGGAAGTAGCCAGATATCACAACGTCCCTATTCCGTCACCTCTTTCTAATTTTTCTTTTTAATTAAACCAAAATGGGGGAATGTTAGTATTCTGTCTAAACTCCACCTCCACAGTTACCTGGCAACAGCCAGGTATGCTCCTCCCCACAGTTACCTGGCAACTACCAGGTAGGCCTGGTCCACTATGAAAGGGGCTGCTTGCCCCCTCCTCACTCTCTTACTCTCTTACCCTCTTGCCTCTCTGTCCCCTCCCCCCTTCTCTCTCTCCACATGGTCATGGCCGGCCTCTACTTCTCTTCTCTCTTATCCTTCCACCTTCTTCTCCCCACCTTTGCCCTATCTCCTGAATAAACCTCCTCCCCCTTGGAACCGTGTGGTCTGGAGTGGTCTGTTCTGAACTGCAGTCGACTTCTAACAACTAACACCTACTGTGTGCCTTGCTTTGCTCTATGTTAATATTACTCAACTTGTTTGTTTCATTTGTGTGATTGCCCTCACAAGGAGCCGTTTTTGGCAATTTTTTCCCAATCACTCCCATCCTTTATCAAGTTTAAGAACAACAGGTTTACTATATATCTGCTTTTATACCATGTGAGCATCCACACATTGTCCATAAATCTAAAATCTTTTCTTACCTCTTAGTACCCAGTTTTCCCATCCTTCAAGGCAATGTAACCTTCACTGAAAATGCTGTACCAGCCACATCATGCATTTGACTTGATTCAAGCAACAATGTCGTGATGTAAACATCATTCTGAACCAGACTACCTGGGTTGAATCCAAATCCAGGCAGTAGCATTTCCTTCGGGTTTGCTCATGGACAATTAATGTGACTGTAGTTCAGTTTCCTCATTCACAAATGGGGGTGATAATAGTAAAGATTATCCTACAAAGGTCACTGGGACAATTTAATCAGTATAATGGGTTTAGAATAGTTCTTCGTATATAGGAATCACTACACATTGTGTTGCTGTTTTATTAGCAACACCCAGGGGGAAAGTAAGCTTGGGCTGGAGAGATGGCTCAGTGGTTAAGAGAACTGAATGCTCTTCCAGAGGTCCTGAGTTCAATTCCCAGCAACCACATGGTGGCTCACAACCATCTGTGATGGGATCCAACGCCCTCTTCTTGTGTGTCTGAAGGGAGTGACAGTGTACCCACATTCATAGAAAATTAATAAATAAATCTGAAAAAATTAAGCTAAGTATTTGTAAGTGCATCTTAGCAAAGCAGAATCATATCTATCTTTGGATAGAGAGAAGATGATTGGTCCAAATCCACCCCTTTTGTACAAGCAGAAACTGTAACTGAAGGCCAGAACTCTAATTTTCTGTTCATGAACTCAGAATTTTCTGTTCATGTCACCTTCCTTATATCTTGATGATCACAGAGGACATCTCTGTCTAGACCAGCACTTTGCATGGAATGCCAACCATGGACAAAATGTTCTCTTGCCTTTATTTCCAAAGAATATGTATGCCACAAGCCAGTACCTTGGTCCATCTCCCTAAACAAACAGGAGTGCTTGCCCAGAGAAGAGCACTGAGTTCCTTCCTTTTGTCTTGAGTCTTATTCAAGGTCTAAATGGTCTAGTCTAAGAAACTTAATACCAACCCCAGGTGTGTCAGACTGTGACAGAAAACCTATTGCCTTCCACTCCTGTGCTCTGTTTCATTTGTTCTTGGAGCCAAGCCCTCTTTACACTGTCCACATTTGAGTGAGAGGTGGCAGTCACTGCAGACGAAAGCCCAGGACCACATGAGTCCATGTCTCACCCACCTTCCTTGTCTAACAGCCTGAGTCAAGCACTCACCTTGTTCCACTGTTATAGAAAAGTAGCCCCTGTTCCTGTGTTCATCCTAAGACAAGGACCAGCCAGACTGTCTAAAGAAAGAAAATATTACCCTTGTGCCAGCCTCCACCAGAGGGGCAGGGATGGGCAAGAAAAGATCCAGGCAGCTCCTTAACTTCATACTATGTTTCTTTAACTTGAAAACATTGAGTAACAACTAATGTCCTCAAAATATGACAGTGATGGTGGGATGTATGTTGGATGTGAGACAAAACAGTGCTTCTGGCCTACAAAGGTCTTAAACTGACAGCCACTCGCGTTTTATGTGAGCATTTTATAAGAGTGGAATGATTCATACATTTTTAAGACTGTACATTTATTCTATTGTGAATATATTCCCTTTGCTTTAAATTGATTTTAAAACAATTTTAATGGATGTTTATGTCCCCTCACAAGTTATCATTATTTAGCAATTCCTCTTTTGTTGAAGAGTTAAAATGCTTCCCATTTTCACATCACATAAAATGCTACCAGTCACCAGGCCATCTTATAAATCATTTTTGTGTGTCTTTCTAATTGTTTTCATAAAATAAATTTCTAGAAGCAGAAATACAGAAATACATTGGGAAAGTGTTTCAAGGTTCTTAAGCATATCATCAAACCTCAGTGGAAAAATAAATCAATATTTTCTCCCACCAGTAATATCTAAAGAGGCATTCATTCCATCATCTCTGTGCCTCAGTTTCCTTATGTGAAAAATGGAGTAATGGTGTATATCTAGTAAGGACTTTGTGAAATTAATTTTAAATTAAAGTGTTTTAAATGTGTCCATGTTCTTGGCACTTACAACCTACCCTAATGATCAATTTTCAAAATTTCTGCTAAATTGTTACATTTTTTTAAAAATATTTATTTGTGAGTTGGTCATGGTGGTGCACATCTTTAATCCCAGCACTCAGGGATGCAGAGGCAGATAGCTCTCTATGAGTCCAAGACAAGCCTGATCTATGTAGCAAACTCCAGCATATCCGGGGCTACATAGACAGACCTATCTCAAAAAGCCAAAAGATAAAAAATAAATATTGATTTTTATATAAAAATTAACACAATGCTTTAACTTGTTTTTTATAAACTTTAATTTGTATATGTGTCTATTGTTGGTTGAATACTTCCGTATTTCTTTTCCGAAGTCTCTATTGATGTCCTTTGTTCCTAAGTGGAGAAGTCAAAAAAAAATCCACCTTTTTGATTTATTAGAAATATTTTTAAAACTTTTTAACATAATTTTTTATTGATTATTTGGAACTTTCACATAATATACCCAGTACTCCCAGGTTTGCCCTCTGTCCCTGTGGCCTCCCCTCCCCCCCCCAAAAAAAATGATCAAACAAACAAAAAAGTCCAATTTGTGTTGTTCATGTAGTCAGTGGAGCCTGGTCAAACTCCCCAGTGACCAGCCCCTTAAAGAAATGTAGGTCCTTCCCCACCCCACCCCCATCAGTAGCATCTATTGTGGGAGCCATACTTCAGCATATTTATCACAGTTTTTAAGAGTTCTCTTGGATGACTTTCTGTCTAGACTGTTACTTTGTGGGGAGAATGGGGGAGGGGTAACAGAATTCACTGCCAGCCCCCTCCCCTGTGTCTGCCTCTCTACTCCCTGCCTGTGGATCAGGTTGTTAAGTTCTCAGCTACTACTCCATGCACCACGCCTGTCCGCTTCCCACCATGATGACTATAGACTAACCCTGTAAAACTATAAGCAAGGCCTCAATTAGATGCTTTATTTTATGAGGGTTGCCTTGGTCACTGTGATTCTTCACAGCAATAGAACAATAACTAAGACACTGGAGGAGTGCTTGAAACGGGCAGACTCTAGGGCCCAGTAGTTGCAAGCCTAAATTAGGATGTCTGGAAAAGACCTCAGAATCTGCCTTTGGAAAGGCTGCCCCAGGGATTCTCAGAAGAGATTAGGTGACTGAAGAGCTTTGGAACACTAGAGTCTGTTTGAGGGTCCTGGGCTCAGAGCCTCACTGTTTCCAGTTTGAGCCTTTTCGGCTTGTGCAGGCTGATTCGGGTGTGGCTAATGCCGAGAGATATTATTGCATAAGTCAAACTGATGCTAGTGTCTGCCTCACAGGAACATGAGTGATAATAGTTGAATAATGTAAAGTCAGAGTGTGCTAGAATTTGTGAGCCTCAAAGATACATTTAAAATGTTGGCAACTGGAACCACACCCATGACCTGAGCTACTCAGGGAAACCATGTTGATGTGCATGGCCTGTGCTGTCCAGAAATCTGAGGCAGGCTGAATGCCAGGCAAGTAGCACAGGTTACATATTAACTGAAACTGCTTCCTATTCCTACGACCTTCAGAGATGTTTAAGAGTTTGGCAGAATGAACACTCTTACTTCAGACCGACACGCACCATGTAGCCTGGTGTAGCATTAATAAATCTCTTATTTGAAACATCAACTTAAGGCCTTTCTCTCAAATACCCCTTCATCTTCTCACTCCCACAAAAACCAACACTGCTGATCCTCAATTTCATCTGTATGATACCTGCTTCAAAGACTCATTCCAAGAATAAACCTAGAGTTATATTTGTATGTGCATGTATGCATGTGTGTGTATGTGATATATATAACAGTTTCTAGCAATGGGAAAATGGCAGTTGTTATATCAATGAGAATTTATACAACTGAGATGGAGGAGACATATATCTATGGTAACAGTTTATAATTACATAAAGCCAGTTCACAAATTAATTTCAATAGAAGCATCTCATTTGACTTTCTTATTGCTGATAACAATCGCCTGGGAAGACCCAGGATAGGAAAACCAACACACCATGCCACTTTTCTAGGTTCTTGTCATTATCAGATATGAGACAAAGCGAGGAATTTGGAGACATTTGCTTTAGAGTACAAGAACACAGAGGGAATGTGGGCTCTTCAAGGAAGTTGGTGGCACAGGATTTTGGATTTTGCTCATCATATGAGCAAACTTTAATGCATATGAGCAAACTTTAATGCAGGAGAAGATGGGGCTGAAAAGATGATGGCTCGGCTGTTAAGGGCACTTTATGCTCACTAAAGAACCCAGGTTCTATTCCTAACACCAACATGGTGGTCATGCTGTCTGTAACTCCATTCCCAGAGGATCCAATACATAGGATGCCCATGGTGCATACACATACATGCAGGCAAAACACCCATATATATTAAATTAAATTTAAATTTAAAATTTTTAAGGAGAAGAGGGTTATACATAAGTTAAACAGGGAAACAGTAAGACATTCCAAGAGTGTGTTGGAATTCTTTTCCAGAATAAGGTTAATTCCCCATTTTTTGTCCTTAAGTGGCGGTTTTGGATCTGCCATGCCATCAGAAGAATAGGAGAATGGTCACTTCTACAAGGTCAATCATGCGGAAATGTCATTAAAACAGAGCAAAGGGCAGTTAGTTATCGGTTGTCTTGTTTAGCCATGCCAGTCCCAGCCGGCCGTGTCTCTACTATTTGAGTGGCCACACAAGGTCCTGCTGTAATACAGCTCTTCAGGTGTCAGCCTCGAGCCAAGGTAGTTTGCCCAGCATCCCCATACCTGTCTACTCTACCTAACTCTGAACACAGAGGGAGACAGGAAGAAAAGCTATTGGCTCTCTAGCTCAAGTGGAGCCAACTGAAGCTTAAGCAACACTACAAACCTACATAGCTGTTAAGGTAGGAGCTTTGATCCTAGACCCCAGTAAACAGAAGAGCCGACATCTACGAGAGAGACACCTATGATTAACGCTGTTCTCTATGGTGAGTCACTCTAGAGTACTTTTTCCCTCAGGCTTTAGAAGAACAATAAACAAAACTGGCAATAATTATTATTTTTCCAGAATCTTGGCATATGGCAACTACTTCAAACACTCCGACTTACTTTCAAGGCTGTCTATGGTAAAAGAAGCCACCAGGCCATCTATGCTATAAAAGCTACTCATGACACTTCACTTACTTTGAATTACATTTATTTATTTAGTGTATGGACTTGGGGTGCACATGTGCCACAGTGCACATGGGACAGTCAGAAGACAACCTTGGGGAGCTGGTCTTCTTTTTCCACCATGTGCACCCTAGGGAGCAAACATAGGTTGTCAGGCTTAGTGGCAAGTGCCCTTATCCTCTAAGCCATCTTGCTGGCCCTTTATGACACTCAAAATATCCTCTCCTAGGCTGGTGAGATGGCTCAGCAGTAAAGTACTTGTCACTGACCCACAAAATTGTTTTCTGACCTCCACATACATGTTATGGCATGCACAAACACACACACACACACACACACACACACACACCACATCACATATACACAAAACAATGTTTTGAATGTTTTTCTTATGAATCTCACAGCCTGTCATTTACAGAGCTTCCAGCTCACCCCTGTTCTCCTTACAGCTTCCAGATTTTGTCTCTACTGCATTAAACATATTTCCATAACATTCGCAGTAAGATTAAAATCCAAATTATCAAAAATGAAAATCCTCTGTCCTGAGGCATAAGCTAATGAAAACAGATATTATTTTATTCAATTCCCTAAACTCCTGATGTGGAAAGGTACTCTAGTCAGGACTATTTTTCTTGATGTTTCTCCACAATGAAAAATATTATCCAAATAATCATAACACTGAGATAATAAAAAGTGTATCACTCTTTACAGATCAACACTTCATCTGAATACAGGCTGGTGCTGTGTTCCTCGCTTTTTGTCAGGACTGTTCATAGTTCAGCACTTCATAATTACATACAATTAATAGCCTGCAGGCTGAGAGGCATAATGCCCAGGAAGCACTGACAACCACAAATCCGGTTTACAGGAATGTATAGTTAGTTGGGATTTTTTTTTCCTCCATTGATTTTCTTTATTGTTATTTTGCTTGTTGCCTATTAACATGCCTCTGGGGACTCCTTCCAAGATGTAATGTTAACAAGTAAACGCTCTGAGATTGCCAGCCATACCAGATGACTTTCTTTCCAAGGCACAGAAAGAGAGATGAACTGACACGTTGTTATGCGGCAAAACAGAATTATGCAGAAAATGCAAAATTATGCAAAATATCTATGCAGAGCACATCCCTGAAGAATAGAAGGCGTCATTGATTAAGACTAGGAAAGAAAAGAGGAATATATCTGAATATTACTGCCTACTAAAGAATCTTGTTCGTACAAGGGCACTATAGGTATTTCAATGCAGGAGACAGAACTGTCTGCCCTGAGACTAACAGACCAAATGAAAAGGACAAGGCACTGGGGAATACAAGGATAGAAATTTGCACAGAGAGTGGGGATACAAAGATGTATCTGGTGCAAGACTCACTACAGGATAATAAGAAAGTTATAAAACCAACAGCAATAACACGAACCCAGCCAACATTTACTGAATTACCATGTTACAGCCCTTGTTGTGAGTACTTCTCTTCTGCTTTTCTTTCTCTTTCTGTGATAAAAACAAAACAAACAAACAAAACCCACTTAGGGAGGAAACCTTATTAACAGCTTACACCTCCAGATAAAAGTCTATCATGAAAGGAAGTCAGAGCAGGAGTCTGGAAGCAGGAACTGAAGCAGAGAACATGGAGAAACACTGTTTGCTAGCTGGATTTCCTTAGCTTGTTCAACCTGCTTTCTTTTTTCCCTTTTTAGTTTTTGCAGCTCTGGCTGTCCTGAAAGTCACTCTGTAGACCAGGCTGGCCTTGAACTCAAGAGATCCACCTGCTTCTGCCTCCCAAATGCTGGAACTAAAGGCGTGGACCACCACTGCTCAGCTTCAACCTGCAGTCTTATTACAAGTCAGTACCATCTGCCCAAGGGTGGCACTATGTACAGTAGGCTGGGCCTCCCATATCAATCATTAATAAAGAAAATGCCCCTTTAACAGGAAGAGTGATATGTAGGAGGAGCTAAGTGGGAAGGAGTACTGAGAGGAAGAGATGGAACAAGGAGAGAAGATGAAGGAGAGGAAAAGCTAGGTGGTGAGAGAGAGAAAGAGAGAGGGGGCATGGAGGCAGATGTTCACAGGTCTCCACCAGTCAAAGATAGTTTTTATATCTAGGTTGGGTATTGGGCTACGCTTCTGATTGAGCATTACCAAACTTATAAATCCTTTGATTAACATTTTAAAAAATTATATAAAAGCAAAAAGGAAAGGGGGGGCATGGGACAGGGGTTTTCTAGGGAGGGGAAATGGGGAAAGGGGAAGGCATCTTAAATGTAAATAAAATATTAAATAAAAAATCTGAAATGTAAATATCCAATAAAAATAAATTAATTTAAAAAAAAAAAGAAAGAAAATGCCCCACAGACACGCCCATACGCCAGTCTGCTCAATTCCTCACTTGTCACCCCCTTTTCCAGGTGTCTCTTGTTTGCATACACAAAAAAAACTAACAAGCACAACCTTGCACCTGCTCATTGATTCTCGTGGCCATTCTGTGAAGTAGCCAACACAGTCATCTCATTTGACGTCAAGGACACTAAAGCACAGAGAAGTTATTTGCCTATGATCACACAGTGAATGAATGAGCAAATAACAACAATAACAACAACAACAATAATAATTTGACCCTTGAAAACTATCTTTGAAGTGTTTTTGCTTTCAGCTGCTAAAGAATGAACTTAGGGCTGGTGAGAGAGGTCAGTGAGCACAGGGGCTTGCCTCAGAAGCCCCATGACCTGAGAGTTCAATCCCTGCCACATGAAGATGGAAGGAAAGAACCAAATGCACAAAATTGACCTCTGACCTCCACATGTACAAACATCATGCATGCGCACAACAATAAATATGAAATTTAAAATAAAAATGGGTCTCCACCTTTGAGAAATTCTAGAACTTGATTCTAAATTTCCAAGCTCGTCAACTGTTCTAAGGCAAATGAAAACAATGGGCATCTCCCTATGAAAACGTATCTAAATGTGTGTCAAACTTGGCAAATAACATCAAAGGTGCAAAGGATTCCTTGAGGTACACCCTTGGATCTCTGTTCTAGATGAAAAAGGAAATAAAACTGACACTTGAAATTCACTCTTGAAACCCATGGATGTGACAGATGACAAGCCACCCTGCTTTGGGTGTGGTGTTGCACAGGACGCATGTACCAGCTCACCTCTTTGCAAGAGGATCTGAGAATATGCCCTTCCTTTTGTGCTCTGACTTATACTAAGATTGTGAACTTATAATTACATTTTGTTCTCATAGTTCTAATTTGTCCAATTAGCTCCCATTTAATCTTTCATCTTGGAGCCCAGGCTACCCAGAGCAGTCAGTTATACTGACTGCTAAGGACAAGTGGGAGGCAGGAAGTCAGCTCTGTGCATGGAGCCTTTTTATGAGGCACTCCCATCTCCTGGACCCTCTGCAAAGCACAAGCCTTGTCATGTCATTTTGTTCGGAAATCAAGGGAGTAGGTACTCGACTAACAGAACAATTCAATATGTTTGCTAAAAAAGTAATAGCTATTTTGGTAGTTTACCAATATTTACAGTACATTCATACAAGTGGAATTAGTAGATTCTACCATGATGGAATCTGAGGTGCCAAGTTCAGTGTGCCAAAATTCTATCTGTCTCCCAAGGAGCTCACAGCCTTGAATGTCATGGAAGAAAACAATGAGCTGGATGAAAGAACTCATCCCACCAGGTTTGGGGACAGTTTCGGAAGACACTGGTATCTAGTGGGATGTGGAGAGTAAATAGAGCTGAATAGAAAAAGCCAAAGGTGTAAGATGCAGAAAGATCCTCACTTCGGGGCAGCAAATTTAAATGCCATCCTTTATGACCTTAGTTCTCAAACTTCAGTGCACACAGCTTACTTCAGTACTGGCCATAATTATGGCTCTCTAGGCTGCGCTCTCAGAACTGCTAAGCCAGTAGACACATATTTGCCACGCTGGTGACTAAAGCGTAAGTGGTACATAGACCATCCTTGGGAAGAAACCTGTGCAAGAGAAACATCTCACTGACAGGGAAGCTTTCCACCCACTGCACAGAGGAGGGCGTGCACACAAGAATCCAAGACCCATTTGGCCACACCCATGGAAGTTCTTGGCTGTAACAAGTCTAACCAAAGATACCCTGGCATTGAACCAGCGAGCAGAAATCAGAAGCATTCTCACTAGCCAAGCCAAGTATACACAAGATCTGGCCCTGGCACATGGAACATGTCAGTCATAATGCCAGGCTCAGTAGATATCCTGTAACCAATGTTAGCAGACTCTCCTCTCTAAAAAGCAGAGGCAACCTGAAGCCCTCATTTTAGCAATTCAAACTTACCAGGGACTGTAACTGATACCCAGTGATCATACTTGTTTGTAGTCTTGCTATCATGGATCATCATTTTCTCTGATGGAAAGGCACACACAGTGGTGTGCCCAATGTCCTACGTTATAGGAGGCAGAGGCTGAAGGATCACATGAGTCCTGGAGTTCTGGACAGTCAGGAGAAAGAAGAGCCCCCCCTAATAGACTCCATCTTTGCTTTATACAGGAACATGGGGAGGTTCTACCATTAAAATTTTTCCTGGGCATTTAGCAGAGCCTCTGGCCACTGCTGACTTACACAGTCTAGTCCTTAATGCTTTGCTGAGATGACACAGCATTACTGGACTGAGCACCAGGGAAGGCTTTGATTTACTCTTTACTGAGACATAACCAGATCAGACACATTCACGTTCCGCTCTTTCCAAGAGTTGTGGAGAATTTTTATGCCCTGTCCACTTGAACTCTCAGAGGCACCAACAGACCTCTGAGTGAGCAAAATACAATCTACCCCAAGGCTGGAAATCCATCAGAAAAATTTCACAGCCTTCACTGTGGTTTGCCTGAAGTCCTACTATGCAGGAGGCTGAGGCTGAAGGATCACATGAGTCCTGGAGTTCTGGAGCTCTAAGCCAGCCTGAGCAACATAGTAAGATACCATCCTTAAAAAAAAAAAAAAAAAAAAAAAAAAAAAAAAAAAAAAAAGGAAGGGGGGAGATTGAAGTTTCCATTCCAGTTCATCCACTCCTTTCTTTGCAAAGGGGGCTTAAGCTCCCAAGGGCCCATAAGGCAGCCCTTCCCTCTGCTGATGCCTCCTGCTCCAAGTTCACACACAGTACTCTGAGCTTTAACTGTCAAGGGAATGTGTTGTCCCTTACTAAGCTGTCTGGACCTAACAGCCTAGGTATTTACTCAGGGTCAACTGGTTTCTGCTGAAATGAATCAGACCTCCTACAGGATGGATGAAAAGGGTAACCACCATCCAGCTAAGACTCTGTTCAGTGTTCACCTCACTAAAACACTCTGTAATTGCACATGGGTAAGGAAGGAGACCGGAAGGGCAGGATTGTGTGGTGATTAAATACAGAATAATTGTTGAAAATATTTGCATTTGTCTAAACAACACTAACTTTTTAAGACTGTCATTTACAGCAAATTGTTGGATATGAATTTTCTGGCAGCAATAATCAGGCATTTTTCATAAAATGGCTTATTTTGCGAGAAAATCACCAACTAATGGCAGAAAAACACCCCGTTCTAAATACAATGAAGCATGAGGAGGCAGAGTCTAGATTAAAACGGCTCTCACGCTGCGGGTACAGCCTGGAGTCCTGAAATGATGTCTTGCTGTTGCAGCCCTCGCAGGGAGCTGCTGCTGAGGCGTTAATGGGCCCCACGCGGGTCTTTAGAGTGGCTTCCTCGTGGGGCATCAGTAATATCTGGGCTGAGGGGGTGCTGCGGAAGTAAACAGGGCTGAGCTCCCGGGAGAACAAAAGCGCTCTGCACCAGGGGAGAAGTGCAGGCTTCTTCCCAACCCTGGGTTGTTCACCTCTTGAGGGAAGAAGAGTCCTGCAAAAAAGCCACGAAAACTACAAGCCCCTTCAGGAGCTCAGGGAACTCCCGATATCCACAGAAGATTGTTCTCCTACGGCCACTGTGCCTCTGTGACAAAAACAAGAGGGTGTCACGGGGTTTCTCAACATTCATTTTGCAGAATCTCGCCCTGCAACCAACCTCAAAAGTTCCCTCTGAACTGCCACTGTCTGCCTAATAGCTTGTATCCACTCAACAACAACGTAGTGGGGCTTGACTGTGAAGCCAGTATCTATGTGATTAATTGCTAAGGGGGGCGTGTGCGGGGGGGTTGGGGGAAGCTTTTAAAAGTCACTGGGAAATTGTTCAATTGTATTATCAAATCCAAATTATTTTTAAATGACCCCTTTGATTTTCAGTAACACCTGAGTTAATGTGTTTCAATACAAACTACAGACATTAATTTTTTTTCTTTTTTCTTTTTTATTCACTTTACATCCTGATCACAGCCCCTCTCCCTCCCCTCCTCCCAGTCCCACCCTTACAAATCCCTTTCTCCTCAGAGTCGGGAGATCCCACCCCTCGGTTACCACCCCACCCTGGGACATCTAGTCCTGCCATGACTAGGCACATCCTCTCCCACACGGAGACATGAAAGCCCTTTTGATTTGTGTTACTTTCCTCTTCCAGATCTGTCTTCAGTTCCGTCTAGCACATGTGGGTATCTTAAGGAGTCTACATCTTCCCATTAGTGACCAAGGACAAGTGAGTTCCTTTAGCCCTCAAAGTCACCTGTAAGGCAGCCTCACCCGTGTGTTGACCTCCTTCTCTCCCCGGTCCTCGGTTGTGTCCTGTTCTCCTTCATGCCCAGTGGCATACTCTCCCCCTGCTCCACACAGCACCAGCAGGTGCAGCCTGGAGTAGACCATCTCCAGTTCTCTCCCAATTTATTCGTACTTTTTTTCTCCAGATGCACTTCAGGAGTTAACCCATTCACCAAACCTTTGCTGGGATCGACGACCTGCCATGTTCTACCTGTTCTGGCATTTGCCCCCTTTGAAAATAAACTGATCCCTTTGGCTTCAAATATATATGGTCTCGACTAAGTTAGCAATTGTGGAAAGCATCTTTTACTTCTTTAGCGGGGCCTCATCTCACCTAATGTCACCCACGCTCTCACTCAAGTAACTGAGGATGGGGGTGGTGCTTGCTAAAGAGCGAGCATTTGCTGACTACACTGGCTGGTGCTGACTGACTTAATAAACTAGGAGTCCAACAGGCTCATTTTGATTTCTCAGTTCTTTAGTGTTGGGGAAGGGGACTAATGCATGCACACATACACTCTTCATATGCAGAATGATACCTTTACAGAAGCTGGGATGGAATCCCTTGGGGCATCCAGCCTGATGATCCCAGCCATGAGGAGAGAATGGCTCAGCACCAAGTAAGTCATACCCCTATAGTGGGAGGTGAGTCTCGAGCTCTCTTCTCATCTTCTACATTTAATGGAACAACGAGCCAGCTTGAAGACCTGGTATGAAAGAAGCTTGCAGCTCCTGACTCTCACACAATAGTCTGGAAACTGCATAGATGAAGCCGGGTGAGGATGGTGCACTATCCTGGGTGAGCCAGGATGGGAAGAACTCTCCTCTATCTGCCTTCCCATGCACTTGTACCTGACACCATGGGTATCCGTACTCAAACTCTGACATGTACCAAAGTCCTCTGTGGGGACAATCCAAAAAAAAAAAAAAAAAAAAAAATGGCCATATGGGACTACTTCAGTAAACTGCCGTCCCTCAGGATACCCCTGGGAGACCCCACTGAACAGCAAATATTTAGCCTGGACTTAGTTTCCCATCAGATCCAAGTTAATCTGTGGGTGATGCAGAGCAATAAATAAATCAACTGGTTTTGAAATTTCTTTCTCAATTGTCTCATCTATAGAGTGGGATCATAATACCTAATTATGAAGAATTTAATGAGTCAAGCGATACATTTAACACAGTGTGCTCACTCCACAACGCCTATGACTCTTGCCATTAACCCACTTCTTTTGCTGACAAACGTCAAAGTCCTTTCTCTTCTCTTCCTCCTCACCCATCTTCTGCTTCCAATTTTCTTCTCCATTTCCTTCCTTCTGCTTCTCCCTTTCTTTTCATCCCCACCCTTTCCTATATCCAGGAAAGTCAAGGACCTTTTCTAAAATCACACTTGAACAAACAGGAGTTAATGAATCCCCTACACACACACATATACCTTCTGCAGTGATGGATCATACACACATACCACACATACACACACACACACACACCACACCTCCATCCCCCGTTCCATTTGCTCAGTCACAAGAACAATCTCATCACTGTTGTCTCTGAACTAGAAACTAACTCATTGGCAAGCAGAATGCTCTCCTAGACATGAACGCTCTAAAGAAGCCTTCTCATCCAGTGTCTGATTGTTAATACCCTCTGCCGGATTTGTGGGGGTGGAAGGCTTTGAAATCACTCAGGAGACATACCTATGGGTATGTATGAGAAGACATTTCCAAAGAGGCTGAACTGAAATGGGAAAATCCAGCCTGAATGTGGGTGATACCATTTCATGGCTGTGCTCTCAGACTGAGTCAAAAAGGAAGCCATTGAGCTCCGATGTCCATCTCTTGCTGCTCCCTGCCTGCAGACTCATTCAAGCATCCCCTCATCCTTTCAGTTATTTTGTTACAGCAACAAGAAAGAATAATCAATATACGCTGTGTCCCATAATAGCAAAGCATTCTGGTATCTTCCATTTGACCAAGATTTACCCAGAAAATAAATTAATTAGAAAATGATAAACTATGGTAAGTATATTGAAAATATGGACACTTGTCTTTGTTTATATAAATTCTCTGTGCCCAGTTAAGACTTTTGTTTTATTGTTTCAGTTTTATTGGAATTTGCCATGCTTTAGAACCTTGTTTCAGTCTCTACTTGTGGAATCTACAGTTAATATTTCTGTCTCCCAGTATATTTCTGCTGTAGTAATGGAAGAGCATTTTTTGCTCTCTAGGAGCCAAAATACCACAATATCAAATCAATATCAAATCGATATCAAAAATATCTAGTAACACACCTTTCAGTAAATCAACAAAGAATGTAACTTTATTCTATCTTTGCTAAATAATGAAGCTGCTTTTCTAGCATAAGGGTTTCAAAGAGTACATAAGGGTTAACTGGACTCTCCTCACCTGCTGTGGTAAGCAGAGTAATGGTGCACAATAGGTCGTATACATCCTATTCCCAAGAACATGTACATATGAAACCTAACATGGAGGGGGAATGTTTCTATGGACTATGGACCTTGAGAAGAGATTTTCCTTGACTTCTTGGTGAAGGAGTTTGAACTAATATATGAATCTTTAAAACTAGGCATTCTGGGGGCTGGAGAGATGGCTCAGAGGTTAAGAACACTGGTTGCTCTTTCAGAAGATCCATGGTCTATTCCCAGCACCTGTATGGTGGCTCATAACCAACTGTAACTCCAGTTCAAGGTGATCCAACACCCCTCTCCTGGCTTCCATGAGCACCAGGCACACACATGATAACCATACATACATGCAAACAAAGTCCTCATACACATAAAATAAATACAGCTTTTGTAAAGACTAAAAGTGGGGAATCTTTCACAGCCGTGGTTATAGAGAGAAGCAGTATCAGAGAAAGACTCTGTGAAGACTGTGTCTGCCATTGCTGGCTTTAAGGGTGGAGGAAAGAGTGGGAACTAAAGAGAGCCACAGACCCTGGGTGCTGGTGAAGTACAGAAACAGCTTCTCTCTTTCTCAAGTCCCCAGGAAGGATGCATGCATGGGTGGTCCACCCAGCTGTGCTGACCACTGATGTCTCAGATCTGCAGTGTTCGCTACATTTGTTGCGGCAGTGATAGAAAACAAACTCTCTGACTAAACTGACTTTGATTTGAAAGCCTGCTCTAATGTGAGGTTGTTGGAGCAAGTTAGAGGTTGGCCACTAGGCGTAGCTCGGGTTGTCACCGTGGCTCTTCTTGTGTGTGTTCTTCAGGTGCTGCTTAAGGAAATTCTAGCAGCTGGAAATTCCAAATAGATACACAAAAAGGTTGGGGTTATGATATGACATTATACTGCTTTGTGGATTATACAGCTTATGAATTATGAATCTTAAGACCTCTAAGAAATATTTTTGGCCATGGCAGTACACAACAGTAATTCCAGCTCTAAGGAAAATCAGCAGAAACAAGGGTGTAAAACCAGTCTGGGCTACATAAGACTCTATTTCAAGGACCCACGAAAAAGGGAAAAGAAATATTATTCTACTGCTAAACTGATTTCCTTAAAAAAAAAAAAAAAAAAAAAAAAAAAAAAAAAAAAAAGAGTCACTGTTCCTTTACTTGGAGACACCGTGAGCCTAAGTCCAGAAGATTGTAAGTAAACTGATACTATTTTATTAATGACATCAAATAATTACACAATCAAAGCTAGACTTGTCACCTGGTTGAGCCAAGTATGTTAGTGCATACCTCCTGTCCCAGCACTTGGGAGGCTAAAATATGAAGGGACCAGCCTGAGTTACACAGTAGGACAACTTGTTGAAATAGCATTACACAATGAAAAGACAGTGAACTATCATGTGTGACTGTGGCAGTCAACCCCAGGTCTCTCCCTATTTTGGGATGATGGAAAGAAAGAGAGTTCAAGGTGAGGTGGGAAAGATTATAAAGCCAAGAATCCTAAATCCAGCCTCACAGGGTCGTGAGTCACTATTAATCCAACAAAAGCTCCTGGAGGCTGAGTCTATTTATTTCTTCAAAATCATACAAACTCAAGGTCGGCATTGCACAATTAATATAGGTTTGAGGTTTGTTCCCTTAACGCTTGTGTGAGACCGATCTTCCTTTCCAGGAGATTTTAACCAAACTATTAACTCATACTGTGAATCCCCCAAACTGTATGCTTATACAGCAGAGGCAAAAGCTACCACCGTTAGAGTTCAGATTAGTGAAGTTTCTGCATAATTGGCTCTGTAATGTGAATTTTCTTGGTTACATTTGTTCTTTTCAAAAACCAACTGAGCTCACAGAACTGCGTGTAGCAGCCTCCCTTTGGGTTTCATGATGCAGGTAGAAAATGTTACAAATTTGAGAATTCCATTTTTCCCCTTCAGGGACTGTACACTGGTCACATTTTCCTTTTCATAGTCAGCAAACTGACAGATGACAGAACCCAGGGTGACTGTAGTGAGAGGCCTCCCAAATTACCATTCCAAGTAAATTAATGCATAGCTAACCTTACTTAGCCTTCTTCCAGCGAGTACAGCCAAGCATTCTCATTAATCTGGGGCAAAACAGAAAGGCACCTTCTGGGAAGTTTTGTCTAAATATAATCAGAGCATGCACCAGAGAAATCAAACCATATGCACATCTGGAGACTTCAGAGCCCATGTTATGTGACTGCACACTTATTTCATCTATCTAGGATAAAGCAGCAGCTTGGTGGTGCTTGCATCCTTTCAGTAAGCAGGATTTTTATTAAGACACAAATGTCAGGGAAAGCTTCCTTCTATTCAATCTAATTGCATAACTTCTGACTAACTTCTCCAAAATCAGACTGAAAGAATGTTCTCTGAATGTCACTACTGTAGGATTCAGACCCTTAGAGACTGTCCCAAATTCCAAGCCCTATTTTGCTAGTCCCAACACCAATAAATGCTCTTCCAAATGGTAAGTAGGTGAGAACACAAAGCACACAGCCTGGCACCTAAAGCAGCACGGTCTTTCTGCCAGTGCCCAAATCTTCAATGAAGAAAATAGTGTCATCTCAGTCCACATCAACCTGTGCTTCCTAAAAATAAACTGTAAGCCATGCAACGTTAGCTTTAAAAACAAAAAAAGACATCAGATTAACTAAATATCAAGACAAAAATATTCAAATAGAAGTTTCCTCTAATTCTCTGCTGGAAAACACTACTCTCAAATTACACAAAATCTATTCTTGAATGTTTTTTGGGGTTTTGGTTTTGTTTTGTTTTGTTTTGTTTTGTTTTGTTTTGTTTTGTTTTGTTTTTTAAAGACGTATTTATATTATGTATGTGAGTACACTGTCAATCTCTTCAGACACACTAGAAGTGGGCATCAGATGCTGTTATAGATGGTTGTGAGCCACCATGTGGTTGCTGGGAATTGAACTCAGGACCTCCGGAAGAGCAGTCAGTGCTCTTAACCACTGAGCTATCTCTCTATCCCCTCTTGAATGTTTTTAAAGCTTCAAAGTAAAATATTGCCTTGCTTGAATGTGTCCCTTCCCGCAAAATCCCTGCATTGGAAACTCAATCTTCAATATAACAGCATGAAGGGTGTTCAGGGTGGTGAAGTCCTTGGGGAAGCCATGCCCTCATGAATGGACTTGTTGACGCTCCTATAAAAAGGACTGAGGGCATGAGTTTGCTCTTCTGTAGCATGAATTCAGAGTTTGTCTTTTGTGACTACATCTTACATCTTACGTGGACAAGAGAAAAAGGCTATAGCAGGGTCTAGAAATATTGTTCACTGGTTAAGACCAATGACTGCTTCTACAGAGGATTTGGGTTCAGTTCCCAGCACCCATATGGCAATTCACAACCAGCTGTAACTCCAGTTCCAAGGGATCTAATACCCTCTTTTGACCTCTGGAGACTTTTGCACACACATGGTGCACATATACACATAAAATAAAATAAATAGTATTTTTCTTTAAAGTAAAAAAAAGAGGGAGGGCAGTGCCTTGGTCTGGAACTTACCAAATTCCAGACATGTATGAGAATAAGTTTGTATACTTTGTTACCCAATGTCTTCATTAGGTATCCAATAATACCAAAATACATTCATTTATTTTTAAAAAAATGGAAGTTTATTTAGTTCATGGTTCTAGGGACTGAGCTATTGAGTATTTGTTGCAACAACAGAAAGTGGACTTCCCAGTCATCAAACTTGAATCTATAGTTTCTTTCCATGGCATTTTAAAGGTATCCATAAGTAAAATTGACTATTAACTTCATACTTCTTCTGGGCTCTTTCTGTGAAGAAGACATATATACTACAGACAATGGAAATAGAGAGAAAAGATAATAGCCTTAGTTCAATAGCAGAAATTCTTAGAGTAGGTGATAGAACTTCAAATACGAAATAAAAGTGATATGTGATTCTTTATCTGAGAGTTTAAATCCAGAAATAATCCCAGGGTGCCTACTTGACCTTGATACTAATAGTGCCTGAGACATATGCTTAACACCAACAGCAAGATTCAAGATTCTGGAGGCAGTATATTAAGGTGGATGAGCCTAGAATAGAATTTAGATGCTGGCTAAAAGCCTAGCATCTAAATCCCTTCAGCTTCTACGTACTAACATTTGTTTAATATCTGAAATCTCCCTTTCCTTGTCAATAAAATGGAGATCACAGTGGAATACATCTGGTAGTGCTGTTTGGAGGGTAAATGCCCTCCTCAAGTTCTCTGGTTTATAAACTTAAAGCAGACCGGGTTCATGTAAAACATAGCTGTATGAAAAAGAGGAAGTGATGAAGCTGAAAGGAAAACCCAGGATTGTCACCAGACATGGAAGCTGCCCAGAAGGATGGAAGAAAGAAGGAAGACAAAATAGGATGCTTTCAGTGAAAGTCTGAAAGACTTACAAGCATCCTCATTATTTGAGCCCAATCCAAACATCATTTAGAACAAAGAAACAATAAACTCAGTAAAGTTTTGGAAACATGCAGCAGACTCACCCTCCACGGGTAAGAAGTTAGCAAGGGAAGCAAAAGGCTGATCAACTGAAACAATAAAACATTGTTTGCACCTAACCCTGTATATCCCAGGAATCCTGGAGCTGTTATTGTCCGGAGGTGCTTAGATCTAAGAGAAAATTCAGAAAATAGCGCTCTCAATGGATAAGTGCAACTAGATCATTCATATTGTCAGGTCAACTGAAAATAGTCACGTCACACTCACCACCCAGCCTTGCCCTGCTGGAATTACAGCTCCCTGGGGAGACGGCAAACACTAGCCTTCATCCATGCCACAAATGCCAGAGGATCTCATCTCCTTCATGCTTTCATTCACAAGCTCTCTCTCTCTCTCTCTCTCTCTCTCTCTCTCTCTCTCTCTCTCTCTCTCTCTCTCTCTCTCCCTCTCTCTCCTGAATTGTTAAAATAATAGTCCAAATGCTGGTCAAGATGGCACCAGTAGTGCCATTCAGGTGTACAAATACTAGTGAATGAATTCAACCATTCATCCGAATAAATGTGAAAACAATTAGTCGGTCATAGTGAGTGATAAAGCCGACGAGATGCCAAGTAATGCAGCCATACTTCATCAAAAGATAGACCTGAAGACCACACAGAAAATGCTCCTCCATAGGGTAGAGAAGGCTGGGTCTTTGCTAACACATCTGGTAGCTAGAATAGGTTATTTTACTTTTCTGGACTTTAAGGGCCTAACTTATAAAAATGAAGTGGTGAGACAAGGTCATCAACAAGATTCTTTATGACATTTCCCACTTACAACCCAGGATTTGGAGAATGTGAAGCCACTACCTCCTTGTAAGCACTAGATTGGACACCACAGCAAATATTAGGGGAAAGATGGTTCTATGCCTAGAAATGCTCCTGAGTTGACCAGGGGCCACACCATGTCAGAGAAAGATTTCCTCTAGCTTAAGCGATGGAGACCACCCAGCAAAGAATGAAGGATGTGGCTCTTTCTAATCCCTATATGTCTTCCTTCTCTAGTCCAAAGCTACCTGAAGTAGTTTCTAAAATAAGATGAAACTGCCAGAAGCCAAAGTCACTTCAACTAAAAGTCTTAACAAGAATGGTTGAGAAGATAAATTCTGCTGTATGCTTGAACTGTGGTGTCTGCAAAGTGACCTGTATGGTGTGGCTACATGGTTTTTTATTACCTGGTAAAGCTGTACCTTAAAACTCTTGGCAAAGCCTTCATTTGGCAATTCAGACTTCTTTCTCTTGGCTCACATATAGAACCAGTGTCATTGGAAAATATGTTAGGTCCTTGCTTTTTGTGATAGACATACTATTCTTCTAGTGCTTTGTGTTTAACTTAACTGCCACCTGAACGAGGAAGCAACCAGTGATGGAAGTGCTGTTGCCATGGTGATATAGAGATATAGATGCAGAGACAGAGTTAGAGACAGATATAGATAGAGATGATATAGATGGTTGATGTAGAAAGAGATACAGATGTATTAGCTAAAGAGTCAAACTAAATCCAGGACTGACTGATTTCTTTTCCTCTTTTGCATCTTGGGACATCTACTTTAATATATGTGTTTATTCAATCAATGCAGAAGTGTTATGTAAAGTTGGAATGTTTTCTAAAATGCATTGTTTGTGTTGAAATGAAATGCAGGGCAGTATTTCAACTCACCACTGGTTTGGGAATTTTAATTTATGATGGAAAATCTCACAATTGTGTTTGATTTTGGGGGGCTTGTTCAGAAACACTCTCTTGGGCTGTGTGTGTGTGTGTGTGTGTGTGTGTGTGTGTGTGTGTGTCATGCTAGATTTAGGAATTTACTTTTCTTGTTTACCTATGGTTCACTTGTTTTTAGAGGAGTAGAATACTGAGAGTGCTTACTCGCTTTATAAGTCTCTCTTCCACCTAAAATGTGATTAATCTATGATCTCACAAGACTGGGATTTCCATAGTGAAAAAACTTGCAGAACAATCCAGTCCAAAACTGAGCGCTCAGCTCTAGTTCATTTTTCAGAAGTGAATAATCCTTTTTATCAGTTGTATTTGTCACACCGTGGTGTGTTGGTTTCTAACTTTATCAGCCAATGGGTACAATGTTGTGGTATTTAGCATTAAAAAAATGGAACATCTGTTACTTTCTAAACCAGGGATGAACCTTAGAAACATGCTAAGTGAAAGAAACCACAGTAAGAAGACCACAGAGTTTGTATAAAATATTGCCTAATGCCAAAAGTGGAGTCTGTAAATGAGCATGAGTGCTTCCAAAGGGTGTGAGTAAAAATGCTAACAGATTTTGCTGATGGCTGTATTATTTATTTTATAGTTATTAAAAACTGCTGAATTTTATTTTGGAGGTAGATGTGCTGACTAACTTTGAGTAAACTTGACATAAGCTAGAGTCATTCTCGAAGAAGGAACCTCAGTTGAAAAAATGCCCTCAGCCAGATCACCCTGTGAGCAATGCATTTTCTCGATTGACGATGGATGTGGGTGGTGCTATTAGAAAGCAGGCTGAGCAAACCATGAAGATCAAACCAGTAAGCAGCACCCCTCCATGGCCTCTGCATTAGCTCCTGCCTCCAAGTTCTTATCTGGAGTTTCAAACCCTTTCCTCTCCAAATTGCTTTTGGTTGTGGCATTTTATCAGAGCAATAGAAACCCTAACTGAGACAGCATGCCCGTTTTATAGGTAAGATATTCCTCAATAATGTTGTGTTTAGAAGGGAATTATAGAAAGGCGAGTTAACAGAGGTGCAAGGAAGGTTAGAGAGAACATGGGTCATGGTACTTTATATACATACTTTATACAAGTGTAACACTGTTAAAGAACAGATTCCATAAAAGTTAAAAAAATACAACTCCCAGTGTCAATATAAACACACAAATGTGTGCACTTGCACAAACCACACACATGTGCGCACGCACATGAAATCAAAGGCCCAAGAGAAAAAGATTTTAGCAAGGCTCCCTGACTGGGGAAACACCATATCCACAGACATTTGGAGCATGGTGCAATATGGGTTCTTGTTACTTAGCTCGTGGCACAAGCTGACAGCATGGTGTTGCTGAGTGCTTGTCATCAACAGTCTTGCTGGGATGAGCTGGCCACAGCCCACTGTCTGACTCCATGCTCTGCATTCTCCCTAGGTCCCTGCCATCCCCAAGTTGCTATTCCTTGAACAAAACCATTCTCTAATTCAATGTCTCTTCCTCCTCTGTCCAGACACTCAAATTCCATGTCTTCTTTGCTGTGACCCTCGAGTGTATTCCTCCGTGGGAACTGTCTTGAGATGGCTTTGTGTCACTGAGCGCATTAGATGTTCATGTGCTCTCACCCTCATTCATCATTCTTCTCTTACGGATTGTGATTTGGAGTTATCTGTCCAGCTTCTAGACTGGAGGGGGACTGGACCATATTCCTCGTTATAGCCCTAGACTGGCTCTGATTCCATTAAGTGTCTATTCAAATGACTAGTGTTCGTGGTGCTTACTTAGGTTGGCACTGTGTCTATTATATGTTTAACCTCTTAAAAGTAAATCACAGAGGCTGCCTGTGGTATGAGTTGAGCACAGTCTGCCCAAAAGCTGGCCAAGCTACATGGTTGCTACTCCCTAGCTGTAGGAGTGTTCTGAATCCCATTAGTGAAATGGAGGTGGTAATAGTGCTTACCTCAAAAAGTTAAATGGGGATTGAGTTAATAGTTGTAATACTATACGAATATTTTATTTAATAAGCTAACTGTTTTGGAGTGGTGACTATTGATCCCGTGGCTTTTCACATGCTAAACATGAACTCTACCATTGAGCTACAGCTCTTACAGATAGATTTTTAGTTACATGAAATAATTTGGGGGAATATGAGTCACCACAATAGATTAAAAAGTGAATAGCTAGGGTCCAGTCCTTAGATGACACAGACCAATCATTGTGATGAATCTGATGAAAGTTTATATCCTAGCTCACTGAAGGAGTAAAATTTTATTATCAATTGGAAAATACAGTGTATCTTCAGCTTAAGATAACAAAACACAATTCTGATGCCCCCCTCCCCACTTCTCTTGGTTTTTATCTTTGTAGCTCTCACTTGATCACATCACAGCTTTCTTGTTCCAAACTCTTTAATATGCTTTCCAGGGTCCCATGACCCTCCTGAGCCCCACCTCTGTCATAAACCCCTTGTCACCTCTGTTCAGCATCATTTCGTACAAGAGCACCCTGCCATTTCTAAACCCACAAGGCCCACTCCTAACTCTCCTCCAAACCCTTTTTTCCTCGCCTCTATAAGCTGTAGACAATTCTGGCTCTCAGTTCAATTTGAGCATCACCTCTTCTGCAACTCCTCTGAAATACTTAAGAGACTCTTTGCCTTCTCTTTCCTGACCATACCAGACCCTCCTGTCCAACCTTCAATTGCACTTAGTGGGCTCTGCTGATGGCTTGTCAGCCTTCTCCATTGGATTTCAAGCCCTAGCAGGACAGAGACCAAGTCAGTTTTTTGCTCAATGGCTTATCTGTAGCACCTTGATAAGGCCTGGCAGAAAGTAGGTACTCAATACATACTTACGGAAGGAGTGTTTACTTTTACACATCAAATCTTTTAACTTTAACCCAATCCAAATTTCAACTGTCTGTGTGTTTCCAAGCTTGTTGCAGTGAGAACATCCATTGCAACGGAGAAAGATTGGCCTGGTTTTCCATCCCACTTGTGCTGGGCAATCTGCTCTCTGCAGGTCGTTGAAGGGTGTTACATTTCTCCTGGGAATCTCAGATGACCTCTTGCAATTTCCTCCCTGTGCCCGCTGGACCTTTTCTATATTGAAGCTCCCCACTGGACACCATCCTAATTTAATTCTTACCCAAGGTAGCTCATCTCAAGGCCCTGTCAGGATATGGCTACTTAACAAAACATTGCAAGCTGTAAGACAGTTCTGTAAGCGTGCTTTTGGGACTACTTTGTTGGGTTCTTATATCCATCACCTTTCTCCAGCCTTATTTCACCCTAATCCCTTCCAAACCCCAACACTAGGTAGGAGAGAAAGAAGGTTAGAGGGAAAGGGGGGCCTTGGTCTCATTAGACTACTTCCTGCTGACTAGAGACATCGAGTTCCTTGGGCCAATGTTGATCTTCTACATCGGGATATGCAATATCTTCTTCTCATCTCTTTGATCACAACCACTTGGCAAACTGCAGCAGTCGCAGTAAACTTTTTGTTGAAACAGAATATCAATTCTTTTGTACCCTGCCATTTCCTCTACACCATTAGAAACCAAGTTTCCCATTCTCTCTAGCCCCATGTCTGGGCACCACCCATAGGCACACTTTTTTGGGCTGCTTTATTGGGTTCTTATTTTTATTGGGTTCTTATATCTACTATCCTCCTTCACCACAATCCCTTCCAACCCCCCAACACTAGGCAGGAGAGAAAGAAGGCTAAACTGGAAAGAGGGTGTTGATCTCCTTAAGTCTACTTCCTGCTGATGAGGGGCAAGTTTGATCTTCACCATCAGGATATCCAATTTCTTCTTCTCTTTGCTCACAACACAGACCACTTAACAAACCGAAGCAGCTGATTTGATCAGCCCCCGCCCTAGGCCCTCCTGGTGCTCTTTCAGTTATAGCCTCTCAAGAGTCCCCAGAACTCCAAATGTAAACTGTCTGCAGCTGCCAAAAAAAATTACACCCCTCCTAGAGCACAAGACAAATCATAGTTAGCACTGTGAACAATCTGAAGCAGCCCCATATCTCACGCCTGGGAGAGAGATTGGCAGGAGAGATAATCATACAACTGGGTTTTTGTTTTTGTTTTTTGTTTTTTTAAGAAACCAAAATTCTCACTACACATATCCAGTGTTTGAAAAATTCTGTTTTCCCAAACCTAGGACCTGTTTAATTTTTAGACAGCAGCAAGCTGATGAGCTGTAGCTCATTCTTCAGTCCTACCTTGGAATTCCCGAAGTCCTGTTAATTTTCTATGAAGACTCAGCTGGATTATTTTGTGGCCTGGTCTTTACCTGTCCAGTTTCTCTATGGGATGTGCCCTTTTTCACCATAATCAAACATGTCCATAATCAGCAAGGGGAGCAGCACAGGTCTATATTAAGAGGGTGAGCTCTAGATCCACCTGGCCTGGTTCCATGCTGGGTCTTTCCCTTCATTGGCTACGTGGTCCTCTCCATGTCACTTGATTCCTGCCTGCTTTATGCAATTGCCACTGGTGACATGGTAATTACAATGACACAACTAGTCATCATAACGAGGATCAAGTGAGTAAATACGCAAAATACTTAGAAATTTTCCTGGCACATCGTAAGTATTCACTTACTCGTGATGGGTTTTGGTCGTTTGGTTTGGTTTGGTTTGATTTGGGTTGGCTTGGGTTGGCTTGGCTTGGGTTAAGTTGGGTTGGGTTGGGGTTTTTGTTGTTGTTTTGGTTTTTGTTCGTTTATTTGTTTGTTGGGAGGTATATGTATATTAAACAACTTCCTCCCAGGGAAGAATTATTCAGAAAGCTGTTTAAGGATTCCAAGTCACTTGTTTACTTTGTAAGATATCACCTATCATATTGTCATCATCGGACATGGCTAAGGGGCCAGCCAGTTTAGGTGCAGACAGAGTGAGACTAGTTAGTTTCTCTGTGTACTTTGGGGAAACTAATTGATTTCTTTGTTTTTTTTTTAAATAATTCTCTGTATATAATATATACAATGTGATGCTATAACCCATATAGATAGTAAAGAGATTGCTATATTATCTTTTGTAGTTACATTGTGTGTGTTCCTGTGTGTGTGTGTGTGTGTGTGTGTGTGTGTGTGTGTGTGTGTGTTATAAAAGAAGCTAAAATACCACTTTTGAAGTATGAGGCGACTACATCACTGAGGAATCCAACCCTCACCCTCAGCAACCATTAACTGCCTATATCTACTTGAGGCGAGGTGGAGACTACCAAGCTCACCAAAATGGAATGTTAACAGGCTCAGTGTGGTGTAGGTTTTATGCAGGTAAGTACAGTGGGCTCATGAATGCAGCCGCCATGTCATGTACTCTTCCACAATGTTCCTTGAATCTTGATTGAGGTAACGAAGATGTCTTGTTTAGGACTGAGAACTCAAGGGGTATTTTTTTCTCAGTACTTTGATCAGTTACAGTCTCTGCATTAAGCATTGCCCACTGCAAAAGTAAGCTTCTCCGATGCAGGTAGAGATCGGCACTGGTCTCTGCATCCTATAAATATTTAAAAGGCAGCTTGACACTTAACTGTTTAGCAAAACAATAGTTGCAGGCTCCCTGTTGAGCCTCTGCCTGTCAGGTCCAGGCAAGACCCAGGTCCTGCTGGGTCTCTCCATGGCTGAGCAGGAGTGTTGGTGGCCAAAAGAAACACACCCAGCCAGGGGTCTTGTCAAAGCAGGAACTCAACTTTGTCTCAAACTTGTCTCAAACTTGTCAACCCTGTCTCAAAACTTGAGCCAGGCTCAGGTTTGTCCTCAAGGCCCAAACCAGGGCCGAAATGGGGCCCAACATATTAGTACCTGAACCATGACTTCTAAGTAGGTTTGCTATACCAGGCACGAATGCTTGCCTGTGGAGCAGCCCTCAGATCCACCTGTCAAGAGGTTGGTTATCCTCCCAAAAGTCCTGCTGCTCCTGCACCACAATGCACAGCTCATCCAGTGAGTTTGTACTGTAGCTCACAGAATTCACTGTTGGGTAAGACTGCCCATGACTTTTCTCCTCAAACAGCTGCATAGCACCTTCCAGAACTATCAATGCCCATAGGAAGGAAACTTTCAGCTCAGTTCCAGATTGATCTCTATATGTTCTGCAACAACAGGGTGTGGTTGCTTGAGTAACAGCATCTTAGCATCATTTAGTGGGCAACCAAGAGAAATGGCAATAGACTATATAGTTTGGGGCCTCTGGAATCTCTCCAACCAACAGCCAACAGAGATACTCCTGGAGCTGGAACATCCATTCACTGTCTTGTAGCTTCTACAAACAGCATTATCCACCCATTGAAACTATTTTTTAAATAATAATATTTTTAATTAGCGCCCATCCCCACTTGAATCTCTCCACCTCTGGTAAACCACTTCTCTACTCTCATGTCACATGTGTTCTATTACTTTCCCTTGCCTTAAGTACTCTTTATCCCCATACAGCCAACGGCCCCTTCCTAGCTCCCTAGCCTCTACATGCATTCCAAGTTAAGCATACAAATCTAAAAATTAGGAATGTTAAGTCTACATATGAGAGAGCATGTGGCATTTGTCTTTCTGGGTTTGTACTTGCTCCATCACTGTATTTTCCACTTCTCCATTTTGCTGCTAACTTCATAATTTCATTTTTCTTTATAGCAGATTAAAGGGCATTCGGAGCCAGGCAGTGGTGGTGCACGCCTTTAATCCCAGCACTTGGGAGGCAGAGGCAGGTGGATTTCTGAGTTCGAGGCCAGCCTGGTCTACAGAGTGAGTCCAGGACAGCCAGGACTACACAGAGAAACCTTGTCTTGAAAAAACAAAAAATAAATAAATAAATAAATAAATAAATAAAGGGCATTGGGTATATTATCACATTTTCATCATCCACTTATCCATTAATGGATATCTAAGCCATTCCATTCCATTCCTAAGCCCTTGTCTTGTTAATGGTGGAAATTAATCAAAAATTTCTCCATTTAGCAAGGTATTTTCTGAAAATTTGTCATATATAGTCTTTATTATGTTGAGATATGTTCCCTCTGTTTCCTAGTTATTGTTAAGAGAATAACAATGAACATAGAGAAGCAAGTGTCTCTGAAACAGAGCATAGAGTCTTTTAGATACATGCCCAGGAGTGGTATGGCTGGATAATGTGGCAGTTATATTATTAGCTTTTTTGAGAAACCTCTGCAATGATTTCCATATGGCTGTTTAGGCATATTCCCACCAACAATGGGTAAGTGTTCTCCTTTCCCAGCATCCTCCCCAGCATTTGCTGCCATTGATTTTCTTGATTCCAGCTACTCTCACCGGAGACAGACTATCCATGTAATTTTGATTTGCATTTCACTGATGGCTAAGGATGTTTAATAGTTTAAAAAAATATTCATTAACCATTTGTAGTTCTTTTGAGATCTTTCTGTTCTGTTCTACAGCTTATGGCTTTGACTGAATTGTTTCCTTGATTTTTTTAAGTTCTTTGTGTATTCTAGATATTAAGCCTGTGCTAGCTAGTTTTATGTCAACTTGACACACAAACTAGAGTTATCAGAAAGGTGAAAACCTCTGGAATATCCAGCTGTGGGGCATTTTCTTCTTAGTGATTGATGGAAGGGCCCAGCCCCTTGTGGGTGGTGTCATCCCTGGGCTGGTGGTCCTGGGTTCTATAAGGAGGCACAGTTAGTAAGCCATGAGGAGCAAGCCAGTAAGCAGGACTTCTTTATAGCCTCTATGTCAGCTCCTGCTACCAGGTTCTGGCCCTGTTTGAGTTCCTGTCCTGACTTTATTCAGCGATGCACAGCAATGTGGAAGTGTAAGCCAGATAAACCCTTTGTTCCTCAACTTCCTTTTTTGCCATGGTGTTTTGTCACAACAATAGTAGCCCTAAACTAACAAGTCGTCTGTCCTGTGTACAATTGGTGAGGATTTTCTCCCATTCCATGGGCTACTCTTTTTTTGTTCCATTAACAGTTTCCTTTACTGTACAAAGGACTTTGAGTTCTATGAGGTCCCATTTGTCAATCATCGGTCTTGTTTCCTGGGTGACCAGAGTCCCATTCAGAAAGTCCTTACCTATTCCCATATCTTGACATGCACTTCCTACTTGAGTTTCAAGTCTCATGTTGAGCACCTCAGTTTGTTTGAATCTTATTTTTGTGCAGGGTGAGAGACAAAGATTGAGTTTTATTTTTCTATATGTAGATACCCAGTTTTGACAGCACATTTCTTAATGAAGCTGTCTTTTCTCCGATATATATCTTTTGTCAAAAAATAAGATAGCAGCCGGGCAGTGGTGGCGCACGCCTTTAATCCCAGCACTTGGGAGGCAGAGGCAGGTGGAATTCTGAGTTTGAGGCCAGCCTGGTCTACAGAGTGAGTTACAGGACAGCCAAGGCTATACAGAGAAACCCTGTCTCGAAAAACCAAAAAAAAAAAAAAAAAAAAAAAAGATGGCTATAGTTTCACAGCCTCTTACATGGATTCTCTATTCTATTCCTTTAATCTGTGTCTGTTTTTTGTGTCATATCATGCTGTCGTGTACACCAGACATGGCAATATTCCCAGCACTGTTCTTTTTGCTCATTTTGTTTTTGCTTTTTGTATCATTTTGGCTATTTGGGGGGGGGTCTCTCTTCCACATAAACTGTAAGGTTTTTAATTCTATTTTTGTGAAGAACCTCACTGGAATTTTGAATAGTTTTGTATTTGTCTGCAGATTGTTCTTGCTAGGACATCCACAATATTAATTCTTCCAACCCATGAGCACATGTATCTTTCCCTCTCCTAGTGTCTTCCTGTATTTTCTTCTTCATTGTTTTAAGGTTTTTATCGGAAAGATCTTTCAGTTCCTTGGTTAGATAAATCTCAAAATACTTTCATGGGTTTTGAGACTATTGTAAATGGGGGAGGAGGGATGGGATAGGGGGTTTCTGTGGGTTGGGGAACCTGGAAAGGGGATAACATCTGAAATGTAAATAAAGAAAATATCCAATAAAATGATTTAAAAAATTAAGGAAAAACTCTGACATGGCATTGTGAGACAAGGAGCCTCTGGAATTTGGCTGAGTCTATTTTCTGTTGACCATCTACTCCTGGGCATGCAGCCCACCCTTAAGATTAGTTTGTTACTCCAGTGGCACTGCCTTGGAGAAAACCAAACTTTCATTTGCAAATGGTTATCATCTGGAGGCTGTTTCGGGTTAGGAATCGAGGCAGGTGACCATTTCTTCTTTCAGTTCTAGGACCCTATCTGGTGCAGACACATGCAGGCCCTCATTTCTCTGTGAGATCATGTGAGCTTTGATCCTGTTGATTTAGAGGGCCTTATTTCCTCAATGTCCTCCTTCTCCTCTGGCTCTTACACTCTTTCTGCCTCCTTTTCTGAGGGGTTCTCTAAGCCCTGAAAGGAGGAGTTTTAAGAAGACATTTATTTTAGGACTGAGGGTTCAAAGGACTCACTCTTTGCTTAATGTCTGGGCTGTGGGTCTCTGTATTTATTCCAATCTACTACAGGAGAAAGCTTCTCTGATGATGGCTGAACAAGGCACTGATCTCTGAGTATATCAGAAATCATTAGGAGTCATTTTATTGCTATATTCTTTAAGTAGAACAGTAGTATTTTGTTTTATTCTAGATCCCTGGGCTATCTAGTCTCAGGTTATTGGTCACCCAAATATTGTCCAGTAGAGGTTTCATCTCTTAGAGTGTGCCTTTAGTCAAATCAGACAGTGCTTGGTCACTCTCATAAGCTTTATGCCACCATTATACTAACATATCTTGCAGGCATGTCACCCTATTGTCAAAGAGTTTATGGCTGGGCTGGTATTTATGTTTCTCCTTTGGTATTGCATATTATCTTTCTATACCAAATATGCTAGAACTTAGGGGTGAAGGTTCGATGTAGGTGCCCACTCCACTTCTCCATGTTTAATGAGTTGTGTAGGTGTTGTCTTCAACAATGGGGCTTTGCCATCCATTTGTGGAAAGCAATCTATATTCTTGGCAACAGCCAAGAGAGTTGTTTGTGAGTTCCCATGGACTTCTTTGGCCAACAAATTAGATGTAATCCAATCCTGATACTAGAAGCTTCATTTGGTGATAAGAGATGGCTAGTTGGGACTCTGTTTCCATATTGTTTGATGATTTCATTTAGATCACCTTCATATGTATATATTTTAGGAAGCTTCTACTGCATTAGGTTTCCATATTACTCAAATGGTCATTAATCATAGCTGCCCCTTCCCATATTCTCTCCCTCACTCCCTTCTTCCCTCCCTATCCCACTTGATCCTCCTATTCCTGTCCCCCACCCATCCATACATAACCATTCTATTTCCCTTTACTAGGAAGATCTATTTCCCCACCCCATCCACCCCCTGCCCTTACTCCATACCTAATCTCTGTGGTTCTATGAATTGCAGCTTGGTTATCATTCAGTTAACAGCAAATATCCACATCTAAGAGAATGCATATCGTATTTGTCTTCTGGGTCTGGGTTACCTCACTCAGGATCATTTTTCTAGTTCCATTTATTTACCTGTGAATCTTTGATTTCATTCTTTTTAATGACTGAGAAATACCCCCATTGTGTAAATGTGCCACATTTTCTCTATCCATTCTTCTATTAAGAGATGTCTAGGTTGTTTCCAATTTCTGGCTATTACGAATCGGGCAGAAATGAACATGGTTGAGCAAGTGTCTCTGTGGTTGGATGAAGCATCCTTTGGGTATACGCCCAAGAGGGATACAACTGTATCTTGAGGTAAATGGATTCCCATCTTTCTGAAAAACTGCCATACTGATTTCCATAGGAAGTCCACACCAGCAATGGATGAACATTGCCCTTATTCCACATCCTTGCTGGCACGTGCTGTCATTTTTTCTATTGATCTTGGCTATTCTGATGGATGTAAGATGAAATCTCAAAGTAGTTTTGATTTGCATTTCCTTGATGACTAAAGGTGCTGAACATTTCTTTAAGTGTTTCTCAGCCATCTGAGTTTCCTGTAGCTAATTTTTTAACACCTATTTTTAATGATGCTTCATAAATGCTTTAACCTCCTTTGTAGCCCACCACTTACCAGAGGTAGTGGGAAAGAAAGAATACAGGGCAAGTGGACCTGTTTATAAAGGTTTTTTGGAGCAATTCCCATCTGCGTTGTCTGGAAATTGGTACTTCAGCTCAGAGGTCAGCAGCAGCAGCTAGATCCACTCACAAACACTTAACAGATACACCAGCAGTCTAGTTTGGTAGAGTCCAGATAGCAGCGGTGTCACTACTTAGCAGAGACGGTCAGAGCTCAGTATCAGTCAGCAGGAGGAACCAGGGAGGAATGGCAGGAGAAGTCCTCAGCTGTGCCTCTCTCATCAAAGTGAAGATCAATGAAAACACAAGACCAACAAGCATTGCAAAACTAGCTCTATAAGCAAGCTTAGCTTAGCCTCTGTCACTGTTTGTCTAGTCCTATTTATAACCTCCAAACATCACATGTCCTCCACGTGTCTTGCCTCAGCACATGTCTTGCCTCAGCTGACATCACTCTGCCAATCAGCCCAAGTCCATGGAAGCAACAAGAAACTGCAGCACACCACCAGAAGTTCTTTGGCTCATTTCTCTCTATGGAGTCCAGACAAACGCAGCTTAACTGTGCAGTGTAAGGGGGACCAATACACACTAACATGTATACTAACTTCACTAACATGTTGTTAGTGAAGAATACTTCATCACGTGTCTTTTCACATGATTGCTTTAGCAGATCCTTTCTCCTGTATCTGCTTCAGGAAAATATTTCTTCATGAGTCTGCCTTAGCCTTTCCCCCTGTGCCCACTTCAGGAAGACGTTCCTTCACATATTTACCACAGCAAAACACCGTCCAACACAACTGACTTTCCAAAGAACCCTTAAGTTTCCACTTCAGTTTTCTCTTTTGAGAATTCTCTGTTTAGATCTGTAAATCATTTTTCATTGGGTTGGTTTTTTATATCTAATTTTTTGAGTTCTTTATGTATTTTGGATATTAGCCCTCTGTCACATGTGCCATTGGTAAAAATATTTTTCTACTCTGCAAGCTTTTGTTTTGTCCAAATGATGATGTCCTTGCCATGCAGAAGTTTTTCAGTCTTATGAGGTCCCATTTATTAATTGTTGATCTTAGTGCCTGTGCTAACAATAGTCTGTTCAGAAAGTCTTTTTCTGTGTCAATGAGTTCAAGGCTACTCCCCACTTTCTTTTCTGTCAAGTTCAATGTATCTGGTTTTAAGTTGAATTCTTTGATCCTTTTAGAGTTAAATTTTGTATAGAGTAATATATGTCTATTTGCATGCTTCTACATGCAGCCATCCAATTTAACCAAAGCCATTGTTGAAGATGCTGTCTTTCTTCTAATGTATATTTCTGGCTTCTTGATAATAATAAAAAATAATCATGTGCCCAGAGGTGTGTGGATTTCCATCCAGGTCATCAATTCAACTCCCTTGATTTTGTTCCAATACTGTGGTGTTTAATTAATATACCCCTGCAGTACAATTTGACATCAGGGGTGGTGATGCCTCCAGCAGTTCTTTTACTATTCAGAATTGTTTTACCTGTCCTGGGTTTTGTGTGTGTTTGTTTGTTTACATATAAAGCTGAAATTTGTCCTTTCAAGATCTGTGAACAGATGTGTTAGAATTTTGATGGAGATTGCATTGAGTCTACAGACTGACTCTGGTAGGATGGACTTTTACTGTATTTAATCGCAGCAGTCCATGAGAATGAGACCTTCCATCTCCTGATACCTTCTTCAATTTCTTTCTTCAATGTCTTAAAGTTTTTATCATACAGGTCTTTCATTTGCTTGCTTAGAATTATCCCATGGCATTTTATATTATTTAAGATTATTGTGAAAGGTGTTGTTTCCCTAATTTCTTTCTCAGTCCATTTGTCATTTGTATGTAGGAGGGCTACTGATTTTTGTAAGTTAATTTTGTATCCAGAAACTTTGTTGAGAGTGTTTATCAGCTGTAGGAATTTTCTGGTGGAATTTTTAGGGTCACTTATGCATGCTATCATATCATCTGCATATGAATACACTCCAAATTCTTTCTTTCCAATTTTGTCTTATTACTGATTTTAATAGAATTTCTTTGAGTTTCTCTTCAGTTAAGTTGATATTGGCATGTGCTTACTGTAAACTGCCTTCATTATGTTGGGGTACTGTTCCGCGCCCCTTTTCGAGTCCCCTTCGCCCATGAAAGAGACACGTGAGGCAGTGTTCGGGTAGTTACTACAACGAGACTTTATTCTTGTATCAGCAGAAGTGGAAAGACCCAAAGGCCGGGAAAGACACTGCTATATGTACCCTAGAGTGGCGTGTTCACTTCTGATTGGCTGTTCACTCATCACCCAATATTACACCCCGGGATGGGCAGTGACTTTGGCTCGCTTTTGCCTTTTGCACCTGCGCAGTTAGTTGTTTATCTGTGGGAGCACAGGATGCCCGCACCATCTTGTAATGGCGAATGTTGTCACGCTCAGTGCGGCTCCTAAAAGGGGTACGACCCTTGTTTCCTTAATTTCTCTAGGATTTTTATTATGAAGGGGTGTTGGATTTTGTCAAAGGCCTTTTTGGCACCTAATGAGATGATTTGTGGATTTTGTCTTTAAGTGGATGAGCTTTTTGATGTGTTCTTAGTTCAGTTTACAGGTATTTTGTGAAAATTTTTGCATCTATGTTATAAGGGAAATTGGTCTGTAATTCTCTTTCTTTGCTGGATTGTTATAGATGCTATTTTATGGAATAATTTGAGGAGTGTGATAGTTTGTATATGCTTGGCCCAGGGAGTGGCACTATTGGAAGGTGTGGCCTTGTTGGAGTAAGTGTGTCACTGTGAATATGGGCTTAAGACCCTCATCCTAGCTGCCTGGAAGTTCGTCTTCCACTATCAGCCTTCGGATGAAGATGTAGAGCTCTCAGCTCTGCCTGCATCTGATGCTGCCTAGATGTTGCCCTGCTCCCACCTTGATGATGATGGACTGAACCTCTGAACCTGTAAGCCAGCCCCAATTAAATGTTGTCTTTTGCAAGACTTGCCTTGGTCGTGGTATCTGTTCACAGCAGTAAAACCCTAACTAAGACAAGGAGTACTGACATTAAGTCTTCTTTGAAAGTCTGGTAGAATTCTGTGCTAAACCATTTGGCCCTGGGCTTTTTTAGATTGGAAGACCTTTAATTACTGCTTCTATTTCAATAGGAGCTACAGGTCTACTTAAATTGCTTATCTAATCTTGATTTAACTTTCATAAGTAGCATATATTAAGAAAATTATCCATTTCTTTTAGACTTTTTTCCAGTTTGGTGAAGTATAGGTTTTTAAAGTATTTTATGATTCTCTGAATTTCCTCAATATCTGTGATAAAGTCAATTGTTTTAATTTATAAGTATTGTGACTGGAAAATAATTTGATAGAACTAATTACACTCACTTCCATACATAAATACACATATAAACACATATACATACACATAGTATGTATACACACATGCATACACAGAGAGAGACAGACAGACAGTAAGGGGGAAAGAGAGAGAGAGAAAGAGAGAGAGAGAGAGAGAGAGAGAGAGAGAGAGAGAGAGAGAGAGAGAGATGCAATGTTAGATCTGGAAACAAATAAGCATAAAATCAACTAAGGTGGTTTCATGTGATCTTTTACTAAATACAAAAGCTTTGCAGTAACTTTTAGTCTTAATGTCTCCCAGCCCCATGGGAAGAATCACAGTTATTGCAAATAAAAGGAGGTCCTAGCTACGGCAGGATCACTACACATACACAAATGAAGAGTAATGTCAAGAAAAATCTGGATAATTTGGGAGAGGAAAGTGCTAATGTACCATGAGTTCTCCATCATATCAATCAACATGGAGACAAGCACAGTGAAGAGGAAACAGAAGCACTTCCCCATGTTCTGATGCTTTGCTTCCCCAGTGCTTTGCTTCTCATCTGTAACTCACAGAAGTCCATGGAAGAGGCCCAAAAAGGGCTCGCAGTTACAGGATTTCAGGAAACAGCTTGATTAACCTAAGTACTTAAAGACTAGACAGGCTATACTGTGACTTATGTAGCTATCGTTCTTTCTAATGTTTAAGTATTAAAACAAGTCAGGGATAGAGAAATAGCTTGGTTAGTAAAATGCCTGCTGCAAAATGCAAAGACCTAAGTTTGATCGCCAGAACCCAGGTAAAAACCACTGCAACTGGTGGCACACACTTACAACCTCAGCACTGACAAGGCAGAGATGGAGGATCACTGGAAATCACTAGTCAGCCAGCCTAGCTAGTCTATTTGGTGAGTTCTAGGTCACTGAAAAACTCTGCCTCAAGAACCATGTAGATGATGCCGACCAATATGCAATGCTGAACGACGATAAAAATCAATAACAATGCTTTGCACTGGTGCATCGCTCAACCTCATCAGAGAAGAGTCTTCTAGAGGTAAACGGTAATCAACACAGAGACTCACAACAGGACAACAGGACCATGTGCAGTGAATGAGAGTCTTGGGAGCATTCTTTCTTAAATGAGAAGTCTTTTCTAGTCCTTCCCCTCAAGGTTCAGGGATCTGTGCAGAAGAGGTGGCAGATTGTAAGAGCCAGAGGTAGTAGATGACTTCAATGAAACAGAGTCACATTAAAACTGACACACATAAGAACAAAGTCACAGAGACTGTGGCGGCATGCACAAAATCTGCATGACATCAAACCAGACCAGATCTTAGCATGGAGAAGAGAAAGAGGACACAGAGTCCCACCCCTAACCCAGATGCTACTCAGAATTGATATCTGCTGAAGAAGGAAAATCAATTTTCTCTAATAGAGTCTCACTGAGAGTTCTACATCTTGATCCAAAGCCAGCCAGAAGAAGACTGTCTCTTCTGCAGGCAGCCAGAAGGAGGGTCTCTTCTGCACTGGACAGAGCTTCAAAGTCCACCCTCATACTCCAGGGCAGACCCTAGGAGAAATGGATCAACATTAAACATTATATGTTGGGAAAGAAGGGCTTTTTGTGATGTTTTGGATTTTTTGTTTTATTTAGTTTTGTTTATTTGTTTTGATCTTTGTTTTTTGCTTTATGTTATTTAGAGATGAGGAGAGAGAACATGAAGTTGGTTGGCTGATGTGGCGGTTTGAATATGCTTGGCCCATAGGAAGTGGCACTATTAGGAGGTGTGGCCTTGTTGAAGGTGGGGTGGGCTTTGAAGCTCTGTCCAGTGCAGAAGAGACCCTCCTCCTGGATCCCTGTGGAAGAGACAGTCTTCTTCTGGCTTCTTTGGATCAAGATGTAGAACTCTTGGCTCCTCTAGCACCATGTCTGCCTGCATGCTGCCATGCTTCCGGTCATGCTGATAATGGACTGAATCTCTGAACTTGTAAGCATGCTCCAATTAAATGTTGTCCTTTATAAGAGTTTGCCTTGATCATAGTGTCTCTTCACAGCAATGGAAACCCTAAGACAGCTAAGAAAAGGAGATGAAGAACTGAGAGGGGTTTGGCAGGTAGAAAAGAATTATGATCAAAACACTTTGTATATGAAAATTTTAATAAAAAATACTAAAGTTTCAGAAGGTACAGCAAAATGCAGGGTAAAGAAGAAATTTTAGTCTGGGTTGTCCAATAACTCTCTCTAAATTATAATCATAAAAGGTTTATTTATTTGTTTTTACCTTTCAGAGTGTTTCTAATTTTAGTTTTTACTTTCTTCAGCTCTAAGAATTACTTAGATATGTTACATTTAATTTATAAGAACTTAATGCTTAAAGGGGTGATCAGAGACCATGGCTTAAGTTCTCTTCTACAGAAACATTTTATTGACATGCTCTTAATATTTATTATAAATACATCATACATAAATAAAAATGTGTTTCCTCCTTCTATAAATATAATTTTGCACAATATTTTATAACTGTATATCCACTCATAAAATCTATTTTGTTAGCCATATATTGTGTCATATGTTGTGTCTCTGTGCTTCACTTATTTCTTGTCTGTTATATCTGTCTAGTTCCTGAATGTCTTACAACAAAAGCTCCCATTAAAAAGAAAAACCTAACTCAGAAGACAGAAATCTCATAGAGTCCCACCCCTAAACAAGGAACTGCAAGCTCCTAATGACTGTGAGAGAGGGGAACTAGCCTCTCCCAGTGATGAGCCCCTTAACTGGTTATCCAATAAAAAGGTGGTCAGCCCTGAAATCAGATACACACGAGCCACACTAAATAGACTCTGCAAATTGTATTTATATATTATGCATATGTATGTAACACTAACAATCAAAAAGAAGCCATCCATTAGAGAGGGAATGAGTGGACCTGAGCTGGGCTGGAAGGAGGACAGGGAAGGGGGAAGTTGCATAATTATATTTTTAATTTAATTTAAAAATTAAATAAATCAATGTGAATAAGATGGGCTGGGGATATAACTCAGGGTAGAGTGCATGTCTAGCATATGTAAGACCCTGGGTTAAATCCCTAGCCCCACACACACACACACACACACACGGGAAAGAAAAAAAGATCTATTCTCAAACTCACAAACTTTAAATTTGGAAATTAAAAATAAATATTTAGTACATAAAATGACGATTATTCAGGAATTGTCTTAAAATTTTACTGATTATCATGAATATTATTCCTGGTCTTAAAAAATAAATTTAATAGATAATGTATCTCAATGCACAAATAAAACAGGCAAAGCATAGTGGTCCCCAAGTGTGACCCCAGAATTTCAAACTGAATCAGAGACCAGGAGTGAGCTGCATAGGATAATCCTATCTTAAAACACACACACACACACACACACACACACACACACACACACACACACATGCATGCATGTGAATGGAGAGCTAACACACATACACACATGCATACATGCATGTGCATGGAGAGCTCCTTGCTGCTGACATCATTAATGACAGTTTTCTGGTTCATCTTTACAATAGCTATCAAGTTTTAACTTAAACCAATGCAATAAAAAAGTATAAGAAAATGTCCAAATACGTCCCGAGTGGAATTCACCTCAACTCTACTATACACAAGATGAAAGCATAAGCCAGTGTATTCCTAGTGCATAATAAAATTCCTGTAAACCACTTTGCTGCTTATGCTTAGCTATGAGTTTTATCTAATATGCATGACTCCTTAAAATGAGGAATAACTTGCAACTTTAGACATAAGATTCCATCCCATTTTATCTAGAGGAATGCTCAAATCAACCATGAAAGATTGCCCGGTGGCCTTTTCAATTCCATTTATTTACCAAGAATGTATTTACAGCATACCAGGTACTGCAGCAAGTTGAGGGAGAAGAAAAGAATACTCGCTGTCAGGGAGCTCATTCCCAGCCATGAAGCATCCTCCTTTGGTGACTAAGTTAAGCACTGATCTGTTTTAATTAGGCAATTCAGTGACATCTTTCTGAAATATTAGCTTAACAGGAGGAGTAAGAAAAAGGTTACCAGCCAACTAAAAACAGGCGGAGCCTCTGCAGCCACCTCTACACCTTCTTCCAGAAAGTGTGATTCAAAGTCAGAGGTTTTATACATTCTTATCAAAACCTGCATTGATTTCAGCGGCACAAAAGTCTACTCCTGGTTTTCTGCCAATACTCTCTAGGGAATTCTCTGTTGCTGAGTTTCATTTTTTTTTTTTTTTTACATCAGAACATACTCACTTGTTCTAACTCTTTACTGCTATGCATATTTCCAGGGGAGTAGTGACTGGTCTGACAATATATGCCTATTGGTGCACCAGTGGTAATAGTGACACAATTGTTATAAGAGAAACCACCACTTTCTGACTGGGGCTCTGGGCCACTCAGTGAGGTAGAGCCGTAACTAGCATTGTTTTGTGGGCCAAGAATCTGTGGCTAGATAAGTCATTGGCTTTAGGGGAAAACTCAATGCTATTATTCTAATAAAAGCATATAGTATTTGTGAGACCAGGGCCAAGGTTGGGGGGGGTGGGGAGTAAGAGACAATGGAGTCACACAATGAATCTTGGGAAATCCAACTCAAGACAACATCAGGGTGCAGATCTGAGTTTATTGTCCAGCATAATCTTATATAAAGTGTTTGAGCCAATCTCAAGGCCCTAAATCCTCAGCCAATCTTATTTCACCACACCTTTGCCATGCTCCAATGAAAGCCCTGCCTGATGAGGTAACTCAGAAGGGGGTAGGAGGTGGACATTTCACCCGTTGGGACTTTTGTGAAGGAGGGAGAAGCAGCCACTGCCCTGGCCTCAGTTCTTTTTTTGCTGTCTTCTGGGAGCCGTGTAGGCAGATCAGGACTTTTCGAGGTGCCGCATGACCCTGTGGAACCTCATTTTCCAACCCTCTTTTTCCTTGATAAGGTTGACCCCCCCCCCACGTCCCTCACAAGTATTGAAATGACTCCTAATGACTTATTGCTGTATCCATAGATACAAACATCTCTCAGTTCTCAGCAGAGAAGCTCGTCCTTGCCGTGGATGGTGATTAGCAGGGAACCCCTCAACTGGTCAACCCGCAGAAAACAGAAGATTGTGGAGTGTTCAGCCCTAAACAGGAAATGCATACCACACCCCTCCCGGAAAGGCTTGGGACTCTACTAGGAACAAGGGTCAGAAAGATTGTAAAATCCAGAGATGGTTAATTACATTCAGGCAACAGTCCTTTCCAGACACAACAGGGAGTTGCACACATGAACTCACAGCAATTCTGACAGCACAAGTCAAGCTCTAGCCAGACAAAATCTTAGCAAGGAGTGGGAAAGGTAGACATGATATCCTGTCTCTCTCTGAGGATATATTAAAATTTGATAGCTACTGAAAGAGAGTTTTCTTTAATGATGTAACTGACCCCTAGCAGATTGACCACATGCCAAGGCAGGCCCCATTCCCAACACTAGCTGGGAAATATGAATTAAACTCAATGTAGGAAGAAAAATTCTCAAAGTTGAATGAGACAGTTTGGGAAAGTAGAGAGAATGATTATGGGAGGATTTGGGGATGAGGCAGTGAATATATTCAAAATATCTGAACACCTTACAGAGTTCTTAAAGAACTAATACAAATATTATTTAAAATACATTAATTTTTAAACCCTAACAACTACTCCATTTCTGTCTTAACCAGACTTAGGCTCTTAAACCCAGGGTTATTTCCAACCTTCCAGCCCCTCACTGAAGGACAATCCACAAACAGGCTCCACCCTCTAGAAAGAACACACCCTGTCCTGTTCACCAGACAGGTGCCCTTGAGGGAGTCATCAGCTCTCTGAAGCTCACATTTTCACCTTCAAAAAAATGAAAGAAGCAAGCATAATGGTCAGGGCTGCTGTGAGTGTTTTCTATAAAGAAGAACATACATAAACATAGCAGAATACAGAACTTGAAGTTGGCCCTTCATAAACACCAGTTTGCTTCCTTGGGAATGCAAAGCTATGGCCAGCTTAGCCTGAACAGTAACTTAACTTCCCAAATGCCAACCTCCACCAGAATTCATTGGTTTTAGAATTGCTAGTTGATGGGTGTGCCTTCTTGGAACCCTTCCCAATGGAGGGGGGGGGAATTTTTGGTTGGGTTGTTGTTGTTGTTGTTTGTTGTTGTTGTTGTTGTTGTTGTTGTTGTTGTTGTTGTTGTTGCTGCTGCTTTTCCTTACTAAATATACATTTACCATAAAAAATATATACTGATTGGGAAAAGAAAAGATCGTACCCTTTCTGTAATTTTTGGTACAAAAGTTCACATTTCTACTTTTTATCCACTAAGGGAAAAACAAGCTAAGAACAGTGGCCAGTGCTTGATGAAGAAGATGCTGTCCCTACAGGAGCTGCTGCTCCAGCAGCATCTGAACTATCACAGTACCCAGTGGGAGACCACCTACCACTCCTTACAATTCTGTGCACTTCCCCCTACAAAGAAAAACCATGAGTCTTCAGAGTAAACTCAACCTCTGCAATAGAAGTGGCCTCCACTACAAGCCCCATCTCCCGTCTAGAGCAAATATATTCACATGCCTCTGTTAATCACGTACAACCTTTAGACAAAGAACCACAGCATCATCTGTGCCTTGGGTCAAAGAGCCACAGAACAATAAGATACTTTCTGTCCTAAGAGTCTCTACCACCATAAAACAGTAAGATACCTACTATGTTCAAGGCACTGTTCTAAGAATGTTTTATGTGTAATGGCTTGTTGGATCCTCATAAAGTAGGCGTATTGTTTTTATGATTTACCTCATAGAAAAGAAAATTGAGGCTGAGAGACGTTAAGTACTGTCAAGTAGGCTGGTGTTAAATCTATGCTGCTCACTCTTAAAGTTTGAGCACTCTAATCAGAGTTGCGATACTCTATAATGTCTTTGTATAAATCATTGAGAAAATATGAACATAGTTCCATACAGATCAAGGTGTGTAGGCACATGCAAGCTGTAACATACAACAGAGAAAGGCTGGGCTGGAACCAAAAGTCAAACTGACTTACGTGAAATCCCAGTTCCCTAAATTGCATGGTCCTATGTTAATTGGTTAAATGTTAGGAGTCTGTATTTCCGCATTAGCCAAATAGGAATCATGAGAGCTTCTTTGTGGAATTACATACACGAGATGACCTAGATAAAATACATAGTTATGATTCTCATATAGAAAGTATTCAGTAAGCTATGGCCTACTTCATTTGAAACTTTAATTAGTTTTCGTGGTGGTGGTGGTGGTGGTGGTGGTGGTGGTGGTGGTGGTGGTGGTGGTGATGGTGGTGGTACTTCTGAGAAAGATTCAACATTGAACCTAACAAGATACTGAAAAGAAACCTTTGTACAAAGAATAATTCCAACTGAAAATTATAAAATTTCAATTCAATGTTTAAGTGTTTTATGGGTATGACATAAAATATTAAATGGCTATAAGATGAAGGAGTATACATTTTAGCTACACAGAAACAATAAGTGGATATGTTTATGACCCTTTAAATGAACCCATTCTCTTCTCACTGGAAAAGCATCCTTCTTTTACTTTATTTATGGAAGATGCAAAGATTAGAACAAAATGTGACTAACTATACCAGTTTAATGTGTCCCCACCATATAATTGAGATTTTTTTTATTTTTGCTACTTTGTTTTGTTTGATTTTTGGAAACAGGGTCTCTTGTATCCCCAGCTGGCCCCAAACTCACTAAGCAGCATTGAACTTCCTGTCAACACTGTGCCTGGTTTATGTTGTGCTGGAGATGGGTGCTGGGCTTTGTGCATGCAAAGGGAGGGAGGGGGTTCTACCAACTGATTCCCAGCCACCTAGAGCATCATTCTACCATTTGTAGTTTTCTTCTCTCATATCTGATGGAACTAAGTCTCTCTGACCCAATCTGATCATCTGATCTGATTGGTGGGAACCTATAACTTGCTTTGTCCAAAGAAACAGCATCGTCCCTGCAAGGCAAAGGTTGAACCTCTGTCTACCTCCCTCCACCCTTCCTGGGGATCATAGAGGAACACGCTGAGTTAAAATCCCATCAGCACAAGTTCTGAGAGACTATGACAAGCAGAGCTTCTCTGTTAATTTTCACTGATCTTGTAGCATGAACAAAAATTAAACTTTAGTTATGTTAGCCACTAAACATTAAGCGCTCTTTGTTGCTGTCTTAGGGTTTCTACTCTATTTTTATCACAGCATCATAAAGAATTAAAATTCTAAGAGACACCATGACCATGACAACTCTTACCAAGGAAAACTAATTGGTGGTGGCTTACAGTCTCAGAGATTTAGTCCATTATCATCATGGCAGGAAGCATGGCTGTGTGCAGGCAGACATGGGCTGGATAAGGAGCTGAGAGTTCTACATCTAGATCCACAAGCAGCAAAGATGAGAATGCCATGCTGGCCATGGCTTGAGCTTCCGAGACCTCAAAACCTACCTCCCTACACCTCCTCCAACAGAGCCACACCTCCTCCATCTGAAAAAGCTACACCTACTCCAAGACCACACCTCCTAACAGTGCCACTCCTTATGGCCAAGCATCCAAAGACACCGGGGTCATTCCTATTTAAACCACCAGAGTTGTCATAGATTCACCACCCAATCCTAACAGTAATGTCGGAAGTCATAAGGAGAATAAAGGCATGTCATAGACTGGCTCAAACCTTACAGTGAGCGCTCAGCATCTCAGCTGCTGAGAAGAAACAGCACACCAGGTTGACTTTGTCTTTGTGATCTGTTCATCTAAGAAGCTTCCCCTGAGCCTGTTTATCCTAACTTTGGGAGATTCCTGGGTTTTTTTTTCTTTTATGATAAATAATATTAAAGTCTATTTTATAAACCTTGCTTGGTTTTCACAGGCTTAGAAAAACTGCAGTGCACCTTTAATTGTATTTGAGCACTAACGGTGTCTGTACTAGTTAATATAGGCCTAGAGTATGTGGACAGACTAAGAACCTCTATCTCTTTGCCTCTCCAAGAATAAATATTCTGTTGGTATCCCGCTGCTTGCCTACTTATCTCAGCATCAGAAAGAGTTAAATTCTAAAGCACGCAGGTGCCTACTGAAGAGATAAGTAGATAGCAGGACTTAAAACGGTATGATGATCACAGAATAGGTCCTGGCCTGAAGATTCAAAGCAACCTTTCATAAAAAAAGCTCACCAGAGTGCAATAATGACAGGATGAGCCATAGCTACTCCCGCCCCCACAAAACAGAAGTGTCTCCTATTTCCTACCCAAGTCCCATGTTTGCTGGCTCAGTCCTACCTCAGCAGGAACTCTATGAGATAAACCATAATTGACCCGCTGTAAATTGCTGCAGAGTTCAGCATGAAAATCAAAAACTCTCATTGAGCCTTTTAACACAGCTAGAGTGAGTTATAAAATCCTGGTCTAGGAGCAAGCTTCATTTGATGCAAGCAAAAGTTGGACATGAAGCAGTTAGATGAGAGACAGGTAGATGGATTGATGATGATGGTGATAATGATGATGACAACAATGATTATTGATTGATTGATAAATGATAGGTGTAAATAGATGATAGCAATAGATTATAGTTTTTAAAGATGATTGATAGATAGATAGATAGATAGATAGATAGATAGATAGATAGATAATGGGATAGATGTTTGAGAGATTTGAGGTGAGGGATAGATAGAAATCCATTAAAAGATATCTACAGATAAATACAGTTACATTTTTCTGATATTTGAAATATGCATACATAGAGACAGAAACGGAGACTTACTGCCTATTACGGAAGTAACAAAATGCTTAGTGCCCAGTGACTAACTACTTTCCAATAGCTCCATCAGGGTTTATGCCATGCTCCCTATTTTGTGACTTTATACAAATGTCTAGGGATCAATTACCTTAACAAAGGCATGCAACTGCCTGATGTTTTGAACAAGTAAACACGTCAAATGAAAGCACACAGGCTCCTGAGACTGCCATTTCCCATCGTTTGATGTCCGCCTCTGCTGAGTGTCAACAACTGAAAGGAATGGCCTCTCAACTCCAAATCAGACCTGGGTCTCCTCTGAGGACTCATGGGCTCTGCATCCAGCAGGACAGGTATCCTTGGGCAAGTTCTAAAGCCTCCCCAAGTCCATATCCTCACTAGTGGACAGTGTTTAGTGTGAGACAATGAACCACAGTCCAAATGTAATCTCTAAAATTGCTTCCAGGTGTAAAATGTCTAGTAATAAATGAACATCAGAACATCTGCTCTCACTTCAGGGGTGGGAGCAAGAAAAAGAACTGAAAGCCCAGGAAGAACTGTGGCAGGGAGGGTAAAAAATACATGCTAAGTATTCTTCTTGACGTAAATTTTACTGAACTGAAGTTTCCAATTTTTCTTCACCTGGCCTGCCCATCCCTTTATTAAGTCTTTGTAAGTGACTTGTTGTGTTTCTAGGACCCACACAAAGCATAATTCCTCCCCTGATCAAGAAAGGAGGATTGCAATAAAATACAAACAAAACCATAGAGATAAAAGACCAGAAGGAAAATAGACTCACCAACAACACATGTGATTGTGTCTTGTTCTCATCGTATTTACGCAAGCTGGAAGCTACAGCGGTAGGACTCTTCTCAAATATTCCTACATGCTAGCAGAGAATTAGCTATAGATGCAAACTTGAAAGTAGCCAAAGGAAAAGCAAAAGGTTGTTAAAATCAGAAAGAAATTTACCGGTAGCTGACAGTGAGCCCCAATTTGTTCTTGATTTATTTCTAACACATTTACTGATAGAAAATAAGAAAACCCAAGCAGATCAAACAAATCAAAAAGGCCCAGGGATAGGAAGCTGATGGCAGCCTTGCATTGTGGGGTCTTGTGGCTTATGAATGTCTGTTTCTCTAATCTGAACTCACTTCCAGTTGTTTTCAAGCATCTTTTGCTTATAGAATTCTGAATATATCCCTTCTCTTCTCCCAGCCTTTGCATTCTGTTCTCTAGCCTGATGTACTGTTGTCCAACATCTTCAATTCTACCAAAGCAACTTAGCTCTCTGCCTTTCTTTCTCTGACACTCCAGAGTTTTGTTAAGTTCTCATCCCAGGTGCACCAACAACCCTATAGTTAAGACTGTTTGCAGAAGCCCTTGGTGGCCCAAGCATCCTGAACGCCCTCACTGTGTCTTGTCACATTTATATTGTTGGGCCAAGAAATGTTCAAGAACCCCAAAGACCACCAAGGAGCCGAATCCGACACAATCGCATTAGGGTCTCTTTACTCAAGCTCTAGCTTGGGCTCCCCACCAACCCTGACACAGCAGAAAGGTAGAGACCTGAGCTGAGTTTTAGGCAAGCATTTATAGAGGCAAGAAGTGGGTGTCTAGCCTGGTACACATCTGGTTGGGGGGCCCATTATGGCCTTTAGCATAATTGGCTGGTGCTGGGAGCCAAACCATAAACTTAACTTCTGCTTTCCTCCTGATTGGTGGTTGTTAGGAAGTGAAGTGTCAGGGGCAGGCTTATAACTGGGGGTGCAGATTTGTTGGGGAATAACCTGGAAACTGGTGCTAGACACAGGTCTTGTTGGGGGTAACCTGGAAATTGGTGTTAGGTATCAGCCTGTTAGTTAACTTGAGTTCAACCTTAGATCAGGTTCTCTAAGATGGAGTGTGAACACAAAAGATTTGTTCTCTCACTCCCCCCTTTCATTGGTAACTAGAAAGTCCACTCATAAGGCTTCCTGAAGTTATTATTATATTTTAGAAGGGGTCAGGGTTGTCATCACATAGTTCTCATGGTGTCTCTGGGACTTGGGTAGGGGCCCCATCAGTGGGAGACAGGAGTTTCTTTCCTCTGGTCTGAGTCGTCTTTCAACTGCAAACGGGTTATGTTCGTGTTGTAATTCTGTTGACCTTCAGGACCATAGGAAGAACTTTTCTAGTGACCCCTGGCAGAAGGGGGGGACCTGTTTTATAAAGAATATGAAGCTTAAGCCAAACATGTTTGTGTACCCACTGGAAACCCTCGAGATCATCCAATAATTGCTGATCTTCTGCTTCTGCAAATAACCTCTGCCTGTAGGTTGGGGATTGGGGGGAGGGGGGAGTGAGCCAAACATAATTTCATAATTTAGGGTGAGTGTCATCTACTAAGGGGAGTTTCATACCCCGTAGAGAGCGAAGGGAAGGAGAGTTAACTCAGTCATTGCCAGTCTCTTAGATCGATTTAGTCAAGGTCTCTTTCAGGGTTTTGTTCATTCTCTCTGCCTATCTGTATGTACAATAAATTTTCTAACCAATCCCCTAATTGGTTAGTCTCTGGTTGACCTGGGACACAAAAGCTGGTCCATTGTCTGACGCTATCATCTGAGGAAGCCCATACCTCGGCAGTATGTCCGCTAAGAACTTCTTTGTCACCGTGGATGTAGTTCAATGCTTGGTGGGGAAAGCCTCTGTCCAACCTGAAAAGATATCTGTAAACATCAATAAATATTTATATTTAAATTTTTCAGGTTTTACCTCCATGAAGTCCATTTCTCAATAGACTCCTGGCTTGGTGCCCCAGTGTCGAGTACCGGGGTTCTTCTCGTGGCTTGGTGCCCCAGTGTCGGGTTCTTCTCATTGGCAACCGCTTGGTCAATTGACAGGTTTCACAGTTCTTAACAATTCCAACTACTTTCAAATTGGCATCTCTAACTCTGATGGGAGACTGGCAGGCTAAGCTCGGCATTCTTTGGGCACCCACGTGTGAAGAACGATGGGTCTTTTTCAGTATGCGAAGACCCACTTTCTCTGGTACAACTGGTTTGCAGTTTGCTGTCCTGGAGCGTTTCTGTTTTCTATCTCTCACTCCATCCTTACCGAGGGCCCTGACTAGATTCCTTGCTTGTCAAGTCCTTCAAGACGCTGTCCTTTAGAACCTGCAGAACTGCTGTTTAAAGGTCAAGGATGAAGGCAAGACTATCTTCTGCAATGTACCCTGAAATATTTTCAGTCAATATATTAAACACCCATCGAAACAGCTGGGGTTTAGCTCAGTAGTAGAACGCGTGCAGGGCGTGTGTGAGGCCCAAAGTTCAATCCCCAGCACAGGCGAGACCCAGCAAAGAAGATGGAGACTATGGGCTTTCTAACAATCTGTCTACAATCCGAGCGTTTTTCGCCCGCTCTCCCCCAGCCTGCACTACTGCCGCAGCTTAGCCACCTACCTTTCCTCAGCCCACATCTCACGAGTGAATCCTCACAAGGAATCCACCGCGTGGTATTACTTAAGTTTTAGTTCACAGCTCGTCACGCTTCAGCTAAAAGTTCTCAACACAACTCGTTCAGAAAGAAAGACTCAAATGTTCAATCTGATGCACATTCTCAATGAGGCCGTGGAGATCTCATAAAACTTTAAACTTAGCTCTTCCCACTAGGATAGCCTAGTTTCCTGCTCTATCCTTTTCAGTTTTCATGAACATAATCTATTTTTAGTATGTTTATTATTGCCTGATATGGTGGCAATAATAATCCCAGCTCTTGAAAGATGGACGCAGACGAATGTCTAAGTTCAAAGCTAGCCTGCTCTAGAGAGAGTTTGAAGATAGCTAGGGCTACAGAGAGAAACTAAAAATGGAGTTACAAATGGTTGTGAGCCACTATGCGGGTGCTGGACTGGATCCTGATGATCTTGGAAAACAGCCAATGCAAAAAACAAAAAAAACAAAAAAACAAAACAAAAGCAAACAAACAAACAAACAAAAAACACCTTCTCTTTGATATTAACGGCAGAAAATAAGCCCAACCACTATCTTGTCTGGCCTCAGTGGGAGAGACAAGTTAGTCCCACAGTTACTTGAGGTTCCAGAGTGAGTTGGTACCCAGGGAGGCCTTCCCCTTCTCAGAAGTGAAGAGGATGGGGAGGGGAGGGCCCATGTGAGGCAGAGACTGGGAAGAGAGAGGAGAAGCTGAGATGGGGATGTAACGTGAATAAATTAATCAATTAATGTGGGGGGAAAAAAAGAAAAAAAGCTCAACCTTATCTATTGCATTCTTAACTAATACTGTCAGTACATTGTTCCAAACACTAAGACACAGCAAAGAACAAAAATTACCAAAAACCATGCATGGCCCAGGAGCACTGACGGAAGCCTTTTGGCCCCTACACAGCAGTAATGGAGTGGCTTCTGGCATCTCTAGCATCCCTGATTCTCAGCTGTCACATCTCCAGGAAAGACCAGTGACGATAAAAACAAATTCCAAAAACATACCAAAGAAGGGACTTCTCTTTCATACTAAAGACTTTAAACTTTAAACAAAAACCTGGTAAACACTAGCAAGCAAATGAACACCATACCCTCCTGCCACATTGTAACCAAATCACACCACCTACCATGGTCAGGAAGGGAGTGGGGGAGAAAACGCTTCATGTAGTGAGATGAACTTCAAAAATAGTATTTTAAATATCAATCTGCTGCATGTGATTTAAAATAAATAATGACAAGCCCTTTGCCAAAACTTGTCTGTTCACTCACCAGTGAACTTTTCAATGCCTGCAGATAAATGGTGAGCCTACCTGAACCAAGCACACATTCTCCATCCCAGACAGAGACTTAAGTTTTGTTTCGTTTCGTTTTGTTTTGTTGTTTTTCTTTCCTTCCATACTTTCTTCATTCCTGGCCAAGCCACCCTTCCTTGCAAATCACTGCAGGCAAACCCTCCCTGTCTCTGATGCTTTACCTCGAGTCGTCTATCACCTACTGGAGTCATTACCTGAGGAACACACCACTCAGACATCTCCCACCCAGTCTGCCTTCTGCAGATCCTGTAGGCTCAGTCATAGTGACTCATTTGTTGGCTCTGTCTGTCTTTTGGTCTCCTTATATTTTCTTTGCTGTTGATCCCATGTCTTTTCCATGTGTCCTGGCATTAAAACACTTAGCTAATCACCACTGAGTCATGAAACAGTTCTTAAATCAGATTGTGGTGTGGTCTCCGTTATTGCACTGAGAATTAACTCAGGCCACATTCCCATCCTCTGACTGCACATTTTATTCTCAATTATCACTAAGCTCCCTGTGCTGGAGCCCATCAAAATAAATACATTTAGACAGAAAGAAAGCTCTGTACCCTAGAAACAGAAAGTCAAGGCTGGATTGAGGAACCGAACAAGGAGGAAGCTTCCAACAGGCATTCCCTCTGTCCCTTTGAAACCTCAGGCTGCTGCAGCACGTCCTGACTTTTGATCATGACTGAGGTTGCTGGATCATTACATCAGAACCACCCCCTCACACTCTGCCTTTCCTTTTTTTCAGAAGGAAAGGACAGAATCTAGGAAAGCAAAAGAGGAAAGACAGTAAGGGAACAGGGTGCAAGCATGCAGGACTAACATGTTAGCACAGCAGAGAAAGGCTAGCACGGGAGGAATAAAGACAAAATGTGCGAGCGTCAGCTGCAGCCAGCACACTTTAAAGACCCAGCTGACAAAGAGCGAGGCCTCACCCCCATACTTACAGGCATGTATGTGAGTGTGAGAAGCAGCCGGAAATGAAGGCTGATTCCAAAATTTTCATAAAGAATTAAACGTACATTTACTGGTTTTTTTTTTTTTAAATGAAATATAATATAGATATATAAATGTAGCCCTCGGGTTTAAATTGTCAAGTGCAAAGTTTTTAAAAAATGACAGACAAGGAGAAACTGACCTTATAATCATCCCTGAGAAAGGAGCTAGGGCTCTTGTTAGCCCACAGGCCTATTAGGAGTCCCTTGGTAGTTAAAATAACCTGTCACTTAAAATACAGTGACTGGGAACTAGAGAGACAGCCCCACAGTTAGGAGTACTGGTTGCTCTTCTGGAGGACCTGGGTTTGATTTCCAGCATGCACACAGGCACTCACAGCCACCTATGTAACTCCAGTCTCGGGGGATTTGAAATCCTCTGTTTTATGAGATTATAATATAATTACATCATTTCTTCCCTGCCTTTCCTCTTTTCAAACCCTCCCATAGTTCCTCCCTTGCTCTCTTTCAACTTTATAGCCTCTTTTTAAACCATTGTTGCAAACATTGATGTACATGCATGTGTATTCCTAAACATAACCTGCTCGGTCTGAATAGTGTTACTTGTATGTACATTTTCAGGGCTGACTATTTGGTATTGGATAACTGATCCACATTCATGTGCTCTGCCCTGGGAGAAAACTATTTCTCCAGCTCTCAATATTCCTTAGTTACCTCTTTGTGTAGGGTTGAGGCCTTGCTCTTTGTGTAAAGTTGAGGCCTTGTTCTTTGTGTAGATTCCACAGTTACTAGGAGACACCATCTTACAGGAAACTCCCTGATCCTCTGGCTCTTACAATCTTTCTGACCCCTCTTCCTCGATGTTCTCTGAGCCTTAGGTATGAGAATGTTTTGTAGATGTGTCCATTGGGATTGGAGTGCATGCCTCGACCTTCTGATTAGGTGTGTTTTTTCTGTAGTGGTCTTTGTCTGTTGCAAAGAGAAGTTTCCTTGATGAGGGGTGAGGACACTTATTGGTAAATATGAGGGGTAATGTTCAGAATATAGTCAGGGATCCTGCTGATTTAGTAAAGTGGTCGTGTATGTTCTCCTTTAAGACACATGCCTTCACTAGCACTGAGTGTTGGCTAGGTTTCTATTACCAGCCATAGTCTCCTTCTTATTGAGTGGGGCGTTAAGGACAATTAGAGATGTGTTGGTTGCCATCAAGGTATCCATGATGCTATGGCATCCTTAGGGTTATTGTGCCTTGCTGGCACTGTTATGATTCACAGGCAACATAGCTGGGTAAAACTGTCGGTCACTTTCCTCCTCTGGAAGCTGTATAGTGCCTTCTGGGTCCCATGAAAGCACATACTCAGGGGAGAAGGCATTCAAGTCTGTTCTAGCTCAGGGGACACTGGACCCCATGTCCGAAGAGCATGGCCAACCCTCTCTGGGTCTCCTCATGCACCAGGTACAAAAGTGGTACACAGACTTAGGTGCAGACATGGCACTCAAAAATAAATAGCTTTTTAAAGAGCCAAACCTCTTTTTAAGATATATAGTGGCTAAAGTAGAATGCCTGTGTGGTCGGAGATGATACTTTCACTGTTCACTACATCCACCTCAATCTAAAAGCCCTTAGCCAGCTTTTACATCACTCAGCTAAGGAACTAGCATGATAGCTCAGATGATAAGAGCAATGTCTGCGTCTGCAGAGGAGCTGGGTTTCATTCTCAGAACCTGAATGGCAGTTCCTAGCAGCCTGTGACTCCAGCTTCTAGGAATCCAACATGCTTTTTTTTTTTTTTGGTACACAGACACACGTGCAGGCAAAACTTCCGCACACATAAAATACTTTAAAATATTTAAATGTTAAACTCTAACCCAAACAGGCTAGCATGCATTCAAATGGTCTTGGTATGCATACAGCACAATCTTCCCATTGGAAAATAAGTAAATAAATAATAAGCCAGAGAGCAAGCCCACATTTTACAAGATCAGACTGTAAATCACAGTGCTATCATCTTCCCTGTGCCTAGTCATCCCACGAGCGCACTTCATGTTTACGGTCCCAGGCTTTCTCCGTGGTGCCTTTCCAACAAAAGCCCCTCGGGCATCTGTGTGCTTTTTGCATAGGTGTGGAAATTGACAGGAGAGTTGCACTGACCAACATGTGTATGTGTCTAGTGTAGCTGTGTGTTTGTGGCCAAAAAAAATCATAAACATAAGAACCGATAACTAAGACAGAAAATCCAAATTCTGGAAGGATCTCAGGCTTCCTCTTCCCACATGATGTCAGAGAGTCTTCAGCCTCATTGCAGCATCCTGAGCTGTGATAGACTTAATAAAGTTACCCAAAAGAGAGGCTCATGAGACCAAGGGGCCCCCTAACCAGGGGCCGCCTATAGAGCTGTGGTGTTGTAGAAAGCTGAGTAATTAAAGCCTCCAGAGAAAAGTGTGCTCTGGGCTCTCCAGAGAGGAAAGGGGGTGGGGTGGAGGTGGGGAAGAAAGTAGAAAAGGACACTAGGCAGGAGCAAAAGTCCCTCCCTGGGAACTACTTTTAAGAAGTATATCTCTCTAGAAACATCCATCCGAGACACCAGAGCTTTTAAGACACACCAGCTGAAAATGGACTGTGACAGGTCACCCTGGCTGACAAACTCTGCAGTGTTCGTGAAACAGCAAAAATGGGTGTTTGTGCACCACGGGCAGATGGACCTGTCAGGGTAGCCTCGCTGTCCCTCCCACCCACATTTGTGGTGCTTCCAGTAAAGTCATGGGGCAAAGAGCAAAGAAGGAAATGAAAATGTCCACCACAAGGACATCACACAAAAGCTATTGGGGCCAAGGGGGGTAATCAGACAGCCTCGAGAAAATTAGTACTAATTCTAAGTTACCTGGACACCCATTACAGACCACTCCTGACAGCTCACCCACTGAAGATTCTTTTGTCTCTTTTCTCTCTACTCTGTGGGTATTTAATCCCCATGTAAGAAGAAAAGACTTAAAACATTAGAATCCAGAAAATCAAAACCACTGCTCCCTTTAGCAATGCCAAGCCAAATCTTTAAAGCTCTATCTGGTTCACTGGTTCCATACTGAGGTTTAGCTGCTCGAAAACCACAGTTCCCCTTTAGAGATGGAGTGCAGGAGTTCAGAACACTGGCAGAGCAAATTATCTGTATTTCCATACTAAAGCAACAGTCTCTTTATTTAATTCCTAACCAGCTGGCAAGGACTGTGGTTTCTGTCCTCTCCTTCTCATTTCTTTCTTTCTTTCTTTCTTTCTTTCTTTCTTTCTTTCTTTCTTTCTTTCTTTCCTTCTCCTCCTCCTCCTCCTCCTCCTCCTCCTTTTTCTTCTAAGATGTATTGATTTTTAGGCGTTTTGCTTGCATTTACATCTTTGCACCGTGTGCATGCAGTGCCCATGGAAGCCAGAAGAGGGCATCAGATCCCTGGAACTGGAGTTAGAGATGGTTGTTAGCCCCATGTGGGTGTGGGAATTGAACTTTTGTCCTCTGGAAGAGCAGCAAGCACTCTTAACCCCTCGGCCACCTTTCCAACCCTCATTCTCATTTCTATTAATCACCTTTTTCTTTACATTCTGCATAACCAATAGGAACAGGTCCCTGCTCTGGCTAGTTTCTACAAATCACAATACTATCCTTGATCTAAGACCCTGCTTCCCACTGAATCTTAACTAGCTTATCAGGTATGTGTCAAAGCAATGATTCTATAGGTGTGTAATCAATTAGCCTGGCATCTGATTGCTGTTTCAAATGTCCTCTTAGAAGAAATTAAAATTTGTATCTTTTCATGACTTTGAAACCATATACACATACCTTTAAAAAATAATAAATCAGTTAACTTTATTCTCTCTACATTCTCTTTTCAATTTGGCTGAGTTTTTGCAATGTTAAAAAAAAGTGCAGTAGACAACAGATGAATATGTCTTTCTTCATTTAGTGGGAAATCCTTTCCATAACACCTTTGTGGCTAGGAGCTTTTCAGGGGTTTCAAAACAAGCCTCACAAATACAATTTAAAAGGAACTCTCTATAAGTACAACAGAATAAAATATGTCTCTGGACAATAACAAAGTTCAGAGTGCAAGCATAGTCTAGTTCAGGTAAGCAATGTGTTCCAGAAAGCTGAAACCAAATATTTTAAATTAGTTCAGAGAAGTGATTCTTAATAGGTATAACACCCATCGCAAATCCTTCTGTGAGGTACACAATCCATTTCTAATGAAAATATATACCTTTCAATTTAATGGTTTTAAGTCTGGATTTGAGTGTTGAGTTTTCCCAAAAGCAGGGGATGCATGTATGGATTTTTTTTTTCAGCATTTGGTATAGCTGCTCTAGGTTAGGAGAAATGTTTTATGAACCAAATAAGAACCTTCAAATTCCAACAGCAAATTTTAGTCTTCCATGACACCTGTACATGGCTTCTACAGCAAGCACAAGAAGCCGGTGCCCACATCTTGATGAGGGGAGCAGAAGAATTCTCTCAGAGGTCTTGAGAAAGTCTCTTCTAAAACAAAATAATAATGCAGGGTGAACATCCTTGGAATATCACCCTGGAATACTAGCCACTAGCCCTCTCCTTGGATTATGTAATTCTTTATCAGAATGTAACATTATGTAACTTTCTACATTACTGTTTGGAACCCTGTTCTCCAATACTGTGTGAGAACTTACATGATTTCACATAGACAAGACTGAAGTGGTTTTGTCTATTTGAGAAGATAACACCAAAAATTAGGGTTTTATTATCCTGTTGGACATTAGTCAGCTTTGTCTCTAACCTAGCAAATTTATTTCAGCAAATGTACTCTTCGAAATCTCCTTTAAATCGCTTTTACGTACCCTGAGACACACTCAGCTTCTGTGGAAATTATTTTTGATGCCTGCCTCTGTTTTCTTGCTGACCTTCTTCTACAGGCTAAGGAAGTCATACAACATAAATGTGGTCAGCCAAATAGAAGCTAGCAATCGGTGGGGGCTGCTGGGAAAGTTTCTGCTCCCCTCATCAAGATGTGGGCAGCTGGCACTTAATTCTCTTTTCCAACTGGTTTGTTGAGGAGATTTTTAGAATTAAGGTGACTAGTCTTGCATACAGGAAGCAATAAAGAATGACAAAAGGGGGCGGGGCTAGGAGACATCAGAGAGGCCAGCCTGGCATCACTGAGCTGAGCCAAGGAAACAGGAGAGGTGTCAACCCCTAAACTTATGTGAGGAAAATGAACTCCCATTTCTTCAGCTGTACAATTCTTGAAGAGCATCCTTCCGTGTTCCTTGTGTGTTAAGTTTCCAGTTTTCAAACTGAAACACAAGTCACTTCTTCTGCTAGGCCTAAAATCTACACTACAAAAGAGAACAGGCCCGACTGGATCTTGGAGCAGATTCACAGTGCTGTCTACGTTTTCAAAAACGAACTGGTATCGTTTCTGTGGGTGAAGAAAAACAAGACACAAGACACATAGAATATCCAACAAAGTTAGTGGATTATAAACCCTTCCCAAGGAGGATGGATGCTCCTTCTTACGGATTTAATGACAGAAGAGTCACCAGTGCCATGGGGGCACATGCCTTTAATCTAGCACTTGGGAGACAAAATCAGTCAGAATCCTGGGTTTGAGGCTAGCCTGGTCTACAGAGTGAGTTCCAGGACAGCCAGGACTGTTACACAGAGAAACCTGGTCTCAAAAAACCAAAAACCAAAATTTAAAAAAAAAAAAAATGTTTTTAAAAGACGGAGTCCCTGCTACAAAGACATCAAGTGGACTGAGACCTGCCTAGCTTTTTCTTCAGGTTCCCGGAGCTGAGCCTCTAAGGATTTCACAGGCAAAGACCAGATCCTTGAGGGTCCTAAACCTGCTAAACTCGGCTCAAACGTGTTCCTCCCCCAGCGCCCCCCACCCCTGCTTTGCTTTCTTCTCACTCGGGAAACCAATCCCCCTTTCAGTTCTAGCTGTGTACAGTAGGCTTCTTCCGGGCTGCTTGTCCCCAGGAGAGCACCGATTCCTCCATATGAATCTCTTCTAAATAAGGAACGCTGCTTTATATGTGCCCAGTGAAAAGTTCTACTTGATCTACAATATGAATGAGATCTGAGCCTGTCTGCTCTCTGCTGTGTGCTGGGGAAGGAAAAACGCGAATTATGTGTCAGATCTTTGTTGCTTTAAAGTACTTCAGGTGTCTTATTTCAACTGATCACAATATCCTGTACAATGTATGTGCTTGTTATTAGTCCTGATTTTTTTTTTTTACCACTTCTGTCTTTCAAGTGCGGAAGTCACAGGCGTGTGCACCATAGCAAGCTATTAGTCCCATGTTGTATTGCACACAATACAGACACAAAAAATATTGCAATTTTTTTTGGTTGGTTGGTTAGTTTAGGGTTTTGTGTTTGTTTGGTTTTTTTATTATTATTTATTTGTTTGTTTTTGTTTGAGACAGAGTTTCTCTGTGTAGCTCCACCTACCCTGAAGCTCACTCAATAGACCAGGCTGGTCTCAAACCCAGAGATCTTCATGCCTCTGCTCAGCTGCTGGGATTAAAGGTGTGCATCATCACTGCCCAGTGGGCAACTTCTTAAAATGCAAAATTGGGATTTGAACCCAGAACTTCACTTTCTGGTGCCTGATTTTATATTGCCTTGTGCTCTTTCTTCTCTTCTCCCAGTCTTCCCTTCCAAGATACATTACACACACACACACACACACACACACACACAAACACACACACACACAGAAAGAGAGAGAGAGATTTTCTTGCTTTCATCAGTGCCCTTAATTTCAAATTCTAGAGGTAAAAAAAAAAAAAAAAAAAAAAAAGCCCACCATTTTTCATGTAAAAATTCATTCAGGAAAACAAAATGCCTGGTTATAAAAAACATGCCTGGTTCTGGCATTTCCCTGAAGATTCTGCAGGCCTGCACTAATCCCCTCTGAGATGTCTTTAGAACTATCATCCTATTACATGGATGCTAATGGTCCTTTTGCTTTTAAAATAGAGAGTGGTTTTCTTTCTCTTTGTCTCTCTGTCTCTCCCTCCCTCTCTCCCTCCCTCCCTCCTTCCCTCTCTCCCTCCCTCCCTCCCTTCCTCCTCTTTCATTTTGACCCAGAGGTTTATGTAATCACAGCCATTGTCTTACATTCCTGATCCCACGCTCCTCCATGCCTTCTCTTCTTTCCCTTTTTGGTTTTCCTCCCAGATCTTCCTATGTCTTAGTGAAAGTTAGCAAGTGGACCAGAGCAACTAGGAAAGTAATGGCAGGGACCCTAGAAAAAGCATCAATGTAGGAACATAATGTTTGCCTGAGAAGAGACTGGTTTTTCTTAAGACACATTCAAGTCATCTGTAAACTGCAAGCTAGCTCCCTCTGTGACTTGTCTAACTTAGAGTCTTATGGGCAATCTAAGCTGAGGGCTCATGTGAGACCATGTGAGAAATGGGGTGCATGCTGGTCTCCTCCTCTCTGGTAGAGGTATCTCTCCTGAGACAGAGATTCCTAAGCCACAGGGAATTTACTAAGTCATTGTCTTCTGATCTGGGTACTTAACCCCTGAATGTGTTTTGTAGTCTGAGAGATGGATAAACAGACCCCTAAACAGAAGCTTTCTTTAAATGATAAAGCAGAAAGGCTGAAAGCTAACCCTACAGCCAAAGCAACCTTTCCTCCCACATAGGAGAAACAATGGGGAAGGAACACTTCTACCAATGAGGTGTCCTCTGTGTCAACTTCTGTTCTGAATGGAAACCTGTGGCCAAGGAGTGCCAAGTGCCATTTCTTCATCATGCCTTGCTGTGTTTCAAGTGTGTCCTTTTCTTTTTAATAGAGAACAATTACCTTTTTAATAGAGAACAGTTACTAGCTATTTTTAGCTAATAAATTAATAAAGTCATTAGTCTAAGGGTGATCACAGAACACTTCTACAAGCTGACAGGAACCACAGCCCAGCTCTGTCATCTTAGGCTGTCCCTGACACAGATCTCTCCAATAAGTGGGTTAGTGAAGTACAGACTGTTTGTAAAGACCACCCCACGACACAAACCAATTCACAGCTTCTTGTTGTTGGAGGGACCTGAGGGCTTTCTGGAGAATGGATCCAGTTAGAGCACAATGCAAAACCCTTCTTCAAGGATAATTGTTTTGTTATTTTGCACACATCTTTCTCAGAAGTGACATCTTTCAGAGCATGGCAAAGTCTCAGCTCAGTGTCAAGTGCAGCGAAGCCTTCTATTTTCCTTAAAGCAGAAAAGGTTTCAAATATATTTTCCCATCCTGACAGCAGTGACAAATGGGACTGTAGCTTGAATGGATCACAGATGGGCTCTCCGAACCACAGACAGCTCCATGCAAATGAGGAGCCACTGATACAGTTTGTTTTGTTTTGCTTTTGGTTTGCTTTTTGTTTCTATGTGTCTGTGTGTGTGTGTATCTGTGTGTCTGTGTGTGTGCACATGTGTTTTTTTAATGTCAGAAACACTCAGAGGGTTTCTTTGTTTATTTTTAAGAGCCAATTCCCCTCCATTGCTCCTCTCTACTTTTGTCAGCAGCGGGTGGTACAAGGAGTGTGGATAGATAGCTAGGAGGGACCAAGGAAGAAGCCAGAGTCAGGAAGACAAGAGGTTCTGTGACCAGGTCAAGTATCTGATGGTGGGCTGAGAGACAGATAACCAGACCAGTGAACTTTTACTGCAAACCAGCCAGATAGTAAATAATTTAGGCTTTTTAGACAAGGGGATCTGAGGCATAACCCTCAGCTCTGTAGTAATAACATATTCATAACGCTGCACAAATTTAATTGCATTCAAACTGAACTTCTGTAAAAATAGAGAAGGGACAGATTTCCCATTCACTCCAGGATTTGTGTGAGTGTGTGACACTTAAATGCTCAACAAGGAAAGGTGGGGTGACAAAACCACCACCCCAGGATTCTACTGGCCAAAGTCCTGGAACAGGCAGAAGGCCCTTATATTAACCGCTTCTATTACTAAATTGTGGGGGTCATTGTGGCTTCTGGTGAAAAAAAAAAAAATCAGTAGGTCACTTGGGAGCTTCAGATAGCAGTCAACTCCAACCTGCACAAAAAGGTAGACTGGAGAGATGGCTTAACATGTGGGTTCAAATCCCAGCACAGACTTGGCAACTCACAACTGTTGTAACTCAAGTGCCAGAGGATCTGACATCCTTTTCTGGCCTTCATAGGCACTGAACACATGTGGTGCATGGACATATATACATGCAGAACACTCATACATGTAATATACAGTTTTGGGCTACCAACATTTTAATAACTTAGTAATTTAAAACCATGATGGTGAGAGACACCTAGCATTCCAGTACAGCCTGGACTCCCAGATTGTGGTGCCACACCAAGACACAGATTTTAAAAATATTTCTTTTTTAACCTTTTTATTTTAATTGAAATATAATTACATCATATTCCCCCCTCCCTTTTCCTCCCTCCAACACCTTCTCTGCCCACAGCTTCCTCTCAAATTGATGGCTTCATTTTCTCTGATCCCAATGGTAACATGTGTGTATGTATGTGTGAGTGTATACTAATAACTATATAAATATAACCTGCTGAGTCTGTTTAGTGTTGTTGATTGTGTGTATATGATTTCAAGGATGACCACTCCTTACTGGATAACTAATTAGGGGGACACATTCCCGGGAGAGACTAATTCTTTAATCTTTCTTAAATGAGATTTTTTTTCCTACACTCATCCCCAAAAGGCTCTAAAACAAGAAAATATCTGACTCGTTTACAACCAACTAACTAAATAAATAAAGCTAAAAGATTAAAAGCCACAAGAAGACAGAACAATTAGCAACTTTAAAGGTCATTTTAAAGTATGAGGAGATGGGGGGGGGGCGGAATGGAGTGGATCCCACTGGGGCTCTCTCTAATTACTTGGCTGCATGACCCAATAGTGAAGTTGAGCAGAGAGATAGCTGTGGTTTGTGGGCTTTGTGGGGAGTAGATGAAGACTGCTTCAGAGGAAGAAATTTCCCTAGGAACATCCACCCTGCCCAACAGACGTACCAGGATCCTCCTAGCTGCTACCAATGCTCCAACACGCATCTGACGGTGCACACACTAATCAAATGTTCTTCTCTCCCAGTTACCCTCACCTGGCTACCACTCAAGACTTACTAGCCAAACTAATTCAGGCTATACAGTACTCATGAATAATACCGGAAAAACTGCTTGTACACCTTTTGTAAGTTTGAAATTTTTTTAATTGCTCCCTGACGAAAGTAATTCCTTTATCCAATGGAAGATCGTACAAAAGTGGGAGAATAAATGGATCTTTAGAGATTTGACCAAGGAGCTTCCCCTCTGAACATAGCAGGCTCTACCATCTTAATCAGAGCAATTGTGATGGCTCAAAAGTGACCCTGAAGACACAGAAGGAGGCTGGGGTATCATAAAACCCCTGGCTGGGAGTCTAACCTCCTCCTGTGCCTGTGCCTCCCTCACAGCTGTATGTAATTCTGTTCTAGCTGCATGAGGTTTTGTGGGTTTCGTGAGATGCTAGACAATTGTATAAAAGGTAGGAGATTACCTAAACACGAGACCCCCACCTCTGTGGCTGTGCTAGGTGAGTCTTTTTGTTGACATATGGGCTTTGAGGATACCCACACTCCTGTAGGTATCCCCTCATCCAAGCATCTCTAAGTAAGACAAATAAAGCCATTGGCTCATTAAGATAAACCTGGATGCAATCGTGACTTTGCTCTGTCATTGGTGCCCTACCTGTGCTAGGCAGACTTTTGTTTAATCTCCCTGAAAAAGTTCATGCAACACCCCCTCAAACACAGTAAGTAGGCAGCTGTCTGTGCTTTCCTGGGAAAAGCAGATTGTAAGCACTACAGACAACCTGAATTATTGTCAACTGAAGGTCTTGTCCTGACATGCAGAATACCAGGGACCTTTGAACAAATTGTACCCTGACCTACGCCTCGTCTAAGCCTCACTATTTTGAAAGAACTATGTCAAGTATCACAGGCCTGGGAGGAGAGTGAGGGATGTTGAACTGTGAGCATGAAAATTTGGTACAGACCTGTGTTGTCCAGCTTAGAGGGATACAAAGAGAAAGGGAAGATCTTGCCTCCATAGCCGCTGGCCCATTGGAGCCTCTCCAAGAGAGCCCAGGTAGTCTCTCCATCACAGATACAGGAAAAAAAAAGACACTCACAAGTTTTGTTGCCTTTGAGGAGCTCTGCTTGTGCTAACCAGCGGCCAAGCAATTTCCTTTGTAACAATTTTACATGGTCTTTTCTGAAAAATAAAATAAAAGACAAAGTGCACAGCCTATAAATCACGGAAGCAAGACTGAGCCAGGACCTATGACTTCTGCTCCCAGACCCAGAGACTTCTGTTCATCCTGTTCTGCCCAGACTTTCTCTTTAAGCATACAAGCTGCATCTTTAGAAATGTTTAGCCTTCAGCTACCCACATTTAATCAGAAGACGGAATTGTGAGCCCCAGCTGTGCACTTCAGCAGCTGCGACCTCCAAGGCACCCAGAGAGGATGTCCTTTGAAGGCCCTGGTTCCTGGTAAAAAGCAATGAAAGTCTCCAAGATCCGGCTAATAAAATCCCCGATTAAAAAAAAAAACTCTCTCCCTGACCTCACCTGGAGCACTGGAGTGGTTTTAAAGCCTTTCTCTGAACCATTTAGTTCCGCTGAAGGGATGGAGGTGGGGAGATGGGGTGCTTTTCTATCTCAAACCACGGAGCAGCAGTAAGAAAGACTGAACTACAGTGGGGGTTTGATGACCGGTTTCTCCTACAAAGCACTAAAAATGGGGAGCAGCCTGAGGTCAGGACCGCAACCCTGGATAAAGGAATGGTAATCGCCACCAGAGGCAAGAGATCTTTTTCCAATTAAACCCTCCCTTGCCTCCCAGGAGAAGCCTTAACCAGCCAAGAGCCTCAGGATGAGTCTCAGAGCTGTGTGAGAGAGAACCGAAAAAGAAAAATAACTTCACCAATGTGACCTTTGGCTTGCTGGAGGAAATCACGTGTAGGATAGCTCCAGTCAGCGGCAGGGGACAGAAGAGAGGGGGAGGGTTGAAGAGAGGGGGAGGGTTGAAGAGAGGGGGGGTTGAAGAGAGGGGGAGGGTTGAAGAGAGGGGGAGGGTTGAAGAGAGGGGGAGGGTTGAAGAGAGGGGGAGGGTTGAGACGAAAAGCAGCAGGAGTCTGATACATCCCTGGAGATTCAGAGGCTGCTGCACACAGCTGGAATGCCCCTGCCTCAGCTTTGTCATAGTGTCTAAACCGTGAGCCGGTGCACACGAAAGCACTGTGAAGAGCCAATGAAAACTGTTACCGCTGGTGTCCAAAGGTGGGACCAAACTAAGTACCCAGAGGAGGACATGGGGGAAAGCCAAGAGGCTGGGCTGTAGGTAACCCAAGCACTTGTCCAGCTCTGGCCCAAACCCAGCCAGGTAGACTCTGGATAGATGTGATCTGTCCTTGATTCCTGTCAATTCCTGGGCAGATTGACTTCACTTTCTGTTCCCCCACGCTCCCAGAACCTCCTCAAAGGTTCTCTTCTGAGCCTGCCTTCTTCTCAGCCTCTATGCCTGGAAGATTTTCCCCTCCTCCATTCAATCTTACTGCACTGGAGTTTGTTTTTTCCCAGAACCTAGTTCTCTAACAACCAGTTTCTCTAACCAACTGTTAATGGGTGATAATGGGGACAAAATTTACATATTGACAGCGTCTTCCTGATCAATGCCTTTACACACACAAACTGTGATTTAAATGCTCCTCACTGGAAGTCTCTATCCAGGAGAGAAAACTGATATCATCTCCAACATGGTATCATGGGACCAGGACCCATAGATTAGACATGAACTTGGGTTGGACCTTTAGGTCTCCTATATATTACTAACCTCCATCTCCTCAGGAGCCAAAAGATAAGAATCTCCCAGAACCTTAAAGCTTCATGAGCTAGTGATGTGGGGACAGCTGAGATGCCACAAAAGACATGATACCCTATGCAAGTGGCACCTGCCCAGGAAAGAATGGAATTGGCCATCGCAGAGCTGAAATCTATCACCTCAGGATTAGGGCAGAAGACAGGTACATGGTCTGCTTCAATCCTCCTAAGTAGAAAAGAGCAATACTGGTTTTACATATTCTGAAATCAGTATTCCCAATATGCACACATCTGTAGTCTCCCCTACCCTCTGGGCTTTTTGTTCTAGAAAGTTGAATGTCCTGTGTCTCTTAGTGGTTGACAGTAAGAAATGGCTCTGTAACAATGATGCAGAAGCTGGGGTATAAATTTAATAATAATAATAGTAATAATAATAATAATAATAATAGGAATAACTGGCAAGGCACCTTTGACTCAGTAAGATCTCACCTGGAGCAGTGGTTGTATAAGGCACAGTGAGGTGCACTAACAGAAGAAAGGGACGCAGACTGAGAGAGATGGAAGGAGGGTGGGTGGGTGGGTAGATGGATGGATGGATGGATGATAAATAAAACAGGAAGGCTATGAAGCAGACCCAGCATCCAGAGAAAAACTACTCATGATGTGAAGAGAGGATGAAGAGAGAAAATAGAGTATGTCCCCTACTATGAAGATGAACTCTTTCTAAATATCAAAACTCCTATAACAAACAAACAAAAACCCTGAATTGCCTTTCATACTAAGTCAGATCCTACCAGAGCAACGTTATTAAAGAAAGCGAGACCTGAGGCTGCAGCTTGGTGGCAGGGTGCTTGAGTAGCGTATACAAGCAAGCTCTGGCCAGAGGGAGAGCTCGTTGGGTTCCCTTAGTGCAGGTCTCGCTTCTACTTTCATATGGTTAGACTATGTAACAATCCTGTCATAGCCATGGACAAAAGCTGAGGTCAGTCCTTTTGACAGAAGAAGGAAGCCTTGAGGCACACGTGAGATAGCGGACTGAGAGGGAAGAGTGCTCGCTGATGGCCAGCGGGAGAGAGAGGAGAGTGGGAATGAGTGTTACTCGTATCCATCCTGAGACTCAAGATCCATAAAGCACTCGGCGGCTCCCCTGATCCCATGTAGCACTCGGCAATGCACAGAACTAAACTGTTCCCTAAACAGGAATGTGGGACACATCGTAACTGGGTGGGAAGGAACTTCCTAAACTATGTTCCTTCACCCAGCCTATCCAAACTGGGTCAGTAAAATGTTAAGGCATAAACAGGAAGTGAGAAGAATTGTGTGCATTTGTATGTCCAAGTGTGTGCGTGTGCACATGTACAAATTCTTCTGTGTGTGTGTTCATGTTCTCCTCTGTGTGTATCTGTGTGTGTGTTCATGCTCTCCTCTGAGTGTGTGTATGTTCATGCTGTCCTCTGCACCCCCCCCCCGTGTGTGTGTTCATGCTCTCTGAGTGTATCTGTGTATGTGTGTTCATGCTTTCCTCTGTGTGTGTGTTCATGCTCTCCTCTGAGTGTCTGTGTGTGTTCATGTTCTCCTCTGCCTCTCTCTCTCTCTCTCTCTCTCTCTCTCTCTCTCTCTCTCTCTCTCTCTGTGTGTGTGTGTGTGTGTGTTCATCCTCTCTATCTCTGTGCATGAGATACATATACATGAGGAGAACATATACATATACATGAGGAGAACAGAGGTTAATCTCAGTACCATTCCCATCTTGTGTTTTGAGATGGCATCCCTCACTGGGACCTGGCACTCGTGGATTAGACTATGCTGGCCAGCAAGGCCACCGGGATCTTATTCCCTACCGGATTACTAGGCCACAACACTGTGCTGTACATTTTATGTGGATGCTGCTGGGGATCCGACTCAAGTTTTCACGCTTGCATGGCAAGCGCCTTCCCAACTCAGTTTTCTCCACAACCTGAAGGAAAACAATATTTTAAATACATATGTATGTGTACATGACGAGCTTAAAATGGTCAAAACAGGGTTGGCCCCTATTCACATCCTCAAATGACTAATGATTTCTTGTATTCTAGGTCCACTCTACAAAATATGGAGCCCCATTGAGTCCTACATTGCTAAGGGCTCCAGATCACTCCTTGTAATGTCTCTTTTCAAGATCTGAATAAATCATTTCTTCTCTGTCTTATGCTTAGCAGGTTGAACATCTTACTACTTGGCAACTATGCTTTACAAACACCCAGACTCTTATTTTCAGTAGGAAAGCCTGTGTTTGCCTTACAAGAGCACCCCTTAATGTTTGAATTAGGAACTGCATGCTATTTTTGTCTTTCCATGAGTGAAGAATACACATTATGTTGTGATAACCAATGCTTAGCTCCATAAAATACCAACGTTTACTGACATGCCTGACAACATGAGTTTGATACCCTAGTCCCACATGGTAGAAGGTGATAACAGACTCCTCCCAAATTGTCCTGAATTTTGCATATATATATATATATATATATATATATATATATATATATATTATTATATATATTATATATATGCATATGCATGCCTACAAATAAAGACACACACAAATATAGATAATAGATAGATTGATAGATAGATGATAGATAGATAGATAGATAGACAGACAGATAGATAGAAAAATAAGCAATAAAAAAATAAAATACAGACAACTAGTTAAAAATTATACTTTTAACAGAAAAAATGGTTTTTAAGCCAGCATTTTGGTTCATGCTTATAACTTCAGCATTTGAAAAACTGAGGCAAGGGAATTTTACAGATCTCAAAGTCAGCCTGGGCTACATATTGAGTTTCAGACCAGCCTGGCCTACAAGAGGATGAGTATCTTTAAAATTTAAAAAAAAAAAAAATAGTTTCTAACAAAACACTGACAAAACTTTGGATTACTAATTGAAATGGTGTGCTTTACCTGTGAGACACTGAAGGTCAGTCTCAGCTCCCCAGAGAAATAATTCTGCCCCCACCACGGCCACAAGTGGAGCTTGTAATAACAACTGAAGTGGACGTTTCTGGTTTCTTTGGAGACTCGGTTGTGTCATGGGATGTTTTTCTGGAAGCTGTCTTATGAGAAGATGTTTTGTTGATGCAGACACATGAGAGGCTGTTTTGCTGAGAACACACACATGGTGTTTTTCAGGAAGCTGTCTTGTGAAAGGGCATATGATGTTTTGCTGGAACAGATGCTTGAGAGGGCATGCGATGTTTAGAAAGACTATAAATATAACCCCACAGACACTGAGGGGACACTCTGGCATTGTTTCACCTTGCAACACTTTGCTGGTCTTCACCGATCTTCACTTGTGACTTCGTAGAGAAAAACGAGCCTTGTGGTATTCCAACTGCTTCTTGCCACTTCTGTGGAGCCTTGCGCTTTGCTCTGAATAAAGCCGCTGCTACTGATTGATGTTGGGGATTTGTTGATTTGACTGGACTCTCGCTACTGATTTGTGTTTGACGTTTTAGACTGGACTGTTGATATCCTGATAACGAAGATTGGAATTGTCCCAAATAACTACTTCTAATAGATCCATATCCACTGTTTCCTATTAACCTTTCTTTTCCGCTATCTCTGGTTAAGTATGGTAGAATGGAGGTTGAAGCATTTAAGACCCTAATTAAAGTGGGTTGTGAAAAATCTAAGCCTACAAACAATGCTAATAATGAATCCAGAAAAGTCTCGTTTGTTTACCTGTTTGCCAAGCAACCATAGACAAGTGGCTAGATTTGTAAGCACCCATTTCTTTCTATAAAATAAGATGACAGCTTATAGAAAACCTGAGAGGTGACATCATAGGATGAGTGAAGTATAGCCTACTATACACCAGGTGCTCAATGAGTGCTCTATAATGTTGCCATTGTTATTGATATAGGTGCTAATCTAAGCATTAAAATACAGGACCTGACCTCCTGGTGCTTAGTCTAATGGGGCGTGTAGAGCAGTCAAGAGTCAATTACGGTGTTTTAAGCTAGTTATACATGGTAACTGTCCGTGGTGTTATGAAAACACCTAGATGGTCTGCCAGACCTGACTCCCTGAGCTGCAAACCATGAATTAAACTTTAGGACTGTGTGTAACAGTCACCACACATGTCCACCTCCTTCACCGCCTATCACTACAGCCTGGGAGGGCTGTTTGCAGGGTCAGAGGTACTCCTCGGCAGGCTCTTAGAAAACAGTGAATGCAAAGCGGAAGACCGGAGCCAATGAAAGACAAAGGCTCCTCTGGCTTAGGCACACCCAGTGCTTAGAGCCCCAAACAGGAGTGTGCCCAAGGACCACAGAGCCACTGCCTAGGTGGCTTTCCTTAATAATCCGTCAGAGTTCAGTTCTCAAGAGCTAACAAAGACGCTATGGTGATTCGTGGGAGGAGGATTTGGGATGGGTGGAAGGAAGATAAATGCGCTCATAAAAAGGCAAGTGCTCAATGTACACGTTTAGTATCTCGGCCGAGATGGCGGCCACACAAACCTACTCAGTATAAACGTTTAGTATAATCTTGACTCCGGTTGAGGCTGCACAAACCCACACATGGCCTATATTTTCAATGAACAAGAATCTGGTGGTGGTAACTGTTGCAAAACTGTGACAGGCTGAAGAGTGGGGGAAATGCTTGGTACTAGATACAGGGCCATAAGTTAGTACAGAGAAAGCAACGCTGTGGAAATCTGAGGGAGAGCAGGCGGCTGGGCCACATCCTTGCTGCGACTGTGTGCCACTCTTCTATAAATGTGACCTTGGAGACAAACCAGACAAAGTGTGTTCCGGAGTCTCTCTATCTAAGACTTCTTAGGCCTGCACGTCAGTCTACAGTGATTCCAATCTAAAGCTCGGTAATTTTTACAACAGCTGTGGTTGTTCAAGGCCGGTTTTGTCATATAATTTCACAGTCATATCTGGAAATACAGGGAAAGCAAGTGCTTTTGTTTCATTAAATGGCAGCAGTTCCTAAATATAAAGTTTTTCCTTTTCGGCGTGGAGGTTTCATGACATCCTAAGTGGTCTGCATTAATGACTTAGGGGTCTGCAAAGCCAGGAGGTTCCCAAGTGACCTCACCGAAAAAAAGTCGAACTATTTTATTTTTTCAATTCAGATTCGACGCCTAAGATTCACTTCTTTTAATGAGTGTGGTGGTTTGAATGAGGATGCCCCCAGTCGGTGGATTGTTTAGGAAGGTTCAGAAGGTGTGGCCTTGTTGGAGGAAGTTGTGGGTTGGGAATGTGGGGGAAACCTTTGAGGTTTCAAAAGTTCCATACCAGGTCCAGTCTCAGGCTCTCTCCTCTACCTGCCTATGCCTTGAAAGCTAAGGTCTCAGCTACTGCTCCAGTGCCCTGACTGCCTGCATGCCTGCCTGACTGCCTGACTGCCTGCATGCCTGTCAACACAATCCCCATCATAAGGACCATGGACTAACCTTCTGAAACTGTAAACAAGCCCCCAATTAAATCCTTTCTTTTATAAGTTACCTTGATCGCGGTGTCTCTGCACAGCAATAAAGCAACTACTAGGAGAGTAATCTAGAACAACAAACAACAGCCCTTATTGAAGTTATTCTTTCAGTCGGTTTCCTTATAGGACTACATAATCCCTTTCCTTTAAGCTCTTCAACCAGTTTTAATATGTTCAAATGGACACCACATATGTGCAAACCGGCAGGTGTGTTAGTGTCTTAGTCAGGGTTTCTATTGCTGTCAACAGACACCGTGACCAAGGCAACTCTTATAAAGGACAGCATTTAATTGGGGCTGGCTTACCATCTCAGAGGTTTAGTCCATTGTCATCTGGCAAGAAGACTGGTGGCACATAGGCAGACATGATGCTGGAGAAGGAACTGAAAAGTTCTACATGCAGATTGGCAGGCAGCAGAAGTAGAGAGAGCCACTGAGCCTGGCCGGGGCTTCTGAAAACTCAAAGCCCTGCCCCAGTGATACACTTCCTCCCACAAGGCCACACCATGTCCTAGTACTACCACTCCCTGCTATGGGGACCATTTTTATTCAAAACACCATAGACAGCAAACTGTCATTATCCCCAGAGTCTTAATCTTAAGAGACACTATGTTTCTCCACTCCATCAGCTCGCCTGTGTCTTCTTCCCCAAAGCCAAACTTTACTGTAATCAAATGCTGTGCTTCTCCTCCTTGACTTCCTTCCCGGCCTTGACTCTATGCTGCAAGCCAGCACCCCAGATTTATGCAGTGCCCCTGTGCCTCCTCGTTTATGGTGTGTGTGCGTGTGCGTGTGCGTGTGTGTGTGTGTGTGTGTATCGAACAGGAACCTTCAAAGTAGCCCACTAGCCCACCTGCATGCTGTTCAGACAATGCTACCTGCTGATGTGCAAAACTCTGTGGAGATTCTTTCGTAAAGTCGCCCCCAGGCTCTGTACTATGTCCTCTGTCCTAAGTAGTACCATGTGTTTTCCCTTAAAGAATTTCACAACTGAGAACAGTGAGATGCAATTCACAAAGTGTGTAAATAATGTGAACAATGAAGCTTATTAAAACTACTTTTTCATCCAAATGACCACAATGCAATGAGACTGGGTTTTTAAATACACGTACTTCATGCTCGTTCTGGCAGCAGACTCGAAGATCCTATTATGTTTAGGCAACAGCAGAGAAGAATAAATGTGGACTGTCCAACCCCTGGGGTTCTCTTTAGAAGACAGGTGTTTTGATAATTTCCAGTAGATGCATATATCAGGAGTACAGGTCATAAAAAGAAAGAACCAAGACCACAATTTACGCCCGAGGACAATGGCAAGGTAATGTTTTGTCAGGCCCAAAAGAGACACATAACTTTTGGAAGGGTAAAATATGCAATAGAATTTCCCCAAAAAAAGTGACAATAAATCTATAAATTGTAAAATAATGTATATAATGAAATACATTTCTGTGCAATACAGAAAATGAAGCAAGGGCCAGGGATACCGTGAGCGCCATCTTGAGGTGAAAACTATCATTCGCAACCACTTCAAAACCACCATGCCATCTACCCCTGATTAGAAAGGCAGGGACTGGGGATTTGACTTATTAAAACGTAAACCCAAGGAGCTAGTGCACACCTATAACCCCGACACTTGGGATGTAAAAGCCATCTCAGTTATATATCAAGTTCAAAACCAACCTTGGATATGTGAAACCCTGTCTTAAGAATATATATATCTTTTTTTAAAAAAACAATACAAATGGTTTGCTTAACAATTACAGATATAAGCCGGGCGGTGGTGGCACACACCTTTAATCCCAGCACTTGGGAGGCAGAGGCAGGCAGATTTCTGAGTTCGAGGCCAGCCTGGTCTACAAAGAGAGTTCCAGCACAGCCAGGGCTACACAGAGAAACCCTATCTCCAAAAAAACCAAAAAAAAAAAAAAAAAACCCAACAATTACAGATATTCCCATAGGCTGAGTGGTAGCTATCCAGGAGCTAGCAAGCACCAAATTTAGAGAAGCCTCTGTGCCTCTTTTTCTGGCTCCAACAGGGAGCTGGCGTCACACGGGGCCTTTCACATTGCAGATGACAGAGTGGCAGGGCCATCCGTAAGCTCTGCATGCACCTGTTATGGACTGCCGCTGCATCTGTCCTGCTCAGCACTTTGGTCCATGATGGCAGGGACTGGAGGTCATCTTTAAAATAGATGTACATTTCCCAGCCCAGAAATAGATGTTCAATGAACATTAACATTAAGATTCTATCACTTATGCTGAGCTAGGTTGACTTATTACCTCTGTTCTTAGGATAAATTGAATGTCTAAAGACAGCCACATGATTAAATGCTAACAGTTGGGTCTAAGAAGCTCATGGGTTGTTTTCCATGTTCGATTGGTTCACTTAAAGGCAGTCATGTATCCTCACAATTCTCAAAGATGGTAAAGTGGAAGATGACTGTCAGTCAGCCTTCATGTTCTTTGGAGGCCTCACCAAAATAAAAAAAAAAAAAAGAAAAGAAAAGAAAGAAAAAAAAACAGGGTACACCCTCAGTTCTACCCTGACATCTTTTTCTAACTTTCACCCCATGAACTTCATTTTACCATTAAAGTTTAAAAACTTACCAAATAAAAGACCTTGAAAAACACCCAATACTGCCGAGTGCTTATGCCCCACAAAACAGAAGACATGAAAGTAAGAACCCCCAACTTTGAGGCTCTGATAAAACCCTCAGGACAACATGTGGCTGTAAGAACTCTGGTTGATTTGTTGGTTGGTTGGTTGGTTGGTTGGTTGGTTGGTTGGTTACTCAATTCAAAGGTGCCCTCTGGATTCCAAGTTCTGACTCTGCCTCACTTGGGTCTGTCTGGATTTAGAGAGCTTCCCTAATGCACACCAGCTGAGTATCGTTTGTCACCTCAACTTCTGGTACTTTAAAGGGTCCTATTATAAACAGCAGGGTGCATACCTGGGTCCACAGGAGAACCAGTGCACAATTTCAAAACAGTTGAGAGGTTTCAGTCTCACCAACACTCACTGGCTCCTTTGTCTGTCACCGACTGCACAGCTTTCTTGCAGAAGCAGATGTCAATGATTTAAGAACCAGAGTGGGAGAACTTAAAACAGAGATAACCCTCTTCATTCACTTATTTATTGTGGTTATTATCTGTTGTCAGAGGTAAAGCACCAGGTCTCCCAGGATCACAGCCTTAGAGCAGCTGCAGTTCATATACTGTTCATAGAGTCCTCGCTTGTCACATTTCTCAAGCGGAAACCGTATCTAGACTGTAGTAGGGCAGTGATTGACTGTAATTAATCTAAAAAAGATACACCAGAAGATGCGGCCGCCCTCAAAAGACAATACATGGGTACTCTGTGTAATGAATCAAGGGGTATTAGCTACAAGGTAAACTTAGCCTGGGGCAATGGATTAAGTGAAGGAAAGAAAAGGGGGAACCCAGAGCAGCCCATATATGGGCTTTAGGAACTAACACAGGGCAAGAAGCTTGAGGGGTGAAGCAAAAAGGGGAGATTGTTTTTGTTGGTAACTGTCCCCTTGTTGAGGTTCCTGTTTGGAAAAGGTACACAAAGGGGACATTCTTCATGCTGTGAGCCAAATTGATTGATTTAAATGTGAATGCTAATTGGATAAAGGAAAGTCTCTCTCTAGGTCCTCAGTGATTCAAAGTTGGGATCTAATGCAGCTCTAACCCTGCTCTGAATGTCAGAACCCTGCCTTGTTTGATGACAGCCTAATTTTAAAAACCCCTTGGGAATAAAGCCAGTAACCTCGTTAGATTACACACACACACACACACACACACACAAAACCTTATCAATAGCAAAGAGCACAGGCAAACTTCAGGGATGGGGATGAAGACATTGTGATTCCTGAGACTTCTAACAAAACATAACAGACTTGAAGGTTTGGAACCCCGGGTCCTTCCAGGGTCCCACACACACTGAGCTAAGGGTACTGTGCTGAGCTAGGGCCCAGCTCAACTGAGCACAGTTTACGATGTGTTCCTCCCTCCTGAGGCCTCCAGACAGTGAAAACATAGGGGTACCTGAGCCCTGAAGTGTTCAAATTTTGCTCCACAGTTGATCAGTAAGGACTTCAGAGTTAGGGTAAGGGCTCTGAGTCCCTTTCTAGTCAGAACTCTGCTGTCCTCGAATCCAGGGCAAAAGGGAAGTTCTGAAGTTGAAGACAAAATACGTTTTTTAGCCAGCATGACAGCCATAGAGATGCTTGCCACAGAACCCAACCACCTGCTTCCCATGCCCAGGACCCACATGGTGGAGGGAAGGAATTGACTCTCAAATTTCCAGTACATTTCTCTTTTACAGAGACACGGTGACACCCAACACCAACACACACCCTTCAGTTCACCTCTCGGGGCTGAGGAAATTAGCCAAAATCCTCTATTCTGCTATTGCTGCTAACTGTGGCTTTACTTAAAAGTCAGAGGCCTCAGGTAGCAGAAAGATCTAGCATATCACTGGCCAGCAGAATGCAAAAGACACCCTAATGTCAGTGAGAGGATCCACATTCTGCTACAGGGCCTGTCCAGGACAGGCATCCCAGTGGGAGCAGGTCCCTGGGTCTGAGGGAGCTGCGTGCCTGTCACATGTTTTATCTATTGGAAGGTTAAATGACAACATTCAAAGGTATCAGGTCCAAATCTGTGGAATCAGTAAATGGCATTGTATGTGACAAAGGCTTGGCAGGCTTGGGTAAACGGGGACATTATCCTGAATCATCTGTGTGCCTAGAGTGAATGACGAATACCCATAAGAGGCAGGCAATCTGACATACACAGGTAAGAGGAGAATGTGGATGAGTGGGATGAGGCCACAACCCAAGGAGTGCCGGAAGCCACCAGAAGCTGGAGCAAAGACATCCTGAAGGAATTTCAGGCGTATGACATAATTTAGATTCCTGAACTCTCTAATATCAAGAAACTACATTTCTGGTTTGGCTTTTAAAGCCAACAAGTTTGTGGTTACTTGCCACAACACCAATCTATAGTAAACCCTTAAATTATCCAACAGAAAGAGTAGGTACCCTAAGAAAGAAAGAAGAAACCAAAAGTTGCAGGGTAGGGAAAAGAGTAACTCCCTGCCGATGGAAAGGCCTTGTAGTAAGAATGAGATGTGGTGCAGGTTAGCCCTACATGGAGAGAGGTGAGGACAGTTTCTCCTTTTATTAATATTTTGTTATTATTATTGCATGTTAGTTATATAATCAGCTTCACTATGACTCTTCATATACATAAATAAGGTATCTTCACCACGCTCACCCTACATTACCCTCTCACCCTTCGCCCCCTCCCCACTACTCCTCTTCTCTTCCAGCTTGCCCCTTTCTATTTAGATCTTTTTTAAATCATAGAGGGCCTGAGGGGTTTCATTTGTACTGCTTACATGGGCGTGGTCATGCAAGAGCAGGGACATCTTATAACCTAGTCATAGTTCTTTTTTAAATAGTTGGGCTTTTTTATTATTTTTGAAATTGTAATATAATTATAACATTTCTTCCTTTCCTCCCACAAACAACCCATATACCCCTCTCCACTCTCCATAGGCTCTTTTTCACTCGTGGTTATTGTATGCATACATGTGTGAGATATATATATATATATATATATATATATATATATATATATATATATGTGTGTGTGTGTGTGTGTGTATGTATATATATGTGTGTATATATATGTATATATGTATATATAGACTTAATGGGTTATATATATACATATATATATATATATATACATATATATATTGTATGTGTGTGTGTATATATATCCTATTAAGTCTATATAATGTTCTTGTCTGTATGTTCTCAGGGCTGTCCATTTGGCATTAGACAATCAATTGGTCCACTCTTCCCTGGGGAAGACCACCTCTCCCACTCACAGTTTTCCTCAGTTGCGTAGAGTTGAGGCCTCGTGGGCTTTTCCCCGTCCAGTTTGATATGTTCATTGGTGTCCTGCTTGCTCTGCTCATGTTTGGGAGGTCATGTCGGTGAGACTTCATGGAGTCTTCACTTCTGACAGTCCTAGGAGTCCCAATCTCACAGCAAACTCCCTCATCTTCTGGCTCCCTTCAACCTCTTCTGCAGTGCTCCCTGGGCCTGAGGTACGGGATTGTATTGTAGATGTATCCACTGGCACTAAACTCCACAACTGAGTCACCGTGATGGGAAGCAGGGAGTTGGAAGAAACCAAGAACATGAGGCAGTGCTAGAGGCAGACGTGGATGAAAGATGATCAGAAGTAGACTAGGGTCAGAGGAGTATTGCAGCGAGAAATGGTGTTACAGTGAAAGTAAATCTTTCCAGTAAAAGGCATCATGGATGCTGTATTGCTTCCCTGCTCCCAAATGCCAGTAAGAAACTGTTTAAGAGAACCTCCCAGTCACTTCAGATTGTATTTGGCAAACAAGTATATAATCATAACTTTCCAGAAATACAAAAACAACAAGATATAGATACAAAAGAAATTTTTGTTACATGTGTATTACTTACTTGTCTCATTACTTCAAAAAAAAAAGTGCCTGACAAAATCCACTTGAAGAGGGAAATAAGGATTGTTTAGCATGAAGGTGTCCACCCAGTCCACAGCCTGAAGCGAGCTCATGGAACCGACATAGTAGGATGAGAGACCCAACCCCTGCAGGCTGTCCTCCAACCTCCACATGCACACCAAGGCATGTGCACAACCACACACACACACACACACACACACTAAGCGAATAGATAAGTACATAATAGCCAATTTTTATTGTTTCAGGAAGGCTTTGGCGGGGAAAGTATTGGCAGCAGGAGCCGGAAGCTAGTCACATCGCTTCCACAGTCAGGAAGCAAAGGGTGACAAACACTGGTACTCCGCTTGCTTTGTTCTTTTTTATATAGTCCAGGACACCCATGTTTAGGCTAAGTCTTCCACTCGGCTAACCTCTTCTATCTAATCCCTCAGACACGCCCAGTGGCTTGTCTATTTGGTGGCTATAGATCCCCTCAAGTAGACAGCCAGTGTTAAATATCACCAGTGCACCCCTTGTCAACTTGTCACCCAGAAATTTATTTTAGAGTATAACTTTCATCCTCATAGGTTTGTGGCCATCTTAAAATGCATGTGGTCCTACTTCAAAAGGCCCCGAAGTCTCTCACAGACCAAACGCTCTTTGAAACGCACATGCAGATTCTCTCCTGAGCCTCAGGCAATCTCCTCAGTGTACAGCCCTGTGACATCACAGAGCAAGTCACGTTTCCAACACATAGTGGCACAAAGTAGACATTCCCGCTCCAAATGGAGAAATGGAAGCATAGTAATGTTGAAGTGCTGGCTATGTGCTCTTGAAGGCCTGGGTTCAGTCCCCAGCAGCCGTGAATAAAGCCAGACATGGGCGGAACCCTAGCTCTGGGGAGGCAGAAACAGGAAGATTGTTGGCGAGGGTTGCCCAGCCAGCGTAGCCAAGTTGGTGAGCTCCGGGTTCAGTGACAGACTCTGCCTCAATACATAAGGTGGAGAGTGACAGAGGCAGACGCCTGATGCCCCCTCTGGCCTCCACATGCACACACAAGCACACCCTCATGTACACATTCATGAACATGTATACACATAGAGATCACACATACAAAAAAATAAAAAGGGCTACTTCTCTCCTGGTAGTATGTAAAAATTTTAACTTTTCCAGGTAGTGCTGAATGTAACATTCTTGCACGTGTATCTCCGCATGCGTTTACAGACATTTCTATCCCAGCCTATCGAAGAAGAAACGCATATTGCTTGTTGTGTTTAATTCTCTTTAAGAAGTTTCTGCTTATTTCCACTCTTAGTGATCCAGTCCATTTGTCCTAAGTGTTTTTACCTGTTGCCATATTATAGATAGATAGATAGATAGATAGATAGATAGATAGATAGATAGATATAGATATATAATATTATATATTATAATATATATTATAGAGATAGAGATAGATATCCTAAGAGCAGGGGAGAGTTTGAGATTCAGGAGCAAACATGTTTTTTCTTATTCATTCTTTGTAGTAAGTTTGTCTAACAAGCCCCTGACCACTCAGCCCCAAATAGTTCTCCTCCATATTTTTTACTGCCTAATTTTGCTTGGAGCAATAACAAAACAGTGTAAGACTGGGTTTCCTTGAAGGCAGAGTAACAGGATTCTGGACTATAAGCTATACATCCAGGAAAACTGTCCTTTTCTGATGAAAGAGAACAGATCAGCAGCCATCTTTACCTTTTTTTTTATTCTTTTCCTCTCTCAGCTCCAAAGCCTGGAAGGTCTGCAGTTATCTTGTGATAGTGAAAACATGACACAGATGTTGGCGTAGAAGGTTAGAAGCCTGCATTTCCTCCAGCCACACTTCTGCCATGGTCTGCCTGCCTCTGATTTCCAGTTCTATACTAACATTAACTCCTAATGTGTATAGACAACAGAATCTGGGTGGTGGTGGTGGTGGTGGTGGTGGTGGTGGTGGTGGTGGTGGTAGTTTGGTTTGGTTTTGGGAGGTCTTTTGGTCTTTTGGTTTTTTGGAGTTTTGGTTTTGGAGGGGATGCTTCAAGACAGGGTTTCTCTGAGTAGTTCTATCTGTCTTGGAACTCACTCTATAGACCAGGTTAGCCTCAAACTCAGATATCCACCTGCCTCTGCCTCCTGAGAGCTGTGATTAAAGTCATGCACCACCACTGCCTGGCTTTCTGGTTTTATTGCATGAAACCAAACAGACCTTCCTCCAGCAGAGTCATTTCTTAGTTGTTGAACAAACAGCCAAGGACAGAACTGTGCTCAGGTTAGACAGCACGCTTAGCATGCACAAGGCTGTAGGCTCAATCCCCAACATCTCAAACGGCCCTTCAAAAACCAACATAAAAACCAACAAACAAAAGGCCAGTCAAAAACAACTTAGCTCAAGCAAATGAGTTATCTGAGAAGTACCTATCTCTAAACTTCAAAAATACACCCTATGTCAATAACTTCAGTTTTCTTTCCAAAACAAGGATTTTTTTATGATTTATTTGCTTTGCTTTTCTTTTTTCTTTTTTTTTTCTTTTTTTTTTTTTTTTTTTTTTTTTTTTTTTTTTGGTTTTTTGAGACAGGGTTTCTCTGTGTAGCCCTGGCTGGCTGTCCTGGAACTCACTCTGTAGACCAGGCTGGCCTCAAACTCGGAAATCCGCCTGTCTCTGCCTCCCAAGTGCTGGGATTAAAGGCGTGCGCCACCACTGCCCGGCTGTATAATTATTTTTAACCATTATGTAAAAATTTAGAATATCCTGAGTAGACTTTTTTGGAGGTTTTCATTGTTTTGGGCAATGACTTTGTGTGTGATGTAAAAATATTGTGCCGGGCGGTGGTGGCGCATGCCTTTAATCCCAGCACTTGGGAGGCAGAGACAGGCGGATTTCTGAGTTTGAGGCCAGCCTGGTCTACAGAGTGAGTTCCAGGACAGCCAGGGCTACACAGAGAAACCCTGTCTCGAAAAACCAAAAAAAAAAAAAAAAAAAAATGCAGGAAGCATTCAACATATGGGCAGACGACGGTGTCACATACATACAGCCTTGCAATCAAGCAGCTGTCTTTAGAGAACACAGAGTTCCTTATTTCTTCCTGGTATCAGCTTTGAGGTTGGGACAGGGCTGTCAAACAGCAATAGTGTAATGTTGTAAATATTTTGCCAAAGTAAAAGTATGTGGGAGAAACATCTTTTTCATTTTTACTGACAAGTTGAAGTTGCTTTTGTTTTTTTTGTTTTTTTTTAAAAAAAGCGTGAAAGTTCTTGATAGTATACTTCAAAAAGATTAATGTTCAGACTTTCTGAGTCATGGAGAGAAGTGTGTAAATGTGTTTGGTGGGAAGGGAATTGCTAGGTGACAGTGTGGATGTTCACAAGAGGATAGCTGAAGATGTTTGTTATATAGCACACATTAGAAAAGAAGAATGTGCCAAGCTCCCCCCTCCTGCCATAGCAACACACTGAGAGTCTTAAAAAGCAACTGGGTTAACTTGGTTAAACTAAAGGATGTCCACATAACTGGTAAAACATTATGAATAAATATGTCTGTGCAGGTGTTCCTTGAATCTGGGCAACCCACAGGATTAAATAACAAGGCATGGTGGTGCATGATTTTAATCCCAGCACTCAGGAGAAAGAGGCAAGATCTCTGTGAGTTCAAGGTCAGCTCATTTTACACAGAGAATTCCAGGCCAGGGCTGCATAGTGAGAGGCTGTCTCAAAGAGGAGGAAGAGGAAGAGGAAAACAAGAAGGAAGAGAAAGAAAAGGAGGAAGGGGAAGAAGAAGAGGAAGAGGAGAACGGTGTTCACTGAGACAACACAAGCAAATATACTTGGGAGGGGAAATGTGGCTCAGTGGTAGAACACTTGCCTAGAACACCATGATAACATAGGTTTAATCCCTAGAACTCAAACAAGAGTAATGTCAGTAATAATAACAACTGGCTCAAGCAGAAGGAGAAGCAGCACCACAGTCCTTCCTCCTCTTTGTACTCAGTGATTTGAGGGTCACAGAGTCAAAGCCAGGAGGATGAAAGGGGAACTGGAGGTTATCATCCATAGATCATGAACCAGTACTCACTCTCCGCTGGTACCCAGTCCTACAGATGAGAGCATCAAGCATTCATGACGGATTTCCAGACTTCCAGTCCACTCAACTTGTAAGTAAGATGAGTGCTAGGTGGGGGACGTGCATCAGGAATCAAGGGTCCTTTGTGGATCCTTTATGGATATCAGTGAACTTTCCAAATCTGATTCCTGAGCACCATCAAGACATCAAAAAAAAAAAGGGGGGGGGTGAAGCCCTACATCACTTTGGTTATTGCTTTTTTTTCATGACTCTTACTGGCATCTGTTGAGCCCAGAGTTATTTAAGTCCTAATGTTCATGGTGCTGTAGTATACAGTGAAATAAATGAGGTTTCATCTAATTAAATGCCTGCATAACGCTGAGACACTCGAAAAATCTCAAAATCCATCTATCAGCCTGTCCCAACGCCAAGAGCTGCTACTGTTATATGACACAATAAAAGAGATGTTATGTAAACCTTTAATATTTTATTAAACATAAATAACTAGAATATCTAGCCATTTTCTAACACAGGAATATCTGATGGCTAACATGCAGAAAACATTGCAGATGTTCACAAACTGCAAAAATGTCAATTTGCTTGAGTTCCTTTTAAGCAATGTTTTTTTTTTTTTTCAAACTCTAAAGAAGTGAACATTTATAACTGTGAATAAATTGTTGGTGGTTTAGGCAAATGTTTAGGAATATTCAATAAAGCATCCATATAAATATTCAGCTATGGAGATAATTTGATTTAAATAGATGCTACTTTCAATAAATAAACATTGTTCAACATGAATAAACATTTTAAACAACCGGCAAGCATCAAAACCCAGCTGATGTTTCATGCAAATCTTTGGAAAACACTTTATTTAGCAGTTCTTAAACCAGGCACACATTGTTAGCAATGCTTCTGCTCTCTGTATCATAAGGAGTGTTTGTGTGAAAGCAGGGTCTTTCTCCGGAGGATGAACACATCCTACAGCTCCTCCATTTTACTACTGTCTTTCCAACTCTGTAGCCTCTTACCATGTGTCACTGTGGTGTCCAAGGGTCTGAACAGAACCAGAAGAACAAGACTGCCAAGGTTTCCAACTGTTGACTTTTACATCTCTGTGACCTGGGGTAGTTTAACTGTGTATGCCTTCAGTATCACCATTTGTGGACTAAAACTCAGAATACTTTCTCCATAGGGGTCAGGTTAAATAAGATCCTGTTATCACTTATGTGACTTTGTGTAAATTGAATGCTCCATCAATCATCCAGCCATTGTCTTTAGCCTGTAATTGCTCTCATGCACTGTAAATGGGGATGTAGTGTTCTTGAAAGCAATTTGATCTTAGCTACCAAAATTGGACATGCACATTTCCTGTGATCCAGCAACTATGCCACAGGGGATTTAACTATCACTAGTTAGTTGACAAATATGTCTCTAGATCAATGTCCCAAGGTGTTTACTGTTGCCTTTTTATACTATCAAATGGGGGAGGGGGAGGAGAGACAGCTCAGATGCTCATCAATAAGCAATTAAGTTGATTACAATAAACTCCCACTTATGGGACTTGTCACAATAGAAATTTTACCTTTGTATGTTTGATTATAAGCTTATTGTCTTCCTTCTTTGTGATAAGAGGGCGATTTTTTCCCTTCTAAAGTGTGCTGAATGGAGGGAGCCTGGGTAGTGACAACTGTGACCCTTTCCTATCTCTTTGTGCATGTGATTCGCATGTGTTTGGTGATTGAGGAAGAAAAACTAGATGAGACCTATGCAGCAAGTCCCCTTTACTTCTTGGTAAAGAGCAGTTACAGGAGCCCTTTCTACTCCCAGTAGCTTCCCTCCGGCAGTTCTGAGGGTAAGCCCATCATAGTCAGCCTACCCTGGGATTGAGTAGGCAACTCTGGACATATGCCATCAGGCTTCCTGGCATGCACACCATCTTACCTCAACATAGCCTTTAACGACAGCAGAGGGAGGTGGTGATCTCCATTCACCCTTCCCTTTATATTTATATTTGGTAGAATTATGAATGAGAAAAAAAATGATGATGTTTGAAGACCATCATGAAGACAGAAATATCTCAAGCTTGAATACATAGCAGGTTTCTGTCCTCTCTCCCAAAAAAAAAAAAAAAATACAAATTTTAAGATTGATGAGAGTGGAGGTTGGGGAAGTAGCTCAACCATTAAAAGCACTTGCTCCCCTCTCAAAGGACCGACATTTGACTCCCAGCAAACACGTGGCAGTGCACAACCATCTGCGATGCCAGTTCCAGAAAATCCATTACCTTCTTTGGGACTGTGCAAGCACCAGGCAAGCATGTGGCACACACACATACATGCTGCAAAGTCCACATAGACATAAGAATTTAAAAGTTTTAAAACACATTTTTAAAAATCTGATGAAAGCACAGGCTGTTTCTGTGTGGGGTGAAAGAAATGAGGATTTCATCAGAGAACTAGAGGAGTGGGCTCTCAGAGTGCAACCACCAGAACTGTGCAGATTTTTCTAACAATATCTTTAGTATTAGTTATTTGATATAAACCATCCATTAAAAGTTACTTTAAAAGTGTACACCAATAATCCCAGAACTTTGGAGGCAGAGGCAGGCAGGTCTCTATGAGTTTGAGGCCAGCCTGGTCTACAAAGTGAGATCCAGGACTGCCAGGGCTATTACACACACACACACACACACACACACACACACACAAACCATCTCAAAAAAAAGTTACTGAAGATAATTATGAACAGCTTTTTTCTTTATATGTTTTGCAAAAATAAGCATTTTTAAGAGAACTCTCCAGAGGATGGGGGAAACACATAGCAAGTCTTTTTTACAGAATGAGTGATCACATTTACATCTCAGTTTTGATGTTTTTGTCTGGAGATTTGAATGGCGCTGATTTGTTTGTTACATGTATACAATGTGTGGTGACCATCTTCACCCCCTGTGTCCTCTCTCATCCCTCCCACTCCTGCTGAGGCCTATCTTCCCAACTGTTCCAATATTCTCCTACGTCCATATCTGAGTGTTCGTATGTGTTGTACATGTGGCCACATGTGCTGTGTGTTCATTATTGCAATGACCATGTCATACGTAGAAGTCGTCATGTCACAGCACCGTCCCCAACTGCTGGCTCTTCCAGTCTTTTCAGCCCTCTTCCACAATATCTCCCAGCCTTGGGGGACACACTACGGATGTCCCATCTAGGACTTAGCACTGAACAGTCACTACTTTCAGCAAGTTTACCAGCTATAAGTCTCTGCATCCACTTCTAACCAGTACAAGAAGCTTCTCTGAGCAAGGGTGGGAGCTGTACTAATCTATGGGTGTAAGCATAAGTATGTAGAAGACTAAGTACTTAGACTACATATCCTTTCAGCAAAACAACAGCTATAGGTGTCTTCTTTAGGGCCCGTTACCCACTCAGATTTAGCCATCATTCTGACAGTGGACATATATTGGCTGACAGGTCAGTACTGTAGCACACAAGATCCACAGCTGACTAAGACTATCAATGGCTTTTCTTTCCCCCAACCTATGAGCACCTCCTGGCACCATGGATACCCAACAGCATGAGGGAAGCTTCCACCTCAGTTCCAGCTTGATTGCTGTGTCCTGCATCCAAAGTATACAATGTCTTCAGCAGTACATTCTTACCATCAAAGTCTAATATGCAACCAAGAGCAATGGCAGTAGCCTGTGTTGTTTTGGAAATCTAACTGGCCGGTAACTCAGGGAAGTATCCCATATCTGGCTCCATGGTTTTCATTTTAAAACCTGTGGCTTCTGAAAGAAGCATTAATCAAGCATGCAGAATACCTCTGTTCAAGCCCTTCACTTAAATTATATTCTCTAGCTGTGCAAACATCATATCTCAAGCCCTTTAATCCCAGCACTTGTGAAACAGAGGTAGGAAGATATCCATGAGTTCAAAGCCAGTCAAGTCTAGACGGTAAGTTCCAGGCCAGCCAAAGCTATATGATAATACCAGTTTTGGGGGGAAAAAATGTATGTTCTTGTTACTTTATAAAGCTTTCTATCTGCTTTTTGGGTAATCCACTCCCACCTTTCCCAATTCTGACAACTCCACCCCCTCTAATCCTTTCCTCACCTAGTGTTTCTCCCTCTGTTTTCATATCACATATGCTTTATTAACTCTCTTACCTTTAAGGTCTCTTAACTGGTTCCTCATGGCTCCTTTGTTGTTTCCTGGCCTCCACAGACACTCCAATTTAAACACAAAAATCCAAAGTTTGAAGCTGAGAATGAATATAAGAGAGAAACAGACAGTGTTTGTCTGTCTCTCTAGGCCTGGGTTACCTCACTCAGAATAATACTTTCCTGCACCATTCATTTTCTGAAATTTTCATTTAACTGCAGAACAAAACTTCCATTGTATATTGTGTATATTCCATTGTGTATATGAACTACATTTTCATTCTCTATTCATCAGCTGATTGACATCTAAGTTGTCTCCATTTCCTAGCTAAGTGAATAGATCAGCAGTGGACATGGCTGAGCAGATATCTCTGTCATAGGATATAGAGTGTCCTGTGGTACTCTGTATGTGCCCTCTGTACTCTGTATGGTACTTTTGGTATGTGCCCAGGAGTGCTATAGCTGAACACATCAGTTTTCTTGGTTTAACAACAACACTCTAGGTACACTAAGTAGACAGAGAATATATCATGTTTATTTGTGTGTGTTCATGTGTGTGTGCATGTACATATATGTGTGCTAGCACAAGTGCACATATGTGAATGTAGATACAACAAATGGATGCTGTCTTGTTCAATCACTCTCCACATTATTGTTTGAGTCAGGGTCTCTCACTAAACATGGAGATTGCCATTTAACTACACTAGCTAGCCAGTAAGCCCCCAGGGATCCTGCTGTCTCTGGTATTACAGATATGCTCTACCACACTGAGCTTTTTATGTGGAAGCTGGGGAATCTTAATTCAAGTGCTCATTCTTGTTAGCAAGCACTTAACTGACTGAGCCATCTCCCCAGATGAGGAACACATCTTAAGACACTAAATGCTAATAAGTACCCAAGGAGACTGGGAGGCCAGCCAAAACTTGAACAGAATTCAAGGCAACCCTGAGCCACTATCATGATGACACAGAAACTGATGTTGCTACAGACGACCTCCACTATCGATGCACTTGCACAACCTTGACAGCCATTGGGTCCTTGACTTTCTGAGCCTTCCCTGTTTTCCTGTTAAAACCTCAAGATTCAAAGTTCAATACAGGAGCAACCAAACAACCAAATAAGATGAAGACTCCTTCCCAAGAGAAAGGTCCTGTATGGTCAGGGACACCACCTCGTTCACTGCAACAGGAAGGAAGCAGAAGGTGGCTGGAGAGATGGCTCAGCGGTTAAGAGCACTGACTACTCTTCCAAAAGTCCTGAGTTCAATTCCCAGCAACCACATGGTGGCTCACAACCATCTGCAATGGGATCCAGTGCCCTCTTCTGATATGTCTGAAGACAGTGGCAGTGTATTCACATACATAAAATAAATTTTAAAAATATTACTCTGATAGACCAAGTTATTTAAAAAAAAATAAAATAAAATGGAAAGATGAAAGAGTCTGATTGGTTGCTTCTGTTTTCTCATTGTGGCAATGGCAGCAGTAAGCAGACGGTACTAGAGATTTGAGGGGAAAAAAGGGGGGAAGGATGTGCAATAATGCTTCAGAGGAAGGTCTTCATCTAACCCACATAGTAGACTACTCCAAAACAGTGGCTTACAAAAATAGTGACCCTCTTCTTTGCCCATGAATCTGGTAGTTCTCCTTCAGGGCCCCTCCTGTGATTGCAGTGAGATGGTGGTGGAGGAGACATCATCCTAAAGGACTCTTCAGACATAATTCTGATCTTGGGCTAGGAAGGCAGCACTGGAGCACCTCAGATTCTCTCCCACTCCCTCTTTCTCTCCATTTACATGTATACATGTGCATATGTTTATTTTATTTGTATATGTGTATATAACATACATGTTTACATGTGTATATATACATCTATAAAGTATCGATACTTGTATTTATATGTATTTATACTCACATAGAAGCTGTGAGTATACATATAAATGCAAATTTATTTTCTTGGGCTCCCAACAACCCAAGAAAACTCAGCAGAATCTTGGCGTCCTTTCCTAACCTGGTCTCAGAAGTCTCATATTGTTCATTCTGCATTTTGTGCTCATGAGAAAGGAAGTACACTGGCTCTGAGTAGTGAAGCCCTACCCAGAGCCAAGGGAAGGAGTATAAATGCTCTCTTAATGTAAGAAATGTCAAAGAATTTGTAGGAATCGTTCTAAAGCTCTACGTGTATAAAAAAAGAAAAATTAAAGAGGAGGAGAAGAGGAAGAAACATCAGGGCCATATTTGGTGTTCATGGCCATGGTTCATGACATGGCCATGAGTCAGAGACTCTGGTTGGAAGTTATAGTCTTGTCCATTGACTTTAGGCCTGTTGGGTGTGGATGCAGGAGAAGAAAGTCTATTTACAGTAGACTTAATCAACAATCCTCCCTATAAGAAAGTAAGTACCATGACAAAAGAACTTTTGTGTGACTTAGAGCTGAATCTCAAAGGTCAAAAACGCTAATCAAAGGCTCCCTCAAAATATCCTTGTTGAGTTGATCTGGGTTCTTCCAAGCTCTTTTGAGTCAGGATATTTGCCTGCCTCTCGGTCTCCAACTCCACCATTTGACTTGACACAGCTCACAGGAGTGTTTGGAGCCTCAGGTCTCACATCTATAAAATGAAGATGATTTGATTTTAAGATCTCTTTCAGGCATAAAAGTCACATCTTGCTGTCTCACCCTACTCATCTGACGACTTGCAACATGACTGCCAAAGCACATCCATTCAGATGAAGGCACCAGCGAGGTGCCCTCGGGTTTTTACCTTACAACTGATCCACTTAAGATGAAGCCTCTGGAAACACATTGAATCTAAAAGCAAAGCCTCCTACACTCAATAAATCCTTGTTGGATTTCAACTTAAGAACACACAGAGAGAACTATTGATGCTGGAGCTGTAAAGTACCTAAAAACAGATAGATCTAGCTCATCACCTGCCCTCTTGGGTGTTCACATCCTTTCTTAGCTATCACCCAGCCCGGTCAGGTAAATATATCACTTTTTATCTTTCCACACATATCAATCCCTTTCTTTCATTTTTGTTATTTTTCTCTAAACATTCCCCAGTCCATCTTTGCCTTTCCAGTGTTTAATGTAAATATTGTACACTGTGTGGGAAGTAGGAATGAGGCAGCAAAAGCAATAAAGAACATGGAGCAATGGAAACAAATCATGTTACTAAGGCAGCAATGCTGTCTGAGCATTCACTGTGCCCTAATGGTTGAAGCACACCCTGAGGCTAGATCTGTAGGCCTGGCAACTGCCTATGGGGTGGATTTGAGGACTAAAGTGAAGTTTCCTTCTCAAAAGTGGCTAGACAGGGTTCAATGCTAGCTCCAACACTAATAAAATGTATGTGTGACCTTGGATAAGCTATTTCTTTACCATTCCATTTCTTGGTTTCCTTCTTTAAAATATGAGTATACAAAATACAGGATTGCAGGATCAAATGAAATAATATACTCAGAGTACTGTGAATCACATCTAGGGTAGAGTGACCAGGTGCAAAAGCAAGAATAGAGCCAGGCCGCCTAAAATCCTACCATTAATAACTTACCCCTTGGGATGAAGTCAGGGATCCAGACTTGCTACTAGTCCTACCCTAACCATATTGTCAAGCGAAGAAGTCCATTTGTTCCCCTTTTCTGTTCTACAATGGGTAGAATTCTCATATCAGGTCCCTGTAACTGGTCCTACCTTAAAGATATGATCAATGTCCAACTCCTCTACTACCAATTCCACCTCACTTGTTACCTTCCACAGGGACTGGACTAAAATCCAGACCAATGGATAGTGTCTAGCTAGGTATGAGTTACAGATGTAATAAATGAGTTGATTGACAGACCAGTTACCTTCCTCTGATTTCCATGGTGCTTACCTAGAATGGTGCCCCGTGGGTATCATCCTTTATCTCTGTATTTGCATTTGGTAGCTGCTTTTTACTGCTTGCATCTGACCCCTTAGTTCTCCATCATCTGCCCAACCACTACTTTCTGGCACTTTCTTGGCTAAATAATTGAAGTTGTTAAATCCCTACGACTCTTCTCCAGAACGCACTGACCACACTTCGCCTGATGTGAAACTCTGCCCCTCCGGATCAGACAAGGATTCATTGGCCACACTTAGTGACATGTTCTCAAGTCCTGTACTGCCCTAGGCAGAAACCTATGAGCATTCCAGTGAAAACCTCCCTCATTCTATCCCGCACCCAAAATCCATTCCAAATGCAGAAGAGTTGGGATGATAAAAAGACCAGGCTACCTAGACCAAAGATGGTGATAGGAAAGGAACATAATAAGGCTGGGGGACAGAATGGTGGCTCAGTAGTAAGGTGCTTACCAAGAAAGCCTGATGACCTACAGCCCAGAGTAGAAAAAGAAAACCAACTCCTGAAAGTTGTCCTCTAAATTCCACACATGTGCCATGTCATGTGCATGCTTGCATTCACATACGCACACACAAACACACACACACAAATAATAATAACAACAATAATAATAACAATGATAGTACTGGGAAACAACAATAAAATAAGGCTAGAACAGCAGGATGCACACAAATCAACAGAGCTTTATACGAAGAAATCCAAGTGTACCCAGGAGACTGGCATGACAACGGTGATTCTTAAGGAGGGGATGTTTCATGTTGGGATACAAAAATCTGTGACTGAGAAAACCAGTGAGGGTCACATACTCTGAGCTTTGCAAAGTATTTGAGGAAGTTGATGGACCTTTTAGAAGTGTCAGGGCAACCCCTGAACTCCATGTTCAAAACCTTGAATTCGAATTTTAAAGCCAATCAGCACCTGCTACAGAGAAGGCCCTTGAGTTGTTATGGATGTGTGTATCTCCCTAGGACCCTGTTAAAGTCCTCACCCAGGATTCTATGGCAGCAGAATGTTGGGCCTTTGGGAAATAATTTAGATGGGGTTTAGATGAGGCCAAAAGATTAGAGAGCCCATGGTAGATATTAGTGGCTTCATAAGAAGAGAGACATCTTAAAAGCCCCTCTCCCCCATGCAAAGTCACATGAATAAGGGGAACAGTTACAAGCCAGAAAGGGGGCACTCAGCAAAAGTAAAATCTGCCAGCACCTTGATCTTGGACTTCCCAGAACTCTCTCAAGCCATGACAAATTAAAAGAAAATACCACCCAGTCTGTGGTATTTTTATGATAGCAGCCTGAATTAATTAAGACAGTAATGCAGCCAAACATGGTGATACACTCTTGTAATCCTATTACTCAGGGGGTGGATCACTTGGGAGGCTGAGGCAGAAGGATCACAAGTTAGAGGCTAACCTAGGTTATGTAATGATACCGTGTTAAGGGAAAAAAGAGAAAAGGGAGGAAGAAAGCAATCAGAGCCTGGACGAATGCAGTTAGGTATTGATAGACAATGGAGAATGGACCCTGGACCATTTGAGAAGCAGAAAAAAAAAATGGACTCTTGGTTTTGGGATTGGGGAAGTAAAGAAAAGAGTTTGAGAATTTCTAATCAGGTAATCATGGGTAAACAGGTAGATAGTATGCATTTAATGAGAAGTGCTATCAGATTTTTTTGTTGATTTTTTTTTACATTGTTAACAAACAGGGATGGGAAGTTTGACTTGTTCATTGCATGAGTTTAAGAAAGTACCTAGGACATAATTAAGCTTGAGAGCATCATGATAAAATGTCTGTCCCCTCCTTTGTAGAACTCATACTGCCATGGTAAAACACCCAGACAAAGAACAGTGGTTGCTGAAAAGTAAAGGAAGCTGGCACAGTGTTGATGATTAGGAACCAGGGGTGACTTCTGAAAGAGTTACAGAGGGGACCCAAGAAGAAAGGCTAGATACTGTGAGGGAAGAGAGTTCAGAGCTCTCAAGTTTGCACTGGAAATATACAAGTTCTCTGATTAAATGCAGGAGAGACCAGGAGAGATGACAGGAGTCTGGAAGAGGACAGTGGTGACACACTAGGATTTAAGAAGAAAGTGATAAAGAAGATATATTTGTGAGCCTAAATTTCAAGCAGTTCTATTAAGATTTAAAAAAAAAAAAAAAGCAGACTGCACTCTACTTGAGTCTACTTCTAGGTCAACAGTAAGATCATCTTCCAGGGGTCTTAAGGAGCCTAAGCCTTTGAATTGGGTTTTAATAGAAAATGGGTCAGGTCTCTTCTGCATTCAGCAGTTCTATTGGCCTCTTTGATCTCTGAAAAAGTCAAGTAACAGATTTTTTTTCCCTTCAGTCAAAAGCTTTCCACGGGTGGTTTCTTGGGAGCCTTGAACACTGCTTTGGCTGGTGTGTGGTGCCCAGGAGGAAACCCCGAAGTCCTCTGAACTAGCCAGGCGGTGAGCATGGAGACAATAGCAGGAAGGCAGATCCCACAGCTTCAGAAACCTCTTTTAAAAAGAGGAAGCGAGAAGAGTCTAAACTCGGAGAAGCAAAGCAGGTAGAAAGGAGGTGATAATCACCTTAGGAAACAGAATAGAACGGAGAAACTGGGAGAGAAAATGAAAAGTGAAAGAAAGGATTGAGAATAGTGTCTAGGTGGATTAGTCAGGGCTCTACAGAACTTACAGAATGATGATAGATAGATAGATAGATAGATAGATAGATAGATAGATAGATAGATAGATAGATAGATAGATAGATCCATAGATGATGGATAGATGAGATAGACAGATAGACAGACAGACAGATAGAGGCAGACAGATATGATAGGTAAATATGATAGTTAGACAGACAGACAGACAGACAGACAGACATAACTTACAAGCTTCAGTCCAACTAATCCAACAATGGTGCCTTAGTTAGGGTTTCATTGCTATAAAGAGACACCATGACCAAGGCAACTCTTATAAAGACAAACATTTTGTTCATAATTTTTTAACTTACATTACATCCCAATTACAGCACCTCTCCCTCCTCTCCTCCCAGTCCCACCCTTGCAAATCCCTCCCCCACCCCCATTAACCTTTGCCCTTTTCCCCAGAGGAGAAGCCTCCCTTGGATCCCACCCTACCCTGGGACAAAGGCAATCATTTAATTGGGGCTAGCTTACAGTTTCAGAGGTTGATTCCATTATCATCATGGTGGGAATCATGGCAGTGTGCAGGCAGACATGAGGCTGGAGGAACTGAGAGCTGCATCTTGATCTGAAGGTAGCCAGCAGGAGACTCTCATCCTCAGGCAGCCAAGAGGAGGCTCTCGTCTGCACTGGGTAGTACTAAAGCACTAGAAGACCTCAGAGCCTGCCTACACAGTGACGCACTTCCTCCAACAAGGCCACACCTATTCCAATAAGACCACATCTCCTAATGGTGCCCTTCCCATGGGCCAAGCATATTCAGACCACCACAAATGGCCAGCTGTGAATAGAAAGTCCAAGAACCTAGTGGTTGCTCAGTCCACAAGGCTGGATGTCTCAGATGGTCTTCGGTATATGCTGGAATTCCGAAGAAGTACGCTCCAATGTCAGTGAAGGAATAAAAGTGCTAAAATGGTAAGGGCAAGCGGAAAAACATCCTTATTCTATGTCCTTATAGATACTTCCAGCAGAAGTTACAGCCTAGCCGAAAGGTGTGTCTTCCCACCTCAAGATCCAGGATTAAGGGTGTGTGTCTTCCTGCTTCAAGAGAAGATCAAAGGCATGCATCTTCTTACCTCAAAGGTCCAGAGTAAACGTACCTACTTCAAACAAAGCAAAAATGTCTCTTATAGATGTGTTCTCCAGCCGGGCTGTGGTGGCGCACGCCTTTAATCCCAGCACTTGGGAGGCAGAGGCAGGTGGATTTCTGAGTTCGAGGCCAGCCTGATCTACAGAGTGAGTTCCAGGACAGCCAGGGCTACACAGAGAAACCCTGTCTCGAAAAACCAAAAAAAAAAAAAAAAAAAAAAAAGATGTGTTCTCCATTTCTGGATTGTAGTTCATTCCAGATGTAATCAAGTTGACAACCAAGAGTAGCCATCACTCTGGGTTTCCTTAGCAGTGGAACTTGGGCTTTGTTAATGGACCTGAGGAAAGAAGTAATGACAAAAATTCCAAGGAGGTAACGAGGATGGCAAAGCCTGTAAGCAGAGATGAGTTCCCAGCATGCTTAAAAATGTATTTACCTCCTGCTGACTAGCTTTCACAGTTCCAGAGATGCTCTGCATGTTACTGGGGAAGAAAAACCATCAACGCTTTTTCCCCCAATGCCAGGCTGCATGCTAAAATGCAAGATGCATCCCCCGATACAATAGTAGTAAAACCATCAACGCTTTTCCCCCAATGCCAGGCTGCATGCTAAAATGCGAGATGCATCCCCCGATACAATAGTAGTGCAACTATTACGATTATAGAACTTGATAGCTGGATTTAAAGTTTGATCCACAGGAAGAAATTTCATGCCTGGTACTGTAACCCTGTAAAAGTCAATGGTTGGGGAAGTCATAGGCCTTTGGGTAGTGCCTCTAGTTGGTATCTTGACAAATAACCATGTTGTCAGGTTGACTTCTAAATACTTATATTTATACACACACACCTGAGCTGCAGTCAGCCTTCATCGGGAAAGCTTTGTGGGTGGCTGTTGTTGTTGCTGCTGCTGCTGCTGCTGCTGCTGCTGCTGCTGCTGCTGCTGCTGCTGCTGCTGCTGCTGCTGTTTTCCAGTGGACAGTAGTCAAGGGAGAGATGCATAACTGGTCAAAGTTCTAGAGGAGAGACTAAGTGCTCAGGCCCAAATAGGACATGTTTATCAACCCCTGTCGTCCCAAGTCACGGCTCAGGGAACATCACAGAAGAGCAGGCAGAGGAAGACAAGAGCAGATGAGGAGGGGTGCCGTGACACGCTGCTTCCTCGGTGTGGCATAGCTAGAGCACAGCAGCTGAGGTTACCTACATCAGATCAAGTCAGTCAACATTTTGGCATAGATGGGGAGGTGTTCTTAGGCCCCCACCCTTACTGAGGAGCTATTAGCAGTTGATAGCAGCTGAAGGCAGGAAAGAGGCTACTGATAGGTCCCATACTCCAGTGGGTAGCTCCACACCCATGCTCATGGAAGCAGCACCAATTGAGTTATATAAATTTTAAAAAAGGAAAAAGATTATGAGGTTTAGAGGGGTCATGTTATGGGTATGCAGGGGCTGAGGGGAAAATGGGAAGATGAGTATGGTCATATTTTATTGTATACATGTATAAAAGTATCAAGGATTTTTTAAAAAGCATAATTAAAGTTTTTAAATAAAAATATTTTTAAAGAAAATGTTGTATGTGTGTTACTTTGGAAGTTGCAACTTAGAATATCTTAGAAAGAAAAGCCCAGGGCCAAGTGATAGTGCGGAACACAGAGGTCTTGGAAGTAACATACAAGTGATGAGTAAAGTCATGAGAAAGGATGAGGCTGTCCCCCAAAATATAAAATAGGATGATGAAGATGCTGAGAGGGAGACCCTCGGAGAAAACAGTACAGATTACACGGGGACAGCAAGATAACTCAGCAAGTAAAGACACTGGTCACCAAGCCTGATAACCTGGATTTGAAACACAGATCCCACAGGGTAGAAGGAGAGAACTGACTTCCACTGATTGTCTTCTGACCTCCTCATGTGTAGTAAATACATCGAAACCATTAAAGAGAAACAAGATATTAGATGAACCAGGAGAATAATGTGAGAGCAATTAGGGGAAGATTTTCAGGAATGGAGTGATCAAAAAAGCCAACTGTCCCATAACTGTCAACTGATGCATGTCTGTTAGGTTTAACTGGGGACTCATTGGTAACTTTTCCAGGTAGAGCTAGGCACCATGGTGCACACCTTTAATTCCATCATTCAGGAGGCAGAGACAGGCACCTGATCTACATATCCATCCCTTGCCATCCAAGACATAGTGAGACCCTATCTAAAAAAAAAAAAAAAAAAAAAAAAGGAAGAAAGAAAGAAAAGAAAAAAGAATCTAAAGGGAAAAAAAAGAAAAGAAAAAGAAATTTTTTGAGATAGAAACAGAAAATAGATACTAAGGATTAACGAAGCCAGAGTGAGACCGTGCAAATGGCCTTTCCATTACACTTACATGTGAAGAAAAGAAAGAGTTGAGAATGGGAAGAAAAATATCCAGGAAGGCCACAGAGCCACCAGCAGATGCGGCCTTTACTCTTGCTTTATGATGGAAAAGACTTTAAAGGTGATTCTATTCCACGTGAAAGAATCTCCAAGAGATGAAGGGGCTGCAAACACAAAAGAATAGAAGAGAACTCCAACCTCACAGTAAGGTCACGGAGGAGACTAAAGAAGTAGAATTTAACCCAGCTCACAGATCAACCTTAAATAGTATCACAACATCAGGGGAGGTACAAGTACAGGCTGGTGCTGATGCAGACACATGCACTCAGGCAGCCATGGCCATCTATCTTGTTCCTGACAGACATTATCAAATGTTATCTGTAGAGAGTGAAGTCGCTGCAGTGTAGGTAAAAGCCTAGGAGTTGAGGAAAGCAGCACACCCTGAGGGAATGCCAAACAGAGCTGCACCCTTCACTGACCTATATCAATGCCAGTGTCCACACGTGCCTCTCGCACCTCTCGGGGGCTCAGGTATGGGAGAGAAAGTATCTTACATATGAACTAAGGTTGCAGAACAGGCAGAAGAAGCACACAGGGGAACAAGAGTTGAGGATTCTAGAAAGAGAGAGAAAAACACAAATGCACCATGAAACCTCATCAAAAGTGATAAAGACATAAAACAACAGAAAAAAACTGACAAAAGGGACAGAGGAGCAGTGAACCAAGAGACTGGAGATTAACAGGAAGGGAGAAAACAGACAGGCTTTTGAGCTAGCTTTCTGAAGGTTGCTACCTACAAGGGGAAAGGGTCCATGGTAAAATCTCTAAGTTTCAGTACGGTACAGTGAAAATGTATGTTGGGGTTAAAAGATATTAGGGTTAAAACCTTAGGGCTGAGGAAACTAGAGATGAGATAGGCAAGAGGACCTAATGTGAGACAGAGAGACTCTGAAAAACAGGGCCAGTGTCAGTGAGCTGACCAACTGGCTTCCATAAGACTCCCAGAGTCCTTGAGGCAGTATTGTCCTTTCACACAAACTTAATTCTAATGCAGCTGATGATAAGCCAATGATCAACTAACCTGTAAGTAAGGATGCTTTTACTTAGTAGACAACCCCATGGGCATGGTGCTATGACGTAACCAAGAAAGACCACAGCTACATCTTGGTGGCTGGGATAGAGTTAACTCATTGCCAGAGTAAAGCTCAAAGTTGATCACGCAACGATCCTAACAAAAAGAGCTTAGTGTCAATAGCATTTGAGACGTGTGCAGAGCCAGAAGAGAGCAATGCCAGCTGAGTGGCTAAAGGTCAGCAATTGAGGTGAACATCTAACAGAGTCAGACACAGAAAGAGCAGGGCTTCACCTACCCCTCTGGGTTGGCAGAGCCCTGAGCAGCATCTGATTGACCATCTCCCTGACTGGGCTAAGAGGACATGCACAGAGCGTGTATCCCTCCACTGGCTCAGCCCAAGATAGCCCAGAGCCCAAATCAATCTCCCTAGAATGACCTCAGTCTTTGTCTTTGACCCTATAAAAATCCCCACACAAAAACATTCGTTTTTATTCCTTTTTTTTTTTTTTTTTTTTTAGGCCATCGCACCTTCATGAGATTGACTTCTCAATTTTTCAGTTGTCTATAACTCTCCTAAACAAATCTCACTTTCACTTTACATACTCCCATGGTAATTTATATCCTTAATCATCATTGGTGGGAGACAGCAAACCCAGAAGCCACTGTCCCAGGTCCATCTTTGGTAACTGTGAGTATCCAGCACCCTAGGTTCTTGGATCAACACAATTCACAACTGAGCCAAAAAATGTCTTGCCCTATTCACTCAAAAACCATGCATCAGTTTAAAGAGCATCCCTTGCGTCTCAGTATGGAATGATGAACTGTTCTGACTGCGATCATCATAGCTTGGGAAATGAAGGAATAGAGCAAAGACCATGTGTTCATAAATGCAAATATCATTTTAAAGACGTTTGAACAACCTTCCACTTAGCTAAAATTGCTAAATAATTGCAAGACATCCGAGATATTAGCATTTCTGTGTCTTTTTTTTCTTTTTTTTTTTTTTTTTTTTTAAGACAAAGGCAGAGAGAAGACAATGAGAAATAAGGTTTCTACTTCAGGTGTGACAATCTTGAAGCAGATGTATAAAGAAGAAACTAACCTGTGCTTCTGACAACTGTTTCAGCCAAAAGACTATACTAAGGTTTGCCAAAAATATGACTGCTAAAATATAAATTCAGTTTTAGATAGCAGGTTTAAATATTACACTGCTTGTAATGTCATCTGTGACACAAGCTGTGGTTGGAGAGAATGTTCTCCTTCTCCTTCTCCCACTCTCCTTCCTCTTTTGCATTTCCTACCTCTTCTCCCATTGGCTGAACCCAGTGTGAAACCAGAAGTTAAGTCTATGAATGCATTACATCATAATTGATTTGGCAGGTAAACATGATGCAAATACAGTATTCATGTATGAAAGTCACAAAAAAAAATAAAACAAATGTTAAAAAATTATTTGCCAGACCAGAGATAAGTAGAAAGGATGAAGAATGATATGGCCAGCAAGCTTTTAATCCCAGTACTTGAGAGGCAAAGGCTAGCAGATCTCTGTGAGTTCAAGGGTAGTCTGGTCTACACATCAAGTTCCAAGTTAGCCAGGGATACACAAAAAAGCCCTGTCTCAAAAAACAAGCAAAAGAATGGGTATGTACTCCAAAGACTCTAAGTCAATATGCTACACAGACATCTGTTCATTCATGTTTATTAAGTCACTATTCACAATTATTAGGTTATGGACTCTGACTTAGGGTCCATCAACAAATGGATAGAAAAAGTAAATGAGGTCTAGGGGGTTGGCAAGATGTCTCACTGGTTAAGAGCAAGTACTGATCCTATAAAGTACCCAAATTTGCTTCCCAGTAACCATATCAGGTGGTCCACAAACACCTCTGACTTTAACTCCAGGGTGTCCAAAGCCCTTCTCTGGCCTCCATGGGCCATATATGTGCGCACACACACACACACAAACACACACACACAAACACACACACACACACACTAGATAGTTTCAAAAAAGTGGAATGAGCCAACCCTAAAAAGATACACATTTGTTTTTTCTCCCATCTGTGAAATCTAGGTTTTTACGTACACACACACACACACACACACAGAGAGAGAGAGAGAGAGAGAGAGAGAGAGAGAGAGAGAGACAGAGACAGAGACAGAGAGAGACAGAGAGAGACAGAGAGCATGAAAATAGAAGTGAACTATTTAGGGAAGGAAGGGGAGTGGTGAGGAGGAGTGTGGAAGTGGGTAACAAGAAAGGAATATGATCAAAGTCCATGACATATTTGAACAAAGTGTCACACTGAAGTCCACACTAACAGAAGCCTATAAAGAATGAATGTGAAAGATGAAACAGTAAATGCCCAGCAAAGGCATAAAGACTGAGAGGGCTGTGGTGATGCCTTGGTCTGCTTGTACTACTATGTGGGGAGCCGACAGAAGGCGGCTATCATCCTTTCAGCCATCTTGAGCCATATACCCTGAAAAGAGATTTGATTACATTAGCCTGCAACAGCTGGGCACACTCTGATAACATCTTGCTTTAGATACCCAGGATTTTCCCTTGGGTGTGTGAGACTTAAAGGTGTGTGACTTAGAGATCAGATTTAGAGACAAGGCCTAAGGACATGACTTAAAGGTGTGAGCTAAAGGTGTGGTTTGGAAGTGAGACATATAAAAGGTGAGAGGCAGACAGAAGAGTTCAGTACAACTTGGAGTAGGAAACAGATTATTAGGCACTCGGAAGTACAACTTGGAACTAGGAATTAGGTTAGAGAGAACAACTTGGAGTGAGTTAGTTAATAGGAATTAAGCATTAGGACAGTACAACTTGGAACTAGGAATTAGGTTAGAGAGTACCAGACAACATAGTAGAGTACAACTTGGAGTAGGAATTAGGCATTGAGGAAGAAGACACTTGGACTAAAGAGCTCGGAAGAATAATTATTAGGTATTAGGCACTTGAACCTGAGAGTAGAAACTTGGAACTTGGAGGCACTAGGGACTAGGAACTCAAGACTTGGGACTTGGAGAAGAAGAGAGACTGAAGAATAAACGGGATTGAATCACACTCTGTCTGGTCTCCATTCTTCGAGTCTATCCTCACTCTCTCTCTTGCTGAACCCCAACCCTCAGACTGGAGCAGCTTGGGGCAGTGTGGGCTCTAACAATTTAGTCCCCAAGGCTTTTGGCAGTGCGGGTTCCAACATTGACAGAGCGGTCCGAGACATTTTGGCCCCCAAGCGTGGGGTAGCTCGGGCTGCAACACTACTATAAGAAATACTTTAAACTGGATAGCTTACAAACAGAAGAAACTTATTTTTCTGGAGGCAGGAAAGGACAAAATCAGAGCACCAGAAGATTCAGCACCTCGTCATGGGAAAGTCTTCATTTTTTACTCATCCATCATGATACATCAGGCTTGCTTCCTGGGTTCTTTATTCATTCATTCATTCATTCTTCCTTTCTTTTCTTTCTGACTGGATCTCATATGTAGCCCAGACTGTTCTCAAACTCACAATCCTCCTGCCTCTATCTCCCAAATGCAAGAATTATACAAACGTATCACCTATACCAAGATATTTTTTACAGTAGAAATACTTTGCTCTATGTCACTACTGAAGGTAAAAAACGAAAGACAAAGAGTGATACAGTTTTTCTGAAATGTTTCTCTATGAAAGAGTACTCATACATGTTTTAATATACATATAAAGTATTTCTGTTTCTAAAATATATAGAGTTTTCCTCGGCTCACTTCACTCGATTATGTTATGTTCCCGGAACTCCACTGTCCACTTGAGCTCCTGGACAAGAACTGTACCATTAGAAAGCAGGAAAATTATCCAAATTTTACAGAATTTACTCATGGCATGGTCAATGTTTACTGCTGTATCCTGGCACTGATTTTAGACTTCATAGGTCTCTTTGCCAGGACCTTCTTTTTCTACAACGTCCTCTTAGTAAAAGAAAGCATCTAGACAAATGTTTACCACACGGCAGGTAGGGAATCCTCCTGGCAAGTGAAAGAATAAAGGCAAAGACCTCTGCAATAGGTGATGATTAAAGGAACAGGAATACATTTATTTACTTAGTTAAAGGAGCATATAGACTTAAAAAGAACAGAGGGTAAGAGCAGTGCTGTGGGAGATACAACTAACTAAAAACTGAGGGAGGAATTAACAGGGGGAATTAATCACACAAATGATGGGAGAGCTGAGAACAATGGAGCAACACAGAGATGTCTGCTGCTGCTAAGATGGATACATCACAAAAAAGAATACCAAAGCCCAGAGCCAAGATTGCTGGGAGAAATAGGGTTTTTAAAGTACTAAGGCAGGAACCAGAAGCACAAAGGGTGGACCTACAGAGAAAGGACCTGGTCTACAGCATCAGAACCATGGTGAGGGCTGGGCCACTGCTGAGGAAATCATCTGACGAGGCTACCAATTCATCACTGTCCAATCCTAAGCAGGAAAAATGTAGATCAGGAATCTGGAAGCAGTAGGCAAATAACTAATAGAAATCAGACGATCTAAGATGTAATAGGGATTTGGAAATAAGAAATGGTAGTAGGGCCGGTAAGAGGGATCAGCAGGTATGGACGTTTGTCACAAAGCCTGACAACTTGAGTGCGATCACCAAGACCACACAGTAGAAGAAAAACAACCAACTCCCATAACTTTCCCTCCGACTTCCACACAAGAAGATAGATAGATAGATAGATAGATAGATAGATAGATAGATAGATAGATAGATAGATAGATAGATGATATGTACAAAGAGAGAGAGTGAGAAGCAACAAATACAGACCATACATTTCAGTAGCTTGAGCTGATTCAATTTTCTAGCACAAACCTGAATTGTTTCCATTCTTCTAACATTCCCAAATCTTCAACAAAGCAATTCTTAAACGTCTGTTGTTAAGGAGATCCACTTGGAGTTATTCTTCCCCATATGGAATAACTTTTCTCCCAGTTTTCTCTTTTTCTGGGTGAAATGTATAACCTCGTCATTAACTTACTGTGCCTTTTCTTCCATAACATTAATAAAAATGGTTTTTTAAAAAATCTGATTCTTTCAGAAAACAACCTGAACTCAATCCCTTCATATGAAAGTTCTCCTTATAGGATTCTCAACTCTTCTCCAGGTCAGAACTCAATGGCAAGACTAAATTGCAGCTACAAAACAACAAATCCATTAACTTGAGAGAAAGCCAGTCAGTGTTTTAAGGTACTTGTGAGTAAAAGCTACTCCTCATTGACTAGATGCACTTTCTCATTTCAACCATAGGAATTTCTCAAAACACAGGTAGGGAGTCTACTTCTCAAGTGGTGTGTTTTAAATGAGATAGTTGCTTTTTTTTTTAATTATATATCAGTAAAACTACTTCTGGTTGATTTAAGAGAAAGAACATTATAAGGAGACAGAAGATCAGGACTTGGGGAAAAAACAATAAAATTATTTACATCTTTACCTTCAGTTTATGACATGAAAAATAAAAGTGATTGTTTCTGCTCTGAGTACTTTTTAGAACTTTTGGAAGAGAGAATGAGATACATAGTTGAAAAATGCCTTATGAAATGCAATATAAAGGTGCAGGTACAGAGTCGGAAAAATCCAATTGAAACACTCACTGGCCATGTGGCCTCAAGTAAATTATTCAACTTCTGTGTCTTGCTTTCCTCATCTGTAAAATGGGAAGAGCAGGAAGCCCTCACTG